>NC_072398.2:98035000-98660000 GCF_028858775.2 Pan troglodytes | reverse complement strand
CAGCCTCTGACCTCTCAGGAGGTGGGCTCTCATCTGGGGGTCTGCTCCCTTTCCCCTCTTATTTTAGAGCTAGGACTCAGTGCAGCCCCTAAGGATTCCTTCCTCTGGTCACTGAGGTCATTATGGGGTCAATGTGGAAGTTCTCAGGAAAGGGAACCCGACCCCAAGCAATCCCTTTTCTTGGCCCCGTAGAGGGGAGTAGTGTGGCCAGACACCTGTTCGCTGACCTCTGAAACCCTCTGGAGGGACTTGGGAGAGCAGAAGCTGCAGCCTGAGGGCAGAGGAATGTGGGGAGGGCCCCTGGGTTTGGTGCAGTAGTGGGAATTTAGGGAAGGACTCAGAGGAACTGGACCCCTGAGAATTGAGATGAGGGTGGGGTGGTGATAAGAACAAACTTGATATGCACAAGAGAGATCAAGCATGCAAAAGGCCTGCAAATTGTTGAGGATGCCTCCTTTCTGAGGGTGTGCTGGGGGAGGGGGTTGTGGTTTGAGTATCAGTGACACTAGGGGTGATCTGTGCTCTCACAAGTTCAGCTGGGTCAGGATTCCTCTCCCCTCCCCCTCCCAGCTTCCCCAGGGTAAATACCCACCCAATTTAAGTTGCAGCTTTTGGACTAAATTTAGCTCCTGGACTTCCCCAACCCCCAGGCCTCCCTGTAAGCAGGTGCTCACAGCTGCAGCGTGGGTCTGGTGGAGAGTTTGAACCTTCTCCTCACCTCCACTCATCCAGATTCCACCTTTCTGGTAACTAGGAGTGAAGCAGAGCACAGGAATCCAGTGGCTGGCCCAGGGCATAAGTGTCTCAGCCTTAAGCCACCTTCTCCCAGGAAACCTGTAAGAAAAGAGCTCTGGTGGAAGACTCTAGATGGACATGGAGGGTGGGGGGGTGTAGAGAGAACAAGATGCCAGGAGAGCCTCCCTCCAGATTCTCTCCAGCCAGACCCTCTCTCATTCCTTGCTCTCCCCTTGTCCCCAGGTTTACAAATAGAGACTTCATGTTAGCATCTTCCCCACCAGAGTAAACTGACCCAGGAAGCCCTCTCCTCTCTTTGAACCATGGAGAATCATGCTACCGTAGAAATTATGGTTTGGGGAGGTGTGTGTTTCAAGTAGAGGTGGTTTGCCACAGGTAGGTGATGAAGAGCTGTCAGCTTTAAAGGGCAGAGACACCGTCTAAAGGAAGTAGAAAGCCTCAGGAAAGTACCTAAGTCTAAGTCTGTCAACAAGAGACAGAAAAAGTTTGGGTTAACCTCAAAGTAGCCAGCATAAACCCTGAATCTGACTTTTGGGCTTCCTGACCTAGGAGACTGGGAAAACTCAAGAAGAGGGTGTTTCAAGGCTGAGTCTGAAGGAAGAAAGGATTTGAGGGAGGAATGTATAAGATTAGTCCAAAACAAGGTATGCACGAGATATGGCAGTCAGATGCCAGGGAGCCATCAGCTCTGCCAGCTGAAGGGGAGGTGCAGAGTTGGCTGGAAGCTGGCCAGAGCAGAGCATTTCTCCTGTGAGCACTGGAGAGCTGTGCTGAGAGGCCTGGGAAGAGCCCTGTGCTGGGGGAGGAAGGCTAGGTTGGGTCGGCATGTTTGTGTGCTGTACTCTTCTGAGCCTTACCTGAATCTCTTGAGATAGCTCCACTGAACTTTGAGTGAAAAGGAAAAGAAACTGGGGGAAAGAGGGTGGGATTATAAAAAAAGGAGCAGACTGTACCCCTGGGATCCCTAGGCTAAAAGGCCCTCCCCTTGATGAGACAGGCAGAGATCATCTCCCCTGGAACAAGGTCACCCTTCCTCTCTCCCATCGCTACATTCCTCTCCTCCTTACTGTTGACTATTGGTTGCCTGCCTCTTTCATCACAAAATGAGACTCCTCTTTAGCTTTAGTAGAGGGTTGGGCAAACTTTTTCTCTACAGAAGTAGATGATAAATATGTTAGGCTTTGCAGGCCCTATCATCTCTGTTGCAGCTTCTCTACTGTAGCAGCACAAAGCAGCCATAGACAATAAGTAAACAAATGGGCGCAGCTGTGTTCCAATCAGACTTGTGTCACTAAAGTTTTAAATTTTTTTTTTTTTTTTTTTTTTTGAGACAGGATCTTGCTTTGTTGCCCAGGGTAGAGTGCGGGGGTGGGGTGCAATCATAGCTCACTGCAGTTTTGACCTCCAGGGCTCAAGCCATCCTCCTGCCTCAGCCTCCCAAGTAGCTGGGACCACAGGTGCAGGTCACCACACCCAGCTAATTAAAAAAATTTTTTTTGTAGAGACAAGGTCTCACTGTATTGCCCAGGCTGGTCCTGAACTACTGGGCTCAAGCAGTTCTCCCACCTCAGCCTCCCAAAGTGCTGGAATTACAGGCATGAGCCACTGTGCCCGGCCCATTTTTTTCAACCATTTAAAAATACCAAAATGATTCTTAGCTTGTGGGCCATACAAAAACAGGCAGCAGGGCAAATTTGGCAGGGAGGTGGTTTCTGACCCTGGGGATTTTTCCTAACTGGTGACTCCTGCTCTGCCTAGCCATAGAAAGTCCTGTTTGTGTCTCTTCCGGGCCTCAAAATACAGCTGTAGAACCTTTTAATTCAACATACTCTACTGATGCCTGGTTCTTAATTGCTTCTCCTAGGGAATTTAAGGACTCGAAAATGGTTAATAGAGTAAACCCTTAAGGGACAGTCCTGAAACTCCTTCTATTTGTGTAGTGCTTTAAGGTAAAAGCACAAAGCACGTGTATCAATAGTCTCTCTTTAAATCTTTGCGGTAATAAGATAGCTGACAGTATCGTTAAGTCCTGTTTATAGGGGAGAAAATTAAGGCTTCAGATCTAGTTTCTTCACTTTTTTTTTTTTTTTTTTTTTAGATGGAGTTTTGCTCGTGTTGCCCAGGCTGGGGTGCAATGGTGTGATTTCGGATCACTGCAACCTCCGCTTCCCGGGTTCAAGGGATTCTACTCACTCAGCCTCCCAAGTAGCTGGGACTACAGGCATGTGTCACCACGCCTGGCTAATGTTGTATTTTTAATAGAGACAGGGTTTCACCATGTTGGTCAGGGTGGTCTCGAACTCCTGACCTCAAGTGATCCACTCGCCTCGGCCTCCCGAAGTGTTGGGATTACAGGCACCACGTCTGGCCAAAAACACTTTTAAAAATTTATTTTTGGTTAGACACGGTGGCTCACGCCTGTAATCCCAGCACTTTGAGAGGCCAAGGCAGGGAGATCACCTAAGTCCAGGAGTTGAAGACCATCCTGGCCAACACAGTGAGACCCTGTTTCCATTTATGTAAAAATAAAAGAATTTTTAAAAATTATATGTATATTTTTAAGAGACAGGGTCTCACTATGTTGCCTAGGCTAGACTTGAACTCCTAAGCTCAAGCAATCCTCCCGCCTCAGCTTCTTGAATAGCTGGGTCTATGGGGTGCCTGGCTTCCTTCTTTTCTCTTTTTTTTTTTTTTTTTTTTTTTTGAGACAGGGTCTTGCTGTGTCATCAGGCTGAAATGCAGTGGCACAATCACAGCTCACTGCAGCCTCAACTTCCTAGGCTCAAGTGATCCTCCTGCCTCAGTCTCCCTAGTAGCTATGACTACTGACCATGAGCTTTCTATTACTCAGTTTCATTCACACAGGGCATCTTGTTATCAAAATAATTTTGGCCTCAATGATCCAAACCTTGAATAGTTTTTTGTTTTGTTTTGTTTTGTTTTGAGACAGAGTCTCGCTTGGTCACCCAGGCTGGAGTGCAGTGGTGCAATTTCGGATCACTGCAACCTCCTGGCTTCAAGTGATTCTCCTGCCTCAGCCTCCTGAGTAGCTGGGACTACAGGCACGCACCATCATGCCTGGCTAATTTTTGTATTTTTAATAGAGAAGGGGTTTCGCCATGTTGGCCAGGCTGGTCTTGAGCTCCTGGCCTCAAGTGATCTGCCCGCCTTGGCCTCCCAAAGTGCTGGGATTACAGGCATAAGCCACTGTGCCCAGCCCAAACCTTGAATAGTTTTAAGTGTTCTTGCTGTTTTTTTTCAAATGTCTTTCAGGACTTTTCAGCTAAAATTCTGTTTAAACTTTTTCAAACTTTCAAGAAATTAGAAATACTTTCAAATTCATGACAGTTGTGTGTCATTTATACCCAATCCAGACTTATTTAGACCAAACAGCCTTTTTTTCCTACCAGTGTTTTCCAATTTTTATCTTAAGAGGCAGGGTCTTGCTATGTTGCCCATGCTGGAGGGCGGTGGCTATTCACAGGTGCAATTCTACTACTGATGAGCACAGGAATTTTGACCAGCTCTATTTCCAACGTAGGCAGGTTCACCCCTCCTTAGGCAACCTGGTGGTCCCCCACTCCCAAGAAGTCACCATATTGATGCGGAACTTAGCGTGAACACCAAATCAACATAGCGCACTATAGCCCTGAACTCCGGGGCTCAAGTGATTCTTCTGCCTTAGCCTCCAGAGTATCTGGGACTACAAGCGCGTGCAACTGCGCCTGGCCAATTTTCCTGGGTCCAGGAAATGACAGTATTCCTGGTCTTTGTTTAAGGTACACTGTCTTGCAAACATAGGCTTATGTATAATGGTAAGCCACAAGCATTTACTAAGTTTTTTTTTTGAGACATAGTCTCACTGGCCCAGGCTGGAGTGCAGTGGCACGATCTAGGATCACTGCAACCTCTGCATCCCAGGTTCAAGCAATTCTCATGCCTCAGCCTCCTAAGTAGCTGGGACCACAGGTGCACACCACCACACCCATTTTTAGTAGAGTTTTGCCATGTTGGTCAGGCTGGTCTCAAACTCCTGACCTCAGGTGATCCACCCGCCTTGGCCTCTCAAAGTGCTGGGATTACAGGCATGAGCCACCGTGACTGGTCAAATTTTTCTTTAATACAGTAGCACTGATACATCTTTCATGGTTCATGATGGGGAAAGGAAGATACAGCGACTTCCATCCTGTTTCATACCTGACCCCAACTACCCAGCTTTGAAGTGGGGCAAGGGGCAAGGAAGCAGGTAGCCCAGCACTCCTCCCCGCCATCACCAGGCTCCTCTGCAGAGCTGTTGTTCCTTAAAGCTGACAACAAGCCACCTCATTTCAAAACACACACACACAACCTCATTTTGACACGAAGTTGTTTCCCTCTTTCTGTTTCTCTGCTTTGCCTCATGAGGGATTTCTGAGAAATGAAAAAAAGTCACCTCCCACAGCCGCAGCCTGCAGTTTTGTTTTTTGGTTTTGTTTTTACAGATGAAGAAGAGGGGGGTGGAGGAAAGGAGTATACCGCTTAAGCATCTAGTATTAATCCAAAACTCTGCAAAGTAAGAGAAATGCTCTTCCCATAGCCCTTCACCTGAGGTGTGCCCCACTTTCCTTAGATCTGGGCTCTCATGCAAAAGGAAATAAACAAGGTATCCTCCCCTCAGGAAAGTTCAGTAACAAAGCAGTGAAACCGAACAGCTGCTCCCTTGCAGCAGGCCAGCTGTCTCCCCTCCCCCGATTTCCACCAAGGGCCGGAGACGGTGGGAACTGCTCCAGGCAACCTAAAGGATGGCGTTGTGAGCTGAGAAAGGCAGGCCTGATAGATCTGGGCATAGGAGCTTCAGGAATAAAATGCATGTGAATGCGGTGTTTCCCAGGGAGAATTAACCGCATTCTCGCCTTCAAATCTGAATACCTGAGAGTCATAACCAGCCCAGTAGGGTAGACTATGAAATGTATAGCAAAATTTTCAAAACCAGCTCCTCCTACCAGACAAGAAAATTAACATTTTTAAGGGCACAGAACTGAAAGCATTTTTACTGAAATCTAATCCAGGATGAAACCTAACAGTTAAACATTCTTTTCCTTCTCTGCTTCTTTGGCTCTCTATCCCAGCACACCTTGTCCCAGGCTAACTTGAGTAAACATACACATGTGACCACATGAGGGCGGGAAGAACACCAAGTGGGGGTGGTGAAATTCTGAATGGAATGCAGCCCCAGCTAGTTAGGGAGCCCCGGGCTGAGACCTCTGGAACTGGCAGTAGACTTACACAGGCAAAGAAGCCAAAACAATGAGCTCATGGGCAAGAATGCAGCCTGTGGGGAAGTCTGGGCAGCTAGAGCAAACTGGTTTTTTGAATCAGGATGGGAATAGCAATAGTTGAGTCTCCCACGGGAACAGATCAGGGAGAGTGGAAGCCACCATTCAGTATCTTAGGGTTCCAGTTAAATAACTTTTGGAAGCTCTTATTAAAATTCTGTTCTGCAGACAGCATAGTGCTCTTAGGCAAAACCTTGGTTCCTTTCCCTGACTATGTAAAACCTAGAGGGTGAAGGACCAGTGAGGCTCCAGTGACCTACCTTAGGTGATGCTCTTAAAAGAGCAACTTTATTCAAACCAGGCCTGCCAATGCCAACTCCTTCAGTCTAGATCCAAAGATGGCTATGATCCTGAGATTGTGTGTTTAGGGTCACCACTTTAACATGATACAGGAAGCAATTGAGTCTTTTCTACTTCCTAAACACAGTCCATCCAGTCGTGTGTCATTTATACCCAGTGCAGACTTATTTAGACCAAAGAGCCTTTTTTTCCTACCAGTGTTTTCCAAATTTTATCTTAAGAGGCAGGGTCTTGTTATGTTGCCCATGCTGGAGAGCAGTGGCTATTCACAGGTGCAATTCTACTATTGAGGAGCACAGGAGTTTTAACCAGCTCTATTTCCAACCTAGGCAGGTTCACCCCTCCTTAGGCAACCTGATGGTCCCCCACTCCCAAGAAGTCACCATATTGATGCAGAACTTAGCGTGAACACCAGATCAACGTAGCACACTATAGCCCTGAACTCCGGGGCTCAAGTGATTCTTCTGCCTTAGCCTCCAGAATATCTGGGACTATAGGTACGTACAACTGTGCCTGGCCAAATTTTTTTTTTTTTTTGAGATGGAGTCTCGCTCTGTCACCCAGGCTGGAGTGCAGTGGTGTGATCATGACTCACTGCAGCCTCTGCCTCCCGGGTTCAAGTGATTCTGGTGCCTCAGCCTCCCGAGTAGCTGGGACTACAGGAATAAGCCACCACGCCCAGCTAATTTTTTTGTATTTTTAGTAGAGATGGGGTTTCGCCATGTTGGCCAGGCTATCCTCGAACTCCTGACCTCAGGTGATCTGCCTACCTCGGCCTCCCAAAGTGCTGGGATTACAGGCATGAGCCGCCTCACCTGGCTCTAATATTTTTATATAAGGCCTGAGATGGGAAAAACTGAGGACATACAGTATTCACTGACCAAGAGCGGCGAGCGGAGAAAGAAGGCAGGGAAGGAAGATGGAATAAGAAAATTACCTACACAGTCCATCCCTGCTTCTCCCATCTCCATACACCCAGAGGGTCTTTCCCAATTCCATGCTTTGGTACGTGTTTCTTACTCATCTTTTTTTTTTGAGTCTCATTCTGTTGCCCAGGCTGGAGTGCAGTGGCATGATCTCGGATCACTGCAGCCTCCACCTCCCGGGCTCAAGTGATTCTCCGGCCTCAGCCCCCCAAGAAGCTAGGATTACAGGTGTGCACCATTACGCTCATCAAATTTTTGTGTTTTTAGTAGAGACGGGGTTTTGCCATGTTGGCCACACTGGTGACCTCGGGTGATCTACCCACCTCAGCCTCTCCAAGTGCTGGGATTACAGGTATGAGCCACCGTGCCCAGCCTCGTTACTCATCTTTTAAGGTCCAACCTCACATTTCTTATGAAGCCTTCTTTACCACCCTCTACGTCTAGAAGTTGTCACCCTGCTTTTTCCCAACCCTATAATGCTTTGTACAGTGCCTTCTAATTATTTCTGTCCATGTCTATGACTCTTACTAGATTGTAAACTTTGTGTGTGTGTGTTTCTTTTTTTTTTAAAGACAGGGTCTCACTCTATTGCCTGGGCTGGAGTGCAGTGGCACAATTTCAGCTCACTGCAACCTCGACTTCGTAAGCTCAAGCGCTTCTCCCACCTCAGCCTCCCCAGTGGCTGGGACCACAGGCACGTGCTACTATGCCAAGCTAATTTTTTTTATGTTTTATAGAGATGGAGTTTCACCATATTGCCTGGGCTGGTCTCAAACTCCTGGGTTTAAGCAATCTGCCTGCCTTAGCCTCCCAAAGTGCTGGGATTACAGGCATGAGCCACTGCACCCAGCTAATCACAAACTTTAACATCTAGCCACATTTGCATTCTCATTATGGGATTCGTTATGCATAAATTCTTTAGCATGCATCTCCTAAAAACAAGGTATAATACTCAAGAAATTTAACATCGATACAGTAGTAACATACAATCCATAAATTTCCGCAAATGTCCCCATGTCCTTTATAGCTTTTTGACATGTGTAGTTAGTTGTCATGTTTCTTTTGAACTATTCCCCAATCTTTTTTTGAGTTTTTTTTTTTTTTTTTTTTTTTGAGACAGAGTCTTGCTCTGTCTCCCAGGCTGGAGTGCAGGGGCCCAATCTCAGCTCACTGCAACCTCGGCCTCCCGGGTTTAAGCAATTCTTCTGCCTCAGCCTCCCAAGTAGCTGGGACTACAGGAGTCCACCACCACACCTGGCTAATTTTTCTATTTTTACTAGAGACGGAGCTTCACCATATTGGCCAGGCGGGCCTCGAACTCCTGACATTGTGATCCGCCCGCCTTGGCCTCCCAAAGTGCTGGGATTACAGGCGTGAGCCACCGCACCCGGCCTCTTTTTTTGAGTTTCTTAAGGGGAAGAATGATCTCTTTATAATTCCATTATCTAACAGTTCATGATACATAATAAGCAGTCTACTGTCATGTAATAGAAAAATGAAGACACTCTCAACATCTGGCTGCCTAGAGCTCCTGCTAAATAGATAAGCCTGGGCAATATAGCAAGACCCCATCTCTATGAACAAAACAAAACAAAACACAAGGCATGGATGGTGAGGTACCTGTACCAGCTACTTTGGAGGTTGAGGTGGGAGTATTGCTTGAGCACAGGAGTTCAAGGCTGCAGTGAACCGTGATAGTCCCACTGCACTGCAGCCTGGGCAATAGAGTGAGACCCCACCTCTTAAAAAAAAAAAATCCCAGCTTACCTCAATGTTGAAGATTTCTCATTTCCCAATGGAAAATAACTATTATTCTATGCAGGTCAAGAAGGGAACTGCAAATTAGAAACCAAGTATAGTGTGGGAACAAAAGCTTGCTACGTATATCCTTTTTCTACTTCCCAAGAATTATTAGTAAAGGACACCAAATTTTCGGAGGTGTTTTTTTTGAGATGGAGTCTCGCTCTGTCGCCAGGCTGGAGTGCAGTGGTGTGATTTTGGCTCACTGCAATCTGGGACTACAGGCGCATGACCCCATGCCCAGCTAATTTTTGTATTTTTAGTAGAGACAGGGTTTCACCATGTTGGCCAAGCTGGTCTCAAATTCCTGACTTCGGGTGATCTGCCCGCCTTGGGCTCCCAAAGTGCTATTACAGGCATAAGCCACCGCCCCTGGCCTTTTTTTTTTTTTTTTTTTTTTGTGAGAGGAAGTCTCGCTCTGTCACCCAGACTGGAGTGCAGTGGCATGATCTTGGCTCACTGCAACCTCCACCTCCTGGGTTCAAGCAATTCTCCTGCCTCAGCCTCCTGAATAGGTGGGACTACTGGTGCCCGCCACCAGTAGTGGCGTTTAACCGTGTTGGCCAGGCTGGTCTCAAACTTCTGACCTCAAGTGATCCCTCCGCCTTGGCCTCCCAAAGTGCTGGGATTACAGGTGTGAGTCACCGTGCCCTTTTTTTTTTTTTTGAGACAGCGTCTGGCTCTGTCGCCCAGGCCCCGGAGTGCAATGGCATGATCTCAGCTCACTGCAACCTCCGCCTCCCGGGTTCAAGCGATTCTCCTGCCTCAGCCTCCTGAGTAGCTGGGACTACAGGTGCCCGCCACCACGCCCAGGTGATTTTTATATTTTTTATATAGAAACGGGGTTTCACCATGTTGGCCAGGATGGTCTCAATCCCTTGACCTCATGATCCGCCCGCCTCAGCCTCCCAAAGTGCTGGGATTACAGGCCTGAGCCACAGCGCCCGACCCTGAGAGCTGTTTCTTAATCTGCCTGGAGGAAAATCCCCAGCCCCCAACTTTCCACATACTTCATATAGATAACACTGTAACAACTTTGAAACTAAGAGGGAGAGAATTAAGTTTTCAAATTTGAAATTGAGAAGCCTTTGAAGAGTGGCAGCGTTCTAGAAACAGTTCCATGATTGAACAAGTGAAGCAAAAAACTAGGATAGAGACTCAACTGACCATCTGAACTCCAGGAATTAATAGCCAGTGCTTTGGGCATCTGGCTGGAGCCATGGTACGCACCAGTTGTACAAGTTATTTCATTTTAATTTTGTAAAAAAAAATCCTTCGGCTGTCACAACTGTTTTAAATAAAAATTTTGTGAAAAAACAGTATGAAGACCTTGCTCTAGATACAGAACAGGAACTGAGAAAGTCTGGTTGTGTCAAATAAAGCAAAGTGTTGATAATTCTGACTACTGATTAAGATTACCCAGTTACTATTAAATCCAAGCTTTTAAGGTGCTGAGCAAAGGAATACTGTACCAGAAATGGCTTCACATCATAGCACGTCAACGGGAGCAATAGCACTAACTTAACTCAGGCCAAGACTTGGGCTTGGGTCCTCTGTGGCTGCTACTCTCCTACCACACCTTTGCTTGGGAGTGCACTTACACAGCTTTCTTTGTAATGATACAAAAAGTTGCTGCCTTTTGGTAGTTAGGCTCCAGAAAGGGGCTTCCAAACCAAAATGCACTTTTAAATAGAAATGCAACTGACTGCAGGGAGGCACAGAATCCTGATTGCCTGATTAGCATATGATGCTCAGGGCTTAAAACCAAGTATGCAAACCTCACATTTGCACATTTCCATGGTGATTCAGCTCACTTTCAAGGTAGCTGAAAATAAAGGCAGGATAGGGGTTTTTGAAATTGACTGGCTTCTTTTTACCTCCTTTTGGAAAGCAGAAGGGGAAAAGCACTGCTGCCAAGAACTTCATCAAAACTCTTTAACTTTAGGTATTATTTAGGTGTTATGATAGAGTAACTGCTGTACAGTACCCTCTTACCTCAAGATCAAGGCTGGGCGCAGTGGCTCAGGTCTGTAATCCCAGCACTTCGGCTGAGGCGAGTGGATCACTGAGGTCAGGACTTCAAGACCAGCCTGACCAACATGGCAAAACCCCGTCTCTACCAAAAATAGAAAAATTAGCCGGGCATGGTGGCGGGCACCTGTAATCCCAGCTACTCGGGAGGCTGAGGTTGCAGTGAGCCGAGATTGCGCCACTGCACTCTAGCCTGGGCAACAGAGTGAGACTGTGCCTCAAAACAAAACAAAACAAAACATACCAACACCTGGTGATTCAAAAAAAATCAAGACAGAGGCTGGGTGCGATGGCTCACGCCTGTAATCCCGGCACTCTGGGAGGCAGAGGTGGGCAGATCACCTGAGGTCGGGAGTTCGAGACCACCCTGACCAACACGGAGAAACCCCATCTCTACTAAAAATACAAAATTAGCTGGGTGTGGTGGCGCATGCCTGTATTCCCAGCTACTCGAGAGGCTGACGCAGGAGAATCATTTAAACCCGGGAGGCGGAGGTTGCGGTGAGCGGAGATCGTGCCATTGCACTCCAGCCTGGACAACAAGAGCAAAACTCCATCTCAAAAAAAAATAATAAATAAAGACAGAAATTTTGATTTTAAGGAGGTTTTTGATTTTTTTACTTGGAGGTTTAAGAACTCCTCTAAGTACAGCAGTAATATATTTAATTAAAAACCCAACACCTCTAATTTGAATTGAAGAAAGGAACTGTCCTTTGCTCTAAGGCAAATCAGCTTTGTGAGGCTTTTGCTTTGAATTCACCTATACATATTTGCTCAGCTGACTTCTCTAAAATGTTTGCCTAAGAGAGGGAAGGAAAAAGAGGCGTCGATGAGAAAAGACCCATATCACACCCTGTATTTGAATAAAAGATTTATTTTTTTTTCTCAGGAAAAACAGAAAGTTAGGGAAACACACTACATTTGACAACCAACATTAATTTGTAGTTGGTCCTAACCCTTCCTGGCACAGCTATCAAAAGTACAGCTGTTTAACCAGAACCAAGGTGTTCACCCCCCACAGAATGTACATGAACACTAAAGGACTGCATGTTTTTCCCTGAGAGAAGCGTAAGACAAACAGAAGTCAAAAAGTAGTCACTGGGAGCGCCATCCTTCTAAGCAAATCCTCCTTTTCCCTTTTGGAGGATTTGCCCGAACTACGTAGCCAGTCAGCACTTAGACCACCTGCCTCCTCCTCCCCCTATAAACCCACCACTCCCCTCCTCCTTTCCCAAACCACTTGGGGTGTCCTAAGCCCTCACTGCCCCAAGCCCAAAATATCAACTAAGATCCTTGTCTGTATTTCCACAGTCATACCTAATGAATTGGGAAGTGGGGCCCCTAAAAACCAATTCACATCTATGCACTTGTTTCCACTGGATTTGGCAGACAGGCTTTTTTAGTTACCGTAACCAGATCTTAAGATTAATTAAAAACTACATAAAGTGCTTTTAGGTCCTTAGAGATACATGATATAAATAAGTGGCTTATGATCAAGAACGATAAATACATAGGTAAAAATAGCTCTAGCAAAGATGACCTTATGGCTCTGAGATGGGCAGGCAGGGCAATTCTTCCCCATTACATTCTTAGTCATCTTATTCATACCTATTTTTAAATGGAGTCCACAGACTAAAGGTCATGTTCCGAGACTGAAGCTTTCAAATGACCCTAGTTCCAATATAGACACTTCCTTCAGTTTATCAGTAGCTTTTAAACTCTGAGGTTTAACACAGCTCACCTCTTTCTGTAAATTTAAGTGAACATACTCCTATACAAAGGAAACTTTAGAGAAAGCCTCATAAAATGTTCTTTCCTCTGAAAATTCCTGAGGGGACTTTTGACACATTTCCCCCAAAGACAGGATAAAACAATAGTTGAAAAGATACCAGTCCAAGGAAAAGGGACTTCCTCCCACCTCTCAATGACTGTTAGTGTCACAGCACCCATGGTATTACCACCTGCTAACAGGATAAAGTTCGTGAAAGATGAAAGGTCTGTGGACTCTTGGTGGGGAGGGAGGGTCACTCAGGTTTCCAGCAGGGGTTTCACAGTGCCAAAATCTAAAAGGGCTAGGAAGAGTTCAGGGATGGCAGGGGAAAGCTGTAGGAATTGATATAAATATCTGTAGAGGGAGCAGAACAAGCAGCAATTTCAAGGAAGGACAGGAAATAAAAGGTTAAGTCTGATAGAACAAACATCAAGACTGAAATCCAAAGATGCCAATGCAAAAATTTGCAACAAGGTTTGGGAATCATTAACAGAAACAAAACAGTAAGTATTTGCTTTATTGACATACTGGGCTTAGACCTGTGTGTGTAACAAGCAAGCCTAATAATAGCACCATGGTTAGACTAGCCTGCTTTTCCAAGCCATCATTTTATAATTTATTAAGCAAACAAGGGATCAAATGTCTCTCCATCCACCTGATGTGATCTTTTTATATGCACACAGCTAATGAGTTCCATTCTGCTGAAAATCTTTTAGTAAAAGCTTTAAAGATGAGCTCATGAATTCACTTTAAATTTCACCAGTTAAATTAGGTCAAATGGAAGGAACTCAAATGAGTATTGCCCAATCAGAGCCCATTATTTGTAAGTCATCAGTAACCTCAAAACTCCACTTAGACCTAATTATTGAAAACTTGCATACAATGAAGTGAAAGAATTTCCATTCATCAACCTCTCAATCCCAGGTTTTCAAAGAAAAATCTATCTAAGGAATACTTACCAAATCAGATAAGAAAATTTAAACCTGCATAGTTAATCAATCAGATTTGTTCCACTACAACCAGTCTGCATACAGTTACACATCAATTCGTTCTGTATACACTCTAGAACTGAACAGAACAAAGTTTAGCATAGAAAAGCTGTAAGAAACAGGTTCCTAATTACGGAAGTTGCAAAGTTCAAAAGGGTATGAAAAAAACTAATGTAAATTCGATACTTCCTTCGTTTCAAAGAAATAGACTTTCTGTAAAAATATATACAATTTTTACAAATACATTTACAAGTTGTCTTAAGAATTGAGGATATCCATATTCATAACTAATTACTGAGCCTTCCGTCAAGTATTATTGGTGATAAACTAGGCTAATAAAGTAAGAATCATGGAAACCAAGCCAAAGCATAACAGGTATAAAAGTCCTGAACACTTGGACTTTCTATTTCAAGAAGTATACTGGGAAAGCTAATTAGAGAGAGGAAAAGCTTCCCTTGTACAGTACTGAGGCTTACAGTCATAGTTCTATTACTTGTAGCTTTTACACAGGTCACTGGCATTGTTAGTGCTTCTCTTAACACTACAGTAAATTAATGAATTCGGCGGGTAATCAATTCTATGACTTGCCTGGCTACTGGCCACTTTCCTGTTCTCAATAAGGAAATTAAGTCTTTCCACCCTACCATCTTCACTAAATCTAAAAGTCCTCTTCCATAGCTTCCCAAACAAAGTTTGTTTGTTGCTGAAACTGAACTTTGCTTCTTTCAGACAGTGACTCTTCAATCAATGGGGAGCACTCTTCCCATGTATTTATTCTTGTTAGCCATAATCCTCTTGCCACTTGCTTTTCTGGCTAGGTTGCTAGGGTGCAACTCTAGGAAGTTACAGCTTGGAGTCCAACTGCACAAACTGGTTTTGGTGGTGGTGGTGGTTGGTTAAAAGTCAACTATTGCACTTACAGTAAGGCTATCTTATTAGATATGCCAAACCAGCTCCTACTCCAGCAACACCTGCAAAAGCCAGCAGCACATTCCTGATGCCACCTTCTAGGTCCTCTACATGGAAGAACTCCACAAACCCATCCTAGAAAACAAAAAAGAAAAGCACATTTTCAAGTATGGGTTTCTGCTCTCTTAACAACACTACTACCAGAGAGAAGGTAAATTAAAATATCTAAGGTTTCCCCCTAAAGCAATAGTAAACCAATTATTATTCACCCCGGGGCAAAAAAAGAAAATAAGTTCTTCAGTTTCTTAAGCGGGCACCCATGATAGTTAAACTTCATTTTACGGTACTATCTTGGTCTTATTAGGATTTATCCTAACAAAGGGACTTCCAGAGTTCCCATGAGGTAAAAGACGAAAACCCTTATTCTCAAATCTCCACCACCTAATATTTCAGTAACACCTCAACTGCGCAGATCAGTTTTTCTCAACGTAGTTAAATACATCCTGCATCAGATCTGGGTTTCTGTTTAAAACGCAGGCTCCACCCCATATCTTCTCTATTAAAACAGGGAGCGCCTTAGGAATTAATTCAGCTATCCTCCCCCGGTGACTTATTTTTTCATGCTTTGAATCCACTGAAGAGTATTCAACTGAATTGGAACAAAAAATAGCCTAGAGAAAACCAAGATTTTTGATACAATTCAAGACCGCCATACCACTATCTCTAAGGATCCACTACTTAAATCAACATCAAATAAACAATGGTCCTTTAGTTAGAGCCTGCAAACAGCCGTGCGTCATAAAAACCTTTAGATATCCCCACCTCTCTAAAAAAAAATCCTTCATTCTACTTCCACTCCAAGGCCCCTTTCATCCTTAAGGCAAACTTACCCAGCCTCTTTGTTTAACTAGCCAGTCCCGTTTTGTCCTTACGAGAACGTCTGTGATACTTTCTGCTAATGGTTCGATGCAGCTTTCTTGGTTTATGGTCTTCAAGTGTTTAGCCACAAAGGCACCAAAAGAAATGAGAGTCACAATCCTGCCCCAGTTTGTTACGCCGTCGCTGAAAACATGGATCATCACTCGAGACAACGATTTCACATCGTCTTCGTTTTTGATGTCCAGTTTCCGAAGCATGCCTGAGGAAGAAAAGCATGCAGGTCCTCACGGCCTCCTTTGTCTAAACCGGCGCAAGATTCGCCTGCCCACCCGCGGCGGGAAAGTCGCTACTGGGATTTACAGAACTCAGGTTGACCCCACTTGAAATTGACATCCCACCCTTTCCGGTCTTTGAACAAGAGCTGCCATTTCCAAAAGAATCAAGATGGGCGGAAACAATGACTCATGGCCAGAATATTCTGGCTTCAAGAATAGGATGAGACACGTTTCAACACTGACTCGTTTCGGTTTCCAACCCACCCTTGGCGGGTGAGTCCGGGGAGAGATGGAAAAAAGGGAGTGAGGCCTTGGCGATTAATGAACCCCCTTACCTTGGAAGGCCGTCTCATGGTTGCGCTGCACGCCATCCCCAACCCGTCGTAAGGTCTCCAGCGCCTTCCTGCTGGTGGCCCCAGACCTGCCCATTGGCTTTGTGTCCTTGGCGCCGGTGGCCTGCTCCCGAAGGTACCGAGAGATAATCTCCAGGGACTGCCGGTACAACTCGTCCTCCTCCTCCTCTGCTGGCGGCGGCGTCGAGGGTAGTGACCCGTCCGTACTGGTGTTATTACCAGATTCCCCGACCAACTCCAGCAGAGGCAGGACAGCCGGCCGCTTCCCGAGAGGCTCCGGCTCGTACCCGTCCAGCTCCTCTTCGGGCGACATGATGGCGTCGGCGGCCGGGGCTTCCATCTCCTCAAGCGGCGCCGCGCGGCGGGTGGGCGCGAAGAAAAGCAGCCTCGCGGGGGTCGCGGTGACGTCGGGGACCTCGGCGCCAATGGGCGGCGGCCGCGCGACCCTCCGGGAGTCTGGCGTGAGGGTGGACGGGGGGCTTGCGCCAGCGCTTCCGCCAATCACCGCGCCGGCCTCCCCTCCCCCTATCTCTCGCCGGGCCGAGGCCTCCTTCTCCGTAGCCAAAAGTCGCCCTCCCGGAGGGGTGGCGCCGCCGCTGCCGGCCCCCAAGCCGGCCCCCCCACAGTAGAGGTTGAGTCCGATTACCGCGTTTCTTTTGAGGCCAAACATTGCCAGTCGCCGCCGCCGCCTGGCTGAGAAAACTGGGGAAGACCCCGACTCCTTACTGGAAGGAAGCGGAAGTGAGAAGTGGCGAGCAGCTCCTTTATCACGGTTTTAGGGCGGCCAGTCCTACGGGGTGGCGCCAGCGAACTCTTATTTTTTTAAAAAAACTATTCCCATAAAAGGGGAAAGGGGCGGCAGCTTCCGGAGGGTTGCGCACGGCACCTACCGGCTGCCCGGCCGGGCCGGGGCGGGGCCGGGGCCGGGGCCTGAGCGGGGCCTTCCGGTCTTCGGAGGCTCTGAGTGCCGGTTACGTAACGGCGGCTCCGAGCGCCTGGGGTCCTCCCAGGCTCGAGCTCCTCCTGGGCTCGAGCTCTTTCCATGAGCACCTCGGGCCTTCTCGTGGCTACCTCTGTGCTTCCCTGAGACCTGATTTGCGAGCCCTTTTTGCTGGTTTTCGCCAGAGGTTTTTTACCAAATCAAAATTTCAACCATTGACTAACACAGGGGTTGAAGGAAGAAGACGGGGAAGTTCAGTGATGGATGGGAACAACAGTCTTAGATGATAGGGATAATTAAGAGGGCATAGTTGGGGACTTGTGGTTATTTTGCACAGCTCTCTACTCTCAGTCCAATGTTTGGAAATGAGGATGCTCCATGTGCTACCCTAAAGAACCATTTATGTAAGTGGACTAAACTAAAACTGCCACAGCTAAACTATTCCTGCCTCCCTGCTTGCTTCTCCCATCTCTGTTCCATAGTCTTTGGTGCTATTTACATATAGGCCTTAATCCATTAGCATCTCGTCTGAGAGTCTTGACACCATTTTTTGTTTGTTTTGAGACAGAGTCTAGCTCTGTTGCCCAGGCTGGAGTGCAGTGGGGCGATCTCGGCTCACTACAAGCTCCACTTCCCACGTTGAGACGATTCGGTACCTCAGCCTCCCGAGTAGCTGGGATTACAGGTGTGCGCCACCACATCTGGCTAGTTTTTGTATTTTTGGTAGAGATGGGGTTTTCACGATGTTGGCCAGGCTGGTCTCGAACTCATGGCCTCAAGTGACCCGCCTGTCTCAGCCTCCCAAAGTGCTGGGATTACAGCTGTGCGCCACCTCGCCCAGCTGATTCTTGTATTTTTAGTAGAGATGTGTTTCATGCGCGTCTGTGTGAAGACACCACCAAACAGGCTTTGTGTGAGCAACATGGCTGTTTATTTCACCTGGGTGCAGGCGGGCTGAGTCCGAAAAGAGAGTCAGCAAAGGGTGATGGATTATCATTAGTTCTTACAGGTTTTGGGACAGGTGGTGAAGTTGAGAGCAATGTTTTGCGGGCAGGGGTGGATCTCACAAAGTACATTCTCAAGGGTGGGGAGAATTACAAAGAACCTTCTTAAGGGTGGGGGAGATTACAAAGTACATTGATCAGTTCGGGTGGGGCAGAAACAAATCACAATGGTGGAATGTCATCAGTTAAGGCTATTTTTACTTCTTTTGTTGATCTTCAGTTACTTCAGGCCATCTGGATGTATACATGCAAGTCATAGGGGATGCGATGGCTTGGCTTGGGCTCAGAGGCCTGACAATGTGGTTTCACCATGTTGGCCAGGCTGGTCTCAAACTCCTGGCCTCAGGTGATCCACCTGCCTCAGCCTCTTAAAGTGCTGGGATTACAGGCATGAGTCACTGCACCCAGCTGACACCATTTATTTTTATACTGATAATAAGGCACATTTGACTCTAGAGGTTTGTAAAGCCCTTGAGAACAAGGATCTTCTTATATGCCATGTATGTTAGTTAACGTTAATTAAAGCAGCCTTTTTGTTAAAAGATCTGTAAAAATAATAGCTAAAATTCAAAAGCAAGGTGCTGAGAGACATAGGAAAGGTGAGCAAGCTCACTTTTTATTTATTTTTTTGAGATGAGGTCTTGCCCTGTCACCCAGGCTGGAGTGCAGTGGCACCATCAGTGCTCATTGCTGCCTCAACTTCCTGGGCTGAAGTGATCCCCCCACCACAGCCTCGCGAGTAGAGAGGAACACAGGTGCATGCCCCTATACTTGGCTAATTTTTTTATTTCTTGTAGAGATGGGGTATCACTATTTTGCCTAGGCCGGTCTTGAACTCCTGGACTCAGGTGATCCTCCTACCTTGGCCTCCCAAAGTGTTGGGATTACAGACCGGGCTCTGTGCCTCATGCCAGTAATCCCAGCACTTTGGGAGGCTGAGGTGGGTGGATCGCTTGAGCCCAGGAGTTTGAGACCAGCCTGGGAAACATGGCGAAACCCTGTCTCTACTAAAAACACAAAAATTAGATGGGTGTGGTGGTGCGCCTCTGTAATCCCAGCTACTCTGGAGGCTGAGACAGGAGAACTGCTTGAACCCAAGAGATGGAGGTTGCGGTGAGCCAAGATAGTGCCACTGCACTCCAGCCTGGGCAACAGAGCAAGACTCGGTCTCAAAAAATAATAATAATAATGAGGCCTGGCGCGGTGGCTCACACCTGCAATCCCAGCACTTTGGGAGGCCAAGGCAGGCGAATCATCTGAGGTCAGGAGTTTGAGACCAGCCCAACCAACATGGAGAAACTCCATCTCTACTAAAAATACAAAATTAGCCGGGCCGTGGTGGCACATGCCTGTAATCCCAGCTACTTGGAAGGCTGAGGCGGGAGAATCGCTCGAACCTGGGAGGCGGAGGTTGCGGTGAGCTGAGAGTGCGCCATTGCACTCCAGCCTGGACAACAAGAGCAAAACGCCATCTCAAAAATAAATAAATAAATAAATAAAGTGTTGGAATTATAGGCATGAGTCTCCCTCTTCGCCAAAAGTTCCTAATCCCCAAAATGTCACAGTTTAGTAAGGTGATACGGCGTCCATACCACCCATTTATGTTTTGGGCAGGACCTAGAACCATAGGGGTTTATAGTATGAGTGGCGAGGATAGAGCATTTTGTGGTTGTAGTGAATAAGAAATAGTTTCTCTATTTAAGGAATGTCTAATCTTGTACAGCAACTAACCATAATGTGAGATGGAATGTATGCTCTACACAAGGCATTAACAACTTCATTTTGGAGTTAAGAGGTTGGGAAATTCACTTTGGGCTGAGAGAGCTAGAGGAAAGTGTTATGGAGGAGGTAGCTTTGCTCTCATGCTTTATAAAGTAAAATTTTATCAGGTGGTAAAGTGGAAAGAGATTGAGGAAATAGGAGGAGCAATGATTTTTCCTTGTACAGAGGCTAAAAAAGGAAATGCAAGTTTCACTTTAAAATAAATTGCATTTTATTCATTATTTATTATTATTATTTTTTGAGACGGGTATCACCATGTTGCTCAGGCTGGAGTGCAGTGGTGCAGTCTCGGCTCACTGCAACCTTGACCTCCTGAGCTAAAGTGATACTCCTACCTCAGCTTCCCAAGTAGCTGGGACTACAGGCCAGCACCACCATGCCTGGCTAATTTTTGTGTTTTTTTGTAGAGATGGGGTTTCACCATGTTGTCCAGGCCAATCTCGAACTCCTGGCCTCAAGCCATCTGCCCTCCTTGGCCTCCCAAAGTGCTAGGATTATAGGCATGAGCCATTGCACCTGGCCCTATTTATTAGGAAACAAGTCTTGGTCGGGCATGGTGGCTCACGCCTGTAATCCCAGCACTTTGGGAGGCTGAGGCGGGCAGATCACGAGGTCAGGAGATCAAGACCATCCTGGCCAACACGGTGAAACCCCGTCTCTACTAAAAAAGAATACGAAAAATTAGCGGGGCATGGTGGCGGGTGCCTATAGTCCCAGCTACTCGGGAGGCTGATGCAGGAGAATGGCATGAATCCGGGGGGCAGAGCTTTCAGTGAGCCGAGATCGTGCCACTGCACTCCAGCCTGGGCAACAGAACGAGACTCTGTCTCAAAAAAAAAAAAAAAGAAAAGAAACAAAGTAACAAAGTCTTGCTATGTTATCCAGGATGGTCTACAACTCCTGTCCTCAAGGGATCCTCCCACCTGAGCCTCTTGAATAGCTGGGATTATAAGCATGAGCCACCACACCCAGTTACAAATACATTTTATTTTATTTTATTTTATTTTACTTATTATTTTTTTTTGAGATGGAGTCTTGCTCTGTTGCCCAGGCTGGAGTGCAGTGGCACAATCTCGGCTCACCACAACGTCCACCTCCTGGGTTCAAGCGTTTCTCCTGCCTCAGCCTCCCAAGTAGCTGGGACTACAGGTGTGCACCACCATGCCCGGCTAATTTTTGTATTTTTAGTAGAGACAGGGTTTCACTATGTTAGCCAGGCCGGTCTCAAACTCCTGACCTTGTGATCCACCTGCCTCAGCCTCCCAAAGTGCTGGGATTACAGATGTGAGCTGCTGCGCCCGGCCTTTTTTTTTTTTGAGATGGAGCCTTGCTCTGCTGTCCAGGTTGGAGTGCAATGGCGCGGTCTTGGCTCACTGCAACTTCCACCTCCCAGGTTCAAGCAATTCGGCCTCAGCCTCCTGCCATTACACCCAGCTAATTTTTGTTTTTTTTTTTTTTTTTTTGAGACAGAGTCTTGCTCTTTCACCCAGGCCGGACTGCCGTGGCGCTATCTCAGCTCACTGCAAGCTCCACCTCCCGGGTTCACGCCATTCTTCTGCCTCAGCCTCCCGAGTAGCTGGGACTACAGGCACCTGGCTAATTTTTTGTATTTTTAGTAGAGACAGGGTTTCACCGTGTTAGCCAAGATGGTCTCAATCTCCTGACCTCGTGATCCGCCCGCCTCGGCCTCCCAAAGTGCTGGGATTACAGGCGTGAGCCACCACGCCCGGCCTAATTTTTGTATTTTTAGTAGAGTTGGGGTTTCACCATGTTGGCCAGGCTGGTCTTGAACTCCTGACCTCATAATCCACCCGCTTCAGCCTCCCAAAGTGCTGGGATTACAGGCATGAGCCACCACGCCCAGCAGAGCCAGGGTTTTGCTCTGTCAAGGCTGAAGTACAGTGGTGCAATCATGGCTCACTGTAGCACTAAACATCTGAGCACCTCAGCCTCCCAAGTAGCTAGGACTACAGGCATGTACCATCACGTCCAGCTAATTTTTTAAAATTTATTTTTGGCAGAGATGGGGCCTCAGTGTTGCCCAGGCTAGTATAAACTCCTGGAGTCAAGCCATCCTCCTGTCTCGGCCTCCCAAAATGGGATTAAAGGCGTGAGCCATTGTGCCCAGCCTGATGTTCCTTTGTATAGCAACCTCTTCACCTCCTTTTCTGTCTTGAACCCACTCCTATGAAGCTTTGATTCTCACCACTGAAACTTGTCAAGGTTATCTATGACCTCTACATTGCCATGTCTCAGTGGTCAATTTGCAGGCCTCCTTATACTTCTCAGCAGTATTTGACTTGGTTGATCATTCTTGTGCGGAAACACTTTCTTCCTGTGCTTTTTAGGGTACCACACACTCCTGATTTTCCTTCTTCTATACTGGCTACTCTTCAATTTTGTTACTCTCTCTGGTTGTCCACTTGATGAGAGCACTTAATGTACTTCTCTTCGTAACCCCAGCCATGCCTGACCCGTGGCAGACACTCCACTGTTGAATGGATGAACCTGAATGTTTACCAACATGGGATATATAGAAAAGTGAGATGGTGGCCAGGCTGGGTACGGTGGCTCATGTTTGTAATCCCAGCAGTTTGGGAGGCTGAGGCGGGCGGATCATGAGGTCAGGAGATCGAGACCATCCTGGCCAACATGGTGAAACCCCATCTCTACTAAAAATACAAAAATTAGCTGGGCATGGTGGTGCGCGCCTGTAGTCCCAGCTACTCGGGAGACTGAGGCAGGAGAATCGCTTGAACCCAGCAGGCAGAGGTTGCAGTGAGCTGAGATCGCGCCACTGCACTCCAGCCTGGGGACAGAGTGAGACTCCGTCTCAAAAAAAAAAAAAAAGATGGGGACATACAATTGAGGCTTTGAAAGTCAAAGAGTTTTGAACTTTTCTAAGCAATTGGGAACCACTAAGCCCTAGAATACCATGATGCACGGTCTAATTTAGTTTCATTACTCTAATGGTGGGCTTTAGAATGGATTAAGGGAGAGAGAATTAGAGGCAAAGAAATAAATGTTGAGGCTACTGCAGTATGATAGTCACGAAATAATGTTAGGGCTGGGTGTGGTGGCTCACATCTGTAATCCCAGCACTTGGAGAGGCCGAGGTGAGAGGATTGCTTGAGCCCAGGAGTTCAAGACCAACCTAGGCAACATAGAAAGGCCCCATCTCTATTAAAAAAAAAAAAAAGGAAAAAAAGAAATAATGGTGACATGTAGTTGGGTGATGGCAGTAGAAATGGAAAAGATACATTTAGAGACACTGTGGAGCAGGGTCTATAGGCCTTGATGACTAAGAAGATAACATAACAGAGTGTAACATATCATCAGATAGACATCATATTATACAAGATCAGCAGGCAGACCACCTTCTAGACTCCTATGGACTGCCCTAGAGAACCAGTGTTCTCACCCTGTGCAGCAAGGAGGCAAGGAGTCAGCATGATCTCTTGGGAGGGCCTGTCCTCAGGGAATTTTAATTCACTTAGGTCTCCTGGTCCTTAGTATTAGTCAGTCATAGGAACCTCTGGGTTTGTCCACACTCCCTAAGAATGTCTCTTATTCTTAAGATAAATATCTTGGCCACAGTCCTGAACCTCAAAAAAAAAAAAAAAAATTGTTGGCCGGGTGCAGTGGCTCACGCCTGTAATCCCAGCACTTTGGGAGGCCAAGGTGGGCAGATCATGAGGTCAGGAGTTCAAGACCAGCCTGGCCAACATGGCAAACCCTGTCTCTACTAAAAATATAAAAATCAGCCAGACGTGTTGGCGCATACCTGTAATCCCAGCTACTAGTGAGGTTGAGGCAGGAGAATCGCTTGAACCTTGCAGGCGGAGGTTGCAGTGAGCCGAGATCGCGCCATTGCACTCCAGCCTGGGTGACAGAGCAAGACTCTGTTTAAAAAAAAAAAAAAAAAAAAAAGGGCGGGCACAGTCACTCAGCCTGTAAATCCCAGCACTGTGGGAGGCTGAGGTAGGAGGATCACCTGAGGTCAGGAGTTCAAGACCAGCCTGGCCAACATGGAGAAACCCTGTCTCAACTAAAAATACAAAAAAAATTAGCCAGGCCTGGTGGTGGGCGCCTGTAATCCCAGCTACTCAGGAGGCTGAGGTAGGAGAATCGCTTGAACCTGGGAGGCAGAGGTTGCGGTGAGCTGAGATCGCACCATTGCACTCCAGCTTGGGCAACAAAAGCGAAACTCCATCTCAGAAAATAATAATAATTAATATATAGCTTCTCTCTTGACAAGATGGCCACCCTGGCAGTACCAGCAAGTGTTCCTCCAGCTATGCCGGCCCCAGCCCTAATGGCAGTCTTAGCCTCGGTCCCAGCCCCAGCGCCAGCACTGGCTACAGCTCCAGCTCTGGCCACAACTCCAGCCTTATCTTCAGACCCTACAGCAACAGCAGCTATGACTGTGGCTATGACTGCAGCTCCGGGCCAGAACCCAGCCTCAGCGCAAGCTCCAGCGCAGACCCCAGTGCCTGCTCTGTCTGGTCCTGCCATCCCAGGACCCTTTCCCGGGGGCTGTGTGCTCAGGCTGCACCCTGTCATTTTGGCCTCCATAGTGGACAGCTAAGAGTGACGCAATGAGGGAGGTGCCCGAGTTATTGGGACCTCGTTGGGAATTGTCGACAAACACTCAGTGGAGGTCACCAATTAGTTTTCAGTGCCGCACAATGAGTCAGAAGATGAAGTGGCTGTTGACATGCAATTTGCTAAGAACATGTATGAACTGCATAAAAAATGAGCTCATCCTGGGCTGGTAGGCTACAGGCCATGACATCACAGAACACTCTGTGCTGATTCATAAGTACTACAGCCTGATGGCCCCCAACCCCATCCGCCTCACTGTGGTCAGAAGTCTCCAGAACCACTGCATGAGCATCAAACCCTATGTCAGTACTTTAATGGGTGTCCCTGGGAGGACCATGGGAGTGATGTTCACACCTCTGACAGTGATGTATGCATACTATGACACTGAATGCCTTGGAGTTGACCTGATTATGAAGACCTGTTTTAACCCCAGCTAAGGGATCCGACTCTCAAGTGACTTGCAGCAAGTAGGAGGGGCATCAGCTTGCATCCAGGATGTCCTAGGCACAGTGTTGCAATATGCAGAGGATGTACTGTCTGGAAAGATGTCAGCTGACAATACTGTGGACCACTTCTTAACAAGCCTGGTTAAGCAAGTATCCAAAATAGTTACCAGTGATTTCGAGAGCATGCTCAACAGCAACATCAAGGACCTGCTGATGGTGACCTACCTGGCCAATCTCACACAGTCATAGATTGCCCTCAATGAGAAACTTGTAAACCTGTGAATGGGCCCCAAGCAGTTCACCTGCCAGTCTAGATCTCAACCCCAGGACTCAGAATGAAGTGAGGGAGAAATGGGTTTTTTGTGGTCTTGAGTCACACTGAGACAGTGAACTGCTTGTGACTCTAATAAACATAGCCTACCTTTTGTAAAAATTAAAAAAAAAAAAGATATATATTTATATATACCACCGCGCCCGGCCCATGCCCTACTCTCTCATACTGTGCCGCCAGCACAGCACCTCCCATCACAACACCATAATCGATCATTTTTACATACTCAATCATATATAAGAATCCTGGCCAGGCACGGTGGCTCACGCCTGTAATCCCAGCACTTTGGGAGGCTGAGGCAGGAGGATCACGAGGTCAGGAGATCGAGACCATCCTGGCTAACACAGTGAAACCCCATCTCCACTAAAAATACAAAAAATTAGCCGGGTGTGGTGGGGTGTGGTGGCGGGCGCCTATAGTCCCAGCTACTCGAAAGGCTGAAGGAGGAGAATGGCATGAACCCGGGAGGTGGAGCTTGCAGTGAGCCGAGATTGTGCCACTACACTCCAGCCAGGGTGACAGAGCAAGACTCTGTCTCAAAAAAAAAAAAAAAAAAAAAGAATCCTTTGAAGCTTCCGCAAATTGGGAG
The DNA here is from genome assembly GCF_028858775.2 of Pan troglodytes. NCBI lineage: Eukaryota > Metazoa > Chordata > Mammalia > Primates > Hominidae > Pan > Pan troglodytes. The sequence continues at coordinate 98,633,999 of NC_072398.2, read as the reverse complement.
CACATTTCCTCCTCAAAATATGTCTTTGTTTCAGAGAATTCATTTACATCATTTTTTTTTTCAAAACGGGAAAAAAATTAGGCCCCAGTGTAGGAACTAAGATGTACTCAATAGCTTTGTTCTCCAGGCTTTGGGAGCCTGAAATTGGACATACTTAATATCTCATGTTGCCTTCCCCTATCTTCTAGTTGAAAAACTATTTGTTCTTATCTCCATTGCCCCTCTTAATTACTCAACTCCTTTATTCCTTAGCCTGGTAAAGCAGTGTTTTTCTTTTTTTCCTTTTTAGGCCCTATATATAATTTGTGCTTTGGGAAGCTCTCAACTCTGCTGATAGAAATTTCTGGAACTATTGGGGCACCATGTTCTCTTCTCCTAACTTGAGGCTAATCTTTAGCCTTTAATCTCTAAGGTCTGTTTATGCCATATTCTTTTTTTTTTTTTTTTTTGAGATGGAGTCTTGCTCTGTCGCCCAGGCTGGAGTCCATAAGCGCAATCTCGGCTCACTGCAACCTCTGCCTCGCGGGTTGAGGCGATTCTCCTGCCTCAGCCACCTGAGTAGCTGGGATTACAGGCGCACGCCGCCAGAAATTTTTGTATTGTCAGTAGAGATGGCGTTTCACCATGTTGGCCAGGCTGGTTTCAAACTCCTGACCTCAAGTGATCCTCCCGCCTCGGCCTCCCAAAGTGCTGGGATTACAGGCGTGAGCCACCGCGCCCGGCCTATGCCCTACTACTGTGCCGACAGCACAGCATCTCCCATCACAACACCATAATCAATCATTTTTACATACTCAATCATTTTCACATATAAGATCATAGTTTGGCCAGGCGTGGTAGCTAACGCCTGTAATCCCAGAACTTTGGGAGGCCGAGGTGGGTGGATCACCTAAGGTCAGGAGTTCAAGACCAGCCTGGCCAACATGGTGAAACCCCATCTCTACTAAAAATACAAAAATTAGTTGGGCGTGGTGATGAGTGCCTGTAATCCCAGCTACTGGAGAGGCTGTGGCAGGAGAATTGCTTGAACTCGGGAGGCGGAGGTTGCAGTGAGCTGAGATTGTGCCACTGCACTCCAGCCTGGGTGATAGAGGAAGACTCCATCTCAAAGAAAAAAAAAAAAAAATCAGGCCCAAGTCTCCCCAGGTAACACTAGCATATAACTAGAGTTCAGTAGTCTCTCAGGAGGTGTGACAGACATTGCTACTTGTCTTAGCCAGTATTTATTTTTTAATTTTTTGAGACGGAGTCTCACTCTGTCGCCCAGGCTGGAGGGCAGTGGCGCGATCTCGGCTCACCACAAACTCCGCCTCCTGGATTCAAGCAATTCTCTGCCTCATCCTCCCAAGTAGCTGCGATTACAGGCACCTGCCACCACACCCAGCTAATTTTTGCATTTTTAGTAGAGACGGGGTTTCACCATGTTGGCCAGGCTGGTCGCGAACTCCTGACCTTGTGATCTGCCCACCTTGCCCTCCCAAAGTGCTGGGATTACAGGCATGAGCCACCATGCATGGCCTAATTTTTGTATTTTTAGTAGAGACGGGGTTTCACCAGCTTGGCCAGGCTGGTCTTGAACTCTTGACCTCATGATCCACCCGCCTTGGCCTCCCAAAGTGCTGAGATTACAGGTGTGAGCCACCGCGCCCAGCCGTCTTATTCAACATTTATCCTCCCTTTCTTCCTTTCTGACAGAACCCCATTTTTTTTTTCAGAATTACAATGTGCTTAGCTTTCCATGACTCCCTTGCCACCCTGAAAATGTTAATAAAACTTTGTCATGGGCGGGATGCAGTGGCTCACGCCTGTAATCCCAGCACTTTAGGAGGCTGTGGTGGGCAGATCACCTGAGGTCAGGAGTTTGAGACCAACCTGGCCAACATGGTGAAACCCATCTCTACTAAAAATACAAAAAAATTAGCTGGGCATAGTGGCAGGCACCTGTAATGCCAGCTACTCAGGACGCTGAGGCAGGAGAATTGTTTGTACCCGGGAGGTGGAGGTTGCAGTGAGCCGAGACCGCGCCATTGCACTCCAGCCTGGGCAACAAGAGCAAAACTCCATCTAAAAAAAAACAAAAACAAAAACAAAAAAATTAATTAATGAATTTTTTGAAGACAGAGTCTTGCTCTATCACTCAGGCTGGAGTGCAGTGGCACAACTACGGCTCACTGCAGCCTTGACCTCCTGGGCTCAAGTAATCCTCCTACCTCTGCCTCCCGAACAGCTGGTTCCACAGGGGTGCACCACCACACCTGGTTAAATTTTTTTATTTTTTGTAGAGACAGGGCCTCACTATGTTGTCCAGACTGGTGAAACAATCAGTCTTCTCACCTCAGCCTCTCAAAATGCTGGGATTACAGGTGTGTGAGCCACCTTGCCCCAGCCTATGCATGCAATTAATAGTTAAAAAAAAACATGGCTTTAAATAAAGTTCAACATCCATGCATGATTAAAACAAACAAACACACACCTGTCTGAGCATGGTGGCTCATGCATGTAATCTCAGCACTTTGGGAGGCTGAGCAAGGAGGACTGCTTGAACTGAGGAGGTCAAAACCAGCCTGGGCAAAATAGCAAGACCTTGTCTCTATAAAAAAATTGATGGCATACACCTGTGTTCCCAACAACTAGGGAAGCTGAGGTAGGAGAATCCCCTGAATACAGAAGGTTGAGGCTGCAGTGAGCCATGTTCATGCCACTGTACTCCATCCAGCCTGGATGACAGACACCCTGTCTCAAAAAAAAAGTTTCAGATTTTGGATTTTTGGATTCAAAATCTGATGCTATATTTTTATTTATTTATTTATTTATTTTCAGGCAGGGTCTGACTATATTGCCCAGGCTGGTCTAGACCTTCTGGGCTCAAGCTATGCTTCTGCCTCGGCCTCCCAAAGTGCTGGGATTACAGGCGTGAACCACCGCACCTGGCTCTAATTCTCTCTCTCTATTTTTTTGATCCTATATTTTTAAAGTCTCTCAGTTTTAATTTCCATTAGGACAAATGTTGGTAGATACCACCTACATAAACACAAAGCTTTTTGGGGTTCTCAATACATTTTAAGAATATAGGCCAGACGTGGTGGCTCACACTTGTAAATCCCAGCATCCCAATCTCCAGTTTGGGAGGCTGAGGCAGAAGGATAGCTTGAGCAAGGGAGTTCGAGACCAGCCTGAGCAACAGTGAGACCCTGTCTCTACAAAAAAAATAAAAGAGGCCTGGCGCAGTGGCTCACACCTGTAATCCCAGCACTGTGGGAGACTGAGGCGGGTGGATGACCTGAGATTAGGAGTTTGAGACCAGCCTGGCCAATATGGGGAAACTCTGTCTCTACTAAAAATACTAATTAGAAATTAAATAAAATAATAATATAGAGGGGCTCTAAGACAAAAAAATTTGAGAAACACTGATACATGAGAGTATATATAGGCTGGGCACGGTGGCTCATGCCTGTAATCCCTGCTGAGGCAGGGGGATCGCTTGAGCTCAGGAGTTGGAGACCAGCCTGGGCAATATGATGAAACCCTGTCTCTATCAAAAATACAAAAAATTACTTGGGCACAGTGGTGTGCGCCTGTGGTCCCAGTTGGGAGGATCTCTTGAGCCTTGGAGGTGGAGGCTGCAGTACTGCACTTCAGCCTGGGTGACAGAGTGAGACCCCATCACAAAAAAAAAAAAAAAAAAGATATATATACTTGCTTATCCCAGTATCTAACGTATAAACACTCAAATAAGTAGTAGCTTTTTTTTTTTTTTTTTTTTTTTTTGGAAACAAGGTCTCACTCTTGTTGCCCAGGCTGGAGTGCAGTGGCGCATGATCGTGGCTCACTGCAGCCTCGACCTCCTGGACTCAGGTGATCCTCCCACCCTCTCACCTCAGCCGCCCCTCTCCCCTGGCCACCAGTGACTGAAACTACAGGTGTGCACCACTACCCCCTCTTAAACTCCTGGGCTCAAGCGATCACCTGCCTCAGCCTCCAAAAGTGCTGGGTTACAGGTGTGAGCCACCATGTCCAGCCAGTAGTACATGTTAGTATGTAGTAAGAGCATAGGGGAGTGGTGGGGGCAAAGTTTGAAGTTTGGTGACAGATTGTGAAGGGCTTTCAGTGCTATTGATAAAATTTTAAGCAAGGATGACACGATCGAATTTTGTAATTTAGGAAGCCAAGTCTAGGAGTGGTGGGCAAAGAGGTGGGGAGGCTGGTCCATGGGAATCTAGCTAGGGAGTTGTTGCAATTGTCTAGGGAAAATCTGACAAGGAGTTGAACAAATTTATCAAGAATGGGAAAGGGGCCGGGCGCGGTGGCTCACGCCTGTAACCCCAACACTTTGGGAGGCCGATGTGGGCGGATCACAAGGTCAGGAGTGTGAGACCAGCTTGACCAATATGGTGAACCAAAAATACAAAAATTAGCCAAGCATGGTGGCAGGCGCCTGTAATCCCAGCTACTCAGGCTGCTGAGGCAGGAGAATCGCTTGAACCTGGGAGGTGGAGGTTGCAGTGAGCCGAGATCATGCCATTGCACTCCAGCCTGGGTGACAGAGTGAGACTCTGTCTCAAAAAAGAAAAAAGAAAAAAAAAAGAACGGGAAAGAATGAAAGGACTTTGATTTGAGAAACATTTCTCAAGGTAGAATCAGCAGGATTTGATGACCAATTGGATGTGTGACCAAAGAGAAAGGAAGAAGTTTAAGATAACTTCCAAGATTTCTGGCCGGGTGCGATGGCTCAAGCCTGTAATCCCAGCACTTTGGGAGGCCGAGGCAGGTGGATCACCTGAAGTCGGGAGTTCGAGACCAGCCTGATCAACATGGAGAAACCCTGTCTCTACTAAAATTACAAAAAATTAGCCAGGTGTGGTGGCGTGTGCCTGTAATCCCAGCTACTTGGGAGGCTGAGGCAGGAGAATTGCTTGAACCTGGGAGGCAGAGGTTGCAGTGAGCTGAGATCACACCATTGCACTCCAACCTGGGCAACAAGAGCGAAATTCTGCTTCAAAAAAAAAAAAAAGATTTCTATAATGGGAGGCAGGGTAAGTAGTGATGCTTTTTCAATTATTTATTTATTTTTTATATATTTTTAGAGACAGGTTCTTGCTGTCTCACATAGGCTGGTGTGCAGTGATGCCATCATAGCTCACTATAACCTTGAACTCCTGGGCTCAAGGAAATCTTCCTGCCTAAGTCTCTTTAGTAACTGGGACTACAGGTGCTGGCCACGCTCATTTTTAATTTTTTTTTTTTTTTTTTTGAGACAGGTCTCACTCTGTCGCTCAGGCTTAAGTGCAGTGGCACGATCTTGGCTCACTGCAACCTCCGTCTCCCGGGTTCAAGCAATTCTGCCTCAGCCTCCCAAGTAGCTGGGGCTACAGGCGTGTGCCACCACACCTGGCTAATTTTTGTTTTAGTAGAGATGGGTCTTGCCATGTTGTCCAGGCTGGTCTCGAACTCCTGGCCTCAAGTGATCTACCTGCCTCAGCCTCCCAAAGTGCTGGGATTACAGGAGTGAGCCACTGCACCTGGCTTACATTTTTTTTTTTTTTTTTTTTTTTTCTGTAGAGGCAGGGTCTTGCTATGTTGCTCAAGCTGGTCTCGAACTCAAAGCATTGGGATTACAGGTATGAGCCACTGTGCCCGGCCAAGTGATGCTTTTAAATAAGGGTGTATATATTTGGAAGACAAGCTTTGTTGGGAAAGATGATACATACTGAGCCAGAAGTGCTGTGAGACTCAGTAGATAAGGAATCCAACAGGCAGTCAGATATGCAGGATTAAGGCTACAGGAATGGTCAGGGCTACAGAAATATTTCAGGAGTTATCAAGAGGTAGATTGTAGTTTAATGAGAAGACAATTAACATTTACTGAGCATCTGTTCAATGGCAGACACTCTGGTGTTTGTGCATGGGTAGGGCACTCATAATTGATGGCCTCAATTTTCTTTGAAAGGGAAACCCGGCCGGGTGCGGTGGCTCACACCTGTGATCCCAGCACTTTGGGAGGCTGAGGCGGGTAGATCACAAGATCAGGAGTTCAAGACCAGCCTAGCCAAGATGGTGAAACCCCGTCTCTACTAAAAAATACAAAAATTAGCTGGGGCTGGGCACAGTGGCAGGCACCTGTAATCCCAGCTACTCAGGAGGCTGAGGTAGGAGAATCGCTTGAACCTGGGGGGCGGACATTGCAGTGAGCTGAGATCGCACCACTGCACTCCAGCCTGAGTGACAGAGTGAGACTCCATCTCAAAAACAAAACAAAACAAAAAAAACACAAAGGGAAACCCTCAGCCTGGCGCAGTGGCTCACACCTCTAATCCCAGCACTTTGGGAGGCCAAGGTGGGCAGATCACCTGAGGTCGGAAGTTTGAAACCAGCCTGACTAATATGGAGAAACCCTGTCTCTACTAAAAATACAAAATTAGCTGGGCCTGGTGGCGCATGCCTGTAATCCCAGCTACTTGGGAGGCTGAGGCAGAATAGCTTGAACCCTGGAGGAAGAGGTTGCTGTGAGCCGAGATCACGCCATTGCACTCCAGCCTAGGCAATAAGGGCAAAACTCTGTCTCAAAAAAAAAAAAAAAAGAAAGAAAGAAAAAGAAAGAGAAACTCTCTAAGGGGCTAGGAGGTAGGGCATTTAGGCAGTCTTGATGAGAAGAGTTTGGGACTGCTCCTTTAGAACTTCACCACTTTATCATTCTTGCAGAGAATGCTCCTGTCTTTGGTGATGCTCTCTTCTTCCAATGAAATGGAAATCAAAGATGAATTCTTTTCTACTTTACCTTTTAAATTTAGCTATATTCACAGTTGAAGAGCATAGGCTTTGATGCCAGATAGATGTGGGTTTGAATCTGCTTCTGCCCCTTACTAGCTGAGTGACCCTACCTGAGTAATTTAACCTTCTTGGTCTGTTCCCACAGCTATAAAATGAGTAAAACAACTACCTTGCTGGGTTATTATGGATTAAATGAATAATGAAAGTAAACAATTAGTTCAGTCCCTTCACATAATTAGTACTGAAGAAAAGATATTATTATTATTATTTTTGAGATGGAGTCTCACTCTGTCGCCCAGGCTGGAGTGCAATGGCATAATCTTGTCTCACTGCAACCTCTGCCTCCCGAGTTCAAGCCATTATCCTGCCTCAGCCTCCTGAGTAGCTGGGATTACAGGTGCCTGCCACCACTCCCGGCTAATTTTTTGTATTTTTAATAGAGACGGGGTTTCACTATGTTGGCCAGGCTGGTCTCAAACTCCTGACTTTGTGATCCGCCCGCCTCAGCCTCCCAAAGTGCTGGGATTACAGATGTGAGCCACTGCACCCGGCCAAGAAAAGATATTATTTCTGAGATGCGGTCTTACTCTGTTGCCCAGGCAAGTGGCAGTGGCAGTGGCTTGATCATAGCTTATTGCAGCCTTGAACTCCTTGGCTCAAGTGATCCCCCTGCCTTGGCCTCCCAAGTAGCTGGGACTAAAAGCACACACTACCACACACAGGTAATTAAATTTTTTTTTTTTTTTTTTGGAGAGACAGAATCTTGCTATGTTGCACAGGCTGGTCTTAAACTCCTGGGTTCAAGAGCTCTTCCCACACCAGTCTCCCAAAGTGCTGGGATTATAGGCATGAGCCACCTCACCCACCCTATTATTATTATTAGTCCTCCCAACAACTCTTAAAAGAAACATATCATATTCTTATCCCCATTTTTTACACAAAATGAAAATTAAATGTAGATTTGGGAATTTATAGCCAGCTTTTAATTGATGGCTAGCATTTGAATTCAAGTCTAATTGTAGAGCCCTTTCTTATCCAGGAAGACTATGTAACAGGAGAAAGGAGGACCATGTAGAACTCTGAGGAATACCAATGTTTAAGAGGTGGGCAGGAAAAGAGAAAGAAGAACCAGAGATGAATTGTTTAAGTATTAGTTTTTTGGGGCTGCCATAACAAAGTACCAAAGGCTCAGTGGCTTAAACAACAGAAATTTATTTCCTCACACTTCTGGAGGCTAGAAGTCCAAGGTCAAGGTATCGAAGGTTGTTTCTTCTGGGGCGTCTTATAAATGGCTGTATCTTGTCTGGTGCCCTTTTTTTTTTTTTTTTTTTTTGAGATGGAGTTTCACTCTTGTTACCCAGGCTGGAGTGCAATGGTGCAATCTCAGCTCACTGCAACCTCTGCCTCCCAGGTTCAAGCAATTCTCCTGCCTCAGCCTCCCAAGTACCTGGGATTACAGGCACATGCCCCCATGCCTGGCTAATTTTTGTATTTTTAGTAGATACAGGTTTTCACCATGTTGGCCAGGCTGGTCTCAAACTCCTGACCTCAGGTGATCCACCAGTCTCAGCCTCCCAAAGTGCTGGGATTACAGGCGTGAGCCACCGCGCCCGGCCAACCTTAGTTACTTCTTTAAAGACCCTTTCTCCAAATGCAATCCCAGGCTGAGGTACTGGGGGTTAGGACTTCAACACAGGAATTTTGGGTGGGGAGAAGGGAGGCAAAATTCAGTCCCTAACACTCTATGATATGTTTTCATGGCACCCTTTATTTTCCTTCACAGTATATATTATATATACATACACATACACACGTAGACATAGTATATATGTAATTATTTCTTTAGTTATTTGTTGAATTACTGTATCTACATTTCTAGAAATTGTTCCTTTAAAAATCTTTTTTTTTTTTTTTTTTTGACAGATTCTTGCTCCGTCACCCAGGCTGCAATGTAATGGCGTGATCTCGGCTCACTGCAACCTCTGCTTCCCGAGTTCAAGCAGCTCTCCTGCCTCAACCTCCCGAGTAGCTGGGATTACAGGCATGTGCCATCACGCCCAGCTGATTTTTGTATTTTTAGTAGAGACGGGGTTTCACCATGTTGGCCAGGTTACTCTTGAACTCCTGACCTCCTGATCTGCCTGCCTTGGCCTCCCAAAGTGCTGGGATTACAGGTGTGAGCCACCGCACCTGGCCTGTTTTTTTTTGTTTTTGTTTTTTTGTTTTTAAACCAAGCAATGGTTATGGAAGTCTTGTCATTTTTAGTGATTTATTCCCTAGTGATACATTATTTTTTCTGTCCGGTGCTTGAATCAGGCTTTTATATATATTAAACATACTTCTTTTTTGTTTTGTTTTGAGATGGAGTCTTGCTCTGTCACCCAGACTGGAGTGCAGTGGTATGATCTTGGTTCAGTGCAACCTCCGCCTCCCGGGTTCAAGTGATTCTCCTGCCTCAGCCTCCCAGGTAGCCAGGACTACAGGCACACGCTACCACGCCCGGCTAATTTTTGTATTTTTGGTGGACACAGGGTTTCACCATATTGGCCAGGCTGGTCTCCAACTCCTGACCTCAGGTGATCCACGCACCTCCGGTCTCCCACAGTGCTGGGATTACAGGTGTGAGCCACAGCTCCTGGCAAACATACTTCTTTATATGCAGCAATATAATTCTAATATCCAAAGTCTCTGTGGGCATAATTCTGCTATTTATGATTTCTGCTCATTCTCATTTATGGTGGCCTACTTCCTGTTGCTTTGTGTTTGTGGGATTTTTATTAGTGAACACATATTCAAAGGAACTTAACAATAGGGATTTTTTTTTCCTTATAGTTTACCATCTGAACTCCAGGGATTTTTTTTAGGTTTGCCTTGAAGGTGACTTTCTCCAGAGAGGATCTGTATTTCGTTCTCTGCAGTGCCTGACAATTAGGTTACTATCACCCTGTAACTACTTTAAAATAAATTCTGGGCTAGGTCGGGCTTGGTGGCTCATGCCTGTAATTCCAGCACTTTGGAAGGCCCAGGTGGGCAGATCACTTGAGGTCATGAGTTCGAGACCAGCCTGGCCAACATGGCGAAACCCGTCTCAACTAAAAATACAAAAATTAGTCGGGCATCGTGGTGGGTGCCGGTAATCCCAGCTACTTGGGAGGCTGAGGCAGGAGAATGGCATGAACCCGGGAGGCAGAGGTTACAGTGAGCCAAGATCACGCCATTGCACTCCAGCCTGGGCAACAGAGGGAGACTCCATCTCAGTAAGTAAGTAAATAAGTAAGTAAGTAAATAAATAAATAAATAAATAAATAAGTAAATAAAATTCTGGGCTTGAAGTGTTTCTGTCTATTCAGGTAGTATAAACTTAGACTATAAACTCATGAAGACTAGCCTGTGAATACCCAGGGGAGGTCTTCACAATCCCCGACTTCCACCCCTGATTCAGAGCCAAGATTGCAGTAGGGACATTTCCTTGCTGTCTCTTTTTTCAAGGTGGGTATTTTTACTGGTTTACCCTTTCCTTTTTTTTTTTTTTTTTTTTTTTGAGACGGAGTCTCGCTTTGTCACCCGGGCTGCAGTGCAGTGGCGCAATCTCGGCTCACTGCAAGCTCCGCCTCCCAGGTTCATGCCATTCTCCTGCCTCAGCCTCTGGAGTAGCTGGGACTACAGACACCTGCCACCACACTGGGCTAATTTTTTGTATTTTTAGTAGAGACGGGGTTTCACTGTGTTAGCCACGATGGTCTCGATCTCCTGACCTCGTGATCCACCCGCCTTGGCCTCCCAAAGTGCTGGGATTACAGGCGTGAGCCACCGCGCCTGGCCTGGTTTACCCTTTCATTGACAGTGGAGCCTGTGCCCACTGCATTAAAGTTGAAGCTCTGTCACTGGCGATTTGGCAGATTCCCCTAGAGCTGTTGCCAATTTCAGCCATATGTGTCTTGAATTCATGCTTTTTGCTTTTTATATTCAAGCTGGTGGTTTTAGGTGTTTTATTTATTTATTTATTTTTTATACGGAGTCTTGCTCTGTCGCCTAGGCTGGAGTGCAGTGGTGCGATCTTGGCTCACGGCAAGCTCCAACTCCCAGGTTCATGCCATTCTCCTGCCTCAGCCTCTCGAGTAGCTGGGACTACAGGCACCCACCATAATGCCCAGCTAATTTTTGTATTTTAGTAGAGACAGGGTTTCACCATGTTGGCCAGTCTGGTCTTGAACTCCTGACCTCAAGTGATCTGCCCACCTCAGCCTCCCAAAGTGCTGGGATTACAGGCGTGAGCCACCATGCCTGGCCTCACCACTCTTTTTCTGGCACCTGGCCCTGTGACTGGTTTTGTGGAAGACAATTTTTCGATGGATCTTTTGGGGGCGGGGGTGCAGGAGCTGGGAATGGTATTGGGATGAAACTGTTCCATCCGATCATCAGGCATTAGATTCTCATAAGGAGGACGAAACCCAAATCCCTTGCATGCATAGTTCATGATAGGGTTTGCAATCCTATGAGAATCTAATGTCTGCTAATCTGACAGGAGGCAGAGCTCAGGCTGTGATGCTCACTTGCCAGTCACTCATCTCCTGCTGTGCAGCCCGGTTCTTAACAGGCCATGAACTGGTGCTGGTCTGCAGCCCAGGGTTTGGGGACCCCTGTCTCACTGAATATACGAAATTGGGAAGAAAGTCAGGAGTTCCTAAAAGGACAAGAGAGGAAAAAAATTCAGATAAGGACTGAAAAAAAGGCTATTGTATTTGGCAATTAGGCATTTTGAGAATAGATGTAGTAAAGTCATAAGGATAAAAGCTTAATTTCAGTGGGTTGACAAATTAAGAGAGCTGAAGAAGGTATAGAAAATAAAACCTCTGGCCGGGTGCGGTAGCTCACACCTGTAATCCCAGCACTTTGGGAGGCCGAGGCAGGCAGTTCATGAGGTCAGGAGATCCAGACCATCCTGGCTAACACGGTGAAACCCCATCTCCACCAAAAAATACAAAAAAATTAGCCGGGCATGGTGGCGGGCACCTGTAGTCCCAGCTACTCGGAAGGCTGAGGCAGGAGAATGGCGTGAACCCAGGAGGCGGAGCTTGCAGTGAGCTGAGATCACGCTACTGCACTCCAGCCTGGGTGACGGAGCGAGACTCCGTCTCAAAGAAAAAAAAGGAAGAAAATAAAACTTCCAGGCCACGTGCAGTGGCTCACGCCTGTAATCCCAGCACTTTGGGAGGCCGAGACGGGCGGATCACCTGAGGTCAGGAGTTCGAGACCAGCCTGACCAACATGGAGAAACCCTGTCTCTACTAAAAATACAAAATTAGCCGGGCGTGGTGGTGCATGCCTGTAATCCCAGCTACTCAGGAGGCTGAGGCAAGAGAATCACTTGAGCCTGGGAGACGGAGGTTGTGGTGAGCCGAGATCGCGCCATTGCACTCCAGCCTGGGCAACAAGAGTGAAACTCCGTCTCAAAAATAATAATAATAATAATAAATAAAATAAAATGAAAATAAAACTTCTGGCCAGGCGTGGTGGCTCACGCCTGTAATCCCAGCACTTTAGGAGGCTGAGGTGGGCGGATCACGAGGTCAACAGATCGAGACCATCCTGACCAACATGGTGAAACCCCGTCTCTACTAAAAATACAAAAATGAGCTGGGCGTGGTGGTGCGCGCTTGTAGTCTCAGCTACTCAGGAGGCAAAGGCAGGAGAATTGCTTGAACCCGGGAGGCGGAGGTTGCAGTGAGCCGAGATTGTGCCACTGCACTCCAGCCTGTTGACAGAGTGAGACTCCCATCTCAAAAGAAAATAAAACTTTTTTTTCAAGAAATGTTAGAGTGAAGAGAAAGCAGAAGAGTGGTTGGGTTGAAGAAAGATTATTCAGAAGGAGGGAATCAAACATATTTGTAAGTTAAAGAGAATGACCATGCAGAATAAAATACATTATAAAAGTGAGAAAGGATAAGTGTTAGGGTGCAGTATTTCAGAAGAGACAGATGGGAGGGTAAAGGTCTGAGTTATAAGGCCTTTGTAAGGAGATCCTCTTCTTCAGCCAGGCAGGAAGATACATACAGATGGGTGCCCTCACAGTTTAGAGGTCAAAAGGAGGAATGTGGCCGGGCACAGTGGCTCATGTGTGTAATCCTGGCACTTTGGGAGGCTCAGATGGGAACATCCCTCAAGCCCAGGAGACCAGCCTGGGCAACATAGTGAGACCCCGTCTCTAAAAAAACATTAAAAAAAAATAGCCAAGTGTGGCGGTGTGCACCTGTGGTCCCAGCTCCTCAGAGGCTGAGGTGGGAGGATTGCTGGGGCCTGGGAAGTTGAAGCTGCAGTGAGCTGTGATGGTGCCACTATACTCCATCTTGGGCGACAGAGTGAGACCTGGTCTGGGGGAAAAAAAAGAAAAAGAGAGAAAAAGAAGAGAGAAAGAGAGGAGAGAGAGAGAAAGAAGGAAAGAAGAGATAGAGAAAGAGCACTTTGGGAGGTCGAGACGGGTGGATCACCTGAGGTCAGGAGTTGGAGAACAGCCTGGCCAACATGGCAAAACCCTTTCTCTACTAAAAACACAAAAACTAGCCGGGCATGGTGGCGGGTGCCTGTAATCACAGCTACTCAGGAGGCTGAGGCAGGAGAATCGCTTGAACCTGGGAGGTGGAGGTTGCAGTGAGCTGAGATCGTGCCACTGCACTCCAGCCTGGGTGACAGAGCGAGGAAAAAAAGGAAGAGAAGAGAAGGGAGGGGAGGGGGAGGGGAGGGGAGGGGAGGGGGAGGGGAGGGGAGGGGGAGGGGAGGGGGAGGGGAGGGGAGGGGGAGGGGAGGGGAGGGGGAGGGGAGGGGAGGGGGAGGGGAGGGGAGGGGGAGGGGAGAGGGGAAGAGGCCAGGTGTGCTGGCTCATGCCTGTAATCCCAGTGCTTTGGGAGGCCAAGGCAGGTGGATCATTTGAAACCCTGTCTCTACTAAAATACAAAAATAATTAGCCAGGTGTGGTGGCGGGTGCCTGTAATCTCAGCTACCAGGGAGGCTGAGGCAGGTTAATTGCTTGAACCTGGGAGGCAGAGGTTGCAGGAAGCTGAGATCGTGCCGCTGTACTACTCCAGCCTGGGGGAGGGGAGGGGAGGGGGAAAAGGAAAGGGAAGAACGCTGGGGAATGTGGCACTGGTTTATTATCCTTTTGAGGCCGACTGTAAGGTGGTCTACAAAAGGCAGAGGCTGGGACTAGAAAGAGGTGCTTAAGGAGAGCAGCTGTGAGAAATTGACAAGGCATTTGGCTCCCCATGAGGACTGCCAAGTTAAGGCTGGAAACCACATACTGGTACCAGTTCCGACTCATGATTAACTAATGCTCTCCTATAAAACAGATGCCAACACTCAGAAGGAGAGAAAACACATCTGTGTCCTCAATACCTAGAACAACTGTTGGCATATCAACAGGCCCTCAATAAATATTTCTTGAATGAGCAAATAAACATAAAGTTTACATTGATCTAGAACTGGGGAGGGGTGAGGTGGTTGGGACCAAAGAACAAAAGACAAAGGTAACTGAGGGTGTGGCAAAAGTGTCTTGAGATCATTGTCCATGAAGTCCAAGGTGGATAAGGAAAGAAGTGAAGCCAGAAAGGATATGGTAGATTGGAACTGTAGTTGACCCAAACTAGGTGATACAAAATTGAAGAATGAATGACAATTTATAGGTGTTTAGAAAATTTGTGGGTTCTGAAATGAAAGAAGCAGATCTTTAGAGGAAATGACCCAGTGACCCAGATGACTTAAGCCTAAGAAATGGGTAGAAAACTTGTTTACTATTAAATTTAAATTTTTCTCCTTTTGGGCTGGGCGCGGTGGCTCACACCTGCAATCCCAGCACTTTGGGAGGCCGAGATGGGCGGATCACCTGAGGTCGGGAGTTCAAGACCAGCCTGACCAACATGGAGAAACCCCATCTCTACTAAAAATACAAAATTAGTTGGGCGTGGTGGCGCATGCCTGTAATCTCAGCTACTAGGGAGGCTGAGTCAGGAGAATTGCTTGAACCTGGGAGGCAGAGGTTGTGGTGAGCCGGGATTGTACCACTGCACTCCAGTCTGGGCAACAAGAGCAAAACGCTGTTTCAAAGAAAAAAAATTTTTTTTTCTCCGTTTGGCTTGAGACACAGAACTCACACCTCTCTTCTGTGAAGTCTACAATGGGGCCTGCAGCTGCACGTTCCAGTTGAACTAGGCTCCCAGTTGCTATTGGCTGAGCAGACAATGCAAACAATACTCAGAATCCTATTAACTAACAATGGATTAACACCAAATTAGAAGTGTCTAGTGCATACTGTTCTGAGTGCTGTCCTATTCAATGTTTGTACAAATGGTTTAGTTAAGAACGTTGATGACAGATTATCACATTTGTAGACATCAATAATCTAGTAGAGATAATATGCTGGATAGCAGAATCAGAATATAAAGAGATCTTGGCAGGCAGGATCAAATCTAACGAGGTGGGGTTTTTTTTTGTTTTGTTTTGTTTTTTCATTTTTTAGAGACAGGGTCTCTATATGCTGGAGCACAGCTGCTATTCACAGGTGCATTCATAGCACACTACAGCCTTAAAACTCCTGGCCTCAGATGATCCTCTAACGTTAGCCTCTGAAGTAGCTGGGACTATAGGCATACCCCACTGCACCTAGCTAAGATGCAGTTTAAATGGGTCAAATGCAAAGTTCAGTGCAAAGGTTAAAAAAAAATTAAGTGGCTGGGCGCAGTGGCTCACGCCTGTAATCCCAGCACTTTGGGAGGCTGAGGCGGGTGGATCGCCTGAGGTCGGGAGTTCGAGACCAGCCTGACCAACATGGAGAAACCCTGTCTCTACTGAAAATACAAAATTAGCTGGGCGTGGTGGTGCATGCCTGTAATCCCAGCTACTCGGGAGGCTGAGGCAGGAGAATTGCTTGAACCTGGGAGGCAGAGGTTGCAGTGAGCCAAGATCGCGCCATTGCACTCCAGTCTGGGCAACAAGAGCGAAACTCTGTCTCAATAACTAAATAAATAAATAAATAAAAATAAAGTGTCAGGGCATGGTGGCTTACACCTATTATCCCAGCACTTTGGGACGCTGAGACAGGAGAATCAATTGCGTTCAGGATTTTTTTTTTTTTTTTTTTTTCTGAGATGGAATCAGTTCCTGTCGCCCAAGCTGGAGAGCAGTGGTGCGATCTCGGCTCACTGCAACCTCCACCTCCTGGGGTCAAGCGATTCACCTGAGGCCAGGATCTTGAGATGCTGTGTGCCTGTAGTCCTAGCTACTTGAGAGAGACTAAGATGGGAGGATCTTTTGAGCCTAGGAGTTCAAGGCTACAGTGAGCTATGATCTCACCCATGTATACCAGCCTGTGTGACAGAGCAAGATCCTGTCTCTAAAAAATAACTTAGGAGAGACAACAAAAATATGGGCAAAATAAGGAGTTAAAATGGAGGACAATACAAATGGTATATACATACATGCCCATACACATATACCTATAATCTCTACACACGCATGTATGTATATGTGTGTATGTGTAACTTTTGCTTATCTTTCATGCTGGCAAAAATGTAAATGACCAGGCCAGGTGTGGTGGCTCATGCCTGTAATCCCTGTACTTTGGGAGGCCGAGGCAGGTGGATCAACTGAGGTCAGGAGTTCGAGACTAGCCTGGATAACATACAGTGAAACCTTGTCTCTACTAAAAAATACAAAAATTAGCCGGGCATGGTGGCGTGCACCTGTAATCTCAGCTACTCAGGGGGCTGAGGCAGGAGAATTGCTTGAACCCAGGAGGTGGAGGTTGCAGTAAGCCAAGATGATGCCACTGTAGTCCAGCCTGGGTGACAGAGTGAGATTCTGTCTCTAAAATAATAATAATAATAAATTAAATGACCACTCATATCTAATATCAAGTATTAGAAAAGTATGGGCAAATGGCCTATGGCAGTCTTACAAAGTTGGTGGGAATATAAATCAATTTAGGGCAATCTGTAAGTACATATTACAATTTTTTTTCAACAGTGTAAGGAGGTTTTTGTTTGTTTTTTTGTTTTGTTTTGTTTTGTTTTTGAGATAGATTCTTGCTCTGTTGCCAGGCTGGAGTGCAATGCCATGATCTTGGCTCACTGCAACCTCCGCCTCCTGGGTTCAAGCGATTCTCCTGCCTCAGCCTCCCAAGCAGCTGGGACTACAGGTGCCTGCCACCACGCCCAGCTAATTTTTGTATTTGTAGTAGAGACAGGGTTTCACCATGTTGACCAGGATGGCTTCAATCTCTTGACCTTGTGATCTGCCCGCCTTGGCCTCCCAAAGTGCTGGGATTACAGATATGAGCCACTGCACCTAGCTGTAAATAGTTTTTAAATTGTGGATATGTAACAATAGACAAAATTATTTAAAGTCAATAAATTTTTATTCAAGGAATTCCATGTTGTGATTTCTTCCACTGTCCATCAAGGTCACTTTAGATCCTCTAAAGAGCTGGAGTCAAAAGATTTATCTTCAAGTTAGCCTTTTTAATGAAACTGATCCAGTTGTCCTGTCAGCCCATAATTACTTTGGCTTCCTGTCGTCTCCTTTTAATATGGATATACTGATGAAGACTTCAAAATTCACCAAGAATCTTTGGGATCTAATTTCTTCAACCAATTTACTTTAGGGTCCTTTATACTCTCGGTCGTGGGGATCTGCCAGGTTATCAATTTGACACCTTAAGCCATCTCACTCAAGAATAGTACAGATGTGTGGAATATGCCAATACCTTTAACTCCAGACATCATGTTCTCAAGATAAAAGCTTTTAAAACAAAAAGCCATCATATGTCTCGTCAACATGAAATTGGAATGCAAAATTAATACTGCTGAGGATTTCCCTCATATCCCATGCTGTTTAACTATCTATTCTACAGTCCTAGAATCAATCTTTTTTTTAAGAGACAAGGTCTTTGTTACGAAGGCTGGAGTAGAGTGGTGCCATCAAAGCTCAGTGCAGCCTCCAACTCCTGGGCTCAATCCTTTTGCCTCAGCCTCCCCTTCCTGAGTAGCTGCAACTACAGGCACACGCCCCAATACCCAGCTAGTTTTTAAATTTTTGTGGAGATGAGGTGTTTGTTACTTTCTTGCCCAGGCTGGTCTTGAACTCCTGGTTTCAAGCAATACGCCCACCTCAGTGTGGGGATTGCAGACTTGAGCCACTGCGCCTGGCCTGGAACCAACCTTTATGGCTATCAATACTCCCATCAGTTAACTGTCTCAGGTATCATAATATCCCTTCTTATATGTATCAAAACTCATACTGAACAATGAGTTCTGGGTTGCAAAAAGTACATATTAAAATTTTAAATGCCGGGCGCGGTGGCTCACACCTGTAATTCCAGAACTTTGGGAGGCCGAGGAGGGCAGATCACGAGGTCAGGAATTTGAGACAGCCTGACCAATATGGTGAAACCCCGTCTGTATTAAAAATACAAAAATTAGCTGGGCATGGTGGCACGTGCCTGTAGGCCCAGCTACTCAGAGGCTGAGGCAGAAGAATCGCTTGAATCCGGGAGGCAGAGGTTGCACTGAGCCAGAATCCGGGAGGCGGAGGTTGCATTGAGCCAAGATTGCATCACTGTACTCCAGCCTGGGCAACAGAGCAAGACTCTGTCCCTTTAAAAAGAAAAAAAAATTTTAAATGTGCATACCCTGTGACCCAGCAACTTTCAATATTTACCGTAGAGAGGCCAGGTGCAGTGGCTCATGCCTGTAATCCCAGCACTTTGGGAGGCCGAGGTGGGTGGATTACCTGAGGTCAGGAGTTTGAGACCAGCCTGGCTAACATGATGAAACCCCATCTCTACAAAAAAATCACAAAATTAGCCAGGCGTGGTGTTGCATGCCTGTAATCCCAGCTACTCAGGAGGCTGAGGCAGGAGAATCGCTTGAACCTGGGAGGTTGAGGTAGCAATGAGCCGAGATTATGCCATTGCACTCCAGCCTGGGCGACAAGAGCAAAACTTTGTCTAAAATAAAATAAAACAATATTATATATATATATATATATATTTATAATATATTTATATTTATATATATATTTATATTTTACCCTAGAGAAATACTCCCATATAGCACTAAGAGGCATAAAGAATTTTCACTGAAACATTGTAATAGCAAACAATTGGAAACAATCTATATGTCCAACAACAGAATGGTTAAGTAAGCTGTGATACATTCATACTATAGGATACAATATAACAGTTCTTATGAATGAGACATCTTTATATGTATTGAGATGCAAGTTCTCTGAAACAATGTTAAGGGTAAAAAGAAGATCTGGAATAATACAAACCGTGTGATACTTTTTTTTTTTTTTTTTTTTTTTTTTTTTTTGAGACAGGGTCTGGCTCTATTGCCCAGGCTGGAATCCAATGGCACTATCATGGCTCATTGCAGCCTTGACCTCCAGGGCTCAAGCAATCTTCCCACCTCAGCCTCCCTGTAGCTGGGACTACAAGTGTGTGCCACCACACCCGGCTATTTTTTAGTTTTTGTAGACACAAAACTATGTTACCCAGGATGGTCTCAAACTCCTGGCCTTGAGTGATTTTCCTGCCTTAGCCTCCCAAAGTGCTGGGATTACAGGTGTGAGGCACTATGCCCGGTTCATTTATGTTTTAAAAGTCTCATATAACTAGCCGGGTGTGGTGGCTCATGCCTATAATCTCAGCACTTTGGGAGGCCAAGGCAGGCAGATCGCTTGAGTCCAGGAATTCAAGATCAGCCTGGGCAACATGGCAAAACTCTGTCTCTACAAAAAATATACAAAAATTATCCAGGCGTGGTGGCATGTGCCTGTAGTCCCAGCTACTCTGGAGGCCAAAGTGGGAGGATTACTTGGTCCGGGAGGCAGAGGGTGCAGTGAGCCAAGATCATGCCACTACACTCCAGTCTGGGCAACAGAGTGAGACCGTCTAAAAAAAATAAAAAGTCCCATATATTTCTACATGTAAATATATAGAAAAAGGGCTGGAAGGATATATAATCAATATTAAACAGTGTTTATCTCTGGAAGGAAAGGACCAGGACTTGGAATAATGGCAAGGAAGCCTTGTTTGTAGTTTTTTTTTTTTTTTTTCATCGTTCTTGAGGAGTCTCACGCTATCGCCCAGGCTGGAGTGCAGTGGTGTCATCTCAGCTCACCGTACCTCCGCCTCTCCGCCTCCTGGGTTTAATCGATTCTCCTGCCTCAGCCTCCTCAGTAGCTAGGATTACAGGTGTCTGCCACCACAGCCAGATAATTTTTGTATTTTTTTTTTTTTTTTTTTTTTTTAGTAGAGACAGGGTTTCACCATGTTAGCCAGGCTGGTCTCAAAATTCTGACCTCAAGTGATCGGCCGGCCTCGGCCTCCCAAAGTGCTGGGATTACAGGCATGAGTCACCAAGCCCGGCTTTTGTTGTTGTTGTTGTTTGTTTCTGAGTTGGAGTCTTGCTCTGTCATCCAGGCTGAAGTGCAGTAGCATGATCTCGGCTCACTGCAACCTCCACCTCCTGGGTTCAAGCCATTCTCCCGCCTCAGCCTGCCGAGTAGCTGGGACTATAGGAGTACACCATGCCCAGCTAATTTTTTGTATTTTAGTAGAGATGGGGTTTCACCATGTTGCCCAGGCTGGTCTCAAACTCCTAAGCTCAGGCAATCCGCTCACCTTGGCCTCCTAAAGTGCTAGGACTACAGGCGTGAGCCACCACGTCCAACCTGTAGTTTTGTTTTTTTTTTGAATGAAGGTTTTTAATGTTATATGTTGTATAAAATTAATGCATTAATTTATTATTATGAAATCAAAACAACCCTACCTTACCCCGAAAATAACACCTGTAGGTTTTTGTCAGTTGTCAGATGGGCATCTTGCTATGTTGCCCAGGCCGGTTTCAAACTCATGGAGCTCAAGCTATCTTCTGCCTCAGCCTCTAGAGCAGCTAAGACTACAAGTGTGCACCACCATGTCCAGCTTAGGTGTCAGTTTGATATGAGTCAGTAGCATAAGTAGTAAAGAAAACCTAAGGGGGCCTTGGGCTCTCCTACGGTCCAGGTCTACAAGCAAGCAGGTAATGGTTTAGTTCTATTTGGCTTGGTGAGGCCACATCTGGACCAAAGTTAGACAGGCACACTGACACATTTGAGCTCATCCAGAGAGTAGACAAGGTGATGCCAGGAGTCCACACTATGTCAAGGAGGACTAGCTAAAGGGAGGGAGAATGTTTAGGCTAGTAGATGTAGAAAGAGGTGGTCCTCAAACTCTTGACGTTTTCATGAGGGTGAAGATAGTAGATTTCAAGACACTGGAGTTATTCAAGAGACTAAATGTTCACTTTCCAGGGATACTGTGAAAAAGATTCACTGAGGAGGCATTCGTTGGAACTAGATTTTTTTTTTTTTTTTAAGAGACAGGGTTCTGCTGTGTTACCCAGGCTGGTCTCTAACTCCTAAGCTCAAGAGATCCGCTTGCCTCAGCCTGCCAAAGTGATGGGATTACAGGGTAAGCCACGTGCCTGGCCTGGAACTAGATGATCTTAGTTTCCAACTAATTTTATTTCAATTTATTTCAAGTTTCCTTGAAATAAATTGAGTTTTCAATTTATTTCTGGTTCCTTGGCCTCAACCAGATTTATTGAAATTTAAGTCCCTAAAACTGTCTTTTGTTTTATTATAGAGAGGATATTAACCAGAAGGTTACATACTACAATCTGGAAGGAATAATCTCAATATCATGAGTGCCAATTAAGTGCCTCAGAGAATACAAAGATGACCATAACTGGAATGCTTAACAAGTACCAACTGAAGAAATGTAATGAAAATTAAAGTTTAATTTGTTTTCCCCTGTCTCTGCACAATTTATTTCAGTGGGAGAGGTTTTCCTCAGATGTGGATCACCTTTAGGTAACAGTCTTTGCAACCACTTTAAGTAGCAAAACATACTCTTGGTCAGAAATATATTAACACATCAATTTTCATCATAGGTAAGAATCTCTCTACCCCACAGCTAGGGTCAACAGAGCCAGCCAGCTCGCCTCTGTGAAAGAGGGGTAGTTGGCTTCTCTCCTTTTGCTACACTGATATTTCTAGGAATGGGGCAGAATGAAGAGGAAGGGTTATTAGTGGCTTCATGCTGTCTAGGCCTGGCTGATGTTAAGAATTATCTCATGAGCATTTGTATGGCTCCATCAGAGGCTTCCCTGGGGGCGCTTTCCAAAGGCAGTGGCAACTTCCTGAAGTGAGGTGATGTATTCTATTTCTATAGCCACCACTCTCTCATTATCCTTTTGTTTTCCAGTGTTCTTTTCCACATGAAGAGCCCCACTATGCATCCAGGCAGTTCTCTTGAGTAGGATTTAAACTGGCTCCACACATGGTCCACAGGATTCATGTATATCTGACCGTTTATCAGAAGCCAGTGTGGTGACTTCCAGGATGTGACTCTCTACTTTGTTACATCAGGCTCTGTTGTTAGTCAGCCTTTGCCTTGAAATTCCTCTACCGTGAGTCATACACAGTCTAATGATTATCCCTTACCCAAGGACAAATACAAAATGTTTCAGTGGTCTTGAAGCCACTGTCTCTAGGATTGAGAAGATAGAATTACTCCTCACCTCATCTCTTTTTTTGGGGTGGGGGATGGAGTTTTGCTCCCCCTGCCCAGGCTGGAGTGCAGTGGTGCGATCTCAGCTCACTGCAACCTCCACCTCCAGGGTTCAAGCGATTCTCCTGCCTCAGCCTCCTGAGTAGCTGGGACTACGGGCACCCGTCACCGCGCCTGGCTAATTTTTTTGTATTTTTAGTAGAGACGGGGTTTCACCATGTTAGCCAGGCTAGTCTCGAACTCCTAACCTCAGGTGACCTGCCCGCCTCAGCTTCCCAAAGTGCTGGGATTACAGGCGTCAGCCACCTCACCTGGCCCTTCCCCACCTCTTCTCTTTGGGATTGAATAGGGCTCACAGCATGGTAGTAGCTCTCTCCAAAGAAAGCTCTTTTATAAACCCAGTCTCCACTTTTTTGTTGTTGTTGTTTTTTTTTGAGACAGGGTCTCACTCTGTGGCCCAGGCTGAAGTGCAGTGGTATGATGATGGCTCATGGCAGCCTCAAACTCCTGGCTCATGTGATCCACCTGCCTCAGCCTCCTGAGTAGTAGCTGGGATTACAGACATGCACCACCATGCCTGGCTAATTTTTTTTTTTTTTTTTTTTTAGATGGATTACTCTTGCTCTGTCGCCCAGGCTGGAGTATAGTGGTGCGATCTCAGTTCACTGCAACCTCCACCTCCCGAGTTCAAGTGATTCTCCTGCCTCAGCCTCCAGAGTAACTGGGATTATAGGCGCCCACCACCACACCCTGCTAATTTTTGTATTTTTAGTAAAAACGGGGTTTCACCATTTGGCCAGGCTGGTCTTGAACTCCTGATGACCTCAAGTGATCCGCCTGCCTCAGCCTCCTAAAGTGCTGGGATTACAGGCATGAGCCTCTGCCCCAGGCTTTTTAATTTTTTTAAATTTTTCATTTTTTTTTTTGAGACGGAGTCTTGCTCTGTCACCAGGCTGGAGTCCAGTGGTGCGATCTCGGTGCTCACTGCAATCTCTACCTCCCAGGTTCAAGTGATTTTCCTGCCTCAGCCTCCCAAGTAGTTGGGACTACAGGCACGTGCCACCATGCCCAGATAATTTTTTGTATTTTCAGTAGAGACAGGGTTTCACCATGTTGAGCAGGATGGTCTCGATCTCTTGACCTCGTGATCCACCTGCCTCGGCCTCCCAAAGTGCTGGGATTACAGGCTTGAGCCACCGCGCCCGGCCTAATTTTTTAATTTTTTTGTGGAGACAAGGTCTCACCATGTTGCCCAGGTTGGTCTTGAACTAGCCTGAAGTGATCCTCCCGCCTCAGCCTCCCAAAGTGCTAGGATTACAGGAGTAAGCCACTGCATCTGGCCTTCTATCTTCACTTTTCATACTCTTGAAATGGGTGAGGGGGTTCAAGAGTTGTGCAACTGGTTCTTGGTAAGTTCCTTTAAAATACTGCATTTACATCTGCTGTCTCCCTTTGGAGTTTCGTATCTATTAGATCTTGATACGCCAGCTGAAACATCCAGTTTAAGATTTTGTTAAGTATAAAACATAATCTGCTTTATCAATCCTGCTTTAAATCTTCCCTCATTCCTTATCTGAGGCTATGTGATTTAGTCACACCTCACAAGCCAAGCCCTAGGCCTAGGCCATCAAGTTGGTATGGCATGATCTGGTCATGCTCTCCTTTACTGATAAAGAAAACCAAGCTAAGGCCAAGGGCCCACTATAACAAACCTACTGCCCATGAGAGGGATAAATCAGGAGTCCCTCTTGGCTCCAAACCTAGTTCTCTATAAGGATGTATACAGAGCAAAGTGATTTGGTCAAGTAGCCATGGGCTTTGGAGTCTGTCATTTATCAAGTGATCTTAGATGAATTATCTTTTCTCAGCTTCATTACAATTTTGTAAAATAGGGCCGGGCGCCATGGCTCAACCCTGTGGGTATAAGCCTTTGGGAGGCTGAGGCGGGCAGATCACTTGAGGTCAGGAGTTCGACAGCTTGGCCAACATGGTGAAACTCCATCTCTACTAAAAATACAAAAATAAGCCAGGTGTGGTTGCGGGTGCCCATAATCCCAGCTACTTGGGAGGCTGAGGTAGAACTGTTTGAACCCAGGAGGTGGAGGTTGCACTGAACCGAGATTGCACTACTGCACTCTAGCCTGGATGATAGACTGAGACTGTCTCAAATTTAAAAAAAAAAAAAATTATAAAATAGCCTCACCTTTCAATTTGAAATTTATTTATTTATTTTTTGAGACGGAGTTTCCCTTTTGTCGCCTAGCCTCAAGTGCAATGCCACAATCTCAGCTCACTGCAACCTCCTGCCTCCTGGGTTCAAGCAATTCTCCTGCCTCAGCCTCCCGAGTAGCTGGGATTACAGGTGTGCGTCACCACCAGCTAATTTTTGTATTTTTAGTAGAGACAGGGTTTCACCATGTTGACCAGGCTGGTCTCAATCTCCTGACCTCAGGTGATCTACCCGCCTTGGCCTCCGAAAGTGCTGGGATTGTGGGCATGAGCCACCATGCCCAGCCTGAAATTTATTTATTTTTTTTAAAGTCAGTCTCTGTAGAGACTGTCAAAAATTGCCAATGCCAACTATATTGTAAGTTACTACAGTGGGATATGTGAAAATTCTTTTTTTTTTTTTTTTTTTGAGACATGGTCTCACTCCATCACCCAGGCTGGAGTGCAGTGGCAAGATCACAGTTCACTGCAACCTCGACTTCACGGGCTCAAGTAATCCTTCCATGGCATGTGCCACCATGTCTGGCTAACTTTTTGTAAAGACGGGGTCTCTCTAAGTTGCCTAAGCTGGTCTCAAAACTCTTAGACTCAAGTGATCTGCCTGCCTTGGCCTCCAAAAGTGCTGGGATAACAGGTGTGGCTCACACAGTGGCTACTGGGCCTGGCCCAACAGAAACCTTTTCTTTTTTTCTTTTGAGACAGAGTCTCAACTCTGGAGTCTCACTCTGTTGCCCAGGCTAGAGTGCAGTGGTGCAATCTTGGCTCACTGCAATCTCCACCTCCCAGGTTCAAGTGATTCTTCTGCCTCAGCCTCCTGAATAGCTGAGATTACAGGCGTGTGCCACCACACCCGGCTAATTTCTGTATTTTTAGTAGATGGGGTTTCGCCATGTTGGCTGTGCCGGTCTCGAACTCCTGACCTCAGGTGATCCACCCACCTTGGCCTCCCAAAGTATTGGGATTACAGGCGTGAGCCACGGTGCCTGGCTTGAAACTTTTTTTGAGACAGAGTCTCGCTCTGTCGCCCAGGCTGGAGTGCAGTGGCGCGATCTCAGCTCACTGAAAGCTCCGCCTCCTGAGTTCACACCATTCTCCTGCCTCAGCCTCCCAAGTAGCTGGGACTAACAGGCGCCTGCCCCCACACCCAGCTAATTTTTGTATTTTTGGTAGAGACGGGGGTTTCACCGTGTTGGCCAGGATGGTCTCGATCTCCTGACCTCATGATTGGCCTGTCTCGGCCTCCCAGAGTGCTGGGATTATAGGCGTGAGCCACTGTGCTTGGCCTGAAACGTTTTCAATTAGCAATAATTGTACATTGGACAAACCTCATTGGCTATGATACTGCCACTGCACAAAACTTAAAAAAAATTTTTTTTTGAGACGGAGTCTTGCTCTGTCGCCCAGGCTGGAGTGCAGTGGCAAGATCTCGGCTCACTACAAGCTCCGCCTCCGGGGTTCACGCCATTCTCCTGCCTCAGCCTCCAGAGTAGCTGAGACTACAGGCACCCGACAGCACGCCCGGCTAATTTTTGTCATATTTTTTAGTAGAGACGGGGTTTCACCATGTTAGCCAGGATGGTCTTGATCTCCTGACCTCGTGATCCGCCCACCTCAGCCTCCCAAAGTGCAGGGATTACAGGCGTGAGCCACCGCGCCCAGCCAAAATTTAATTTTTAATTAAACAATTAATATATGAATATTTTCCTTGGAAAAAAGGAAAATATAGATGACACAAAAGTTCCTATGATTACCACTTCCAATCTCACTCCCCTAATTCTTTTCTGGAAGTGACCACAATTCTTTTTTTTTTTTTTTTTTGAGACAGAGTCTTGCTCTGGTGCCAGGCTGGAGTGCAGTGGTGCGATCTCAGCTCACTGAAACCTCCGCCTCTTAGGTTCAAGCAATTCTTGTGCCTCAGCCTCCCGAGTAGCTGGGATTAAGGCACACGCCACCACACCCAGCTAATTTTTGTATTTTTAGTAGAGATGGGGTTTCACCATGTTGGCCAGGATGGTTTCGATCTCCTGACCTCGTGATCCACCGGCCTCAGCTTCCCAAAGTGTTGGGATTACAGGCGTGAGTCAACGTGCCTGGCTGTAACAGTTCTCAGTTTAGCAGTTATCCTTCCAGTTCTTTTTCAATTGATCTGTGCTTTTTAACCCATAAAAATAGGATAGATAGTAGTATCTGTCTCACAGGAAAAGAACAGAAGTGAAATGCAAAGTGGGTAATGTTTTCCTTTTTCTCGTTCCTAAGAGCGGAGACCTACTGCAGAAACACAGCTGTACAGTACATTCAAGCTGAAGAAAAAAAAATCTTTTTTATTTCCAAGGGTGGAATTATCTGCCCTTGGTATTATCTAATACCTTGTATTTTAAAATATAAGTTTTTTGTTTTCCAAAAAACTCGACATCACACACAGATTTTACAGTAGGAACAAGCTCTAGCCTGGCACACAACACAGCCAGCGTCTTGGACAGGGGTCTGCCAGAGGAGGGTAGCAAAAGCCAAAAGCCCAGAAAGTATTCTGCTTCCTTTGTCCTCTTCCATTTTAGCCAGGCAAGGAGGATTCTGTGTCTTATATCTTCTTTTCCCTGTGGCGTTCATTTCCAATTGCAGAAAGGAGGTCATATGACCAGATTCTTTCCTTAAACAGCTTTCCAGCTGAGTACAACAAAGACAAAACAAAGCAACCCTGCTCCTCCACAATTCTGCTCTTCCATCACTCTACATGGCAGGGGAAACTCCCACAATAGCTTTTTCCTACTGTCAGAGAGGAAGCATAAACCAAGATTTCCAAAGGCACCACTGGTTGGTTCCCAGGTGCCCTAGAGTAGGATTTTTATTTTATTTTACTTTATTATTATTTTTTTGAGATGAGGTCTTATTATGTTGCCCAGGCTGGTCTTGAACTCCTGGGCTCAACAAATCCTCCTGCCTCAGCCTCTGAGTAGCTGGGATTATAGGCACTCGCCTCCACACCTGGCTCTAGGATTTTATTTTAGCATAAAACCAAATTCCACTTTGCTAGCCATGATACAAGTTTCTTTTTGAGACGGAGTCTCATTCTGTCGCCCAGGCTGGAGTGCAGTGGCATGATCTCGGCTCACTGCAACCTCTGCCTCCCGGGATCAAGCAATTCTCCTGCCTCAGCCTCCCGAATAGCTGGGATTACAGGCGCCCACCACCACGCTAGACTGATTTTTGTGTATTTTAGTACAGACAGGGTTTCACCATGTTGGTCAGGCTGGTCTCGAACTCCTGACCTCAAGTAATTCACCTGCCTCAGCCTCCCAAAGTGCTGGGATTACAGGCGTGAGCCACCCTGCCCGGCCCCTCTTTTTGTATATCTAATTTAATTCTAACAAAAGCATATAAGGTTTTTAGTTTAGTTTTTGAGACATGCTGTTGCCCAGGCTGGAGTGCAGTGGTGTAGATATGGCTCACTGCAGCCTTGACCTCCTGGGCTCAAGGGATCCTCCTGCTTCAGCCTCTGGTACAGCTGGGACCACAGTGCGTGCCACCACACCTGGCTAATTTTTAAGGTTTTTTTTGTAGAGATGGGGTCTTACTCTGTAGCCTAGGCTGGTCTCAAACTTCTGGACTCAAGTGATCCTCCCATCTTGGCCTCCCAAAATGCTGGGATTGTGGGCATAAGGCACCACGCCCAGCCCAGCCCATATAAGTTTTTTTTTTGTTTTTTTTTTGTTTTTTTTTTGTTTTTTAAGACAGAGTTTTGCTCTGTTGCCCAAGCTGGGGTGCAGTGGCACGATCTCAGCTCACTGCAACCTCTGCCTCCTGGGTTCAAGCGATTCTCCTGCCTCAGCGTCTCGAGTAGCTGGGATTACAGGTGTGCACCACCACGCCCAGCTAATTTTTGTATTTTTAGTAGAGACAGGTTTTCACCACATTGGCCAGGCTGGTCCTGAACTCCTGACCTCAAGTGATCCACCTGTCTTGGCCTCCCAAAGTGCTGGGATTACATGCTTGAGCCACTGCACCTGGCCCCATATAGAGTTTTTATTGTCATTATTCCCATATTATAGATGAAGGGACTAAGGCTCAAAGGGTAAATAAGTCTGTTCTTAAATAGTGACTTCCTGAGACACAGGAGATGTTTAAGAACAGTAATGGTAGGTGGGAAGTGGCATTTCGGAGCAGGAGTGAGAAGCATGAAATGTAGCAAGAATAGAAAAGGGTGGGAAAACAGCAAATTAAGAGGAAGAAAAATGCAGGTCCTAGCAAGAATTGCTACTCACCACTGCCAGAGTCTGGGCCATGTTCTAGGTGTGTATTTAAACAAATCTCCATAGCAACCATCTGGTTTCTGTTTTTCTATGACAACACAGGCTTGCATTTCTAAATACAAGCACTGGTGAGGACAAGTGTGGGCTGGGGAAGGGAAGTGGGACCGCTGAGTCAAGGGGAAATTGCGCAAAAAAGGCAAAGGTTCTCTTGGTATGCCCTCATCTATCCCCTCCCAGCACACCCTCAAGGAAGGGGTCTTTCCTTGACTCACAGCAGTCATTGTTAAGAGCTGAGCCTTGTATGCACTTTGTCTTTTGTTTTGGAGACAGAGTCTGGCTCTGTCACCCAGGCTGGAGTGCGGTGGTGTAATCTTTGCTTACTTAAACCTCTTCCTCCGAAGTTCAAGCAATTCTCTTGCCTCAGCCTCCCGAGTAGCTGGGACTACAGGCGCCTGCCACCACTCAGTTAATTTTTAATTTTTTTGTAGAGACAAGGTCTCACTACATCGCCCAGCCTGGTCTCAAACTCCTGGGCTGAAGAATTCCTCGTGCCTCGGCCTCTCAAAATGCTGGCATTACAGGTGTGAGCCACTGTGGCCAGCCCATGATATCTTATTTTTACCAATTATGTAAATTCCTATCTAATTAGGGTATATCCTTGGTGCAAGAGGGGGAAGGGTAGATGCTTTTGCTTCTCATTTTCAACCCAGGTGGCACTTTTGGAGATACTGAGGGTAGAGAGAGGTTGGAGGATCTCATCTGATAAAGGTGTGGTAGCCCCAGAAAGAAAGGTGAGAAAAAGGCAGCTAGGCATGGAGATGCAGGGATAAGAATAGATACTGCCATGAGGACTAAGTGGGCCCAGACCTGAGTTAAAACAGCCCCCATCCCCGCTTTTTATTTTTATTTTTTTTTGAGATGGAGCCTCTCTCTGTCACCAAGGCTGGAGTGCAGTGGCGCGATCTCGGCTCACTGCAAGCTCCACCTCCCGGGGTTCATGCCATTCTCCTGCCTCAGCCTCCTGAGTAGCTGGGACTACAGATGCATGCCACCACGCCCAGCTAATTTTTGTATTTTTAGTAGAGATGGGGTTTCACCGTGTTAACCAGGATGGTCTCGATCTCCTGACCTCGTGATCCTCCCGCCTCGGCCTCCCAAAGTGCTGGGATTACAACAAGAGCCCCTTTCTTAAGCACAGTGATTCTCAACCAGGCAACCAGGCAACTCCAGGGGGCATTTGGCAATGTCTGGGGACTTTTCTGATTATTCTGACTAAGCAACTAATGGGTAGAGGACAAAGATGCTGTTAAACATCCTGAAATGCACAGGACAGTCCCTGCAACAAAGAATTACTTGGCCCAAAATGTCAGCAGTTCCAAGATTGAAAAACCTGAGTAAAGAGATGCTGGTCCTACAGGAAACGTCTCCTTTGTCCATTGCAGGAGCACCAGTGTGACAGATAAAACCATTTGAGGGGGGCCGGGCACGGTGGCTCACGCCTGTAATCCCAACACTTTGGGAGGCCAAGGTGGGTGGATCACCTGAGATCAGGAGTTCGAGACCAGCCTGGCCAACATGATGAAACCCCGTCTCTACTAAAAATACAAAAAATTAGCTGGGTGTGATGGCTACCTGGGAGGCTGCGGCAGGAGAATCGCTTGAATCCAGGAGGTGGAGGTTGCAGTGAGCCGAGATTGCGCCATTGCTCTCCAGCCTGGGAAACAAGAGCAAAACTCTGTCTAAAACAAACAAACAAAAAACTATTTGAGGGGGATATACCAGAGATGCCTGCTTGTTCCCCTGGGCCCTGAGTCCCTCTCAGACTTTCAGACCAAGTATTTTTAGTTTTCTTCTGACAAAAATAAATTCAAGCCAGAATCCAAACTTGCTGTGAAATCAGCTGGTTCTAGAGAATAGGGTATTTTCCTATACCCTTCTTGGTATAGGCAAAACTGCCCCACAGAGGCTGTGCAATCAGGCAAAGGCATGCTCCTCTTGGCCTTAGTTTCACCATTTGTAAAACGAGTACACTGAACTCAATGATCTCGAATGTCCCTTTAGTTCCAAAACTCTGTACTTTTGGACATTTAAGAAATATCCTGGGCTGTACAGTTTGGGTCTGTAGAAAAGGAAATGACTCAAATGCAGTAGAGGAAGCCTAAGGATGACTCAGACTTCCCTAATCATAAACGACACTTCAGACATGGACCTTAACGTCAAACCAGGATTCATGATCACTAAATGACTTTCCTTTTGTACGTGTGAGCAGGTGGCGTTCACCAGGGGTGAGACTTTATTGACAGTAAGTTGCCTCTGCGAAAAAATGCCCTCATATGTCTGCTGATGTTTGAATTTCTCCTATGCAGAGTTTTGTCTCCAGTTAAAAATGTAAATACTGTTGTTTCTTGTTGGAGCTCAGAGGAAAAAAAGATAACTACTCTAGGATATGTATCAATTTGATGCTACTTTATTTTATTTATTGAGACAGGGTCTGGCTCTGTTGCCCAGGCTGGAGTGCAGCAGTGCAATCACAGCTCACTGCAGCCTCAACCTCCTGTGCCCAATCGATGCTCCCACCTCAGCCTGCCATTGCTGGAACTACAGGCACATGACAATACGCCTGGCTAATTTTTTTAAATTTTTCAGACAGGGTCTCCTTACGTTGCCCAGGCTGGTCTCAAACTCCTGTACTCAAGTGATCCTCCCACCTCAGCCTCCCAAAGTGATGGCATTACAGATGTGAGCCACCTCACCCCAGCAAGTTGATTTTTAACAAAAGATAACAGCAAAACCCCAGATACATTAGCAAACTACCTTCACAGCTCGATGTGAGAACTCTCTTAGTTTTATTTATTTATACACAGAGTCTCATTCTGTTGCCCAGGCTGGAGTGCAGTGGTGCAAACACAGCTCATTGCAGCCTTCACCTTCTGGACTCAGGCTATCCTCCAGCCTCAGCCTCCCCTGTAGCTGGGACCACAGGTGCATGCCATCATGCATGGCTAATTTTTAAATTTTTTTGTAGAGATGGGGGTCTCATTTTGTTGCCCAGGGTGGTCTCGAACTCCTGGGCACAAGCAATCTTCCCCTCCCAAAGTGCTGGGATTACAGGCATGAGCCACCACCTGGCTCCAATCTAAAATTTTATATTCTTGCTACAATGTCTTGAACTTCCAGGTTAATCATTTCTGCTTCTAAATCATCTGCTCTTTGACCTTATAAAGAGTTCTCTTAAAAATAAATAAATAATAGAGAAAGAAACAAAGAATTCTCTTGACCAGAGGTTTTTTTTTTTTTTTTTTTGAGACAGGGTTTTGCTCTTGTTGCCCAGGCTGGAGTGCAATGGCGCAATCTTGCCTCACTGCAACCTCTGCCTCCCGGGTTCAAGAGATTCTCCTGCCTCAGCCTCCCTGGTAGCTGGGATTACAGGCGCACGCCACCACACCCAGCTAATTTTTTGTATTTTTAGTAGAGACGGAGTTTCACTATGTTGGCCAGGCTGGTCTCAAACTCCTGACCTGACCTCGTGATCCACCCACCCCAGCCTCCCAAAGTGCTAGGATTACAGGTGTGGGCCACCGCGCCTGGCTTGACCAGTTTATCACAACTTCCTTAGCCTATTTTCTTATCTAGCTATAATCAGAGAGATTCTTTAATCTTTCACCAGCACTTTCATCCCCTTGCTTCCTTCTTAGTATACTTTATCTGTCTACAAATCCTGACTCAGGATCTAAACAATAATGTCTTCCCTGCTCTTGTACCCAGGGAGCTAGGTGCTTCTAGAGAAAATAGCACAAAGATATGGATTGGTACCATTACATGTTCATGGTACCAATCTGTTAGAACCTCAACATTGCTTGCTTCCTAACCACCCCTCCCCACCTTTTTTAAGAGATGGGGTTTGGTTATGTTGCCCAGGCTGGAGTGCAGTGGCTAGTCACAAGCACGGTAATTGTGCACTGCAGTCTCGAACTCCTGGGCTCGAGATCTTCCTACCTCACCGTCCCAAGTAGCTGGGACTATAGGCGTGTGCCACCATGCCTGGCTTTTATTTTTTGTAGAGATGAGTTCTTACCATGTTGTCCAGGCTGGTCTGGAACTCCTGGACTCAAGCAATCCTCCTGCCTCAGCCTCCCAAACTGTCGGGATTACAGGCGCCTGAGTCATTGGGCTCCGCCCCTCCTCTCTTCTATGTCCTTTTATGGCTATATTTTTTACACTCCCACCTCTCTAACATCCTACTTTACAAGTCTGACTAAAGCTGTCAGACAACGACTCCTATAAATTACTTAGCCCCAGTCAAAAACAATCAGCTGGGAGTTTACTGTTATATTTTCGCCTTGAGTCTCCAGCAGGATGAGGCATATATAGTCCTACTTGAGACCACTTTCTCACTCAGTTGGCTTCCCAAGTAGACTAACCCCACCACCTAGTAGAGTGGCTGGCACACGTAAGTGCTCAGCAAACATCTGCAGAAGTAGACCATGTAACTAAACCACATCCACCTGTGCTCATTTCACCTCCTTTCTCTTCAGAACCCTGCTTTTTGGTTATTATCATTCTCTACTGAGCTCCAGCTTTTACTTATTCCTTTCACTCTTTCAATAAATATGCCTGAATTGTTCCCATCCTAAAACAACCACAAAACCTCTCCATATTACTTAGTTCTACAAGCCAGATTTCACCTCTACAAATCCACTGAAATTGGTCTCAAAAAGGTTACTAACTGCCAAATCAAATGGATACTCCAGTCCTTTTTCTTTTGTATTTGGTGTTTGAGTTTTTTTTTGAGATGGAGTCTTGCTCTTGTCGCCCAGGCTGGAGTGCAATGGTGCCATCTTGGCTCACTGCAACCTCCACCTCCTGGGTTAAGTGATTCTCCTGTCTCAGCCTCCTGAGTAGCTGGGATTACAGGCACCCGCCACCACACCCGGTTAATTTTTACTATTTTTGGTAGAGATGGGGTTTCACCATGTTGGCCAGGCTGGTCTTGAATTCCCAACCTCAGGTGATTCCCCCATCTCGGTCTCCCAAAGTGCTGGGATTACAGGCGTGAGCCACCGTGCCCAGCCCTGTCTACTCTTCTTTATACCCATTGTCATTACCTTCATTGGTTCCTAATCATCTCTCACCTGAAATATTGTAGCAACATAATAAAGTGTCTTACAATTCAACTAGCCCATGATAATGGTTTACTGAGTATGGAATTTCCACTTAGGTGTTACTTCACCTACTTCAAACTTCACCATTGTTACTTCATTTATTATTTTTTGAGACCGAGTCTCACTCTGTCGCCCAGCCTGGAGTGCAATGGTGCTAACTCGGCCCACTGCAACCTCCGCCTCCCGGATTCAAGCGATTCTCCTGTCTCAGCCTCTTGAGTAACGGGGATTACAGGCACCTGCCACTACACCCAGCTTGGCCTTGCCCCTTGGATGCTTACTATAGTTACTGTGAATTATTCCCAGTTTGCAGAATGTAATAACTCTGAATCACTTTACATAGTTCTTTCTACCCAGAAGACCCCTTTCCCGATCTAACCCCTTTACCTGAATAAATTCTTCTACTTCATCAGATCTCAGCTTAGAAGCTATTTTCTGTGACAGGATTTTCCTGTCCTTCCTCCACCTCCTCAAATTGGGTAGGTTCCCCTATTCTGTGCTTCTAGAGCATTTTGTGTTTGTCCCTGTCTTAGCACCAATCCCTTCTAATTCCTTATCTGTCTGTTTTTATTATATCCCTCTATAGGCTGTAAACTCCTTGAGGGCAGGAACCATGTTTTATTTTTTTTTTGGAGACAGAGTTTTGCTCTTGTTGCCCAGGCTGGAGTACAGTGATGCAATCTCGGCTCACTGCAACCTCCGCCTCCCGGGTTCAAGCAATTCTCGTGCCTCAGCCTCCCAAGTAGCTGGAATTACAGGCATGCACCACCACATCTGGCTAATTTTGTATTTTTAGTACAGACAGGGTTTCACCACATTGGTCAGGCTGGTCTCGAACTCCTGACATCACGCCATCCGCCCACCTTGGCCTCCCAAAGTGCTGAGATTACAGACGCGAGCCATCACGCCCAGCTGGAACCATGTTTTACGCACTTTTGTAGTCCCTGAAGTAAGGACTTTACAAGCCTTATCTTGCTTAATCATCACAACCACCCTCATGGTAGGTACCATGTCGTTACTATTATGCAAGTAAGTAAATTGAGGCAGAGAGTTAAAGAAACTTGTTCAGAGTTATTAAAAAAAAAAATCAGGATTTTAAAATTTTATTTTTTTCAAGATGAAGTTTCACTCTTATTGCCCAGGCTAAAGTGCTGTAGCTTGATCTCGGCTCACTGAAACCTCCGCCTCCTGGGTTCAAGCGATTCTCCTGCCTTAGCTTGCGGAGTAGCTGGGATTACAGGCACCTGCCACCAGGCCTGGCTAATTTTTGTATTTTTAGTAGAGACGGGGGTTTCACCATGTTGGCCAGGCTGGTCTCGAACTTTTTTTTTTTTTTTTTTTTGAGACGGAGTCTCGCTGTCGCCCAGGCTGGAGTGCAGTGGCGCAATCTCAGCTCACTGCAAGCTTCGCCTCCTGGGTTCAGGCCATTCTCCTGCCTCAGCCTCCCGAGTAGCTGGGACTACAGGCGCCTGCAACCACGCCCGGCTAATTTTTTGTATCTTTAGTAGAGACGGGGTTTCACCGTGTTAGCCAGGATGGTCTCAATCTCCTGACCTCGTAGTGAGGAGCTGAGACTGTAGTGAGCCATGATTACACCACTGCATTCCAGCATTCCAGCCTGGGGGACAGAGACCCTGTATCAAAAAAAAAAAAAAAAGGCCAGGTGCGGTGGCTCATGCTTGTAATCCCAGCACGTTGGGAGGTCGAGGCAGGGGGATCACTGACCTCGTGATCCGCCCGCCTCGGCCTCCCAAAGTGCTGGGATTACAGGCGTGAGCCACCACGCCCAGCCACGGTCTCGAACTTCTGACCTCAGGGGATCCACCTGCCTCGGCCTCCCAAAGTGCTGAAAGTACAGGTGTGAGCCACCATGCCAGGCCAAAATCAGGATTTAACACCAGACAGCCTAATACTAGAACCAGTCCATCACTAAATCCATCCCCCTTTAAATCCCTTTTCCACACAATTTGGCAGCAACCTATCTAAAACACAAATCTGACTATATCCCTTGTCTGTAACGTAGGCCTGCCTGCCTATCGTATCCTCTAGTAACATGACTCCTGTCTACCTTCCTGGCCAGGTCTCCAAACACTCTCCAGGACTCACTTGATACTGCCACTATAGAAATACCAAAGAGTCCATCCTTCTCATCCTTCTCTACTTGTTGGTCCCTCGACCAAAATGCCCCTTCACCTTACCTTTCTGGAGAAATCCTGCTCATCCTTCAGAACTTTCTCCATGAAACCTTTCCTGATCATTCTTTTCCCTATCCCTCTGCAGGCAGCGGAGTAAATCCTGTCACTGCTCTCAGAAGCTGTGTGACTTAGGGCTTGGGCAAGTTATTTTGTCTTAGTTTTATCATCTGTAGAATGCACATACTAAGAGTATATACTTCATAAAATTGTTTTAAGGATTAAATGAGATGTAAAATAAGCACTTAGCATGGGGCTTGACACATAGTAAGTACTCAAAATACTAGGCCCCCATGGCGGCTCACATCTGTAATCTCAGCACTTTGGGAGGCGACAAGGGCACATCACTTGAACTCAGTTCAGGGGCTCGAAACCAGCCTGGGCAACATAGCAAAAACCTGTCTCTACAAAAAATACAAAAATCAGCTGGGCACAGTGGCTTGAGCCTATAGTCCCAGCTACTCAAGAGGCTGAGGTGGGAGGATCACTTGAGCCCAGGAAGTTGAGACTGTAGTGAGCCATGATTACACCACTGCATTCCAGCATTCCAGCCTGGGGGACAGAGACCCTGCATCAAAAAAAAAAAAAAAAAAAAAAAAAAAAAAAAAAAAAAAAAACGCCAGGTGCGGTGGCTCATGCCTGTAATCCCAGCACTTTGGGAGGTCGAGGCGGGTGGATCACTTGAGGTCAGGAGTTCAAGACCAGCCTGGCCAACATGGCAAAACCCCGTCTCTACTAAAAATACAAAAATTAGCCGGGCATGGTGGTGCATGGCTATAGTCCCAGCTACTTGGTAGGCTGAGGCACGAGAATCGCTTGAACACAAAAGGTGGAGGTTGCAGTGAGCTGAGATCACACCACTGCACTCCAGCTTGGGCAACAGAGCAAGACCTTGCCTCAAAACAAAAACAAAACAAAACAAAAAACCACAGCCAGGCGCGGTGGCTCACATCTATAATCCTAGCACTTTGGGAGGCTGAGGCAGGTGGATCACCTGAGGTCAGGAGTTCAAGACCAGCCAGGGCAACATGGCGAAACCCCGTCTCTACTAAAAGTACAAAAATTAGCCAGGTGTGGTGGCAGTCACCTGTAATCCCAGCTACTCAGGTGGCTGAGGCAGGAGAATAGCTTGAACCCAGGAGGCAGAGGTTGCAGTGAGTTGAGATCTCACTACTGCACTCCAGCCTGGGCGACAAGAGTGAGACTCTGTCTTAAAAAGAAAAAAAACCCAACAGGCCAGGAGCAGTGGCTCAAGCCTGCAATCCCAGCACTTTGGGAGGCTGAGGTGGGTGGATCACTTGAGGTGAGGAGTTCAAGACTGGCCTGGCCAACATGGTGATACACCATCTCTACCAAAAATACAAAAATTAGCGGGGCATGGTGGCACATGCCTGTAATCCCAGCTACTCCGTAGGGTGAGGCAGAATCACTTGAACCCAGAGGTGGAGGTTCCAGTGAGCCAAGATCACACCACTACACTCCAGTGACGAAGGGAGACTCTGTCTCAGAAAAAAAAAAAAAAAAAAAACTATTATTAATTAATTACGTGTCCCTATTCCTCTGTATAGCTAGACCACCACTGCTGTAAGTTTAACACTGTAATATGATTTCTTCATGTGTAGGTCACCACTACAATGTAATCTCCTTGAAAGAGGCAGCCACATACCATTTACCTTGTATTTTAGCACAATGCCAGGCATATTGTGGACACTTATTAAGTAACTGGACTGTTTAAATACTACCCACCTTTCAAGGCCCAGTTAAATGTCCATTTCCACCACTTATGTTTACCTAATGAGTCCAGTCAGATTTTCTCTTCTCAGAATTCTACTACTTGACTAACCATATGCTATCTTGCATTATATGTAGAAGTGTCTCAATTAGGTTACATGTTCCTCTAGAGCAGAAATGACCTCTTACACTGTTTATCTGGCCAAAAACAGCTTATTTTTCCAACTGCAAAGCGAGTATTCAGCAGTCACTTGGGACTTAAAATATTGCAGCCCAACCACGGGAGGTCCCACCTTATCTTTACTAGTGAAGTCATCTGTCTTTAATAAAATTCAGCTAACAGCTTATCTCCTGACTCTCCTTCCCTTAGCTTAGCTACTGGAACTCTGCTTAGAACTATAAATCTGCCTATATTTGTGTGCTGCTGTCATATCTCAGGTTCCCCAGGGTGGAAGAGATCTTTCTTTTTAATCTCCCTCAAGACCCAGTAGAGGGCATTATACAGACGAGGGCTGCTTGTGTGGGTGCTGTTGGCTCACTGTGGATATATCCTCAATGGCAACTCTCCAGGTTATTTTTCTTTGCCTTTGATATGCCCAGCCCACACCAGCTTAAAATAAAAGCTGTTGGACAGTAATGGTGACTTCATCCCTGCCACCCTGTATATTAGATGGCTCAGCTTAGTGGCTTGTCAGCACAATCAGGTTGGAGGAGTGGAAGAACCTTTGATTCAACTCTTTGGGATAAAGACTTTAGAATACATCTAGCTAAAATAATGAGCAGGAATAACTATTAGAAGCATTGCAGAATCAGTTTGCTTTGCTTGCCTAGCCCTACAGTATGGGAGTGAAGGAGATGGACTGGCAAGTTTTAAAATGGGATACATCCTGCCAAGTGTGCAGTGGTGAAGAACTAAAAGGAAAAAAAAAAGGCTAAGGAGTAACATGAAATACAGATAGCCCCAAACATTTTTGGCACCCCAGGCTTCTTAAGGCCACAAATTAAAATTGAGGACCAGGGAAGCCAGGAATAGTGGGAAGAAATAATATAAAAGCCTAAGATACTAACTCAAGCTCTTCAGCTAACTAGCTTTTCTACTTTACAAGTAACTTATCTCTATACCTTAATTTCCTCACTTGTATTAAAATGAAATTGCACTAACTGCTGGGTGTAGTGGTTCACACCTGTAATCCCTGCACTTTGGGAGGCTGAGGTGGAAAGACTGCTTGAGGCCAGGAGTTCAGGAGCAGCCTACACAACAAAATGAGATCCTCTCTACAAAAGAAAGGATGAAAATATATTCTCAGCCAGGAGCAGTGGATTATGCCTGTAATCCCAGCACTTTGGGAGGCTGAGATGGGAAGGTGCTTAAGCCTGTGTTCTGAGACTCACCTGGACAACATGGTGAATCCTCATCTCTACAAAAAATAATTAGCCAGGTGTGGTGGCGTGTGCTTGTAGTCCCAGCTACTTGGGAGGCTGAGATGGGAAGATTACTTGAGCCCAGGAGGTTGAGGCTACAGTGAGTGTTTGCACCCTGCACTCCATTCTGGGTGACTGAGCAAGATCCTGCCTCTAAAAAAAAAAAAAAAAAAAAAAAAAAAAGAAAGAAATTGAATGATCCCACATTCAGCCTCACAGACCTCACCTCATTCCCCAGCTGGCAAACACAAACCAGGGATAACATACTCAGGAGGAAATCATGGGATGGCTCACTAACCCCACCACAATAAACACCATTAACTTGTGTCTCTAGTTTAAATTTGTACTTGTTTTATTTTATTCATTTATTTTTTTTAGATGGAGTCTCGCTCTGTCGCCCAGGCTGGAGTGCAATGGCACAATCTCGGCTCACTGCAAACTCTGCCTCCTGGGTTCAAGCGATTCTCCTGCCTCAGCCTCCCAAGTAAGTGGGATTATAGGCATGTGCCGCCACGCCCGGCTAATTTTTGTATTTTTAGTAGAGACGGGGTTTCACCATGTTGGCTAGGCTGGTCTCAAACTCCTGACCTCAAGTGATCCACCCACCTTGGCCTCCCAAAGTGCTGGGATTACAGGCGTGAGCCACCGTACACCCGCTGGAGTTTTTTCTCCTTTGGTAACCTTTCTTTTGTACGTTACATTCACAGGCAGCTTTTAACTTCTTTCAGTAGCAGGTTTCCAGCAATGCAGATTGGCACATCATGAGGAAAGAAATCACTCTGCCTCCTGCTGGCCACCAGCAGAAAGACTTGAGTTTCTTTTGGCTTATTACAAAGAAATAATATATTTCTTTTGGTTTGTCACATTTCTCCCTCACAAACATGGGAACTTGAAAAGGAATGGAAGACAGAGGGAAAAAGGAGACTGGGCCTCCTTTTCTGCTAAACCTGGACTAGGCTTAGGTGTCAAGAAACCATTTAGATCAAATATCTTAAATGCCTCATTTTGTGAGCCACAAACTGAGGTTGATGCACCTTCTACATTAGTTACAGAAACAAAGGGATGGGCAAGGTTTATGCCAACATTCCTGCTCCCTTTCCTAAGTGATGGTATTGGGGAACTCGGCCGCATCTCACATTAACAGTGTCTTCAGTATTGTTTTCTTCCCCCTCCCAAACCCCAATAAAACACACCAACTGCTTCAGAGTATTTCTGGGTTGGGTTTTTTCATGGGTTTTTGTTTTGTTTATTTCGAATACTGAAAAAGTCCTTTGGGCTCTGTGGGGTTCCCCACGCTCACGGCTCCTTTCTCCCACACTCACTGCCCTTCCTCCCACAGCAAATCTATTTCAAGGACAGCACTTTTTAAAATGATTAATGTTGAGTTCTCAACTAGCTCTGCAGAACTAGAGGAGCTGTTTGCATCTGTCTGTGCGGATGGAGTTTCTTTTATCTGACACCAGGTCTCCAACCACACTGAAACAAGGCATTTATCTACAGAGCTCAACTAGAACCCCTTTTCATTAGGCTACTCCACTTCTTTCCCCTCATACCTACCCCACATCAGCCACGTGGTTAAGAAGGATAGTCAGGAATGTTTTTACCAACTCCAAGCCCTAATTCATACTCCTCCCTATCTCCCACCCCACCCTTTCAACCCCACCCCCACCCCGAGAATTTCATTGATATTTCTCCCAACTGTTATTTGGAAAAAAGGTAAAACAAAAAAGGTTCAAGGTCTTGGTGCTCAGCCCAAGGGGCTCCATGTGCTGGGACACCAACAGGAAAGGGCTTCTGCCTCTCCAGCCCACACCCGAGCCACCTCCTGACCCCTGGCTGCAAAAGCAGGAAGGGGCAGGAGCCCGCACAGGACCCGGGTGGGGCAGGGAGGGGAAGCGTCTCAGGATCTGGCAGAGCCCCGGGCAGCATCATTCAACTTGGCCACTGCGGACGAACACAGAAGAAAAAAAAAAAAACAACACTGTCAAGTAATAGGGGAAAAAAACCCTGAACTCCAACCCAGTCTCTACCCCATGATTCCTCCACATTTAACAACCATTAGGCTACCTGGCATGTCTCAATCCTATCCATAAGGGAGTTGCAAAAAAAATCAAAAAATAGAATTTCAGTCTTTTCCTATCCACGAAACAACGTTATCTGCCTTTCTGGGATATCCATGGATAACAAACATAGAAAAATAATTCTTTAGATAAGATCAAAATAACTGGAGGTTTCCAGGTGGGTAAGCTGCCTGGCTCAGAGCAGGCTGTTTCAGAGGCATGGCCACAGCTACTTGCAAAGACTGAGGTAGCACAGTGATGAGGTGGTGACTGTGTGGAGGCCAGAACCAGACCACACACATGCTGTTCTGAATGGATTTAATAATCTAGGTTTAATCAAAGCAATTTGCATTTGGATTTTGGAATGACCACTCCTTGCTAAGGAAGCTATGTACTTCATGCTGTGGAAACTGGCAAATACAGAATGTAGCTTGTTTGTTTTCTTAGCCTTGAAGATGACCAGGTAGAGAGACAGAGTGAGACCAACAGTTTTTCTGATTTCCCTGCTCCTCCTATTCCTTCCTAAAAATCAGACTCATTGTGACCAGTAGTCTTGAGGACTCAAGCTGAATGATAGAGAAAGCAGCTCAGACAGAAAAGAAAAAAAGTACAGAATTTGAGAAGATCGGAGATGAAGAAAACGTACAAAATTATATATATATTTATATATATAATAACATGACATATCTATGTACAACATGGCTGGGACAGTTGAAGAAACTATACAATGGTGTTCAGCATTTTCCCCTTCCCACATGGACTTTAAGGATGACAGAATGAGGAAATGGAGCAAGAAACACAAAAATTATATACAATTACAAGTGACAGTCAAGGAGTTTGGGGACCAGGGAGTCCAGGGATCCTGCTCTCTCCATTCCTTCCTCACCAACTTTCTCCTATCCAATTTGAATGACAGCCTGAACACTGAATGGCCAGTCAGGAGAAAAGCATATACACACCTCATCCCCCCACATGCACATCAGCAAGTCTATCAGTCATTCTCATTGGGCCAAATGTTTGGCATATCAGAATTTGTGATGTGAGAGGGCAAGAGGATTACAGAATCTTGCTCTCTTGAGCATTAGTTCTCACCCTGGTCCTCTCTGTCATAACTAGCAAGTTGCGTTCAATAAAATTCTAGCCAAGCTGGTGATAACTAGATTGAAGAT
The DNA here is from genome assembly GCF_028858775.2 of Pan troglodytes. Taxonomy (NCBI): domain Eukaryota; kingdom Metazoa; phylum Chordata; class Mammalia; order Primates; family Hominidae; genus Pan; species Pan troglodytes. Next base: position 98,591,412 of record NC_072398.2, on the reverse strand, counting down.
GCTGGTCACCTGCAACCCCTTTCCTCCACCTGTTCATGAGTCAGCATGGCTACCTCTCCTCATGATAAAAGAGCTGGGTTGCTGAGTTCTGGGAATGCAGAGATTTCTCAGTCTTCCTCCTCTCCCTCCCTAACCACTTTCCCCAGCTTCCTCCAAGGTGAATCATCTTCTAAGAACCTGTTCCTCCAGCCCTGCAGGAGTACTCAGCCCCAGGGGCTAGCTCAGTTTACCCTTCTTCCTCTTTCCCTAACAATATACCTGGCATCAGACTGCATCTGAAACATGGGTCAACATATGTGCATGACTGAGCATGTTTCCTCAGGCCTGCAGCTCCGCTGCCAGAGAAGCTTTTTAGCAGCTAAGGCCCAGAGGTAGGCTGGGAAAGTGGGCTGGGTCAGAGGAAAGAAGCTTCCATGGCTAGCTTCCTAAGTATTTTTTTTTTTTTGACTCTCAAGACTGTGATATCTATAAGGTTCTCTTGCCTGAATTTATAATCCCCAAACCTCAATTTACTCTCTCCTCATGTATCCCTCAAATGGTTCCCCTCTGTAGTACTTTCCCAGTATTACAGAGCAGAGGTTCACCACCCACGAGCCTTCCTCACTTTTAGTTTTAGAATGAACAGTATGGAGTTTTTCTGCTGGCAGTTAAGACTTCAGAATCAGAATCAATCTTACATACATTTAACTCTATTTTACAGACGAGGAAATAGAAATCCAGAGAGGCTAAATGACTTAACCAAGGTTATACAACAGCTCTGCTGGGACTGAGTAGAGTGAGAACCCAGATATCTTGACTCCTAAACCAGTGCTCGTCCCACTATCCCATGATACTTTCAAAAGCAACATGCTGGAAGAGAGAGAGAAGGTGCCCATTTTCTGTGAATAATGTTCATCAATCTTTATATTATTTGAGAGCCAGAGCAAACTGTAAGAGATACTAAGTAATGGAGGCTAAGGGGGCACTGTAGTTTTAGGCAAGCAAGTCAATTTTTCTTTTTAAGGATTCTCTAAACCTGCCATAATGGAAACATGAAGCAATAGCAGCCTAAGGGACAGAACACTTAGAAGCACAGAAAACATGTCTCATTCAATCTACCTTTCCCAACTACGTTAGGTTAGCCTTGGGATGTTAAACCTGCCAAACTATTCCCAAGGCTCAGCCTAATCAATTTTGGGACATTCTCTCCCAAAAGGAGAAATCTCATCTCTCCAGTTTCTCACACAAAAAAAGCATTTGCAGCATTATCCAATCCTAGCCTTTCCTATTTCTGGGCCCTACCTGGACTACAGGGAGTGTGTGGAAGTGTGAATCTAACGAAATAAATAAACTTAGAGCCCCTTTTCAACCTACATTACCTTCTCAGCAGCCCCCAGCAGAATCACAGTCATTTCTGGCTAACAAGCTGAGAAGATCTGACTAGGTGCCCATTTCATCCCTGCCTATAATATATAAACGTCCAGTGGTTGAGGAAGGGGAGGAGAGGGGGGCTCAGGTTACCCCGCAAGCTTGCTGGTGACGAGCGAGGACTTTCTCTGGGGCAGATCCTGTGGGGTGGGGATGTGATCACCAGTCACCAGGTTCTTGTCTGGTCCTGCACTTGGCAGCTGCTTATTCTTCATCTTGGCTTTGGCCATGTTGTAGTCTCCTGAGTCAAAGTACTTTTGCTAAGAGATAAGAGGGAGGTTTAGGTGAGTGAGGACTCTGGCCTTCCTCAAAAACAAGGAGACTCACATCTCACATCCATTATAAACCCTCATGCACACTCGGATCTTTCAAGAAGTCTTCCTTGATTAACCTCATGCATACACAGTTTAACATTAATTACATGTACTTATGTCTTCTCCCCAGTGTGTTCTGACTTTTTCAGGTACGTAAGCAATTTCCCAGCTAGAGTATATAGTTTTGGAGTCAAGGGATAGCCCCTGCCATCCTTTGTACTCCACTCAGTAGAGGATCGTTCCACCAAAATCACTTATTCATAAAGGGTAACTGAGGACCTTACTGGGTACAGGGCAATAGCCTGGAACTGGAGAAACAGAAATGAATAAGATATAGAGAAGGATAAATATGGGGCTATCCTAGCCACCAGGAGATCAACTACAAGCCAACAACCTCAAAATGATTATTCTCCCAGACCAGGAATAGAAACTGGGCCTGTTCATGAGGATAATGTATTTTCCTTCTGACTCTCACAGCTCCCACACATGTTCCATGACTGTGACAGCCTGCCCACGCCTGCCTTGCCTCCAGCAAGGTAAATGCAAATCAGCATCACATTATCATCTGTGACTAAGACTCAATAACTGGAATCCTCCACAGGGATATTTCACCCACCATTTCATCCACACAGAGAAGCACACTCCAATGTAATGATTTATAATCCTACAGTCATTGCAGAGGAGAGTAAGGAAAATAAAAAAATTTTTTTTTGAGATGGAGCCTCGCTATGTTGCCCAGGCTGGAGTGCAGTGGCACGATCTCGGCTCACTGCAAGCTCCGCCTCCCGGGTTCACGCCATTCTCCTGCTTCAGCCTCCCGAGTAGCTGGGACTACAGGCGCCCGCCACCACACCCGGCTAAGTTTTTGTATTATTAATAGAGACGGGGTTTCACTATGGTCTCGATCTCCTGACCTCGTGCTCCGCCCGCCTCGGCCTCCCAAAGTGCTGGGATTACAGGCGTGAGCCACCGCGCCTGGCCAAATTTTTTTTAAAAAAAACGATAATATAATCCCTCAGTCAGCTTTAGGTACCTTTGGGAACTAAAAATCTGATCAGGAGCTACATGGCTATGAAAGTAGACTCTCTCTTGGTAAGGAGGACCACTCTGAACAAGAAAAATACATTTGCTGCAGGAGTATAATTAATGGCTGGTGCTCACTTCAAGGGTATGAAGAAACTGATTCATTTCAAGTTGAGGATTTATTTCTGTAGGAGAGATGGTTTGATCTTCTTCTGAAATGATGCATCCCAAAATTTATCTCTAATGCTTAAAAAGTGCACAATCCTAAAACCTCCAAAATTCAAACAGGCAAATGCCTGGGGGCAGTCTGCATTTCAGTTTCTAACATCTTTCCCTCATTTCCCCACACACCCAAATGCTCCAATTTAGGCCTTAATTTCCTACATGGGAAATCAGGAGGGAATTGATACCACATCAGGGATTTACATTAATTTGACTTGCTCTTTTCAAATTTCAAATTCGCCTCTACTTCTGTTCAACAACAAAACCTCCAGAAAAGGATCCAGTAGAACCTCTACAGACTTCATTCGAAGAACCTCCTTTGGCTCCAAAGAAAGAGGGTAAGAGACTATGCCCCTTACCCCTTTCTGGAGTCTCTTCATGAGGAAGTCGGAGCCTCCAGGCTTTTGTCCTAGGCTTGGGTATTTGGCCTTTAGCTTTGCCTCTTCAGCTCTCTCAGGGAGAATACCTTCTTTCTCCTGCGTGTCCTGAAGAAAACAAATGAGCCAAATAAAATTAAAGACTGAGAAACAACAGCTTCTCACATCTGATAACAACTATACTATCAACTTCTCCTGGAAATCCACCCACTTGTAAATATGCTATCTCTACTCTGCTGTTAAAGCTAGACCTTTGTTAAAATCCCTAAAGCTCAAGATGACTATTGTGAGAGAAAAAGACAAGCTGCTTCTCACACTTCACCCAAGGAACCAGCCAGGGACCTGTGCGTATTGGGCTAAAGGTAATACTAAACACAATACTTTAATCACAGAGTGGGCCATATCACTCAGCACAAATGCTAAGAAAGACAAAGAGAAAAAAGCAGGGCTTCTGGTGATAGAGGATGAGTAGCAGGGTTCCCTAGGCTATCCTACATGTCACATGAGAAATTAAAAAAAAAAAATAGTTTGGGGCTGGGAGCAGTGACTCATGCCTGTAATCCCAGCACTTTGGGAGGCTGAGGCGGGTGCATCACTTGAGCTCATGAATTCACTACCCGCCTGGGCAATATGTTGAAACCCCGTCTCTACAACAACAAAAAATAGTTTGCTAAATGTTTCCTCCTTATTTTTTTCTTTCTTTTTTAAAATTGCTACACGACAAAGCAGTTCCTTCTTTATTCAAGGTCTAAGCCACCTGTTAGGTCTCCCTGTGGAGGCGGCTAGCTATGTGGCCTTCTCCAAAGATCTCCACCTGAGTAATGGCACAGCCTTGCTTCAACATTTCCACAAATATTATGGTAGTAAGCCGATAAACAGAGAGGAAAATGATACTGTTTTTAACCTCAGGAAAACAAAGATACAGTAGGCTCACTAGTATTTACCCACCAGTTTTCATCAAAAAAATCAATACCTACCCTGGTGGTGCAGGGACTCTCACTACTGTAGTCAATCTCTTTTTTTTTTTTTTTGTGGTCCCTGCTGCCCTTTAGTGAGTTTTTGAAAAGATATGAAGTCAACGTATGACTCTTTTTAGTGGAATTATATTCCTTTCTCTTGGAAATTACGCACAGATATAACACCAAGTGTATTTAATGAGTACCTGAACCCAGTACTAAATTTTAAAAGTCAAATACAAACCCCAATAAGGGGTTTATTTGGCGTTAGTGTTTCCATCACGGAATCGCAGGTGCACTAAGTCCCTGCCTTGGAAGTCTAGGGGAAGAGAGAAGTGTCTTTCTCACGACCCTGTCGGCGTCTTTTCCAAGTTTAATTACCATGATTCTGTTTGGAACTCTAGCCCTCTTCAGTCTTGCTGGGTCCTCATTGAAGGTGAGCAATAGACCATCCTTAGCTACTAAAATAGGTCTCTTGAGAAAGTTGCCGCCTTAAACTAGCCATTATAATAATTACACTTCTCCCCTCCCCCAATACTGGTTTTTTTTTAAACGTCTTTACCTCGACCCCTATCTTTGCGGATTGAGGCTGCGGGCCCCAGCCCGGTTGCTGGGTCACTTACCTCTACAAACCAATAACACACATCACACCCAAGACCACCAGCCATCCCCTTTCCATTCACCGTCTTTCCAACCACCCGCCCCACGTCCATGCTCGGCCAATTATAGCACAGCGTCCAAGGTTTGAGCGGTAGGCCTATTGGCCAATCAGGAAGAGTACAGTACTGAGTGACAAACGACCCAACTAACCAGCGCCTAAGCAGCATGTCGTGTTGAAGCTCACCCAGCGTGACGCAAAAAGTGGCCAACCCCTGCGGAGCCTGAGACCATGGCGACCAATCCGCACTGGTGGGAGACCGTCTCCCGCCCCATCACGGTCTCCCCAGCTCGCCCGCCCGCACCCCTTCCACTTCACCTGCTTCTCCTCGCCGGTCTCCTCCGCAGGGTTCTCTTCTTCTTGTTTCTGGGACATGGCGGGACCGGGACTGTGGAGTGTAAGGGGCCCGGGAAGGCAACCGGAGAAGGGAAGGGGGAGGGGAAACGGGGACAACCTGCGCTGCTGCTTCGGCTCCTGTCACTAGGGTTGCTCAGTCAAAATGGCGGCCCTTGCCCGTGACGTTGCGACCGCCCCTTCCTATGAGAGCCAGTGGGAGTGAGGTAGATAGGGCAATGACGTAACGATCTACCAATAGTCGCCGTCTAAAGGTGGGCTCTATAGAGGCGACCGGCAAGCTGGAACACCAACCTGGAAAGAGAGTGAGCCACAAGGACCAATTGGAAGCCTGTGGGGGATATCGGGGGCGGGGCTGCTGGCTGTGGTACTTTTGCAGCTTTGGTGGGCTCCGGCTTCCTTCACACCAGCCCCCCGCGTCCGAGAGACTTAGCAGGGCGTCAAACTGGAGAGCGGAAGGATGGAACCTTTTATTCTCAGGTGGAGAGGATTAAGCTTTGCGGTGTTAGCAGAAAATGATCGAGCTCCAGAAAATGATTTGGAGGTCAGATTCGATTTTAAAATAGTACTAACAGGCCGGGCGCGGTGCCTCACGCCTGTAATCCTAGCACTTTGGGAGGCCGAGGTGGGCGGATCACCTGAGGTTAGGAGTTCGAGACCAGCCTGAACAACATGGTGAAACCCCGTCTCTACTAAAAATATAAATATTAGCCGGGCGTGGTGGCGGGCGTTTGTAATCCCAATTACTTGGGAGGCTGAGGCAGGAGAATCGCTTGAACCCTGCAGGCGGAGGTTGCAGTGAGCCGAAATCGCGCCACTGCACTCCAGCCTGGGTGACAGGTCGAGACTTTGTCGCGAAAAATAAAATAAAACGGTACCAATGGTATTACGATGTGTCACTTGGCCTGTGGAAGAGAGAGACTGAGTCTCAACCCGAGCTGTCTTGCAAAACACTAATGGCTTACGTTCCGTAGTTTCACTCTTATGTGTAGTTTTTATATTCCATCAGGGTGATCCCTTGGGGACTACGCTCCTTGAAACAAGGAGGACAGTGTAAGTATGTGGTAAACATTTAGTAAATACGGTTAATACTAGTTAACCTATCCAGAATTACAGTTTAACATTTCCTGGGCGTCTGTCTGTATGTGGATGGTACTGTGTTAGTTGGGGGGCGGGGTACGTGTATAGTAAGGCAGTCTCTGCCCTTAGAAAGCTTACAGGCCTGGCTGGGCGCGGTGACTCACGCCTGTAATGCCAGCACTCTGGGAGGCGTAGGCGGGCGAATCACTTGAGGTCAGGAGTTCGAAACCAGCCTGGCCAACATGGTGAAACCCTGTCTCTACTAGAAATACAAAACAAGGCTGGGTACGGTGGCCCACGCATGTAATCCCAGCACCTTGGGAGGCCGATGAGGGTGGATCATGATGTCAGGCGATAGAAACCATCCTGGTCAACATGGAGAAACCCCGTCTCTACTAAAAATACAAAAATTAGCCAGGCGTGGTGGCGTGCACCTGTAGTCCCAGCTACTCAGGAGCCTGAGGCAGGAGAATCGCTTTTACCTGGGAGGCGGAGGTTGCAGTGAACCGAGATCGCATCTCGCCACTGAACTCCAGCCTGGGTGACAGTGAGAGTCCGTCTCAAAAAAAAAAAAAAAAAAAAAAAAAAAAAAAGAGTGGCAGATAAGAATTGCTCTTTATGGAGATAATTTGGTGGTAATGAATAAAAAGACTCAGAATTCCAAGCAGAAAACTACCAGAGATGAACAGTCTAGCCGAGTCCTCTGCAAACGTTAGGTAGGAGATAATTAGGATTTAACCTAGAAACGTAGTAGTTAAGAATAGAAAATAGTGAACCTAACCAAGAGAGTCTGTGACAATGGAATCCACTAGACTAGCAGCTGATTGAATAGAGAATGAGAAGACTGTGTGCCTCAAGGTGATTATTTATAGAAACAATAAATTCAAGAAGAGGAGTCAATTTGGGAATGGAGCTGAAAAGCAGAGAGAAAATAAGGCATTCAGTTTTGAAAACATGGACTTTTTTTTTTTTTTTTTTTTTTTTGAGACGGAGTCTCGCTCTGTCACCCAGGCTGTAGTGCAGTAGCACAATCTCAGTTCCCTACAACCTCTGCCTCCCGGGTTCAAGTGATTCTCCTGCCTCAGCCTCCTGACTACAGGTGCGCGCCACCATGCCCGGCTAATTTTTGTATTTTTAGTAGAGACAGGGTTTCGCCATGTTGGCCAGGCTGGTCTCAAACTCCTGAACTCAGGTGACCTGCCTGCCTCGGCCTCCCAAATGCTGGGATTACAGGCGTGAACCACCGTGCCCGGCCTGAAAACATGGACTTTATTAAAAGCGAATGAACCATTTGGTGGAGACATCCAGGCAATGAAGACTTAGGATAAATGACCTCTAAGATCTCCATATCTGAAATTTAAGGGTTCTAGGAAATGTAAGTGTGGGAGTTTGGGAGAAAAGTAGACGCTAAAGATGTACAAATTTTGGACTTTTTCACATAAATGTAAGTAAAGTTGTGGAAGTTGATGGGATCACAAAGGAGAATGTAGGAAAAAAAGAGGTTCCAGTCAGGTGCGGTGGCTTACACCTGTAATCCCAACACTTTGAATGGTCAAGGTGAGAGGATCGCCTGAAGCCAGGAGTTTGAGGTTACAGTGAGCTATGATCATGCCATTGCACTCCAGCCTAGGCAACAGAGTGAACCCGTCTCTTAAAAAAAAAAAAAAAAAAAAAACTCCCAAGACAGAAACGTGGGGAAAAGTTGGCAAAAGACATACAAATGATCAGAGTGGTAGGGAGAGAATTAGAAGAGAGAAGAGCCATGGAAAGCAAATGAAGAAAGGGAGGGCAGGTTGTCAATGTTAAATGTAATACAGAAATTAAAGATGGAGGTGATAGAGGTCAATCGCAAGACGTTAAGGAGCGAGGAGGTGGTACCAATATTGAACAGTGGTAGCAATATTTAACAGTAAAGCAAGGAAAGGGCAGAGCTGTAGCAGCAGATTTTCTTTTGGGAATAGGCAAGACTCAAGCACGTTTTTAGAAAAGGCGAATGAGGCTGGATGTGGTGGCTCACGCCTGTAACCCCAGCACTTTGGGAGGCTGAGGTGGGCAGATCACGAGGTCAGGAGTTCGAGACCAGCCTGACCAACATGGTGAAACCCCATCTCTACTAAAAATAAAAAAATTAGCCGGGGTGGTGGCATGCACCTGTAATCCCAGCTATTCAGGAGGCTGAGGCAGGAGAATCACTTGAACCCAGGAGGCGGAGGTTGCAGTGAGCTGAGATCGTGCCACTGCACTCTAGCCTGGGCGACAGAGTGAGACTCCGTCTCAAAAATAAATAAATAAAAAGAAAGAAGGAAAAGAAAAGGGGAATGAGCTAATTGAGAGAGAAAAACTAAAAATGTAATTATTTACTTTACAGAGGCAATAATGGCTGGGCGCGGTGGCTCACTCCTGTAATCCCAGCACTTTGGAAGGCTGAGGCAGGTGGATCACTTGAGGCCAGGAGTTCGAGACCAGCCTGGACAACATGGTGTAACCCTGTCTCTACTAAAAATACAAAAAGTAACCAGATGTGGTGGTGGGCACCTGTAATCCCAGCTACTAGGGAGGCTGAGGCAGGAGAATGGCTTGAACCTGGGAGGCGGAGGTGGCAGTGAGCCAAGGTGGGGCCACTGCACTCCAGCCCAGGAAACAGAGTGAGACCCTGTCTCCAAATAAATATAAATAAATAAATACAGAGGCAATACTGAAAGAATTAAAGTCTCAGAGAAAGTTAGTAGGTCAAGAGGGAGAGAGGCAGACAGGTTGACTTTGGCAACTGTAAAGGAAGAGTGGGAGCTCAAATGTACAGAGATTTTGCGTGGCTAAACATTTAGGAAAGTCACACTGAATGGACTTGTTTTTCTGAGTATGGTCAATCTTTTGAAAATAAAAAGGGCTGGGTGCGGTGGCTCATGCCTATAATCCCAGCACTTTGGGAGGCCAAGGCGGGTGGATCACCTGAGGTCAGGAGTTCGAGACCAGCTTGACCAACATGGAGGAACCCCGTCTCTATTAAAAATACAAAATTGGCCGGGCATGGTGGTGCATGCCTGTAATCCCAGCTACTTGGGAGGCTGAGGCAGGAGAATCACTTGAACCCGGGAGGCGGAGGTTGCAATGAACTGAGATTGCGCCATTGCACTCCAGCCTGGGCAACAAGAGTGAAACTGCATCTCAAAAATAAAAAATAAAATAAAAAAAGAAAATAAAAAGGATGGGGGTGAGATAGAGGATCTAGGAAAAAATAGAGGTTGGAAATAGTTCTATAGAAAATGGCAATGATTCCAAATAGCAAGAAAGAGCTGAGATTAAATAGTAGATTAGAATTTATAGTAGTCCCAATCAGCATGGCTTTGTGACTTTGGTCAATAACTCCTGGCTGCTTTAGAATGGAAAAAACAGGACTAGTAGAGAGGGAACAGTGGGAGGAGGGCAATAAGGAAGTCTAGAGATTGGTTTGCCAGTTTGTTGAAATAGCTGACCACAGCATCTAGGCTCTTTACGAAAGATGGAATGAGACGGATGAACTAGGAGAACAGGAAGGTGTTGAAGAACTGTCTCATGAAGAACATGAGACAGATGAAGCACAGATTTGGTGGGAATGAATGAGAGAGGCTGAAGAGTAGGAGGTTGCAATGAGACTAAAATGTTAGTTTATATTTTGGGAGGTAGAGAAATTACAGGTTATGTTAAGCTTTATCCCATAATAACTATAATTGATGGCAGATATGGCATGGCTATAAAAGTCACTTGATAGGCTGGGTGCGGTGGCTCACGCCTGTAATCCCAGCACTTTGGGAGGCAGAGGCAGGCGGATCACCCGAGGTCAGGAGTTCGAGACCAGCCTGGCCACATGAAGAAACCCTGTCTCTACTAGAAATACAAAAAAAATTAGCCGGGCATGTTGGTGCCTGCCTGTAAACCCAGCTACTGGGGAGGCTGAAGCAGGAGAATCGCTTGAACCTGGGAGGCAGAGGTTGCGGTGAGCCAAGATCACGCCATTGCACTCCAGCCTGGGCAACAAGAGTGAAACTCCATCTGAAAAAAAAAAGTCACTTTGATGGCTTGGCATGGTGGCTCACGCCCATAATCCCAGCACTTTGGGAGGCCGAAGCAGGTGGATCACCTGAGGTCAGGGGTTCAAAACCAGCCTGGCCAACATGGTGAAACCCCGGCTCTACTAGAAATACAAAATTAGCCAGGCATGGTGGATGCCTGTAATCCCAGCTGCTTGGGAGGCTGAGGCAGGAGAATCGCTTGAACCTGGGAGGCGGAGGTTGCAGTGAGCTGAGATCACGCCACTGCACTGCAGCCTGGGCAACAACAGCGAAACTCCGTCTCAAAAAAAAAAAGCCACTTCATGTAATCAAGCAAGTGGGAAGCCGCAAATGTTGAAGTCCTAGAGCATAATAATTGGGAGGAGGTTAGGAAAGGGTGACCATGACCCATATTTGGCCATGAGCTGTATATCTCCAACACATACTATGTAGAAACAACTGTACGACCCTTATCAAATGATTTGTATGTTCAGTGTTTAAAGGATCATTTCTGGGTAAGGTGGTTACGGAACATTTCAGATGGGATAGAAACTAAGCCGGGATTATGAGGATGAATGGGAAGGTTGGAGACTGGTAAGGGGAGAGAGGAAGGGAAGACAATTTAGAGGACCATCTCATCTTATAAAAGGTCAGACAGAGGGTGACTGACCCCTGACAGAGGACAGTAGGAAAAGAAGAGGGAAATTGTAGCAAGAGTTCCCTAAAGGGAATGAGGTTCTGCTAGTGCAGCAAGAGACTCCTTTCATCCAACAAACTTTCTGAGCATTCACTATGTGCTAGGTATTGTTCTGGGCACTGTGGATGCAAAGATAATGGACGGTCTTTTCAAGTTGTTCACAGATGAGTGAGGAGATAAAGACAGTTTACACTGGAAAAGGTATCAAAGGCAGCTTCCAGGAGAATGTGACATTTGAAGGAAGTATAGGAATAATTCAGATTAAAAAGAAAAGAAGGCGAAGAAGCCTTTTTCAGGCAGAAGGAGCTTCATGTGAAAAGACACAAAACCATAAGAAACCTCCATGTGGATCCCTGGTTCTCAAACTTGTTTGATTAGAAGCTCCCAGGGAACTTTATAAAAATACAGAAACTCTTGGCCCTATGTCACTCCAGCTGAGTCAGCATCTCTACACTGGGGCCTGGAAATACATATTTTTGAAAAGCTCCCAGAGGAAAACTGGAAAAGAAGGCTGATCCAGGAACCTGTGTGAAGTAGCAAGACGAAGTTTTTCACGTTGCTGGGGTCCTGAGAAGTCTTGACAATCATGCTAGAGTACTGGGGTTTTATGAAGACAAAGGGAGCCTCTAATTTCTCTTCTCTCTTTTTTTTTTTTTTTTTTTTTTTTTTTTTTGAGACAGAGTCTCAGTTTCACTCTGTTGCCCAGGCTGGAGTGCAGTGGCACGATCTCGGCTCACTGCAACTTCCGCCTCCCCGGTTTAAGGGATTCTCATGCCTTGGCCTCCCAAGTAGCTGGGATTAAAAGTGCTAGGAGGCAGAGGTTGCAGTGAGCCGAGATTGTGCCACTGCACTCCAGCCTGGGCAACAGAGTGAGACTCTGTCTTAAAAAAAAAAAAAAAAAAAAAAAGTTGTCAGACTACAGAAATGGCTGGGTTTAATTTTTTTTTTTTTTTCTTTTGAGACAGGGTCTTGCTCTGTTGCACAGGATGGAGTGCAGTGGCCCGATCTCAGCTCACCACAACCTCCACCTCTTGGGCTCAGGTAATCCTCCCACATCAGCCTCCCGAATAGATGGGACCACAGGTGTGTGCCACCACGCCTGGCCAATTTTTGTATTTTTTGTAGAGACAGGTTTTCACTATGTTGCCCAGACTGGTCTTGAACTCCTGGGCTTGAATGATTCACCCTCCTCGGCCTCCCAAAGTGCTGGGATTACAGGCATGAGCCACCGTGCCCAGCCAATGGCTGGGTTTAAAACACATACCATTCCTCTGATGGGCCAAACTGAGAATACCAGGAACGTAATCAAGCCCTGTCCTGTCCTTGTCTCCTTTGCAGTCAGGGCTGTCTTTAAATGTAGCTTAAGGAAAGTAGCCAAGTAATCAGAGTAGTGCAGGGTTAAAGGTAAATTTCAAAAAGATAAAATCATAACTCATAAAAATAAGGGAACTAAGAGGGCCAGGCACGGTGGCTCATGCTTGTAATCCTAGCACTTTGGGAGGCTGGGGAGGGCGGATAAGCTGAGGTCAGGAGTTCGAGACCAGCCTGGCCAACGTGGCGAAACCCCATCTCTAATAAAAATTCAAAAATTAGTCAGGCGTGGTGGAGGGCACCTGTAATCCCAGCTACGGGAGGCTGAGGCAGGAGAATTGCTTGAACCTGGGAGGCGGAGGTTGCAGTGAGCCGAGATCGTGCGCCACTGCACTCCAGCCTGGGCAACAAGAGCAAAACTCCGTATCAAAAAAAAAGAAAAGATCGACAGAACTAGCTCAGTTGGATATAAGAAAGGAGTAGCTGGGTGGGTGGCTCATGCCTATAATCCCAGCAGTTTGGGAGTCCAAGGCAGGAGAATCATGTGAGCCCAGAAGTTTGAGACCAGCCTGGGCAACACAACAAGACCCCATCTCTACAATAAAAAATAAAATAATTAGCCAGGCATGGTGGTGCAGGCCTGTGGCCCAGCTACTTGGGAGGCTGAGGTGGGAGGATTGCCTGAGCAGGGAGGTGGAGTTGTGATCACACCACTCTACTGTAGCCTACTTGGTGAAAAAGTGAGACTCTGTCTCAAAAAAAAAAAAAAAAAAATCTGGGCATAGTGACTCCTCATGCCTATAATCCCAGCACTTTGGGAGGCCAAGACAGGAGGGTTGGTTGAGTCCAGGAGTTTGAAACCAGCCTGGGCAACATAGCAAGACCCCTTCTCTTAAAAAAAAAAAAAAAAGGAAAGAAAGAAAATTAGCCAGGTGTGGTGGCACATTTCTGTGGTCCTAACTACTTGGGAGGCTGAGGTGGGAGGATGGCTTGAGCCCGAGAGGTCGAGGCTGCAGTGAGCCATGATTGCACCACTGCACTCCAGCCTAGGTAACAGAGCGAGACCCTGTTTCAGAAAAAAAAAAAAAGGTTAAGAAAGCGATAAAATAAGGCAGGTTATATTTATGCTAGGTGACGTGGAGAAAGAAAATGGACACTATTGGTTGAATGCAGGTTTAGGCAATTACGGTGAAAATACATTATGAATGTGTTTAAGAGATTAGTTGAAATATCTAAAAGATGAATAATTCTTTTGGGAAATACTTTCTGATCAAGCTATTTCTAATTCCAAGCTCTGCTTAAGAATAATGTGTAAAAACTATGATTGCTAAAGGAATGATTGATTTAAATTATACATTTGTCCCTTTTTTTTAGACTGAGTTTCATTCTTGTTGCCCAGGCTGGAGTGCAATGGTGTGATATCTCGGCTCACTGCAACCTCCCCCTCCCAGGTTCAAGTGATTCTCCTGCCTCAGCTGTGGGGAAAAGAAAGAGAGATCAGACTGTTACTGTGTCTGTGTAGAAAGAAGTAGATATAAGAGACTCCATTTTGTTCATCTTGTGAGTCGATGGCGCACGATTGTGGTGTTTCTGTCTCCGTGGAGGTGCTTTTCTTTGCATCTCCGATGGGTTCATTGTAGAACTTCAAATGTCTAGTGGGTATCCAAACAGGAAGCTGATTTTCTCCTGGTGAAACACAAGCAAAACCTCTCCCCCATGTTACCACCTTCCCTATTTCCCATGTCACCACCTTCCCTATTTCCCATGTCTTATTTTTATTATCTTTCTACCAAATCAGTTTTCCTTCATGTGGGCTGTTCTTTTTACCAGTAAGATGTTGTTCTGCAGAAGTAGTAGTCTGATTTCTATAAATGTTTAAAAAATATAAAGTATAAAGTGCTAGATTAAGTTGCATCTGAGGCGTGGTACATTCCTTACTGTCTCCCCCTTCTTTTTATTTAACTAATTGAGTTTTGAGTGTTTTATTAGTTCTTTCAACTATGGCCTGTCCTTGGGAATTATAGGGAATTCCTGTTGTATGTGAAATTTTCCACTGATTTAAGAATTTTTGGAAAGCTTTACTACAGTATCCTGGTCCATTGTCAGTTTTAATTTTTTCTGGAAGTCCCATTACAGCAAAACAAGATAATAAATGTTTTTTAACATGGGAAGTACTTTCTCCTGTCTGGCAGGTTGCCCATATGAAATGTGAATAAGTATCAACTGTTACATGAACATATAATAATCTTCCAAATGAAGGTACATGCGTGACATCCATTTGCCATAATGCATTAGGACACAGACCTCTGGGATTAACTCCTGCCTCTTGAGTGGGCAGGTGTAGGACTTGACACTGGGTGCAATGTTGTACAATATCTTTTGCCTGTTTCCATGTGACATCAAATTTGTTTTTTAATCCTGCTGCATTTACATGAGTCAAAGCATGAAATTTTTGTGCTTTTATGAATGCAGATGATACCAGTAAGTCAGCTTGTTCATTTGCTTTAGACAAAGGCCCTGGTAAATTAGTGTGTGCTCGAATATGAGTAATATAAAATGGGAAATTTCTTTTTCTTACAGTTTGTTGTAATAAATTGAATAGCTGGTTTAACTGATCATCCATGCTATATTTAATTAGAGCTGTCTTTACATCCCTTGTAGCCTGTACTACATATGCAGAATCTGATACAATATTGATAGGTTGATCAAAATCTTGTAACACTGTAATGACTGCAACCAACTCTGCTCTTCGAGCCAATTGATATTGAGTTTTGATTACTCGCTCTTTTGGCCCTGTGTAAGCCACTTTTCCATTGCTGGAACCATCAGTAAACACTGTCAGAGCATTTTCTAAAGGTTCACGTCTGGTAATTTTAGGTAGAATCCAAGTAGTCAATTTTAAAAACTGGAAGATTTTTGTTTTTGGGTAATGATGATCAATAATTCCCACAAAATTAGCAAGACCAATCTGCCATGCACCAGAATTGATAAAGGCTTGTCTAACTTGTTCCTTGGTTCAAGGGACAACTATTTTGTCTGGGTCATTTACACACAATTTTATTATTTGTAATCTTGCCTGACCAATTAATGTAGCTATTTGATCCAAGTACAATGTAAAAGTCTTAATTGTACTGTGAGGAAGGAATGACCACTCCACAAGATCAGTATTTTGAACAGTGATGCCTGTTGGAGAATGTGCAGTAGCAAAAACCAAAAGTTGGAGTGGGGCTAAGGGATCTATTCTATTTATTTGTGAAAGGAGCCGGGCACATTCCTCAGCCCCGGGCTCAAAACAAACAAGCCCAGTACAAACACATCCCATCCTCCCATCCCACCACATATTGCCATATATCTCTCAAACTTCCTGAGCCCAGTACAAACACCACCAGGAAAGTCTCCGATAAGGGGACAGCCGTTCAAAGCTTTACTGAAAGAGCGGGAACCAAAAGAATTCCTTTGTTCCCCTGTAACTTTCAGGCTATAAAAAGCAAACACTCGCATTGTTCAGGGCCCTCTTGTATGCTGTGGAATGGAGGGACCAGGTTCGAACTTGTAGTAAAGATCCTTGCCGCTTGGCTTTGACTCTGGACTCTGGTGGTCTTCTTTGGGGAACTAATGGTCTGGGCATAACATTTGCACTGATGAATTTTTTGTTCCACCAATTTAATTTCTTTTATTGCCTCTGGGGTTAATATTCTCTTACTGTTTAAGTCTGAGTCTCCTCTTAAGATAGAGAACCAATTTTCGAAGCATCAAAAGCCCATTTAAATTTGGTACCAGAAACTGAGGCAATCGCAGGAGTGGCTGATGGCCTCGCAAATCTTAACCCTGTCACTTGGGTTAAGACCATCGGAAGTACTACTATTATAAATTTCGTATTAATCCTTGTGTGCCTGTTTTGTCTGTTGTTAGTCTGCAGGTGTACCCAGCAGCTCCAAAGAGACAGCGACCACCGAGAACAAGCCATGATGATGATGGTGGTTTGTCGAAAAGGAAATGGGGAAATGTAGGGAAAAGAGAGATCAGACTGTTACTGTGTCTGTGTAGAAAGAAGTAGACATAAGAGACTCCATTTTGTTCTGTACTAAGAAAAATTATTCTGCCTTGAGATGCTGTTAATCTGTAACCCTACCCCCAACCCTGTGCTCCCTGAAACACGTGCTGTGTCAACTCAGGGTTAAATGGATTAAGGGCTGTGCAGGATGTGCTTTGTTAGACAAATGCTTGAAGGCAGCATGCTTGTTAAGAGTCATCATCACTCCCCAATCTCAAGTACCCAGAGACAATACGCTGCGGAAGGCCGCAGGGACCTCTGCCTAGGAAAGCCAGGTATTGTCCAAGGTTTCTCCCCATGTGATAGTCTGAAATATGGCCTCTTGGGAAGGGAAAGACCTGACCGTCCCCTAGCCCAACACCCGTAAAGGGTCTGTGCTGAGGAGGATTCGTAAAAGAGGAAGGAAGGCCTCTTTGCAGTTGAGATAAGAGGAAGGCATCTGTCTCCTGCTCGTCCCTGGGCAATGGAATGTCTCGGTGTAAAACCCGATTGTATGTTCCATCTACTGAGATGGGGAAAACCGCCTTAGGGCTGGATGTGGGACATGCTGGCAGCAATACTGCTCTTTAAGGCATTGAGATGTTTATGTGTATGCACATCAAAAGCACAGCACTTTTTTCTTTACCTTGCTTATGATGCGGAGACGTTTGTTCACATGTTTTCCTGCTGACCGAATCTCTCCACTATTACCCTGTTGTCCTGCCACATCCCCCTCTCCGAGAAATGCCCAATAATGATCAATAAATACTGAGGGAACTCAGAGACTGGTGCCGGTGCGGGTCCACTGTATGCTGAGCGCCGCTTCCCTAAGCCCACTTTTCTTTCTCCATACTTTGTCTCTGTGTCTCCTTCTTTTCTTAAGTCTCTCATTCCACCTGACAAGAAATGCCCACAAGTGTGGAGGGGCAGGCCACCCCTTCACTCAGCCTCCTGAGTAGCTGGGATTGCAGGTGCGCGCCACCATGTCTGGCTAATTTTTGTTTTTTTAGTAGAGGCGGGGTTTCACCCTGTTGGCCAGGTTGGTCTTGAACTCCTGACCTCAGGTGATCCACCCATCTGGGCCTCCCAAAGTTCTGAGATTACAGGCATGAGTCACCGTGCCCAGCCCATTTATCCTTGATATAGCTAAATTACTGAGCATTAGGAAGGGTGGAACTTTCAGCCTGTAAAATATGAGTGAGGTTTCACAAAAACTAGCACAATGTCTGGGGCCCAGATTATTCTATTTGTGACTGGGCGGGAAGAGGTATATATATAGTAATTTTTGTATTTTTAGTAGAGACGGGGTTTCACCATGTTGGCCAGGCTGGTCTTGAACTCCTGACGTTAAGTGATCCATCTGCCTCCCAAAGTGCTGGGATTACAGGTGTGAGCCACCACTCTGGGCCATAGATCGGGTGATTGGGGGAAGACCTGAGGTATCTGAGCAGAAATCTGGGTGGGGAGTGAGCCAACAGTTATCTGGAGGGAAACTGGTTCAGGCAGAGGGAAGAGCAAATCCA
Source organism: Pan troglodytes (assembly GCF_028858775.2). NCBI lineage: Eukaryota > Metazoa > Chordata > Mammalia > Primates > Hominidae > Pan > Pan troglodytes. The sequence continues at coordinate 98,573,429 of NC_072398.2, read as the reverse complement.
AAGCTCCTAAAGCAAAAGCATATTTTTGGTGTATTTGAGAAACAGCAAGAAGGTCAATGTAGCTAAGAGCCGGAATAAGAGAAGAGATGCAGGCAGGGATGAGATTGTTTTTGGCTTCTTAGGTCATGGTAAGAACTTGGATTTTATTTTTTGTGTAATGGGCACCCATCAGATGGTGTTGAGCAGGTGACTGACACAAAATCATTTAGGTATTAAACTGATCCTTCCGCTGCTCCATAGGGACCAAGAGTGGAAGTAGTAGCAGGAAACCAATTAGGCTTTTACAACAGTTCAGGTAAGAGATGACAGTGACTTGGACTAGGGTGTAGTAGCTATGGAGATGGTTGAAAATGGCTAGATGTGGGATCTATTTTAAAGGTACCACCAATAGCATTTGCAGACTCAAGGATGATTTCAAAGTTTTTGGTCTGAGCAACTAGGTGAATGATAACATTGTTTACTGAGACGGGGAGGCCTTAAGTAGAAGGTTTAGGAGGGAAAATATAGATTTTGCTATGGACACATTATATTCTATACAGACATAATTTAAAATAGTTACCAGGTCCATCAATTGATGGATAAACTATGGTATATCCATACATTGGAATATTATTTGTTAATAAAAATAAATGGTCGGGCGCAGTACCTTAAGCCTGTAATCCCAGCACTTCAGGAGGCTGAGGTGGGTGGAGTGCAGTGGCGCGATCTCAGCTCACTGCAACCTCTGCCTCCCAGGTTCAAGCCATTCTCCTGCCTCAGCCTCCGGAGTAGCTGGGATTACAGGCGCCCACCACAACGTCCAGCTACTTTTTGTATTTTTAGTAGAGATGGGGTTTCACCATATGGGCCAGGCTGGTCTTGAACTCCTGACCTTAGGCGATTCACCCGCCTCGGCCTCCCAAAGTGCTGGGATTACAGGCGTGAGCCACTGCACCTGACCACTATTCACTTTAAATGGGTATACTGTATGGTATGTGAATTATAATCGCAATGAATCTATTCTAAAAATATAGTTATTGAAAATATATAATTATGAAAAGCATTATGAAGCTATTCCCCCCCACACCAGAAGCTATTTTAATAAAAGATTTTAACCTACTAGAAATAAAAGGAAAATTAAGTAGTCAAGAGTTCTAATCCTTCTCTGTTAACCACAGGAAACCTGGCTGTTTGGACTGTGTGTCTGTGTCAACAGACCACCACCAACCTGGAACAGTATTTGCTAATAACAAGCAAAGTATTCCTGAGTAATAATAGCTTCTTGATTGTTGGACTCCCATAAAGCAGTCATTATTAAGCTTTTTAACTTTTTTTTTGTTGGGGGGGTGGGTGGTGTGCGTAAAGTATTGCATTATGTTTACTTTTGTATATATTGCCACCAGTTTTTCCAAATCTGATCTTTGAGAATCTGGTATAAACTATGGTTCTTCTGTCCCCCAAATGTGCTTAAGCGCAAATACATACATGCAATATTATACGTATTTTAGGATGTACATAGATCCCCTGAAACCAACCAATGCAGCTCAGTTTCTATAAAATTAAAGCAAGGTCACAGGAATTAACAGTGGCTTTTATTTATCCAGACTTCTGCTCAGCACAATCATATGCTCATAAATATATGACTTGACAGTTCCAAAGACCTGCAGTATGGCTGGTTGGGGTATAAATTGGTACAACATACTTTGGAAAGCTGGTGGCAATATATACTAAAGCTGTACATAATCCAAAACCCATGACCTTGCAATCCCTCTCCTAGGTATATATACCCGATTGAAATGCATTCTTTGTGATGTGGGTAAAGAGGGGATGGTTAATGGGTACACAAAATATAGAAAGAAAAGTAAGATCTAGTATTTGCTATCACAACAGGGTGACTATAGTAAAAAATAATTGTTCATTAAAAAATAACTAAAAGAGAGGCCAGGTGCGGTGGCTCATGCCTGTAATCCCAACACTTTGGGAGGCCGAGATGGGTGGATTGCCTAAGGTCAGGAGCTTGAGACCAGCCTGACAAACACGGTGAAACCCTGTCTCTATTAAAAATACAAAAACTAGCCAGGCATGGTGGCAGGTGCCTGTAATCCTAGCTACTCAGGATGCTGAGTGTGGAGAATCGCTTGAACCTGGGAGGCAGAGGTTGCAGTAAGCCAAGGTTGTGTCATTGCACTCCAGCCTGAGCAACAAGAGTGAAACTCCATCTCAAACAAACAAGCAAACTAAGAGTATAATTGGATTGTTGGAAACATAAAGGATAGATGTTTGAGGTGATGAATACTGTATTTACTCTGATGTAATTATTACACATTGCATGCCTATATCAAACATCTCATGTAACCCATAAATATATACACCCACTATGTATCCACAAAAATTAAAAAAGAGCCCGGGCATGGTGGCTCACATCTGTAATCCCAGCACTTTGGGAGGCCAAGGCGGGCGGATCACCTGGGGTCGGGAGTTCGAGACCAGCCCGACCAACACGGAGAAACCCTGTCTCTACTAAAAATACAAAATTAGCCGGGCGTGGTGGCGCATGCCTCTAATCCCAGCTACCCGGGAGGCTGAGGCAGGAGAATCAGTGGAACCTGGGAGGCGGAGGTTGTGGTGAGCTGAGATCGTGCCATGGCACTCCAGCTTGGGCAATAAAAGCAAAACTCCATCTCAAAAAAAAAAAAAAAAATTAAAAAAGAAATGCATTCTTATGTTATACCAAAACACGTATTCATAGTAGTTCTATTTATAGTTGCCCCAAACTAGGTCAATCAAATCTTCAAAAAAAGTAAAATAGTTAATTCATGGTCACAAAACATACATATTTCATAATTTCATTTGTATAAACCTCAAAAGCAAAACCAATCTATGGTATTTCAAGTCAAGATTGTGGTTACCTTTAAGGGAGAAAATAGCAACTGGGAAAAGGTATGAGGGGGGATTCTAGGGTGCTGGTAACGATCTGTTTCTTGATTTGGGTGCTGGCTATATATGTTCACTATTCATTTTTAAAAAATAGACACAGGGTCTCACTATGTTGCCCAGGCTGGTCTTAAACTCTTGGCCTCAAGCAGTCCTCCCACCTCGGCCTCCCAAAGTGCTTGGATTACAGGCGTGAGCCACCATTCCCAGCTAGCCACCTCATTTAAAATAGTATTACTTGGCCGGGTGCAGTGGCTCACGCCTGTAATTCCAGCACTTTGGGAGGCCGAGGCGGGTTGGGATCAAGCCAGCCTGGCCAACATGGTGAAACCTCAACTCTCCTAAAATTACAAAATTAGTAATCGAGACCATTCTGGGTAACACGGTGAAATCCCATCTCTACTAAAAATACAAAAAATTAGCCGGGCATGGTGGCGGGCGCCTGTAGTCCCAGTTACTCGGGAGGCTGAGGCAGGAGAATGGCGTGAACCCGGGAGGCGGAGCTTGCAGTGAGCTGAGATGGCGCCACTGCACTCCAGCCTGGGTGACAGAGTGAGACTCCGTCTCAAAAACAAAAACAAAACAAAACAAACAAACAAACAAAAAACAAAAAAAATTAGGCTGGGCGCAGTGGCTCATGCCTGTAATCCCAGCACTTTGGGAGGCTGATGTGGGCGGATCACCTGAGGTCAGGAGTTCAAGACCAGCCTTACCAACATGTAGAAACCCCGTCTCTACTAAAAATACAAAAAAAATTGGCCAGGCGTGGTGGCATATGCCTGTAATCCCAGCTGTCAGGCCTCTGAGCCCAAACCAAGCCATCGCATCCCCTGTGACTTGCACGTATACACCCAGATGGCCTGAAGTAACTGAAGATCCACAAAAGAAGTAAAAATAGCCTTAACTGATGACATTCCACCATTGTGATTTGTTCCTGCCCCACCCTAACTGATCAATGTACTTTGTAATCTCCCCCACCCTTAAGAAAGTTCTTTGTAATTCTCCCCACCCTTGAGAATGTACTTTGTGAGATCCACCCCTGCCCGCAAAACATTGCTCTTAACTTCACTGCCTAACCCAAAACCTGTAAGAATTAATGATAATCCATCTCCCTTCGCTGACTCTCTTTTCGGCACCCAGGTGAAATAAATACCCATGTTGCTCACACAAAGCCTGTTTGGTGGTCTCTTCACACGGACGCACATGAAACCAGCTACTTAGGCTGAGGCAGGAGAATTGCTTGAACCCGGGAGGCGCAGGTTGCGGTGACCCGAGATCACGCCATTGCACTCCTGCCTGGGCAACAAGAGCAAAATTCCGTCTCAGGAAAAAAAAAAAAATTAGCTGGGTGTGGTGGGGCAGGCCTGTAATCCCAGCTACTCAGGAGGCTGAGGCAGGAGAATCACTTGAACCTGGGAGGCGGAGGTTGCAGAGTCAAGATCATGCCATTGCCCTCCAGCCTGGGCGACTGAGTGAGACTCCATCTTAAAAAAAAAAAAAAAAGTATTTTATTACTTTTTGAGCATTTAAAAAGTATTTTTTGGCCAGACGGTGTGGCTCACGCCTGTAATCCCAGTATTTTGGGAGGCCCAGGCGGGTGGATCACTTGAAGCCTCCAGCCTGGCCAACGTGGCAGGAGAATGGCTGGAACCCGGGAGGTGGATGTTGCAGTGAGCCAAGATGGTGTCACTGCACTCCAGCCTGGGTGACAGAGAGAGACTCTGTCTCAAAGACAAAAAGAAAATTTGTTCAGTATTTTCTTCAATCAGCTTTCTTAGACTGAATGTTCACCCTTTTAAATATTCATAATGTTCCTGAGAATCCATTTGGCTATTCTGTTTTCTTCACCCTTCTCCAGCCTTCCCCTCCTCAATTCGACCCATTTCTTCCCTACTTCCCAAAAGAAAAAATATCTACTTTGGATTAATATAAATCAGTTTAATCTAACTTATTCAAGACTTTTTTAGCCTCTACTTGGAGGTTCAAGAAAAGGTGAGTGTCAGGCCTCTGAGCCCAAGCTAAGCCATCATATCCCCTGTGACCTGCACATACACATCCAGATGGCCGGTTCCTGCCTTAACTGATGACATTCCACCACAAAAGAAGTGAAAATGGCCTGTTCCTGCCTTAACTGATGACATTGTCTTGTGAAATTCCTTTTCCTGGCTCATCCTGTCTCAAAAAGCTCCCCTGCTGAGCACCCTGTGACCCCCACTCTGCCTGCCAGAGAACAACACCCCTTTGACTGTAATTTTCCTTTATCTACCCAAATCCTATAAAACAGCCGCACCCTTATCTTCCTTCGCTGACTCTCTTTTTGGACTCAGCCCGCCTGCACCCAGGTGAAATAAACAGCCATGTTGCTCACACAAAGCCTGTTTGGTGGTCTCTTCACACGGACGAGCATGAAAGTGAGGTGATAGAACTAGGGGGAAAAGAATTATTATTATTATTATTAAGGCTAACCTACAAATATTTTGAGGTATTTTATGGGTTTAAATATCCATAAATCTTTGAAGAAGTCTCACTTTCAGATAAGGAGGAAACATTTCAGTATCTCTGAAATACAAGAAAAACTTAGGATTAAAATTTTTCTCATTAAATCAGGAAAATGATGTACATTTATTGGACTGATTTTTTTCTTGTGGCAGAAACATGGATTCAGTCAAGAAGCCCTTCTGAAGGAGTAGAAGGCCCTAGATTCCCAGGTAAGCTTCTGAAGTAAATTCAGTTAAATCTACTATCATACTTTGGGAGGTTGAATTAGATTAAGAAAAACAAAGTGGTAGCCAGATTATTTATATTCTGGGAAAAAATTCTACACAAAAGAGCTCTTAGCGAATATTTAGTTTTTCCCCTCTGGTTCAATTTACTTTTTTACAATTTGGAATGCAAAGGAAAACTGACACGGTAAGTGAGCTGGGCTGCTAGAAAACGGAGATTTCTGCCAGGAAGTGACTCTCGCTTTGACTTGCATTCGATAAAATTTTACTGCTTTCTGGGAGAGATGCTCCCTCAATTATCAATAAAAAGTCACTTTTCAGCTGAGCACGGTGGCTCATGCCTATAATCCTAGCACTTTGGGAGGCCGAGACAGGAGGATCCCTTGAGCCCAGGAGTTTGAGACCAGGCTGGGCAACACAGGGAGACCCCCCTGCCTCTACAAAACAACAAAAAAAAGCATGTTTGGTTTGTCTCTTTCCAAATTACCTAGACAACTTGGAACTCAGCAGAAAAATAAGACAGACCAAGGCTTTGAGAATAATTGCAGACACAGAAACAAACAGTACATACACACATGTAACAGATAATAGAAAAATATTAAAAAAGCAGTGTTACCTAACATTTCAGCATTAAAGTGATTATTTTTATTCTTTAGGGAGAGTAAAACACATTTTAAGAAACCATATGAATATACACTTATGGGCATTTTAGCTGTGTGGCAAAAAGGAAGAACAAATTTTATCTGTTAGAATCTAAATTAAATTTCAGTTTTGTTGTAATTTAATGTCGGAAAGCGTGCATGCATACATGCAAGACAGTGGAATATATAAAGTGTTGAAAGACAAAAACAACCCACCAACCTAGAATTATTTCTGTTGTTGTTGTTGTAGAACTGGGGCTCTGGCTATGTTGCCCAGGCTGGTCATAAACTCCTGGCCTCAAGTGATCCTCCTGCCTCGGCCTCCCAAAGTGCTGGGATTACAGGTGAGCTATTGTACCCAGCCCAACATAGAATTCTATTTCCAGTTAAATTATCCTTCCAAAATGAAGGATAAATAAAGACTTTCTTAGACAAAAACTGAGGGAATTCACATCCAGCTGACTTGCTCTGTAAGAAATGTTATTGAGAGAGGGAAAATGATAAGTAGGAAACTCAGTTCTTCTTTTTTTTTTTTTAGTTTTGTTCTTTCACCCAGGCTGGAATTAAGTGGCACGATCTCGGCTCACTGCAACCTCTGCCCCCCAGGTTCAAGCAATTTTCCTGCCTCAGCCTCCCCAGTAGCTGGGATTATAGGTGACCGCCACCACACCCATCTAATTTTTGTATTTTTAGTAGAGATGGTGTTTCGCCAGGTTGGCCAGGCTGGTCTTGAACCCCTGACCTTAGGCAATCTGCCTGTTCGGGCTCTCAAAGTGCTAGGATTACAGGTGTGAGCCACTGTGCCTGGCTGGAAACTCAGTTCTATATAAAGAAAAGCAATGGGAAAGGAATAAGGAAAGGTAAACAAACAACAAAAAAAATTTAGCTTGTCCTGGTGCATGTGCCTGTAATCCCAACTACTGGAGAGGCTGAGGCGGGAGGATCCCTTGAGGCCAGGAGTTTGAGGCATTATTGGGCTATGATAGCGCCTGTGAATAGCCACTGCACTCCAGCCTTGGCAACAAAGTGAGACCCCATCTCTAAAAAATGAGCTGCCAGTTTCAAAATCCTTTGTTTAGTTTACAACTTGAATATATTCTCTTATTTTCTGGGCTGAGCGCAGTGGCTCATGCCTGTAATCCCAGCACTTTGGGAGGCTGAGGCGGGTGGATCACCTGAGGTCAGGAGTTTGAGACTAGTCTGGCCAACATGGTGGAACCCCATCTCTACTAAAAATATAAGAAATTAGCCAGGCGTGGTGGTGGGTGCCTGTAATCCCAGCTACTAAAGAGGCTGAGGCAGGAGAATCACTTGAACCTAGGAGGCGGAGGTTGCAGTGAGCTGCGATCCAGCCTGGGCAACAAGAGTGAAACTCCATCTCAAAAAAAAATTTTTTTTTTTCTGGAAATATGTGAAAACGACATGCATTCATGAAATTCTAGCACATCACCAATTATCTTGTACATATTATTTCCTCTGCGTAGGGTAGCCTTGGCTCTTCCCTCTTAGCCTGAAAAGATCCTTTGAGACTTTTTAAAAATTTTTTTAAAAATAGAGACAAGATCTTGCTATGGCCCAGGCTGGTCTTGAATTCCTGGACTCCAGTGATCCTCCCACCTTGGCCTCCTAAAGTGCTGGGACTACAGGCATAAGCCACCTTGGCCCAGCCGATCCTTTGAGATTTAGTTCAAATGAAGGCAAGAAAGGGTAATGATTAAAAAGTAGGTGTTTGAACTGAAGCTCTGCACTAGGTCCTCAGGCAAGCCTCATTACCTGAGTTTTCTTTTTTTTTTTTTTGAGACACAGTCTTGCTCTGTCACCCAGGCTGGAGTACAGTGACACGATCTTGACTCACTACAGCCTCCACCTCCTGGGTTCCAGCGATTCTCCTGCTTCAGCCTCCCGAGTAGCTGGGACTACAGGCATGTGCCACCACGCCGGGCTAATTTTTGTATTTCTAATAGAGATGGGATTTCACCATGTTGGCCAGGCTGGTCTCGAACTCTTGACCTCAGGTGATCCAGCCGCCTTGGCCTCCCAAAGTGCTGGGAATACAGGCATGAGCCACCACACCCAGCCACCTGAGTTTTCTTTAAAAGAACACTGTAGAGTTTTTTTTTTTTTTTTTAGTGTTGTAATAAATGAGACAAGATACAAAGCAGTTAGCATAGTACCTACCTCACAACAAAAGTGCTCAATATATGATAACCATAATAAAGAAATACAACACCTCAAAGTCTTCCCTAACATTCCCAGGGAGAATACTATTTACTTGTGCTTCCAAATATTATGTTTATACTTCTATTTGAGCATTTGTCACAAATTATATTATTTGCCCACATAAATGTGCATTCTTGGGAGCTAGAATGGTGCCCTATGCAATGTTTTATTGTCAGTGCCTAGCAAGTGCCCATCAATTTGTAAGTACTCAATATTTTTTTGATGAATGAATTATAGACAATAAGATATAGGGTGGCGTTCTCCAATTTTAACATGCAAGCTTTTAGAGTTTCTTTTTTTTGAGACGGAGTCTCGCTCTATCGCCCAGGCTGGAGTGTAGAGGCGCGATCTTGGCTCACTGCAACCTCCGCCTCCCAGATTCAAGCAATTCTCCTGCCTCAGCCTCCCGAGTAGCTGGGATTACAGGAGTGCGCCACTATGGCCAGCTAATTTTGTATTTTTAGTAGAGATGGGGTTTCACCGTGTTGGCCAGGCTGGTCTTGAACTCCTGACCTCAGATGATCCACCCGCTTCGGCCTCCCAAAGTGCTGGGATTACAGGCATGAGCCATCGCGCCTGGCTGAGAATTTCTTTAAAATGCAGCTTCCTCCTAACTCCAGAGACTGATTTACTAGGATCTGCATTTTAGCAAGGTACCCTCCTATCTCACACACACATTTTGGTGCAATGGTCTTTGCAATATACTTTGAGAAACATTGTATAAAGCATGACTTATGGAAATAGTACTTTGTCTTAAATAAAAATATTAGAAAAGTATAAACAATCCTAATAAACAAATGTATTATTGTCCCTTGTGCTATAGATAAAGAAAGGGAGAACAATAAGCCAATTATAAGCACACTTACATTTTTACATGTTAACTCTGTTATAGTCAGGCATGTCACCTACATTTGGAACTTAAGATTTTCAACTCCTAAATTCAGGTGTCATTTGCAAGTAGATATTAGTAGAACAGATCATATTCATTCTCTTCATGGTAATAATGGTATAATTGGCTAATTTATTTTGATTGAGATGGAGACACTATTTAGGCTTTATAGTATTAGCTGGTGTTCATGTGGTCAGCTTTTGACATGTCCTGCCCCTCAGCCTATGCATGTTACAATTGTTTTTGTATCCCTCATTTTCTACATAGGATAAAACAAGCTGGTATGCTAGTGTAAAGGGGGAGGCATTACTAGCCTTGTGTAGAAAGTCCTTATTTCCAATTAAAACAATTTAAATTATAAAATTGTGCACAGAGAGACCAGAGAGCTGATAATTGATCTTTATTATACAGAAATGTGAAGGCCATAAGCATTAAATGAGAAGGAGTTTGGCAGTGAACATTATGCAGATTCAAACTGAAGGTATCCTCGTCTTATTGAGATATAAAAATAAACACTAAGAGTTGCAAGAAAGAACTCAATTTAACTTCTATCTCCCAATCAAGCTATAACTTTCCACAGGAAAACCTGGTTTCAATTCATGCCGAATTGTTCAAAGAAAAGAAAAAGCTAAATCAGTTAGAGACAACACATGGACTGGCTTTTGTCCTATTAGAGAGCCAGACTGAAGCTGTATTCAGCCTCACATTTAGACACTGTTTCCTATTACAATTTATATCTCCATTTACCTAAGAGATACCTAAAGTGAAAAACAAAAAAATGTTAACTGAGCTGGGGAATTTTTGTGGGGCTAAGTAGATTTGGCAGAGGGGAGAAATGAATAAATAATTCATTTAATTATTTCTAATCAAGAGGATTTAATGTCAGGTCTGGGTCATCTGTATTAACCCTTTGACAGTTTGTTGTTCTATAATGGTCAAGAAGCACTATCCCATTAAAGTATAATAAATGCTGAACATCAGCACAGCTCAGTGCACATCCTCTTTATATCCTCAAATACTGGACTTTATATCAGCATGCTTTCAATACCAAATTAGCCCTTTAAATAGGATCTTTCTTAATAAAGCTTCTCATTGCCCTCACTACTGAAGTAAAAAACGTGTTAGAGATTTGGCCAGAAAGATGGTTTTACTGAAATAAGACTGATGACTAGGAGCACATCTATGGATTAAATATAGACAAAACTACTCCCAGAAACCTTAAATATAGACAGACTTTATTAATTTATGTAGGAAGCCAAAAATAGGAAATAAAAAGATCAGGAGTTCAGATATACTGATATATTCAGCAACTGAAACTTACAATTCCTTCAATTCAGTCAGAGCAGAGACATTTAAAGTAGTCTGGAGGGGTGGGTGCAGTGGCTCAAGCCAGTAATCTCAGCACTTCGGGAGGCTGAGGTGGAAGAATTGCTTGAGCCCAGGAATTCAAGACCAGCCTGGGCAACAAAGCGAGACTCTTGTCTAAAACAAACAAAAAAAAGCTGAGTATGGTGGCACGTGCCTGTAGTCCCACTTAGTTGGGAGACTGAGGCAGGAGGATCCTTGAGCCTTGGAGGTCAAGGCTGCAGTCAGCTGTGATTGCACTACTGTACTCCTGCCTGGGCAAGAGCAAGACCCTGTCTCAAAAGAAAAAAAAAAAAGTGGCCTGGGGGAAACAGGACAGTCATATACCCCAAGAATGGAAATTTTCATGCCACCCCCCTTCCTTCCTTACAAATTCTAATGCTGATTGCATGAACGAGGTGTTGAGAGAGACTTTTCTTTTCTTCATTTAGACGTTTGCCCTAGTGAATGAGGGAGCAAGAGAATGCTAAGAGGGATGAGAGAATATATTTCTGGCTCTAGGACTTTGACATCCAGGTAATTGAATCTGGGACATTCTCATTAGGTTAGAAAAGGAAAGATGAGAAAATCACTAGCAGGATATGCAATTCCAGAGACCATCTGCTCCAAAAATTAGTTTTGTTTCTCATTGCTCCTTATTCAGCGACAGTTATTTCAATAAGCTACATTATTTAGCAGAGTCTGAGAGACAAAGGCTGTGAAAACATGTATTTAAGATAGAAAACAAACTCAGAAAAATATAATAGATAGTTCGCTTTTTATCTCATTCACATTCTATAGCTGGAGAACTCAAAATCCCATTTAGATGTTTCTGCTTATCCAAAAGCACACTGGGTGAAACTAAACCACCAAATGGGAGAAAATGTTCATTGGGTGTGTGTGGGTTCACCCAGTTTATTTACCTATGGAGTGGAAGTGTAGGGAGAAATAAGGTCTGCTTATAATGGTCAAGGTCTATGGAGAAGCCCTGAAGTTGCTCTCCCCAAATCACAAGTCTGATTCAAGAAAAGGAAATAAAAATGATGAAAACATCTCATCACACAAAACTCAGTGATGGGGTCTCTGACAGTCACCAGCCAGCAGGGGAAAAGGAGAAATCCACCTGCCGGCTTTAAGATTTATTGAAGGCTGCCAGCACAGCCCAGATCATTTCTGTGGCACTAGGCTTTGTCCCTTCCACTTCAGGGTCCAGTTCTACTAAGTCCTTGGCTCGATTCATTGCCACATCATACTTGTCATCTGTCAGAGAGGAGAAGACATTCTCTAGCACATCAGAGGAGTGGGCTAGCACCAGGAGTGCTAGTGTTCGCTTGTCCATACGCTGAGGGTCATTTACCCACCGCTCTAGTACACTATCTTGAAGTTTTTTCACTAGTCGCTGTTTCTCTGTTGTATTGGTCACTGGATGAGTAGTCATGTCAAATAGCAGGAAATTCTGCTTCTCAGTGGTTAGAATACCCTTCTCTACTAGGTTCTTTGCGATGCGCTCTCGTACATTTCTCAGCTGGTACTGTAATTTGAAGGGGTTCCAAGTCTCGCCTATGAGAAAAAAGAAATAGGACATAATGAACAGAAAGAGAAAAGCAAAATGAAACATGTAGTTGTTTGGAAACTTGAATGGCTAAAATGTTTAAAAGCATAATCTTCATTCCTCAATTCATTTGATCCTTAGTCCTTTATAATCTGGCTTTGACTCCAACCACATTTCACATTAAACCAGCTTCAAAAAATGTCACCAAGGACTTCCATATAGCTAGAGCTTATAGACTTTATTTCTGTTCTTATGTGACCTCTGTGACACTGTAATTATTTATGTATTTTTCAAATTCTATTTAGGACACCAGTCTCTCCCAGATGATTTCTACTCTATATTGTGGAAGTTCTATTTGCTGGTGAAGCTAAGAGGACTGAGGTTCCCTACCCTATTTGTAGAGCAGAAGCTCTATCCCAGGCCTGGTAGGCTGACAATATTTAGACTTCAATTGCTCCCATTCCAGCTTGTTCGTAGATTAGAGATTCTGCAACAGAAAAGGCAAGTCAAGAAGACCAGGGGCTAACACCTCTTTCCCCCAGCACCTACTCATACAGCAGGTGGGTATCACTGTAGGAGAAGTGGGCCCTTGTGCAGAAGTTCTGCCCAGGAGGGAAGGAAGGCCTGAAGAATGAAGAGCTCCAAAGCTCTGCCTGAGAGGACTGACTTTATTTGGAACACAGTGTGGAGAATTCTATGCCTAAGGGTGTTGAAAACCATAGAGATCTTGGTGGAGAGCAATTACAAGGTGCTGCTAGCTCTATGGCACTGGTATGACAAACCCAAATGGCAAAGCCTCCAGAAGTTTAACAGGCAGAACCAGAGAAACAGAAAGCCAAGAAAAGTCCTTCTGGAATCATGACCAACACTGGGGGTTGGGAAGACTGTGTGCTTGCACCAGGCTGCACCCACTCAGGAGCAATCAGAGCAGGACGTGGGGCTTGACTTGAGAGTATTCCCCAGACCACACATAGATCTATCAAAAAAGGGTGGATGCTTCACTGGCACCAAGGGCTAAAGCACAACCACTGAACCAACACTGGCTGAACAATAAGCTACCCTAACTCAGAGGCAACTCCTAGGAAGCTAAGCTTAAAAATAATAATAGCCAGGTGTGGTGGTACACGCCTGTAGTCCCAGCTACTTGGAGGCTTAGGCAGGAAAACCCAGGAGGCGGAGGTTTCAGTCAGCTGAGATTGCGCCACTGCACTCCAGCCTGAGTGACAGAGTGAGACTTCATCTCAAGAAATGAAAAATAAAAAATAAAAATAAAATTAAAAAAAATCACATGCACCCCTGGTGTATGTCCAAGGATGTACTCTCTCCGAGAAGAAATCAGAGAGGGAACTTCCAAGCTGCTAGTTCCTCACTGAATGTGGGGCAAAATGTAAACTCCCTGATTTGTGATGGCTATGTCAAAATCACACACACATATCCAACAGTAAAGGATAAAAAAATTTAATTGGCTAAAAGGTCTTAAGCACAACCTTTGACTAATAAGTGGCTTCTACTGACCCACTGGCAACACACAGGGAGTTAGGCCAAAAGATAAAAACAAGAAAATATGAGCAGTGACATCAGAGGCTGCACACTACAAGAGAAACAGACTTCAGAGAGCTGCTGCAGGCAAGTCACTAAGGAAACAAATTACCAAGCAAACAACACAATCAACCTCTAGTGGGAAGGAGAAACCAGTATAGCAGGTGTCCCCAACCCCTGGACCATGGACTGGTACTGGTCTGTAGCCTGTTAGGAACCCAGCTGCACAGCAGGAGGTGAGCCATGGGTGAGTAAAGTTGAGCTCTGCCTCCCATCAGATCATCAGTGGCATTAGGTTCCCACAGGAGTGTGAACCCTATTGTGAACTGCACATGGGAGGGATCTAGGTTGCATGTTCCTTGTGAGACTCTAATAAATGCAATGCACTTGAATCATACCGAAACCATCCCCCCATCTCCCACCCCAGTGGAAAAACTGTCTTCCACGAAACCTGTCCTGGTGCCAGAAAAGTTGGGGACAGCTGCAGTGTAGTATCCAGAGTTGCACAATTATCTAAAATGTCCAGTTTTTGACAAAAAAGTATGAAGTATACAAAGAATAAATTGTGACCCATTGACCCATTCAGAAGAAAAAAAGCAGGCAATGGAAACTGCCTTTGAGAACGCTAAAATGTTGGACTTTACAAAGACTATAAAGCAGCTTTTATAAATACGTTCAAAGACCTAAGGGAAACCATGACTTATCATATAGAGAATATAAATAAAGACAAATTATAAAAAAGATCCATTATAGGCCAGGTGCGGTGGCTCACGCCTGTAATCCCAGCATTTTGAGAGGCTGAGGTGGGTGGATCATTTGAGGCCAGGAGTTCAAGACAAGCCTGGCCAACATGGCGAAACGCCATCTCTACTAAAAATACAAAAATTAGCCAGGTATGGTGGGCACCTGTAATCCCAGCTGCTCAGGAGGCTGAGGCAGAGAATCGCTTGAACCTGGGAGGTGGAGGCTGCAATGAGCTGAGATAGTGCCACTGCACTCCAGCCTGGGCAACAAAGCAAAACTCCATCTCAAAAAAACAAAAACAAAAAAACCATTTAGAAATCCTAGAGTTTAAAAGTACAACAGACTGGGCATGGTGGCTCATGTCTGTAATCCCAGCACTTTGGGAGGCTGAGGCAGGCGGATTACTTGAAGCCAGGAGTTTGAGACCAGCCTGGCCAATATGGTGAAACCCTGTCTCTACTAAAAATACAAAATTAGCCGGGTATGGTGGTGTGTACCTGTAGTTCCAGCTACTCAGGAGGCTGAGGCAGGAGAATCACTTGAACCCAGGAGGCGGAGGTTGCAATGAGCCAAGATCACACCATTACACTCCAGCCTCGGCGACAGAGCGAAACTCAAAAAAAAAAAAAAAAAAAGTACAACAAACAAAATGAAAAATTCACTCAAGGGACCCAACAAGAGATCTGAGCTGGCAAAATTAAGAATTAGCAAACTTAGAGATCAAAGAAATTATGTAATATGAAGAACAAGGAGAAAAGAGAATGAAGAAAAATGAACAGACTCAGAGAAATATAAAGTATCATCAACTTGATGAACATACATAAAATGGAAGCACCAGAAGGAAAGGAGAGAAAGAGGCAGAAAAAATACTCAAGAAAGTAATGGCTAAAGTCTTGCCAAACGTGATGAAAAACACTCAACCACACATTGGAGAAGTTCAACAAACTCCAAGTTGGATGAACACAAAGAGACCCATATCCAACATCATAGTAAAAATGTTGAAAACCAAAAATAAGTGGAAAATCATGAAAGCAGAAGAGAAAAATGACTTATCACATCACAGTGGAACTTTGTAAGCTTAATAACTGACTTCCCATTAGAAAAAATGCAGGCCAGAAGAATGAGTAGACTTATTCAAAGTGAGGGTAGAAACTATTAGCCAAGAATCTTATAACTGGCAAACTATCTTTCAGAAATAAAAGCAAAGCAGGTGTGGTGGCATGCACTTGTAGTCCCAGCTACTCAGGAGGCTGAGGCAGGAGAATCACTTGAACCCAGGAAGTGGAGGTTGCATTGAGCTGAGATCGTGCCACCGCACTCCAGACTGGGTGACAGAGTGAGACTCTGTCTCAAAAAAAAAAAAAAAAAAAAAAAAAAAAACCCTAAAAAAAAAAAACAAAAATGAAGGCAAAGAAAAATTTCTAAAAAGGAGAAAAAATAAATACATTCCTAGATCTGAAAGAGTTCACTGCTAGCAGACCTGCTTATAAGAAATATTAATACTAAAACTAAAGGGAAGTTGTTAAGGCTGAGAGCAGGACACACTAGACAGTAATTTGAATCCACGTGAACAAACAGTAAAAGTAATTATGTAAGTAATAAAAAAGATGGTATAATTGGATACTTCATCTCAACTGATTTACAAAGCAATTGCACAAAACAATATTTATATAATTGTTATTGTTGAGTTATAATTTTTAACTTTTTAAACTTTTGCACAAGGTTATAACATATAGAAATGTAATAACAGCACAAAGAAAGAGGGTGGGAAAAAAGTTGTGTTGAAGTAAGGAAAATGACAACAGATGGTAACTTGAATCCACAGGAAGAAATGAAGAAAACCAGAAATGGTAAATAAGGAGGTTAATATAACAAACTCTATAAGTATATATTTGTGCTTTCTTCTCTTCTTTAATAATTACAACAATGAATTGTTGAATTTGTAACACATAGAGATGTAATACGTGTAACAATATTGGCATGGTGGGCCCATGCCTGTAATCCCAGAACTTTGGGATGCCAAGGTGGGCAGATTGCTTGAGCCCAGCAGTTTAAGACCAGTCTGGGTAACATAGTGAAACTTTGTCTAAAAAAACAAAACAAAACAAAAAACAACAAAAAAAACCCCAAAAGCCAAAAAAACAAAAAAAAAAAAAAGAAAAAAGAAAAGAAACATATAGCAATATTAACACAAAAAGAGGGAGAGGGAATAGAGTTATATAGAAGTAAAGTTTCCTTGGAATTAAACTTGGTATAAATCTTTTTTTTTTTTTGAGACGGAGTCTCACACTGTCACCCTGGCTGGAGTGCAATGGCGTGATCTCAGCTCACTGCAACCTCCGCCTGCCGGGTTCAAGTGATTCTCCTGCCTCAGCCTCCTATGTTAGATTTACTGGAGAAAGACTTGAAAGCAACTTTTTTTTTTTTTTTTTTTTTTTGGAGACAGGGTCTTGCTTTGTTGCCAGGCTGGAATGGAGTGGTGTGGTCTTGGCTCACTGCAGCTACCACCTCCCCAGCCCAAGTGATCCTCCCGTCTCAGCCTCCTGAGTAGCTGGGACTATAGGCATGTACCACCATGTTCAGCTAATTTTATGTTTTGTAGAGATGAGGTCTCACTGTTGACCAGGCTAGTCTCAAATTCCTGGACTCAAGTGATCTTCCCACCTGAGTGTCCCAAAGTACTGGGATTACAGGTGTGAACCACCACACCCACTACAACTATCTTTTGTTTTTTTTTTTGAGATGGAGTTTCACTCTTGTCGCCCAGGCTGGAGTGCAGCGGCACAATCTTGTCTCACTGCAACCTCCACCTCCCAGGTTCAGGTGATTCTCCTGCCTCAGCCTCCCAAGTAGCTGGGATTACAGGTGCCCACCACCACGCCCAGCTAATTTTTGTATTTTCAGTACAGACGGGGTTTCACCATGTTGGCCAGGCTGGTGTTGAACTCCTGACCTCCAGTGATCCACCTGCCTTGGCCTTCCAAAGTGCTGGGATTACAGGTGTGAGCCACCGCGCCCAGCCACAACTGTCTTAAAGATGCTCAAATATTTTAAAAAATGGATAAAGACAGGAAAATAATGTAGAAGCAAAATGATAATATCAATAAAGAGATAGAGAAAGGGACCAAAAGGAAATTCTGGAGCTAAAACTTATAATAACTGAAATAAAAAAATATACTAGGGGGGCTGGGCATGGTGGCTCATTCCTGTAATCCCAGCACTTTGGGAGGCCAAGGTGGGTGAGTCACTTGAGGTCAGGAGTTCAAGACCAGCCTGGCCAATATAGGGAAACCCTATCTCTACTGAAAATACAAAAATTAGCTAGTGTGGTGGTGGGAGCCTGTAATCCCTGCTACTCGGGAGGCTGAGGCAGGGAGAAGTGCTTGAACCTAGGAGGCAGAGGTTGCAGTGAGCCAAGATTGTGCCACTGCACTCCAGCCTGGGAGGCAGAGCAAGACATTCCGTTTAAAAAAAAAAAATGAAAAACAAATTTGAAGAAGCAGAAGAAATAATCAGCAAGCAGTTCCCTGTTAGGATACACCCTCCAGATCAACAGGGAAATATTATGGCTACATTTGAGCCTTTTCCTTTTAAATTTGGGAAACGCCATGAGGGGCCCGTCTGGGCCCGTTCCAAACCGGGGCATTTCCAGCTTAGGCTATTCCCTCATCCCTGTACAATGTCTGTCCCCCGCCATAGCAGGTAGTGCCGCAGTAGATTTATGCTGCACAAAAGCTGTGAGCCTTCTGCCTGGGGAACTCCTGCAAAAGGTCCCAACAGGAGTCTGTGGACCCTTGCCAGCGGGAATGATAAGATTACTTCTAGGAGATCTAGTTTAAGTTTAAAAGGAGTACAAATACATACAGGAGTCCTTGATTCAGATTACAGTGGGGAAATTCAAATTGTTATATCTACTTCTGTTCCCTGGAAAGCAGAGCCAGGAGAGCGTATAGCACAGCTCCTGATTGTACCATATGTGGAAATGGGGAAAAGTGAAATTAAATGAACAGGAGGATTTGGAAGCACAAATAAACAAGGCAAAGCTGCTTATTGGATGAATCAAATTACTGATAAATGTCCTACCTGTGAAATAACTATTCAGGGAAAGAAATTTAAAGGTTTGGTAGCTATAGGAGCAGACATTTCAATCATTTCTCTACAGCACTGGCCGTCTGCGTGGCCAGTTCAACCCGCTCAATTTAACATAGTTGGAGTTGGTAAGGACCCTGAAGTGTATCAAAGTAGTTACATTTTCCATTGTGAAGGGCCCAATGGACAACCTGGGACTATTCAACCAGTTATAATTTATGTACCTATAAATTTATGGAGAAGAGATTTATTACAACAATGGGGAGCACAAGTTCTAATTCCAGAGCAATTATATAGCCCTCAAAATCAACATATGATGCATGAAATGGGGCATGTCCCTGGTATGGGACTAGGAAAAAATTTGCAAGGTTTGAAGGAACCACTTCAAGTGGAAAGACAAAGTTCCTGCCAAGGTTTAGGATATCATTTTTGATGGCAGCCATTGTTAAGCCTCCAGAGCCTATACCTTTAAAATGGTTAACAGATAAGCCAATTTGGATAGAACGATGGCCACTAAGTAAAGAGAAACTAGAGGCTTTAAAGGACTTCGTTAATGAACAATTAGAAAATGGACACAGCTCCAACATTTTCCTCTTGGAATTCTCCAGTTTTCGCAATTAAGAAAAAATCAGGTAAATGGAGAATGTTAACAGATCTTAGAGCCATCAATTCAGTTATACAACCTATGGGAGCATTACAGCCAGGACGGCCTTCTCCTACTATAATTCTGAAAAATTGGCCTTTAATAGTTATAGATTTAAAAGACTGTTTCTTTACTATCCCCTTAGCTGAGCAAGACTGTGAATGGTTTGCATTTACAATTCCTGCAGTAAACAACCTGCAGCCTGCTAAGCGTTTTCACTGGAAAGTGTTGCCACAAGGCATGTTAAACAGTCCAACAATTTGCCAGACTTATGTAGGGCAAACAATTGAACCTACTCGTAAAAAATTTTCACAGTGTTACATTATTCACTATATGGATGATGTATTTGTGCTGCCCCCACTCAAGAAATATTACTCCAATGTTATGATCACTTGCAAAATTCAATTTCTTGTGCTGGTTTAATTACAGCTCCTGACAAAATTCAGACTACTACACCTTACTCCTACTTGGGGACCTTAGTAAATGACACTACCATTGTGCCACAAGAAGTAGCCATACATAGGGATCAAATGAAAACATTAAATGACTTTCAAAAATTACTAGGGGACATTAATTGGATACGACCTGCTCTAGGCATCCCTACCTTGCCATGAGCAATCTATTTTCTATCCTTAGAGGAGATCCTAGTCTTACTAGCCCTCGGCAATTAACAAAAGAAGCTGAGGCAGAGCTGCAGCAAATCGAAAAGCAAGTCCATAAAGCTAAAACAAATAGAATAGATCCAGAGAAGACTCTAGATTTGCTAATTTTTCCAACTCAGCATTCACCTAATGGTGTTATTGTCCAAGAGCAGGACTTAGCAGAATGGCTTTTTCTTTCACATACTAATTCACAGACTCTAACTCCTTATTTGGATCACATCGCTACTATGATAGGAAATGGGAGAACTCGGATTGTTAAACTACAGGATATGATCCTGAAAAAATTATTGTCCCTCTCACGAAGGCACAAATACAGCAAGCTTTTATAAATAATCTTACTTGGCAAACCCACTTAGCTAACTTTGTGGGTATTCTCGATAATCATTTTCCTAAAATGAAACTGTTTCAATTTTTGAAATTAACTAATTGGATTCTCCCTAGAATAACTAAATTTAAACCAATTGAAGGTGCTGAGAATGTTTTTACAGATGGGTCTGGTAATGGTAAAGCTTCTTATTCTGGCTCTAAAGGTAAAGTTTTCCAGACGCCCTATACTTCACCTCAAAAAGCAGAGCTTGTAGCTGTAACTGAGGTACTGACTGCTTTTAATATGCCTATTTATGTGATTTCTGATTCTTCATATGTGGTTCATTCCACACAGTTAATTGAAAATGCTCAGTTACGATTTCATACAGATGAACAACTGATGACTTTATTTACCCAGTTAGAAACAGCAGTTAGGAGTAGAATGCACCCTTTTTACATCACTCACATTAGGGCTCATAAACCTCTTCCCGGACATTTAACTGAAGGGAATCAAATGGCTGATTGCCTAGCTGCTAATGCAATATCTAATGCTAAACACTTTCGCAATTTAACCCATGTTAATGCCTCTGGTCTCAAAAGCAGATACAGCATTACCTGGAAAGAAGCTAAAGCTATTATCCAGCGATGCCCAACTTGTCAAATGGTATATTCCTCATCTTTTACAGGAGGAGTTAATCCTTGAGGACTGGAACCTAATTCTCTTTGGCAAATGGATGTCACACATGTTCCCTCATTTGGGAGACTAGGTTATGTACACGTATGTGTGGACACCTTTTCTCACTTTGTCTGGGCTACATGCCAATCAGGAGAGTCTTCTGCCTGTGTTAAACGTCACCTTTTGCAGTGTTTGTGGTGATGAGCATTCCAGCTTCTATTAAAACAGATAATGCCGCAGGCTATACTAGCCAAGCTCTAGCTACATTTTTCTCTATATGGAATATTAAACACAATACTGGTATCCCCTATAATTCTCAAGGACAAGCCACAGTGGAAAGAATGAATCTCTCCCTAAAAGAGCAGTTACAAAAACAAAACATGGGGGAAACAGGGATTACAGGACACCCCATATACAACTGAATCTAGCATCATTAACTTTAAATTTTTTGAGCCTGCCTAAAGGCCAGATGTTAGCAGCAGCTGAACAGCATCTAACCAGCTGCAAAGACAGAAGCAAAACAACTGGTTTGGTGGACAGATCCGGTAACAAAAAGTTGGGAAATAGGTAAAATAATAACTTGGGGTAGAGGTTATGCTTGTGTTTCTCCAGGACCGAATCAACAGCTGATTTGGATACCATCAAGACATCTGAAACCTTATCATGAGCCAGATGCCGAGGAAGAGATTCCGGGAGGATCCCGAGGACCCCCCGGTTGCAGCCATGTCGAGACTGATGCTGAGGAGGACCCCAACTGTCATGAGCAACACCCGTTGAACACAGCCACCCACCTGAGGGCAGATCAAGAAGCTGTCACAGATGGAGGAAGAAAACCTGAGGAAATCGGGACAACCAGTCGCAATGAGTAATTTAATGGTAGCTATGATAGTGGTGATCACCATTGCTGTGAGTATTCCTTCAACAAGGGCTGACACAGAGAACAATTATACTCATTGGGCATATTTATCAATCTTGGCTGGCAATAATGCCTGGATGTAATCACTCTATGATGCAGTTACACATGCTTTCTGACCTCAGTATTTACCATAATAAATCTGCTCCTATAATTGAGGCATGCCACCCTCAAAAACCTATGTGTAAACAAAATTGAACCTGGCCAGAGAAAATGAACGTACTTGTTTAGGAAGATTGCATTGCAGAACAGGAAGAGGTGCTGCGCAATGATTCTTATGGAATCATTACTGATTGGTCCCATAAGGGGATGTTTAGCTTGAATTGCACCTCTCAGTTTGCATGTCATGGCCACACTATGTTCAGCTGGTTTGAACAAAATGGTCAGATGGTAGAAATGGTAAGAAGTATGACAAGAGTTCCTATTATCTGGAAACATGGTGGTAGAGTGGCACCTCAACCTCAAATGATATGGCCCGCTGTAGGAGCTAAACATAAGGATTTGTGGAAACTATTAATGGCTCTTAATAAGATCCAAATTTGGGTAAGAATAAAAAACCATCTAAAAGGACACTCTACAAACTTGTCTTTGGATATTGCAAAATTAAAAGAACAAATATTTAAAGCATCCCAGGCACACCTGACCTTAATGCCAGGAACTGGAGTGCTTGAAGGAGCTGCAGACAGATTAACAGCTAGTAACCCATTAAAATGGATAAAAACACTTGGAAGCCCTTTGATTTCAATGATAATTGTGTTATTAATCTGTGTTGTTTGTCTCTGTATAGTCTGCAGATGTGGATCCTGACTTCTGTGAGAAGTAGCTCACCTTGACAAAGCTGCCTTTGCTTTTATTGCTTTGTAAAACAAAGAAGGGGGACGTGTTGGGAATAGGCCTCAAAAATCTGGCCATAAACTGGCCCCAAAACTGGCCATAAACAAAATCTCTGCAGCACTGTGACATGCTTGTGATGGCCTTGACGCCCATGCTGGAAGGTTGTGGGTTTACTGGAATGAGGGCAAGGAACACCTGGCCCACCCAGGGTGGAAAACTGCTTAAGGTGTTCTTAAACCACAAACAATAGCATGAGAGATCTGTGCCTTAAGGACATGTTCATGCTGCAGATAACTAGCCAGAGCCCGTCCCTTTATTTCGGCCCATCCCTTTATTTCCCATAAGGAATACTTTTAGTAAACCTTATGACTGGCTTGCTGTCAATAAATATGTGGGTAAATCTCTGTTCAAGGCTCTCAGCTCTGAAGGCTGTGAGACCCCTGATTTCCCACTCCACACTCTATATTTCTGTGTGTGTGTGTCTTTAATTCCTCTAGCGCCACTGGGTTAGGGTCTCCACAACTGAGCTGGTCTCGGCAAGATTAATATCCAGAATATATATAAAGAACTTCTGGCCAGGCACGGTGGCTCACGCCTGTAATCCCAGCACTTTGGGAGACCAAGATGGGTAGACTGTCTGAGCTCAGGAGTTCAGAGACCAGCCTGGGCGACATAGCAAAACCCCATCTCCAGCAAAAATACAAAAAATTAGCCAGGTGTGATGGTGCGCGCCCATAGTCCCAGTTACTTGGGAGGCTGAGGTGGGAGGATCCTTGAGCCCGGGAGATAGAGGTTGCAGTGAGCCGAGATTGCACCACGGCACTCCATCCTGGGTGACAGAGTGAGACTGCATCTCATAAATAAATACAAAAAAACCTCAACAACAACAAAACAATCAAACTTAAAAATGGGAAAAGTATTTTATATTTCTCCAAAGAAGATATATAAATGGTCAGTAAGCACATAAAAATATGCTCAATATTTTTAGTCATTAGGAATGACATGAAAACTATTTTCATTTGAAAATAAAAATCAAAACCACAATGAGATAACATTTTAGACCTACTCGGATGTCTATAATTAAAAAAAAGAAAAGAAAGAGAAGAACAAGTGGTGATCGGCATGTGGACAAATTGGAACCCTGGTGCATACTGGTGGGAATATAAAATGGTGCAGTCTCTGTGGAAATGTTTGGTGATTTCTCAAAAGGTTAAACATAAAACTGCTATATGACCCAGCAATTCTATTCCTAGGTATATATCCAAAAGAATTAAAAACAGGAACTTGAACAGATATTTGTGTATCAATGTTCACAGCAGCATTATTCACAATAGCCAAAAGGTGGAAACAAGGCAAGTGTCCATCAACAGATGAATGGTTAAACTAAAGTGTTATATACATACAACGGAATATCACTCAGCCATAAACAGGAATGAAATTTTGATATATGCTGTGACATGAATGGACCTTGAAAACATTATGCTTAGTGAATAAGCTAGGCAAAGTAATGACAGATATTGTATGATTCTACTTATATGAGGTACCTACAGTAAGCAAATTCATAGAAAAAGAAAGTAGAATAGAGGTTGCCAGGGACTGGGGGGAGAGAGAAAGAGGAAGTTATCATTTAATAGGTACAGAGTTTTAATGGGTAATGATGAGGAAGCTTTGGGTATAGTATAGATAGAGGTGACGGTTACAAAATATTGCAAATATATTTAATTTCACAGAATTGTACACTTAAGAATGGCTAAAATAATAATAAATGTTGGCTGGGCGCGGTGGCTCACGCCTGTAATCCCAGCACTTTGGGAGGCCAAGGCGGGCAGATCACGAAGTCAAGAGTTCGAGACAAGCCTGGCCAATATGGTGAAACCCTGTCTCTACTAAGAATACAAAAATTAGCCAGGCATGGTGGCATGTGCCTGTAATCCCAGCTACTTGGGAGGCTGAGGCAGGAGAATTGCTTGAACCCGGGAGGCAGAGGTTGCAGTGAGCTGAGATTGCATCACTGTACTCCAGCCTGGACAACAGAGCAAGACTCCATCTCGAAAAAAAAATAATAATAATAATAAATGTTATGTATATTTTACCACGGTAAGAATGTTACTCGTTGATTTACATATGACCCAGTTATCTACTCCTAGCTACATACCCACAAGAAATGAAAACATGTTCAAACAAAAACTTGTCTGTGCGTGTTCACAGCAACATTATTCACAATACCCAAAATGTGGAAATAACTCAAAGATTCATCAACTGATGACTGGATAAACAAATGTGGTATGGCCATGCAATAAAATATTATTTGGCAAATTAAAACTGGGAAATTCTAATAAGAATAATAGATTTCATCAATGCCAATATTCTCATTGTCCTCTCAATAAAGATGTTTTAAAAGTTTCTTGTGAAGAATACTATTTAAGGGCTTTCGGGGTGGGGTGGCAGAAGATAAGGTGAAGCTTTGGAAAACTTTAGGTATCAATTAACCATGCTTTTTCTGTCCCTCATTAGAATTAAATAGTGAACCACATCTATCTCATCCAGCACGATGAATTTCGATACATCTTTTACTAAATTTCAGGGTAGGATAAAGATAACAAAGTGTGAAATTCATATATTATTTTAAGTCATCTTACCAGTGAGTAGCTCTATCCATGTTTGGACAGTTTCTGTGGGTTCAGTTGCTTTGATGTGTTTCAGAGTTTCATCCAGTAAAACATCACCTGTTGGGCTGTCTGACTTTAGCAGTACCTTTGAGAAAAGGAGAAAGAAGGAACCCTGATTCCTTCACTTCATTCAAGTTAAAGTCTTTCAATATATCATGTATATGTTACTGGTTAAAAATTGCAAGAATGTAAGGAAGCATAATATACTGTCTCTGTCCTCAAGAAGTTTAAAATATAGTATGGAGTGATAGTGCAAAGACAAAAATAACATTTGAAGTGGGCCCTAGTGACAAACTGGATATGAATGATAATGGAGAAAAGTTTCAATAACAACTCATTTTGAGTCTGGAAACCAACTTTTGAAACCATTAATAAAGGTAGGAAACAGCTGGGCTCGGTGGCTCATGCCTGTAATCTTAGCACTTTGGGAGGCTGAGGCGGGTGGATCACCTGAGCTCAGGAGTTTGAGACCAGCCTGGGCAACATGGCAAAATCTTTTCTCTATTAAAAAAATAAAAATTTAAATAAACAAACAAACAAACAAACAAAGGCAGGAAAGTCAGAAAAGGAAGTCAGTTTTGGGGAAAGGTTGATAATTTGGTTTTCTTTCATTTTTGTTAAGTTTGGTTTTAAATGATATGGGATAGCCAAGTTGAAATTTCTAGCCAATAGTTAAATATGTTTCTGGAGGTGGAAAAACAAGACCTGCCTAGAAATTTGAAAATTAATCTCATGAAGGTGACAGATGAAGCTATAAAGGTAAATGATATCTCTGAAAGGACAGAAGATCACTCAAGTGATACAAACTGAGACTTGGATGTTAAGAAATGGAGAAGTAAGGAAACAGTGTATAGTCAGAGAAGCAAGAGAATAAGATAATAACAAAGGCCAAGAATGAAGAAAGTTTCAAAGTGATAAAAAGTGTCAAATGACACATATAGGTTAAAAGAGAAAAATAAATCAAAGACTGAAAAGAAGCTGGTGATACCTAAGAATGTAGTTTAAGTGGGGTGCTTAGGATGATAAAGAAGTTGTGAGTGGAAAAATTCAGTAAGAAAATGGATACAGGAGTATGGTTGGAAAGGACTTGCAGTAAATGGAAGGAAACAGAATAGTTATTGGAGAATAACCAGGGTTAATCAATGACTGACCTGACCCATATGAGTCCCTCTCCCTACATCATACTCTATTTCATAATTTTTTTTTTTTGAGACGGAGTCTTGCACTGTCCCCCAGGCTGGAGTGCAGTGGCACGATCTTGGCTCACTGCAAGCTCCACCTTCCGGGTTCACGCCATTCTCCTGCTTCAGCCACCCGAGTAGCTGTGACTACAGGCGCCCGCCACAATGCCCCGCTAATTTTTTTTTTTTAATATTTCTCGTAGAGATGGGATTTCACCGTGTTAGCCAGGATGGTCTCAATCTCCTGACCTCATGATCCGCCCGCCTTGGCCTCCCAAAGTGCTGGGATTACAAGCATGAGCCACTGTGCCCGGCTATTTCATAATGTTATAGCTATAGATATAGGAGGAATTTAATCAACAGCATCCTAAGTATGATTTTTCTGCATAAAAAAGGAAGACAAAACCAGGAGCTTCCTATAACTCTTTGGACTATGGATACTTTGATTTCTCCCTCTTGCAATAGGGTAATTAACCTGTTTAGACAATGGAACTGCTGAGTCAGTGATATTTATTTTATCTTACTACTCAAATCTTTCTATTCTTCCCAAATGTACTGTTGGTATTTGCCTTTCCATAAGCCATGGACGTTCACAGAGGATTCAGTACCTTTCTGTCTAGTAGTCGCTTCTTACGCATGGTCGGGGGTTCCAGATAGATTCGACCCCGCATGGCCAGCTCTATCAGGATGCCCCCTCGCAGGCCTGATGATATGCAGTCATTCCAGAAAGATGTGTACCCCTAGGAAAGGAGAAAAGAGAAGAGAAAGAATGTTTTGAGAGGAATACTGACTTCCAGCAGGCACCGTAAGAACAGGCCGCTTTGTTGTGATTCGTTTCACATCATACTACATGAACTCAAAGCGAAGTATAGAGTAGAGGATGTTTCTTTAATCCTCTTAAACACCCCCAAATATGATTTTCTGTCTGACTTCAAGATCTTTAGTGAATTTCCATGGTTTGCTGTTAGTCAATAAATGATGTGCAATTTTTTTTTTTTGAGACAGGGTCTCGCTTTTTCCCCCAGGCTGAAATGCAGTGGCATGATCATGGCTCACTGCAGCCTTGACCTCCTGGGCTCAAGCAATCCTTCCACCTCAGCCTCCTGAGTAGCTGGGACTACAGGTATGTGCCACCATGCCTGGCTGTTTTTAAAAAAATTTTTTTTGTAGAGACAAGGTCTTGCTATGTTGCCTACGCTGGTCTCGAACTCCTGGCCTCAAGCTATCCTCCCACCTTGGCCTCCGAAAGTGTTGGGATTACAGACATGAGTGACTGCACCTGGTTTGACATGCAAAATTTTAATTTTTGAGGAGAATTTTGGCTTTTTTGAAGTCTGTTTCCATGACACAAAATTTCAGAGTGGGGTAAAATAAGTCAGAAAAAAGTAAAAAGCATTTGAGCTTTTAATCCTCCTAGATATGTATTAATTTGAAGTTCTTTTTTCTTTTTTTTGAGATGGAGGCTTGCTCTGTCGCCCAGGCTGGAGTGCAGTGACGTGATCTCGGCTCACTGCAACCTCCGCCTCCCAGGTTCAAGCGATTCTCCTGCCTCAGCCTCCTGAGTAGCTGGGATTACAGGTGTGCACTGCCACACCCAGCTAATTTTTGTATTTTTAGTAGAGACGGGATTTCACTATGTTGGTCAAGCTGGTCTCAAACTCCTGACCTCGTCATCCACCAGCCTCAGTCTCCCAAAGTGCTGGGAATACAGGAGTGAGCCACCGTGCCCGGCCAATTTGAAGTTCTTTTGATGGGAGGTATAATAGAAACCCACTGTCATTAAGTGCCTTGGTTATGTTACTTAAACTTTCTGAAGTACATTGTCCTCATCTATAAAATGCAGACACCAATATATATTTTCATAAGATTGTTATGAGGGTTACATGAGATACAATATATAAGAAAGCATTTAGTATAGTGCCTGGCATATAGCAGGCACTTAAAATGTTAGCTCCCCTTCCCTTTGTATAGGGAATATACGTATAAGAGAGCCACTGGTATTGTCTAACAGCAGTAACGTTTAATTACTAATGTCTATTGAATACTTATTATATACTAGATATGTGCTAATACTTATTATGTACTAGATTTGTGCTAAGCTTTTTACATGCATTATCTGATTATATCTTCACAACAACCCTATAAAGGAAGTACTACTACTACCCACACATTAAAGATGAGAAAACTAAGGCTTACAGAGGTTATACAGCATAACAGAGGTCACGAAGCTAAATAGAGAAATTTTTAAGTGGTTGTTTTTTTGGTGGTGTTTTACTGATAGATCATAGTTGTGCATATTTTGGGGTTACTTTTTTTTTTTAAGAGACGGGCGGGGTCTTGCTCCATTATCCAGGCTGAAATGCAGTGGGGCCATCATAGCTCACTGTAGACTTGAACTCCAGGGCTCAAACAATTGTCCTGCCTCAGCCTCCCGAGTAGCTCAGACTACAGGCATGAGCCACTGCACCTAGCTATAATAACTTTTTATTTAAAAAATTTTTTAATTCAATTTTCCTCTTTATTGGCTTGGAAGTTATGTACTTTTAGAAGTTATCCTTGAAATTTTAACATGCATGATACATTAATTTAAAATTAACATAAAACCTAAATTTTAAATATTAATATTTTAACCACTCTTTTAGTTGTCCAGTATTTTTTTTTAGCCTCATAAATTAGATATCATCATCATCATTATTATTTTATACAGGTAGCACTTGTTTAGATTTACACAGGTGCTTACAAATTTCTTTGCTCACCGCTCACCGTTCCTTCCTGTATCTCAGACTTCCTTTCTGGCACCATTTTTCTTCTTCCTAAAGTAGAATTTCCTTAAGTGAAAGTCTGTTGGAGGCAGTTTCTATTTTGCTTATCTGAAATGTCTTTGTATTTCACCATCATCCTTGAAAGATAGTTTCTCTGGACATAAAATTCCAGGTTGATCATTCCAGGTTATCACATTGAAGATAGTATGCCCTCTTCTTCCAGCTTCTAATATAGCAGTGAGAAATCTATCTTTCTTATTGATTGTGGTTTTTTTGTAGGTGGTGTATCTTTTCTTTGGTCCTTTAAGATCTTCTTTTTTGGTGTTTTGCAGTTTTACTATAACATGACTGTGCATGAATTTATTTATTCTGTTTGGTATATGTTGTGCTTCCCATAACTGTGGTTTCATTTCTTAGCTTCAAAAATTCTCAGCTCTTAGGTCTCTAAGCACTTTGGCTCTCCTTTATTTTCTTTTTTCTTTCCTTCTAGGACTTCAGTCTTTATTTTAACCCCGTCTTTTAACCTTTTATATTTTCCATTTGCTTATTCTCTGTATTGCTTTCTGGAGAGTTTTTGTTTGTTTGTTTGTTTATTTGTTTCTGAGATGGAGTCTCACCTGTCACCCAGGCTGGAGTGCAATGGCACAATCTCGGCTCACTGCAACCTCCGTCTCCCAGGTTCAAGCAATTCTCCTGCCTCAGCCTCCCAAGTAGCTGGGATTACAGGTGCACCTCACCACGCCTGGCTAATTTTTTTGTGGAGATGGGGTTTTATCATGTTGGCCAGGCTGGTCTTGAACTCCTGACCTCAGGTGATCTGCCTGCCTCAGCCTCCCAAAGTGCTGGAATTACAAGCATGAGCCACCAGCCTGGCCTTTGGAGAGTTTTTAAAAAATATCTGGCTTCCTATTTACTAATTCAAACTAACCCTGAGATTTTGATTTCAACAATTTTTCATTAGTAGAAGTTTTATTTAGTTATTTTTCACATTTGTCTGGTGATTTGTGATTTTTTATTTTGTGATTATTTTATTTCTTTAAAAATGTCATATTTTTAGTCTGATTATTTTAATATGGGACAATATATGAGGTCCTTGATACCTGACAATATCTGAGGACTTTGTCACTTCTTCCTTGTTTGTATGTTTGATGATCTTTGATTAAGAGGTTCACGTTTAACGTTTTGTGAATTTACGAGATTCTGGAGGCCTAAATTGAGGACATCTTCCTTCAGAGGGAAAGATCTGTTTCTGCCGAGAGCTAAGTACAGAGGGATTGTGGGAGTGCCACACAACTGGGAGCACATTTAAGCCAGTTTCCCCACTTTACCTCAACCATCAAGTTTATTCCTGACCAACCAACTCCTGAATCTCAAGACTGATTTGGTAATTTGCCCCATGGTAATTTGATCTTCATGTTATCTTTATTGCTCACCTCTTGGATTTTAATTTTGGTGTTTGGGGGCCCCTTGAAGATTATTTCTACTTTCCAAGACTCAATAATACATTAAAAATTAAGCTTATTCAAGACTTAATATCTGACCACCATACTGCCAGGGCTAGAGGACCTCTAATTCTATTTGTCCTGCTATAGCCAGGACAATCTTTAACATCAAGTGTAATGATATAACTCCCTCCCCTCATGCTTAAAAATCTTTCAAACATTCCTCTCAGCCTTCAGGATGGAATCCAAATGGCTAATGCAGGAGGATCGCTTGAGGCCAAGAGTTGGCCAGCCTTTGGGAACACAGCGAGACCTTGTCTGTAAAAACAAAACAAAACAAAACAAAAGTGGCTATTCACTAGTCTTTTCTTTTTTTTTCTTTCTTTTTTTTTTTTGAGACGGAGTCTCTCTCTGTCACCCAGGCTGGAGTGCAGTGGCGCAATCTCGGCTGACTGTAAGCTCCACCTGCCGGGTTCACGCCATTCTCCTGCCTCAGCCTCCGAGTAGCTGGGACTATAGGCGCCCGCCACCACACCCAGCTAAATTTTTTTATATTTTTGGTAGAGATGGGGTTTCACCGTGTTAGCTAGGATGGTCTCGATCTCCTGACCTCGTGACCCGCCTGCCTCGGCCTCCCAAAGTGCTGGGATTACAGGAGTGAGCCACCGCGCCCGGCCCACTGGTCTTTTCTTTGGCCTCTTTCCCCTATTGGCCTTTGCACACACTGCTCTGTTGAAAAGAACCAATATTCTTCCTTCCACAACTCCTCTTTGTAGTTAAGCATTAAGTACAGGGGTCACATTTCCACATAACCTTCTCTAACATTGTTTACTTCTCCACTCCACCCTCTGGATTAGGTTCTGCACCTGGGTGTGCCCATACATACTTCTCTCATAACTTCTATTATATCACATTGCAAACAACTATTTCTCCTGACCAGAGTACAAATTCCTTAAGGAGAGAATATCCCTTATGCCGCAAAAATATTTTTGAAAGCATAAATTTATGCTTAAAAGTAAATGTTAACCTGGCAAAAGTTCAGCTTGAGCCATAAAATATTCCTTAGACATCTCCAAATTTCCTGAGGGTCTGATCTTTGACTCAAGGTTGGGATTAGTTCCTTCCCCTGCCTGCCTCATGGCTACTCCAAGTCATATTTGTTTTTTTGGTTTTGGTTTTGTTTGGACACAGGGTATCGCTCTGTCGCCCAGGCTGGGGTGCAGTGGCATGATCTCATCTCACTGCAACCTCCACCTCCCTGGTTCAAGCAATCCTCTCACCTCAGCCTCCCAAGTAGTTGGGACTACAGGCGCGTGCCACCACACCCAGCTAATATTTGTATTTTTAGTAGAGATGGGGTTTTGCCATGTTGCCCAGGCTGGTCTTGAACTCCTGAGCTCAAGTGGTATGCCCACCTCAGCCTCCTGAAGTACTAAAATTACAGGTGTGAGCCACTGTGCCTGGCCCCAACTCATATTTGTGACTCCTCTTTAAGGAAGGGGTAGGCTATTTTTTTTAGGTTAACACTTGTTTTTTTTATAGTTTAGCTACCTAATTAAAGTTAAACTATAACTTCCTTCAGAACACGTAATTATGTAGGCATTATTTATTCTCGTAATAAATCTTAACAGGTGTGCAAACATTTTAGCCAATATTAAAGCAACTGGAAGAAAGTTTTCTTTTGTTGTCTCATTTCCTCCTGACCATGTAACTTCTGTTTCAGTGACAGTGACATCAGATTGTCAACAAAACTATAAATGAGAAGCAGTATAAAGAAATGATGAAGATCAGGATAAAGAAACTACATTTTTGAATGTCACACTTTCCTATTGTAGCATCTCAAAACATACAAAACTTTCCAAACGAGTTTTTAACTTTTTTATTAAGAATATGCAATAATAGACAAAAGTATAAAAACATATATGTAGAGTTTTAAGAAAATAATTATAAAACAAACACCTGTATAACTACAAGAAAGAGACTGGATTTAGAAAAAGAAAATAACTGAGAAAAGAGAGAACATGATAGTGAATGTTCCCCTGTACTGTGGGTACATATGACCAATAAAGATTATAATATTGTCATCTATAGTAATATTTAGAACAGATTGAAACAAATTTAGGTGCAGAATAGCCTGGAGGTAAGGGAAAATACAATTATTTATATTTAAAGGTCATTTTCCTCTTAGTGTATCTATCTAACTTAGTGAATTCTCCAGCCATTCATAATATAGATTCTATATTAAATGGCCAATGCTTTGGTATGTCTGAGCAGGAAGACCTAGCACGTACATACTAAAGTTCACCATTTGATCATTAAATCTCATTACCAAAGGCTATCTAAAGAAAATTTTAGGACCTACCCAACACAGATGGAATTGCACATTGTCTCATGGCTAATGGAGAATCTCAGAGAATTTGCAGAATAAGATATTCAGATAGTGGACTTTAATATACATCTGTAGGCCGGGCGCGGTGGCTCACACCTGCAATCCCTGCACTTTGGGAGGTCAAGGCGGGTGGATCACCTGAGGTCAGGAGTTCGAGACCAGCCTGGCCAACATGATGAAACCCTGTCTCTACTAAAAATACAAAAATTAGCTGGGTGTGGTGGCACGTGCCTGTAATCCCAGCTACTCAGGAGGCTGAGGCAGGATAATCACTTGAACCTGAGAGGTGGAGGTTGCAGTTAGCTGAGATCACACCACTGCACTCCATCCTGGGCAACGAGAGCAAAACTCCGTCTCAAAAAAAAAACTGCAGGCCCGGCATGGTCGCTCAGGACTGTAATCCCAGCATTTTGGGAGGCTGACGTGGGTGGATAACCTGAGGTCAGCAGTTCAAGACCAGCCTGGCCAACATGGTGAAACCCCGTTTCTACTAAAAATACAAAAATTGGCCAGGTTTGGTGGTAGACGCCTGTAATCCCAGCCACTCAGGAAGCTGAGGCAGAAGAATTGCTTGAACCCCAGAGGCGGAGGTTGCAGTGAGCTAGATCATACCACTGCACTCCAGCCTGGGCGACAAGATTGAAACTCCATCTCAAAAAAAATTGTAAAAAAGAAAGAAAAATCCCATTATAGAAATGTATACTTTAGGCTGGGTGTGGTGGCTCACGCCTGTAATCCCAGCACTTTGGGAGGCTGAGGCGAGTGGATCATGAGGTCAGGAGATCGAGACCATCCTGGCTAACACGGTGAAACCCCGTCTCTACTAAAAATACAAAAAATTAGCCGGGCGTGGTGGCGGGTGCCTGTAGTCCCAGCTACTCGGGAGGCTGAGGCAGGAGAATGGCATGAACCCAGGAGGCGGAGCTTGCAGTGAGCCAAGATTGCGCCACTGCACTCCAGCCTGGGCTACAGAGCAAGACTCTGTCTCAAAAAATAAATAAATAAATAAAAAGAAATGTAGACTTTAGAAAGTGAAAGTGTTCTAGAATCTTATCCCCTCTAGAGGATCACTACCAACAGTTTAATGGGTACTTTTCTAGATTTTTATATACATATTCTATGTTTACACTTATTAATATTATTTCTAGAAATGGCATTACACTGAGTGGTAACTTTTTTCATTAACCCATTATTCTGGGTATCATTCTACATCAGTAAATATACTTCTTCATCCCTTGTAATGACTGCATAGTATTGCATTTTAGATGCACCATAATTTTATCTATCCAAGCCCCTTACTGATGTGCATTTAGGTTGCTTACAGTATTTTGCTATTATTAAAAAATGTTGGCTGGGCGTGGTGGCTCAAGCCTGTAATCCCAGCACTTTGGGAGGCCATGGTGGGTGGATCACCTGAGGTCAGGAGTTTGAGACCAGCCTGGCCAACATGGTGAAACCCAGTCTCCACTAAAAATACAAAAAAATTAGCCGAGCATGGTGGCCCGTGCCTGTAATCCCAGCTACTCAGGAGGGTGAGGCAGGAGAATCCTATGAATCCAGGAGGCAGAGGCTGCAGGGAGGTGAGTTCGTGCCACTGCACTCCAGCCTGGGCGGCAGAGTAAGACTCCATCTCAAGAAAAAAAAAAAAAGTAAAGACGTATTCATTTGTGTGTGTATTTCTGTTGAATATCTAGAAGAAAATTCTGGGTCAAATATTACACATATTTAAACTTTAAAGATTGCACAATGGGAATTCAATAAATTCAGACAGTCAACACTTTATGCTGAATTTCCACTTAGTCAAGTATTCAAAGTGTCCTTCCTTATTCAAACTTCCTTGAAGACACACCTTAAAACAACTCTGAAGGTTAAAGATCTTAAAAGTTGCCTGCTTGGCAAAAAAAGAGGAAAGAAGGGCCGGGCGCGGTGGCTCATGCCTGTAATCCCAGCACTTTGGGAGGCCGAGGCGGGCAGATCACCTAAGGTCAGAGTTTGAGACCAGCCTGGCCAACATGGTGAAACACTGTCTCTACTAAAAATACAAAATTAGCCAGGTGTGGTGCCGCATGCCTGTAATCCCAGCTATTCGGGAGGCTGAGACAAGGAGAATCGCTTGAACCTGGCAGGCGGAGGTTGCAGTGAGCCGAGATCGCACCACTGCACTCCAACCTGGACAACGAGAGCAAAACTCTGTCTCAAAAAAAAAAAAAAAAAAAGAGGAAAGAAAACAAAACAACTTAAAGCATCACTAAAAAATATGCTCATAAGGAGTTTTTAAAATAACATTAGAAAATACTTGTGATAAAGTTGAATGAAAAATAGCCAGCTATATAATTGAGTATCCAGGATTATTACAATGATATAATAAAATAATGTCTACATTAAAACATGGCTTTTTAACCTTTCCAAATTATCTACAGTGAGAAAATATCACTTTTTAAAGGAAAATTTTCAGAAAAAAAGAACCCCTCCATCTCCCCAAGTCTGAAGATTTAACATTAAAATTGCTTCACCTTCCATGAGAGAAGAAATGTTATCATGTTGCTTTGAACCCTTTTATATCTGCCCAATTCCAAAGCCCAAGGAAAGTATAATGATCTTCAGGGGTTATCAAAAATTCTACAAGCAAAACTAATTTTATTATT
Organism: Pan troglodytes; assembly: GCF_028858775.2. Lineage (NCBI taxonomy): Eukaryota > Metazoa > Chordata > Mammalia > Primates > Hominidae > Pan > Pan troglodytes. The sequence continues at coordinate 98,537,653 of NC_072398.2, read as the reverse complement.
TTTTTTCTCCTAAAAAATTACTCTAAGAAAATTTAGTGTACTGTTTGTCCTTGAGTCACTCTATTAAAAGAGTGGTATTCAGGATTTGATGTAAATTCCTCTTTTACAAATTAATGTGATTCATCGAAACTCCAATTCCTATTTCCACATCCACACAGCTCATAAAGACATTTTATGTATGTATGTATGTATTTGAGACGGAGTCTCAATCTATCGCCCAGGCTGGAGTGCAGTGGCACAATCATGGCTCACTGCAACCTCTGCCTCCCGGATTCAAGCGATTCTCCTGCCTCAGCCTCCCGAGTAGCTGGGATTACAGGGGCCTGCCACCACATCCAGTTAATTTTTGTATTTTTAGTAGAGACGGGATTTCATCATGTTGGCCAGGCTGGTCTCGAACTCCTGACCTCAGGTGATCCACCCACTTCAGCCTCCCAAAGTGCTGGGATTACAGGTGTGAGCCACTGCACCTGGCCAAGACATTTTATAAAATAGATCAAGCATTAAAAGCCCACTCTGTTTAATCCTATTGGAGAATGAAGAACTGTGACCTGATGTTGTTCTGGTTTAACAGACAATTTCAGCCTGATCGTGAGGAATGGATTATAAATATAGGCAAATGGACAGGATTTCTCAATGAATGAAATGAAGATTGAATCCTTTCAGGTTTATTTTAAAAGGTGGGTAGAAAGATGCAAAGCTAGTTACAATGATCAGTTTATTAGTTTTTGCAGGGCTTCTGTTTTTTTTTTTTTTCCTTATCAAAAGTTTAGCAAATAAAAACAACATGCTAATGCATTGTCAGTGAAAGGGAAATGCAAAATAAAGGAAAGCAACTGGTCATCTTTGAATTCCCATATAAGCTTTAAATCTCATTCTGGTCAGTAAAAATATCATTAGTTGTTTTACCCTAAAAATTTTTATTTTTTTTATTTTTTAGATATAGTCTCCCTCTGTCACCTAGGCTGGAGTGACCTGGCCGGAAAGAGGAATTTTAATTGCTACACATTGTCCAAAGAAAACGGAAGAAAAGCCAGGCGCGGTGGCTCATGCCTGTAATCCCAGCACTTTGGGAAGCTGAGGCGGGCGGATCACAAGGTTAGGAGTTCGAGACCAGGCTGGCCAACATAGTGAAACCCTGTCTCTACTAAAAACACAAAAAATTAGCTGGGCAGGCGTGGTGGTGGGCACCTGTAATCCCAGCTACTTGGGAGGCTGAGGCAGGAGAATCATGTGAATCAGGAGGCGGAGGTTGCAGTGAGCTGAGATCGCACCACTGCACTCCAGCCCGGGTGACAGTGCAAGACTCTGTCTCAAAAAAACAAAACAAAACAAAAAACAAAAGAAAACAGAAGAAAAGAGAAAGTTGAGAAGGGGGAGCAAAAATTTGAAAACAGGCCAGGCTCAGTGGCTCACGCCAGTAATCCTAGTACTTTGGGAGGCCAAGGTGGGAGTACTGCCTGAGCTCGGGAGTTCAGGACCAGCCTGGGCAACACAGTGAAACCCCGTCTCTACCAAAAGTACAAAAAAAAACTGGCCGGGTGCGTCTGTGGGTCCCAGCTACTTGGGAGGCTGAGGCAGGAGAATTGCTTGAACCCGGGAGGTGGAGGTTGCAGTGAGCCGAGATTGTACCACTGTACTCCAACCTGGGTGACAAAGTGAGACTCCCATCTCCAAAAAAAAAAAAAAAAAGAAAAAAAATGGAAAACATGTCCAGGCTCTAAGTCTATCTCCCCACAACTCACGTGATTTTTTTAAACAATAAAATATTTATCAATTTATTCATCCACTTATATTTAGCTTGAATCTGAATGACTTATGGAAATTTTAGAAATTAAAATCCATCCCCAAAACAACCAATTATAGTATCATTACAATAAGTATTTAGCCATCTTAAGGGACAACTTCAAAAGAGGCAGTACTCCTTTGAATATAGAAGTTTTCATATGTTTGTTAAAAGAGCAAAATAAACTATCATTAGAGTGAACAGGTAACCTACAGAGCGGGAGAATTTTTTTTTTTTTTTTGAGATGGAGTCTTTCTCTGTCACCCAGGCTGGAGTGCAGTGGCATGATCTTGGCTCATTGCAACCTCCGCCTCCTGGGCTCAAGCGATTCTCCTGCCTCAGCCTCCCGAGTAGCTGGGATTACAGGCATATGTCACTAGGCCTAGCTAATTTTTTTGTATTTTGAGTACAGACAGGGTTTCACCATGTTGGCCAGGGTAGTTTCGAACTCCTGACCTCAGGTGATCTGCCTGCCTTGGCCTCCCAAAGTGCTGGTATTACAGGCGTGAACCACCGCACTTGGCCTTTTTCTTTTTTTTAAAGAGATGAGGTCTTGGCCTGGTATGGTGGCTCCTACCTATAATCCCAGCACTTTGCCAAGCTGAGGCGGGAGGATAGCTGAGGCACGAGGATCACTTGAGCCCAAAGTTCGTAACCAGCTTAGGCAACATACTGAGACTCCATCTATATAAAAAATTTTAAAAATTAGCCAGGTGTGGTGGCGCATGCCTGTAGTCCCACTTACTCAGGAGGCTGAGGTGGAAGGATCCCTCAAGCCCAGGAGGTCAAGGGGGCAGTGAGCCATGATCATGCCACTGCACTCTAGCCTGGGCAAGAGAGTGAGACCCTGTCTCAAAGGAAAAAAAAGAGAGAAACAGGGTTTCACTCTGTCATACAGGCTAGAGTACAGTGGCACAATCATGGCTCACTGCAGCCTCAAACTCCTGGGCTTGAGTTATCCTCCCTTGTGGTTAGGACTACAGGTGTGTACCACCACGTCTGGCTAATTAAAAAAAAAAAATTTGTAGCAATAGGGTCTGGCTATGTTGCCCAGGCTGGTGTTGAAGACCTGGCCTCGAGTGATCCTCCCACTTCAGCCTCCCAAGTAGCTAGGATTACAGATGTGAGCCACCTGGCCTGGCTTCCAATGATTTAAAACGGACTTAGAAACACAAGCAATTATGTTACGTTCAAACCTTAGAAGAGCAAAACTAGGTAAGTGTAGATTTTTTTTTTTTGTGGTCAAATAGCTTTTCTCTCCTTGATTACTAGCATATACACATTGTAGAAAATTTGAAAACAAAAAAATTCATAAAAAATAAAAATCACCCATAAATTCCATCACCCTATGATCATATGGGTGTATGTACAACCAAACTTTTCTGTATACATAAAATACGTGTATCTTCTACCCATCAACCTATTTTCCCATCTCCTTCTCTCCCAACCCCAATTCTGGGGCATCCCTTCATAGCAAAGGTTTGTGTGAATTATGGAACAACAGTATGATATATATGTTATAAACCTCAACAAAATATTACCAGCCTGGGCAGCATGTTGAAACCCCGTCTCTACTAAAAATACAAAAAATTAGCTAGGTGTGGTGGCATGTGCCTGTAGTCCCAGCTACTTGGGAGGCTGAGGCAGGAGAACTACTTGAATCTGGGAGGTGGAGGTTGCAGTGAGCCAAGCTCGCGCCACTACACCCCAGCCTGGGCGACAGAGTAAGAGAAACTCTGTCTCAAAAAAAAAAAAAAAAAAAAAAAAAAAAAAAAAAAGTATTGAGGAGTAGAGATAGAAGAAACTGCGAAGAGTACTGATTTCATCATCTTTCACTACAGGGAGTCAGTAGGATATTGTCTAAAACTGAGTAATGTGGTAAGAAAACACAACCCCAATTTTTTTTTAACATTTTTGATTGAACTCCTCCCTCCCTCCCTCCCTTCCTTTTTTTTTTGTGTCTCCCTTTGTCACTCAACCAGGCTGCAGTAGAGGTGCAGTGGTGTGAACATGGCTCACCGTAGCCCCAACCTCCTAGACTCAAACAATCGTCTGGCCTCAGCCTCCTAAGTAGCTGGAACTACCAGCGCATGCCACCATGCCTGGCTAATTTTTGTATTTTTTGCAGAGACAAGGTTTTCCGATGTTGCCCAAGCTAGTCTCCAACTCCTGAGCTCAGGTGATGCTCCCGCCTTGGCCTCTCAAAGTGCTGGGATTACAGGCTGAGCCACCATGCCCAGCCAACAGTTTCAAACATACACAAAGTAGAGAGATTATGTAGCTCTATGTAGCCATCACCTAGTTTCAACAGTTATCAATATAATCTTTCATCTTTACCACCCACCCCACCCAAACCCAGATTATTTCTGTACAAATTCCAGCTACTATATAATTTCATCCAAAAAATACTGCATATTCTTCCCAAGAGATTAGGATTTTTTAAAAAAAGAACTGTAATACCAACATCATACATAAAACAACCCAATAAGAACTCCAGTAAGCCTTCATATTCCATCAATTGTTTAGTAAATTTTTTTTTACAGTTGCTTTGTTTGAATCCGGAGCCAAAGTCCATACTTAGTCTTCTGTATTTCATACATTCTATTTTTTTTTTTTTTTTTTGAGATGGAGTTTCACTCTGTCACCCAGGCTAGCAGGCTGGAGTGCAATGGCTCGATCTTGGCTCACTGCAACCTCCGCCTCCCGGGTTCAAGCAATTCTCCTGCCTCAGACTCCCGAGTAGTTGGGATTACAGCCACCCGCCACCAAGCCTGGCTAATTTTTGTATTTTTAGTAGAGACTGGGTTTCACCATGTTGGCCAGGGTGGTCTTGAACTCCTGACCTCAGGTGATCCACCTGCCTCAGCTTCCAAAAAATGCTGGGATTACAGGCGTGAGCCACCGTGCCCAGCCTACATGTGTAATTTTAAAAGTAAAATGAAATATAATTTCATTTCATTTGGGGCCTCAGACTCCCAAAGTGCTGGGATTACAGGTGTGAGCCACCATGCCAGGCTACATGCGTAATTTTATTTTATTATTTATTTATTTATTTTTGAGATGAAGTCTCACTCTGTCGCCCAAGCTGGAGTGCAGTGGCGCGATCTTGGCTCACTGCAACCTCTGCCTCCCGGGTTCAAGCAATTCTCCTGCTTCAGCCTCCTGAGTAGCTGGGATTACAGGCATGAGCCACCGTGCCTGGCCTATTTATTTATTTATTTTTGAGACAGAGTCTCGCTCCATTGCCCAGGCTGGAGTGCAGTGGTGTGATCTTGGCTTACGGCAACTTCTGCCTCCTGGGTCCAAGTGATTCTCTTGCCTCAACCTCCTGAGTAGCTGGGATTACAGGCGTATGTCACCGTGCCTGGCTAAGTTTTTGTGTTTTTAGTAGAGATGGGGTTTCATCATGTTGGCCAGGCTGGTCTTGAACTCCTGACCTCAGGTGATCCACCTGCCTCAGCCTCCAAAAAATGCTGGGATTACAGGCGTAAGCCACCGTGCCCAGCCTACATGTGTAATTTTAAAAGTAAAATGAAATATAATTTTACTTAACAGAAAAAAAATGAAGTGAAACAATTACTAAACTTCAAACATTTCTTTTTTTTTTTTTTTTTAATTTGAGACAGGGTCTCACTCTGTCACCCATGCTGGAGTGCATAATCGTAGCTCACTGCACCCTCTACCTCTCGAGCTCAAGCAATCCTACCACCTCAGCCTCCTAAGTGGATGGAACTACAGGCACATGCCACCATGCCCATCTCATTTTTTAATTCTTTTAGAGATGAGGGTCTTGCTATGTTGCCCAAGCTGGTCTCAAACTCATAGACTCAAGTGATCCTCCCACCTTGGCCTCCCAAAGTGCTAGGATTACAGGCATGAGCCACCACACCTGGCCTCAAACAGTTGTTTCTTATAAGAGATACGTCATGATGTTGGCTATGGGTTATCAAGTAAAAAGGAAAAAAAAATTTTTTTAAAGAGAAATGTGGCTGGGCACGGTGGCTCATGCCTGTAATCCCAGCACTTTGGGAGGCTGATGTGGGCGGATCACCTGAAGTCAGGAGTTCGAGACCAGCCTTACCAACATGGAGAAACCCCGTCTCTACTAAAAATACAAAATTAGCTGGGCGTGGTGGCACATACCTGTAATCCCAGCTACTCGGGAGGCTGAGGCAGGAGAATCACTTGAACCCGGGAGGCGGAGGTTTCAGTGAGCCGAGATCGCCCTGGGCAACAAGATCGAAACTCTGTCTCAAAAAAAAAAAAAAAAAAAGGACAAATGTCCTATAAATTCCTTTCTAAGATTTAAAAAAGAGATTATTAAGAGGTTGGGGTCATTTTTAAAAACTAGATGTTTCAATTTTAGATAATGTCTAAGTGACTCCTTATTATGAAAGATACAAGTTAATATCCTTCCCATATTTTATTACCTTACTTCCCAATTTTAAAATTATAACTTTTATTCTGTGTAGACTCATAATATGTATATTCTATTCTATAACTATAATTCACCAGATCTGCTCTACTTTACCTGAATGTATGCATAGAGAGCTGATGCTGGTTACATGAGAGTTTATTATATTGTTTTTTACACATTTTTGTATGCCTGAATTATTTGTAATTTTGAAAAAAAGGAATGTTTTAAACTAAAAAATGATGTTTGGCGGGGTGTGGTGGCTCATGCCACCAAGGCAGGCAGATCATAAGGTCAAGAGATCAAGACCATCCTGGCCAACATGGTGAAACCCCATCTCTAGTAAAAACACAAAAATTAGCTGGCGTGGTGGCACACGCCTGTAGTCCCAGCTACTCGGGAGGCTGAGGCAGAACTGCTTGAACCTGGGAGGCAGAGGTTGCAGTGAGCCGAGAGCCAAGATCCAGCCTGGCGAGGGAGCAAGGCTCCGTCTCAAAAAAACAAAAAGTTTAAGAATATTTACAGTATTTCTGGGAAGTAAGATTTCTTCTTTTTTTAATGTTGTTAATTATACTTCCCTCTATTGCTTAAATTCTTTATCAAGAGCATTTTTTCCTAAAACAAACAGGAAAAACAAGTTTGTGTGAACCTTCACAATTTTAAGACTGGTATTATTCCCTTAAATCTTTCTTATGAGTGAAAATGTTAAAAGGGTGATAGTGCTGAGAAAGATTTGTCACATAAGCATAAATAGTACAATTAGATGCATACATAGAATGGGCAGTGGTATTATGTCTGCAGTATTCTACTTGACCAACCCAAAGCACTACCCCAAATAGCAATGTACAGAAGCTCAGAAATCACAGCACAGTTTTCTCACTATTCTACTAGGCAGAAATTCTAGATTAAAGTTGAAAATGAAATCTAGAATTTAGTCTTCTGGCAGACATTTAAGTTCCTCACCTATTACCAAAATGAAAGACCCCAAAACTTAATTGCATGCAGTCACAAATCTTATCTCAAAAGTTAATTAGCCAAAATTTAAAGCTGGTTAGAAATAATAAAAAGGGCTGGGCGCAATGGCTCGCACCTGCAATCCTAGCACTTTGGGAGACCGAAGCAGGACTGCTTGAGGTCAGGAGTTAGAGACCAGCCTGGGCAACAAAGTGAAACTCCCTGTCTCTACAAGAAAATAAAAAAAATTAGCCAGGCAATGGTGGCATACGCCTGTAGTCCCAGCTATTTGGGAGGCCAAAGTGAGAATATCCCTTGAGCCCAAGAGGTGGAGCCTGCAGTGAGGCATGTTCGTGCCACTGTACCCCAGCCTGGACAACAGAGCCGAGACTGTTATCAAAAATAATAATAATAATAAAAAGGCCAAGTGTGGTGGCTCATGTCTGTAATCCCCACACTTTGGGAGACTGAAGCAGGCAGATCACTTGAGGCTGGGAGTTCGAGACCCGCCTGGCTAACACAGTGAAACCCTGTCTCTATTTAAAAAAAAGAATAATAATAAAAAAAGAATAAAATAATTATTGCTAAATTTTTATCGAATCCTAATTCAGATGAATTTAAGAGCTAGACTCCACAGAAATGATTCCTTATTTAGCAGAGGGAACAAAATCCAGAGAAGTAGGGAGTTTCAACAGGACGCTTCTGCAACAGTTTAGATTGGAGGTAATAAGATAAAGAAGCAAAAATGGGAATGGAAAGGAGGTATCAATGGCAAAGAGTGCAGATCTAAGACTGCAAGAATTCTTTCATGTATTTCCAACTCTGGAACTATCACCAGTACCCAGAGAGAGGTATATGAAAACAAAATAAACTGTTACCCTTCCTCTACACCTCAATAATTCATCTAAAATCCCTAGAAGCCACACAGAACTAATTCAGATATCAAGTGGGTTTTCTATCCCCCAGATTATATCCCCAAGTAAATTAAGAGTTTTTTTTAAAGGATTATACATTATCCAAGTAAGAAAATAGTGAACAATCGTATTTACTTTTTTTTTCATCCTATGTGTGAGACCACTGAAACAAAAGTCAAAGATTACTAAGAATACTAGGTTAGGCTCTCTTCTAGGAAACATTTTTCAGTGCCCTCTTGTTCCAATAACTAAGGTCAGGCATTGGTTGCTCAGTTTGTAAGAGCTGATTCAACTGATCATTTTCAAGTCAAAAAATAAGAAACTACTGCTTTGAAAGTTTAAGGCTATCCTACAGATATTTACTTTAAAGCATGTAAGTGGCTATTTATGCCCAGCATTCAACTAAGGTCTCTCTGGCCATAAGAAAATGACCATTTAATTAAGAGCCAAGACTAATGGTTTAAACAACAACAAAAACATAATAATAATGGTTATTATTTATTGAGCATTTACATGTGTCATGCTCTGAGTTAAAATTTTTATATAATCAGGCTGGGCGCAGTGGCTCATGCCTGTAATCCCAGCACTTTGGGAAGCCGAGGCACCTGAGGTCAGGAGTTCAAGACCAGACTGGGCAACATGATGAAACCCTGTCTCTACTGAAAATACAAAAACTAGCCAGGCATGGTGGTGGACACCTAGAATCCCAGCTACTCGGGAGGCTGAGGCAGGAGAACCACTTGAACCTGGAAGGTGAATGTAGTGAGCTGAGATCGCACCACTGCACTCCAGTCTGGGTGACAAGAGCAAAACTCCGCCTCAAAAAAAAAAGTTTTTAAAAATATAATTAGTTAATCTAATCCTACAATAGCACTATTAAGTCAATATTATCTCTATTAAATAAGAATGAAGGGAAAAAATGTGAAAATGGAGCCCAAGTCATATAGCTGATAAGTGGTAGAACCGGGATTTGAATGTAGATGTGTTTGATTCCAAAGCCTGTGCTTTTATCCACTGCTGATAAAAAAATTAGAAAATAAAAGATGGTTACTAAGCACACTGAGAGGTATGATAAATGCAAGAGAATTCAGAGAATGTAAAGTTCAGTGCTGGATTTGTGATGGGCTTTAAAACAAAATATGGGAAGGAAACATGGCAGGAATATATAAAATAGACAAATGGGACTGGAGTGGTAAGTAGACTAAGCAGCGAGAAATAAGGTTAGTCAGATGAAGTGGGGCTTAGAAAGCCAGGAAAACACAGTCCTGCTCTCAGGGAGGTTGCAGACTAACCTTAAAGTTAATAATAATATACATTTATTCAATGGAATCCTATGAAACCATTAAAAATAATGGGGTATGTTTATATTCATTGGCATAAAATATGTCCACATTATAATACTTGGAAAAAGAAGGCTACAAAATGGTATGTCTGATTATAATCAATTTTTTGGTAATTATGCATCTGTGGCTGGGCATGGTGGCTCACACCTGTAATCCTAGCACTTTGGGAGGCTGAGGCAGGTGGATCACCTGAGGCCATGAATTCAAGACCAGCCTGGCCAACGTGGCAAAGCCCTGTCTCTACTAAAAATACAAAAATTAGCCGGGTATGTGGCAGGCGCCTGTAATCCCATCTACTCTGGTAACTGAGGCATGAGAATTGCTTGAACCTGGGAGGTGGAGCTTTCAGTGAGCTGCAGGTACCATGGCACTCCAGCCTGAGTGACAGAGGAGACAATGTCTCAAAGAAAAAAAAAAAAGATGCATCTGTGTATACATATATATGCACTGAAAACAGTCTATAAGGATATATATTACAATTTTAACAGTAGTTATCTTTGGAAAGCAAGATTATAGGTGGTTTTTATTTTCTTCTTTACACCTTTAAAAAAAGGTATAATTTACATAGAGTGAAATGCATAGATGTTAAGTTCAGTGAGTTTTGACAAAAGCATATATCCATGTTATCTCACACCCCAAGCAAGATCTGGAACACTTCTATCATCCCAGTAAGTGTTCTCATGGAGGGCCAGGAGCGGTGGCTCACACCTGTAATTCCAGCACTTTGGGAGGCTGAGGCAGGTAGATCACTTGAGTCTAGGAGTTTGAGACCAGCCTGGGCAACATGGCAAAATCCCAGCTCTATAAAAATTACAAAGAATTAGCTGGGCGTGGTGGCCTGCACCTGTAGTTCCAGCTACTTGGGAAGCTGAGGCAGGGGGATCACCTGCTCCTGGGGAAGGTGAGGCTTCAGTGAGCCCTGATAGTGCCACTGCACTCCAGTCTTGGTGACAGACTCTTTCTCAAAAAAAAAAAAAAAAAAAAAAGTGTTCTCATGTAGATCTCTGTCTGAATTTCTTAGGGTAAATGTATTTCACTTTTAAAATATCAAAAAGTAATAAAATTACTTTTATATCTTAGACAAATTTTAAAAACTAACTAAAAAAGAAAACAAATAAAAAAGAGAATACAGTAACCTCAAACCCTTTGATTCAGTATTTTTTTCTATTTGCCATTCCTACCTTAAACTTCTTGGACAACTGTGAATAGGTAAGGTCAAACAGAGAAAATAAAGAATAACTGGCACGGACTTTCTTCCTTTTCCATGTTCCTATAGCACTTTTTTGGTACCTTTCTCCTAGTACTTACATACTGTGTCTAGCTGTATGGTTACTGCATAAATATCTTTTCTCCTCTATCAAATCCCTATGCTTCTGTAGGAAGATAAGCGCATCTTACTTACTTTTATATTTTCCTTACTTTTCTCAGTGCCTTGCATCAAGGAGGTACTCAAGGCCGGGTGCAGTGGCTCATGCCTATAGTCCCAGCACTTTGGGAGGCCGAGGCAGGCAGATCACATGAGGCCAGGAGTTCACGACCTGCCTGGGCAACATGGCGAAACCCCATCGCTATTAAAAATACAAAAATTGGCCTGGCGCGGTGGCTCACGCCTGTAATCCCAGCACTTTGGGAGGCCGAGGCGGGCGGATCACGAGGTCAGGAGATCGAGACCATCCTGGCCAACATGGTGAAACCCCGTCTCTACTAAAAATACAAAAAATTAGCTGGGCGTGGTGGTGGGCGCCTGTAGTCGCAGCTACCCGGGAGGCTGAGGCAGGAGAATGGCGTGAACCCGGGAGGCGGAGCTTGCAGTGAGCCGAGATCGCGCCACTGCACTCCAGCCTGGGCGACAGAGACTCTGTCTCAAAAAAAAAAAAAAAAAAATTAGCTGGGCTTGGTGGTGGGAGCCTGTAATCCCAGCTACTCGGGAGGCTGAGGTACCAGAAGTGCTTGAACCCAGGAGGTGGAAGCAGCGAGCCAAGATCACGCTGCTGCACTCCAGCTTGGGTGACAGAGCGAGACTCTGTCTCAAAAAAAAAAAAAAAAAAAGAGATACTCAATAAATGTTGGCTGACTTGAGCTGAAGAAAAAAAATCACATCATTAGACAATTTAATGATACTTCCTGAGAGTGAGCTGTCCTTCGGGCGGATGTACATAAATAAATATGCAATTATCTTCATAACCTATTTTTTCTAAAACCTTTCTAAATCATTGTTATGAGCTGAATTGTGTCCCCTCAAATTTCATATGTTGAAGTTATAACCCCCATTACCTCAGAATACATCTGTCTTTGGAGATAGGGCTTTTAGAAGAGGTGATTAAGTTAAAATGAAGGTGTTATAGTGGGCCCTAAACCAATCTGACTGGTGTTCTTTTGAGAGGAGGAAATTTGGACACCTAGAGACGCCAGGAAGGCATTTGCATAGAGGACACAGCAGGAAGTCTGCAGGGCAAGGTGAGAAGTCTCAGAAGAAACCAAACCCATCAATCTTGATCTTGGACTTCTAATCCCTAGAACTGTGAGAAAATTAATTTCTGTCATTTAAGCCACCAAGTCTGTGGTATTTTAGCAGGGCATCTTTAGCAAACTAATATAATCCTACTCTCACAGAAAAATCTAGAAGAGGCTTGTCTATTCATTTAGTCTTAAGCTTTTTTAATGTTTTATTTATTTTTAGAGACAGGGTCTCGCTATGTTGCCTAGGCTCGTTTCAAACTCCTGGGCTCAAGCAATCCTCCTGCCTCAGCCTCCCAAAGTGCTGAGATTAAAGGCGTGGGACATGATGCCCAGCCTTGGTTTTAAGCTTTAAGATGCAAGAAAAAATAACTATTTGCTTACTCATATTTATCTCTTTTTAGTATAATAGTGTCTCCCTCCTTCCATAAGGAACATGTGTGACATGGGTTCTAATCTATAGCTGAAGAGTGAACTGACAAGAAAAATAATGACTATTTGTACACTAGACCTTCTGATGTGATTATTTAAATTTTTTTTTTGGAGACAGAGTTTCACTCTTGTTGCCCAGACTGTAGTGCAATGGTGCGATCTCAGCTCACTGCAAACTCCGCCTCCTGGGTTTAAGCAATTCTCCTGCCTCAGCCTCCCAAGTAGCTGGGATTACGGGCATGCACTACCATGCCCAGCTAATTTTTGTATTATTAGTAGAGATGGGGTTTCACCATGTTGGCCAGGCTGGTCTCAAATTCCTAACCTCAGGTGATCCACCCACCTCGGCCTCCCAAAGTGCTGGGATTACAGGCGTGAGCCACCATGCCCAGCGATAATATGATAATTATAATTAAATATTATTTACTTATTCGTTAAACATATCTTCCTTTTGCCAGTTGGGTTATTCAAACTTCTTACTTGGACTTGTTGCCCTTTATGACTAGAATATCTTGTTTGAAAAAGGAGAAGAGAAAAATAATGTATAGAATTTTCCTATTTCCTCAATATTTGAGGCAATGGAATGGAAAATTTGAAGTAAAAATAAAACTAATAAAATCATTCAGAATTCCTTACAGTAGTATTTTCCCTTTTTCTGACATTACTGATGCCTAGTTAATGTTTTTTATAGGATCCCAAAATCTTTTTCCAGGAGTGAGCTTTGCTGGGGTATTAAACATTTGAACAAGAAAGATATGGATAAGACCTGAAAAATAACTCATATGCCAAATATTATTGTGAAACATAATAATCTTTTATCTTAATAGGAGGCATAAATTAAAATCCATATGAATCTGGCCAGATGCAGTGGCTTATGCCTGTAATCCCAGCACTTTGGGAGGCTGAAGCAGGTGGATCACTTGAGGTCAGGAGTTTGAGACTAGCCTGGCCAATATGGTGAAACCCTGTCTCTACTAAAAATAAAAAATTAGCCAGGCATGGTGGCATGCACCTTATAGTCCCAGCTACTCAGGAGGCTGAGGCAAGAGAATTGCTTGAACCCACGAGGTGGAGGTTGCAGTGGGTTGAGATCGCACCACTGCACTCTAGCCTGGGCAACAGAATGAGAGTCTATCTCAAAAAATAAAAATATAAATATAAAAAATAAAATCCATATGAATCTATTCAAGGAGGTGAAATTATTTGGGTCACACTAAACAGTTAACGATCCTGAACAATTCTCTTTATTTCAGGAAGAAATACAGAGAAACATGTGAAACTTGCTTTGTAAGTATGTCTTTTTTTTTTTTTTTTTTTTTTTTTGAGACAGAGTCTTGCTCTGTTGCCCAGGCTAGAGTGCAGTGGCGCAACCTTGGCTCACTGCAACTTCTGCCTCCCTGGTTCAAGCAATTCTCCTGCCTCAGCCTCCCGAGTAGCTGAGATTACAGGTGCGTGCCACCACACCCGGCTAATTTTTGTATTTTTAGTAAAGATGGGGTTTTACCATATTGGCCAGGCTGGTCTTGAATTCCTGACCTCATGATCTGCCTGCCTCGGCCTCCCAAAGTGCTAGGATTACAGGCGTGAGCTACCGCACCCAGCCAGCATGTCCTTTTTAAACTGCAAAGTCAGATATTTGTTTTTGTTTTGTTTTTCCTGTTTTGAGACAGAGTCGTGCTCTGTGGCCCAGGCTGGAGCACAGTGGTGTGATCATAGCTCAATGCAGCTTCGAACTCCTGGGCTCAAGTGATCCTCTCACCTCAACCTCCTGAGTAGCTGGGACTATAGGTTCACGCAGGGCTGTTTTCATTTTTTTGTAGAGATTGGGTCTCATTTTGTTGCCCTGGCTTGTCTTGAACTCCTGGCCTGAAGTAATCCTCCCATTTTGGCCTCCCAAACTGCTGGGAATACAGGCAGTGAAACACTACGCCCAGTTGCAGAGTCAGTTTGAATGTAAATTCCACAATTTATTGCCCAAATGATCATTTAACTTTGACTCCTATAAAGAGAATGATACCTGCCTTGCAGGATTAAACAATAGAAACTGCAAAATGTTTTGAAAATAAATTATACAAACAAAATATGGAGGCAAAAGTGATGAAATGGCTGACAGCAAGTTTATAGGCACAGTGGTTACAGCCAAAATCCCAAATTCAAGTGGGCAGCTTTGTCTCAATATCAATACTAGATATTTTATATTTTGGGAGAGTACTGTGTGCATTTGGGGATTGGGAGAATTAGGGAGAAGATCTTAATGAAATAGTTTAAGCTATATTTTCCTACTATTAAAACAGGTCTTTGGTCTTCCAGTTTATTTCCTTTTATACCAATAGTAAATAGTTATTTGGGGTTAATATGCCTGGATATAATAAAAACCAAAAGTTAATTTTTTTAACAGCTTATGTTTAAAGAAAAAAACCTGACAAACAAGCCCTTCTGATACAGTTGCCCTATTCACAATCGCAGTAGCTACTGGGAGACTTATTGTTCATTTTGCGCGATTAGGAAACTAAAAGGAAAGACCAGGTAGTAACTTAAATTAGACTTTTAATTTTTTTTTTAAGACAAGGTCTTGTTCTTTGCTCAGCCTGCTATTAATATTTTAATTATAATAAAATGCTTTAGGATTGAGTCACTTTTTAAGGAGGGCAATTTTCTTCATTCATAGCCAATAATCAACAAGTTGGACACTGACTGACTGTGACTGATTTTAAAAACCTTTTTGGGCTGGGCGTGGTGGCTCACATCTGTAATCCCAGCACTTTGGGAGGTCGAGGCAGGCGGATCACCTGAGGTCAGGAGCTCGACACCAGCCTGGCTAACGTGGTAAAACCCCGTTTCTACTAAAAATACAAAAAATTAGCCGGGCGTGGTGGTGCATGCCTGTAATTCCAGCTACTCGGGAGGCTGACACAGGAGAATTGAACGCGGGAGGCAGAGGTTGTGGTGAGCCAAGATCGTGCCACTACACTCTAGCTTGGGTAACAAGAGCGAAACTCTGTCTCAAAAAAAACTTTTTGATTAGTGAATTTTTTTTACCAGCTTTAAAGAAGCTTTTACTTCTAATCTCCTATTGCTAATAAAGATGAACTATACTTGATGGAGGATCATCAGCAGCTTGAAAAAGCATAGCATTAACATACTTTATAATTAAAAATACATATGAATTTCATACGTATAATTCCCATACGTATAGTGGATAATAGTAGATTGTTTGAAAAAAGATAACTGACAAGTACCAGGAGAATTTTAGCAGCACTGTTCATAATGAACTCTTGAATGTGCATTAACCCATAGAATGAATAGTGGTATATTCATGTAATGAAATATTAATCAGGATGAACTGGATTAAATTATATGCAACAACATGGACAAATCTCACAAACATTATATTGATCAAAAGAATACATTAAAATATTAACCCAATAAAATAGAGTTTAAAAACAGGCAAAACTAAAATATATTGTTTAGGGATATACATACATGTCAAAACTACAGGGAAGTGGGCAGCATGCGATTAGGGGCAGGCATAAGAGAAGCCTTTCAGGATGCTGATATTGTTCTATTGGTGATTACATGACTGTTGACTTTCAAACTACTTGTTAAACTGTATATATGTGCTTTATACAATTTTCTGGATACACTGTATTTCACAATTTTAGAAAACTTAAATAATAAAGCATGTAACTGGATGTTCAGCTCTGATACTTCAGTTTTAAAACACTGGAGTTCATTAAAAGGAGATGGGATGCTTTCAGACATCTGTGGTTATTCCAGTTGCACATCACTGAAATTATTAGGAACATCCAGTTGATGTTCTTTTTTCCTAGAACCTGTCTCTTTACAGACTAACTCACTCTTATTCCAGTTAAGAGTTATTACCTCCTGGCGGGGCGCAGTGGCTCACACCTGTAATCCCAGCACTTTGGGAGGCCAAGGCAGTTGGATCACCTGAGGTCAGGAATTCGAGACCAGCCTGGCCAACATGGTGAAACCCCGTCCCTACAAAAATACAAAAATTAGCCGGGGATGGTGGCAGGTGCATGTAATACCAGCTACTTGGGAGGCTGAGGAAGCAGAATCGCTTGAATCCAGGAGGTGGAGGTTGCAGTGAGCCAAGATCACGCCACTGCTTTGCAGCCTGGGTGACAGAACGAGATTCCATCTCAAACAAACAAACAACAAAAAAAAGAGTTATCACCTCCTGTAAGTCTTTCCCAACATCTCTTCTTCCCTCTCCTACTGCTCCTTCCCACCACCCATCTGATTTACGTGCTTTTCCTCTGTGTTTCCTTCCTACTCAGAACACACTTATACACAAATCACATTGTTCTGAAATGGTCTGCTGACTTTCTGGCTTCTACTCCCAGCATCTCCAACCATCCCTATGCCACTAAACCATAAATTGACCTCAAAAGCAGGGACAATTGTTTTTGTTCTCTCTTTCTATGACATATGAGGCATTCAATAAAATTTTTGGTGATTAAACAAATAAGTGAAAATGTATTTCCATATTTCCAATGGATAATACTTCTTGCCAATTTTTACCACAGTGACATGAGAAATATGATGAAAAGCTTTTCTTTCACAGTAAGTAGTAAGTATTCAATAAATGGCATTACTAGGAGAAAGCTTTCCAAGAAAGAGAGGATGGTTGAAAAACATTATCCACAAATTAAATAGATGAGAAATGAAAAGACCACTAGGAGTCAAAAGCAGTAATTGGCTCACTCCCCTTAGAGGTAACTTAAGAAACAATTCTAATAAATGAAAAGTTTTATACATTAGCAAGTCAATTAAAACACTGTTCATGAGTTAATAATCTATATCAAAACTCTTACCAAAGGCAATAATAACAAATAAGCAGATTCCTGATTTCAACAGGAGATAAACCTATTTTATTTTGGTCAGGCTTGTGCTCAATGTTTACTTTCTCAGTTGAGGTCAGTGTTATTGAACTGAGATAGTATCTAATTTTAACTGTGCTTGAAAGGTTATACTCTTCAAATTATATTTAAATTTCTTGATTGTTTTCATAAGACAATGATACTTAATATTTAATTTAATTAGTTTATATTTTTTGAGGCAGTCTTACTCTGTCACCCAGGCTAGAGTGCAGTAGTGTGACCTTGGCTCATTGCAGCCTCTGCCTCTTGGGTTCAAGAGATTCTCCCATCAGCATAGCTAGGATTACAGGTGCATGTCACCACGCCCAGCTAATTTTTTTTTTCCTTTAGTAGAGATGGGGTTTCACCATGTTGGCCAGGCTGGTCTCGAACTCCTGGCCTCAAGTGATTTGCCCGCCTCAAACCTCCCTAAGTGCTGGGATTATAGATGTGAGCCACTGCGTCTGGCCAGATGCTTAATATTTTAAAACCAGTCTGTGGTAGTTACCCCTCAGAAGAATTTTTTTTTTCTTTTAAGATATGGTCTCACTCTGTCACCCAGGTTGGAGTACAGTGTCACAAACATAGCTCACTCCAGCCTTGAACTCCTGGGCTCAAGCAATCCTCTCGCCTCAACCTCCAAAGTAGCTGAAACTGCAGGTATGTGACACCATGCCAGGCTAATTTTTATATTTTTTGTAGAGATGAGGTCTCACTATGTTGCCCAGGTTGGTCTAGAATTCCTGGCCTCAGGCAATCCTTCTGTCTCCCAAAGTGCTGGGATTACAGACAGGAGCCACCGTGCCTGCTTGAAAGAGACATAGTTTCTAAAAAAATGATAATACTGGGTTCTAAACAGAGGATCTTAGGGAACTCTCCAGTAAAAGTTTGGGAGTTTGGGACACAAAATTTAACATTTAGGATTTTTTCCTTTTTTGACTTGTCACAAATCTCAAACCATGTAAAAACAAGCAATTATATACACATTAAAACATACTCACAAAGAACATAAAAATGTCATTAAGCCCTTAATTTGGACACAAAAATGAAATGGGCTTTGCTGTTTTCATTAGGCTGATTCTCTTTTCCCTAAAGGAAAGAGTCTAAAAGTCTCTGCCTGGTAACAAAATCTATAATCTGGTCCAAATCGAATTTACTGATTTTGAATCCCATTGTTCTCCACCTACTTCAGTCATACTGGCCTACTCACAGTTATCTCCCAAACTCATCAAGCTCATGATACCTTTGCTCACTCAGGTTCCCTCATCCAGAACGTGTTTCCTTTTCTCCATTCATGTTAATCCTCCCATTTTTAAAGGCATGGCTTGTTTTACTGCCTTTTTCTATTCTTCCCCGGATTACTCTATCTCATGATGGTTTCTCCTCTCTCTAACTCCCTTGGCTCATTCTAACATGCAAAAACTTGCTTTTTACTGTTGTTTACTTTAAAAAATATATTTTGCATTGTGAAATATAATGTACACACAGAAGAATAAACAAAACAAAGTAAAAAGCTTAATTATTCCAAAGTGAAGATCTATGGCCCAGGTGCAGTGGCTCACGCTTGTAATCCCAGCACTTTGGGAGGCCAAGGCAGGTGGATCACTTGAGATCAGGAGTTCAAGACTAGCCTGGCTAACATGCTGAAAACCCTTCCCTACTAAGAGTACAAAAATTAGCCAGGAGGGACAGAGCAAGACTCCGTATCAAAAATAAATAAATAAATAAAAAAGGCCGGGAGCAGTAGTTTATGCCTGTAATCCCAGCACTTTGGGAGGCCACACCTATAATCCCAGCACTTTGGGAGGCCAAGTTGGGTGGGTCGCCTGAGAGGTCAGGAGTTCAAGACCAGCCTGACCAATATGGTGAAACCCCATCTCTACTAAAAATACAAAAATTAGCCAGGCATGGTGGCGGGTGCCTGTAATCCCAGCTACTCAGGAGATTGAGACAGGAGAATTGCTTGAACTCGGGAGGCGGAGGTTGCAGTGAGCCAAGATGGTGCCACTATACTCCAACCTGGGTGACAGAGCGAGACTCTGTCTTAAAAACAAAAACAAAAACAAAACTATGAAACTTCCTCTAGGTCCAGAAACAGAAAATTGTTACTATCTAGAAATCCTCTTCATTTTCCTTCCTAATTACTAACACCCTTTTCCTTCCCCATCCCTTACAAAAAGATAATCACTATTCTAAAAACTATAGTAATTCCTGGCTTGATTTTGTTTATAATTGTACCACCTAAATATGCAACCTCAAATACAATAGTTTTTTGAGTTTCATATAAATGGAATCATACAGTATGTATATTTTTGTGTTTGGCTTTTTTTATTGAACATAATGTGAGAAATATACATGTTGTATAACAATGTTCATTTTCATTCTGTATAGAAAACATATTTATACTCATTTAAACAAATGGATGACTCTTTTTTTTTGATGATGATTCATTTTTATCCATTCTGCTGTTGATGGACCTTCGGGTTACTTAACTTTTAAAAAGTATGTATCTTTTTGTCTCTCCAGCTAGAATGCAAGTTTCTTGAAGGCAGGGACCATATACTATACTATTTTATATTTACCTTAGTATTAATATTTAGCATAATCCTAAGCACATAATGGGTGTCCTCAATCACATTAAATATTGATTAAATGAATCTATTGATAGTTTGAGAGATAAGAAAAAAATAAGTACAGTTGGGAATCAATTTAATATTTTTAGAGATAGTTATGTAACTGGCCTTTTGTAACTACTACTATTTAAATAAATCACAAAGCTTGACCTCTTCTATTCATTTACACCTAAGGATTTATTGTCTTTTATTCTTCCTGAGCCAAATGAAAGCTAAATATTTGTTAACTATCCTCAAAAATAAAATTAGAGCAATTCAAAAGGTGGTTAATTGTTATGTGCTCTTATTTATTATTTTTTGAGGCCTTGCTCTGTTGTTCAGGCTGGAGTGCAGTGACACAATCCTGGTTCACTGAAGCCTCGACCTCCGAGGCTTAAGCCATCCTCTTGACTCAGCCTCCTGAGTAGCTAGGACTACAGGCATGTGCCACCATGCCCAGCTAATTTTTTTGTTTTAAATTTTTTGTAGAGATGGTGTCTCACCATGTTGCCCAGGCTGGTCTTGAACTCCTGGGCCCAAGCAATCCTCTTACCTTGGCCTCCCAAGTGTTAGGATTACAGGAATTAGCCATTGCATCCAGCCATCTGCTTATTTTGTACAGTATCTCACCAATATGTTAAGTACTCACCATGGCCATAGCTCTTAATGAGCTGCTTTATTTTTTATTCTATTTCCTAAAATTTATATTAACCATTATAAACACATGAAGACAAGCCCAAAAGCAAAAATTCCAGTGCATAAGGTCAGCAGGAAATTAATCATTCCTATTCAAAGCTAAAACAAACCAAATAGCTTTTAGTTCTATATCCTCTTTTTATACAGTCAGTGACTGTTTCCTAGGTAATGTGTAAACGTCTCAAAAGAGTATTTATATCACCTAATCTTCAGTCCTATTCTGACATTCTCTTGGAGAGCTGGTTTTGCCTTTTCGTTTATTTGCCTTTTATAAAACTGAAGGCTCATCAACTTCTCAGCAAACAGGAAAATATATTTCCGGGCAAGAATTTCTGATATACCTACATCTTGGCCAGGTACACATAAGCATGTCTCTAATATTAGTTTTAACAATACACGGACTATAACTGGTCTGTAAATTTTGTTCAAGTTGGTAATTTAACAAGAAAAAAAGTAAAAAGGAAAATAGTAAATAAATGAAAGGCAAAATCTAAACAACAATGGTATTTCCAAGTCGAAGAATTATGTAGAAAAGAAGAGCTGTTACTACTTGTATGCAGCCAATTCACTTCTAGCTAAGGATAATTATCAAAGCCAAATTTAGTACTTTTAAAATCTAAAATAACATTCTAATTTTGTATGTTTTCAAAACTGAGGCCAGTAATAAATATACCTCTTTCTTTTCTTGCAGGCGGTGGGCGAGGGGGGGCGGTTATTTAAGGCTTTCCTGGAAAGAAAGCAGATTGTTTAAAATGTTACCTTCGTAACTTCTTCATGAGGGAATAGTGTGACGAGAAAACACAGCAAAAAGTTACAAATGAAGGATGATGATGTATACTAGTAGTAGAGAAGCCAGGGAAATTTCTAGTTATATCACAAGACTCAGGACCTTAAGACTAACTGTACTATAAAATAAATGTTCCATTAAATAAGGAGACATTTAGGGAAAAAAGAGAAAAGCTAAAATTATTTTTAAAAATTTTCAAAAATTAAAATAATCCTCAATTGTTTATATGTGTGTGTGTGTGTGTGTGTGTGTGTATATATATATATATATTTTTTTTTTTTTTTTTTTTTTTGAGGCAGGGTCTCACTCTGTCATCCAGGCTGGAGTGCAGTGGTGCAATCTTGGCTCATTGCAACCTCCGCCTCCCAGGTTCAAGTGATTCTCCTGCCTCAGCCTCCCGAGTACCTGGGATTATAGGCACCCGCCGCCACACATGGCTAATTTTTTATTTTTAGTAGAGACGGGGTTTCACCATGTTGGCCAGGCTAGTCTTGAACTCCTGGCCTCAAGTGATTCACTCACCTCGGCTCCCCAAAGTGCTGGGATTACAGGCGTGAGCCACCGCGCCTGATCCAACTGTTGATATTTGACTTATAAAGATGCACAGAGGAAAATAAAAAATTATTTCTGCTATAAGAAACCTACCAATTGTTTATTTCTGTAAGGCAACTAATCACACATGTTCCTTGTCTTTTCATGTAAACGACTATTTCTCCTCAAAGCTGAAGAAGACTTCAATGTGTGGGCCCTCGTTCTTACTTTAATAAGCGGTATTATTTCGCCTTTAATCTAACTTGGGAAACTACAAGTACAAAACTTTATACTATATCCTCCTCTCCTGTATCTTCTAAAATTTTGGAGTAATTTTGTAATTAAATACACTTCACGTAATTCTACTTCTGGATTTTTACCCTCCAAGTATCGGTCACTGTCCCAACTCCTCCATCTTCCAGATGGTTAGAGCACAATTCTAAGACCAATTTATTATTAAATATATTCCATTAGATTACTTCCTAAAACATTCCAATATTTAATAGTCTTTGAGATAGCCTAGCAAACCTAACTGCATTACCTCTTTATCTTTTAGTCCCAGAAGCAATACTTCTTCCATAAGAGTAAGGCGGATATCCTTAGAGTCTCCAGAATCTTCATTGTCTGGACTTTTCTCCCAATTACTGTCTTCCTCACTTTCCATCTTCTTTTCAGAGTTCTTGCTTATTTCAGTGCGACGGGCCCGGTGAGTTAAAGTGGTCATTCTCACCTGTTTCTGGAGGGAGTGGTGAAAAAAAAAATCCATATGTATGCTTATGTAAATAAATCATATATTCATACATGCATACTAAACATCCATACAAATAGGAAATATTTACAGATTTAAATATAGAAAGAAAGGAAGGAGTAATGACCAGGAAAAAATGGGTGGGTAATACAGTATCTTTTCCAAAGTACAATAGCTTGTACTTCACAGATGGCACTGACAAAAGATCAAATGAGTAATTCTAAAGTCCAGTAGAAATGCTCATCTTTCAAGCCTGTTGACTTCTTTTTTTCTTTTTCTTCTTCTTATTTTTTCTTGAGAGGGAGTCTTGCTCTGTTGCCCAGGCTGGAGTGCAGTGGTGCGATGTTGGCTCACTGCAACCTCCGCTTCCCAGGTTCAAGTGATTCTTGTGCCTCAGCCTCCTGAGTAGTTGGGATTACAGGTGTGCGCCACCATGTCTGGCTAATTTTTGTATTTTTAGTAGAGATGGGGTTTCACCATGTTGGCCAGGCTGGTCTTGAACTCCTGACCTCAAGTGATCTGCCTGCCTGGGCCTCCCAAAGTGCTAGAATTACAGGCATGAGCCACCAGGCCCGGCCAAACCTGCTGATTTTTTCTGCATAATCTATAAAGAAGGAGTGAATATCCACCATTGTCACTCCTCTTTCACAAAATGGATCCCAAGTTAAGTAAGATGGAACAACAAAAAATTGTGAGCATCCAGCCCCAAAATGCATATAATAATTTGTATCTAATTTCTATAAACATTCAATGGTACTACATTATAAAAAAAACACAAAAAATAGAAAGTAAAAAAGAATACGAAAAACTAAATAGAAATACATGTTCTATATTTCCTTCCCATACCCTAATGACTCATTTCATGTACTCACTTTGGAGATCACAAGTCTAGACGATAACATTCAGAAAATCATGTGTAGTAATTCCACAGTCAGTAAACTTAGCAGCTCTAGTCCTAGCTAGCCATATCTTGCAAATACACAAGGAGCTGCAAACAAAAATTACTGGCAAGAGAGTGTTGAAAGATTAACAAATTTTCTCAATTTAAAAAAAAAATCAAAGAACATGTCTTTTATTCTATGTACTACGGTCAAAAGAAACTGCACTAAATCATTTGTGATAAAGTTTATAGTTAGCATACTTTATTTTATATAAATCTAGATATCAGTTTTTAAGATAATATATAACAAATATTTTAAATCAGCAATTATATAAAGGAGTATCTTTTTCAAGATCAAAATAATGGTATTTAAGAGTTGCTATGACTGGACTCGTTTCTACTCCTCTAGCGATATTTCCCATTACTCCTAATAAGTAGTGTTGCCAGACTTTTTCTCAAAAATGTCTCATGCTTTCTTTCTGCTTCTGCTCCTCTGTACTTGCTGGGGTCTTCACCCTTTTCTCTTCCTCTTTACATTCTACCCATTCTTTAAAGGCCTTGTTAAGGCCTTTAAGTGACCTCCTCTTTTCTATTACCTATGTGTCTCATGGCCACTCCCTCAGCTGTTTCACAGAGCTTTATTTATACTCACTTCCTTTAAAGTATTTATTATAGTCTTTCTCTTGGTATAGCTGTCTCTCAACTGTAAACTTCTTAAGAACAGGGATATTGTCTTCTTGGGTTTATATATTCTCCATAGCAACTAGCAGTGTCTTTAACATTGTTATTGCTCGATAAATTTATATTGATTAAAATGAATACTCAGAAGTGCATGTGAACATTTAAAATAGAAATACACATGAAGTGAGCTACAAAAGTTTTTTTGTACAAGGGTATATTTCAAATATAATTTGTTATAGGAGGTGGGAAGAAAAGTGAAGGAGGAAGAGAACCATGAAATAAATTCTTAAGCGCACTAAGCCTATCTGGCACTGTGAATAGGGACTATTTCCTAAACCAATCCAAGAAACTTTAAACCTTCGCGGGGCAGGGGGGGAGGGGGGAGGGGGGAGGGGGGAGGGGGGCGGGGGGGCGGTTTCTTTGAGAAATTAGTTTCATCTGGACATTTACTAGTTAAAAATCCTACTTGAAAGAAAACAAATGGCCCAAATGAATACAAACCTTTCCCTCCCATAAAATAATAATTTTTAAAAATAGAGGTTTTTTTTGGTGGGGGGAAGGGACGTTAGGAAATGTAATTTTCTCGTTGCTTACCTGATGTTACTCCTGGGTTATGGCTGGACGCAGGCTGTAGCTTGTGCTGTATTTTAGAAGGACACCTGTTCTCCCCACCCCACCCCCGTCCTAGTAGGTGAAAAACTTAGCCACGCAGAGAGCACAAACTTCCTGATCCTTCGATGCAGAGAAGGAATAACACATCAGCTTCCTCAGGATCACTAGGCAACCTACCTTGGTGTTTCTTCATTGCGCCAATCAGAAATCACCAAGGTTGAGTCCCGCCAATCGGAGCTCACAGGGGGAGGCTCTCCCCCAGCTATTCTGTTGCGATCCAGACAAACACCACCAAAAGGAGGCAGGTTTGCGTTCAACCTGACAGCTGGTCAATCCAATGAAGGAACCTTGGTGGAAGAGAGGAAAGAGGGCTGCGCTCCCCACCCCCATTAAACCAGCCAATCAAAGCGCTGAGTGAGCTAACATGGGCTGCCAATCTCGAAAGGTTTCTGTGGGTTAATTTCAGTGTAGCAGGTGTGTTGCTGTAGTAGCGTATACTGGGACAATTAAGTGAGATGTGTTGGGATCCAAGCAATACAGCTAAAAATAAATAAATATTTTTACATTGGTTGTTTCTGACAGTCAGTTTATCCTTGACTTGACTGTTCCAGAAAAACATGATCTGGGTCAGTTTGTGTACGTTTATATGGTTTACCTTAAACAGGATGAATACATTTCTACCATCGCATATCTACCAGCATTCCCTATAGCGCTTATTACTGACAAACCCATGGATGTGTATGTTTTTGGAATATGGCTGCTGAAACTACAAGCGGCAAACAGACCAAGTTTTAAGTCTTCCTTTTTCTAAAGCAAAGAAAGCAGGCAAGGCTGGAACTAGCTCCCAGGTTTCTCATTAAAAGCACAGCATTTTTCATACTACTACTCAAAAATTCTAGAAAGTGTGCTCAACTCTTCTTGCAAAGTAATAGCTACCGAAATCATCTAAAAATTAGTATTCCCTATCCCCCCATCCTCCTACCAGCCTTTCAAATGAATGAAGCCATATTTCCTGCTACTTAAATAAAAATTAGAAGCGATAAAAGGGCCTACGTACTGAACAATATTTTATTTATGCTGCAAAAAATGCCATACTTTAAAAATCAGTCTTTTTGTCCTGTAAAAAAAAGCATAGTAAAGGTAAAGCACCAATTCTTAAATTGTACATTATATATTAAAATGTTAATACATTATGTCAAAATATTGAAGAACATTGTTTTAATAACAGCACAATGACAAAAGAGCCAGTTAAATGGTATAATTTTAACATAAGTAAAAAGTGAATCCATACCAAATTTTAATACCAAAGTAAACATTACTGTTTAGAAAAATGGCATTAGAGGGCCTTAACAGATAGTATATATTTAAAGGAAATATTAAGTAGGTAATGAACAAAATCAATTTTGAAATTTTACTTATTACTGAATCAATTATGACATTTGTACTTTTGCTTTTATTCAAAAGTTCTATTGGATTTATCTCAAGATTAAGGACCACAATATGACAGTCAGCCAAAAACTTAGTTTTAGTGTACAAACTGCTTTAAACTATATATACATCTTCAGAGTTAGGGAAATATAATATAGGGTCCTTCAGTTTAAATGTTGAGAAGAACTCTGCAAGCCTGCAGAACAAAAATAATTTTTATATATGTTCCTTTGGTTCACTAAACTTTCTCCTTTTTGGCACTGACTCTTGACTAGGAGAATCAAAGTGATGGAGGACCTGTCAAAAGAAAACAACTACTAAGAATAGATACTTTCCTGTTTAAATGTCTTTAATTGTAGATTTTTTCATGTATCTGAGATTTCTCTTCTTTTTAAAAAAATTTATGCCTAGCATACCTAGCATAACTATATCTGGGTTTCTTAAAAGTAGAGTAAAATTTATTATTAACATCTTCCAATGGCTGCTGAAAGTATGTACTTGCAAAATGTATAATCTTCAGTAGGGCTGCTGTAGAAGTGAGAAGATAGATTTAACATTATGTCCTCAAAATAGCCAAATATTTCAGAGCAATAAGAAGGGAAAAAAGATTTTAAAATGAACTACAAATAGAAAAACATTCTACCTTGGAATCATGTACGATTTAAATCATGTCTTGCTTTTGTACTCTTGAGACGTTAACATTTGAGTTTTAAAAATAGTCTTAGGTTTTCAGTTGTTTAATTCTAACCTACTAATAATACTAAAATATCTAGTTGGAAAAATATGAATAATTATCTCAGAAATGGCAAATACATTATCTGATTTGGTAAAATAAGGTTCTAAATATGAAACAACTATAGGGTTTAAGTCAGGAAAAGATTTTTTTCTCCAGAGGTACTAGGAGAAGACCCTATATTTTTAGGGAACACATGTATTTAGTAAATTATCCTCCTTCTACTTCAGTTTTGATCTCTAGAAAGCTCAGATCAAATTTGTGGCCCAATTTCAGTTCTATATAAACAAAATGGCCTTAGTATTCTTGTACTGTCACTTTCTCATTCTATATTCTCTTATATTTTTCCTGGCACTGATTTTTTTTTTTTTTTAAAGATGGAGTCTTGGTCTGTCGCCAGGCTGTAGTACAGTGGCGTGATCTCGGCTCACTGCAACCTCCACCTCCCAGGTTCAAGCGATTCTCCTGCCTCACCCTCCCGAGTAGCTGGGACTACAGGCGTGCGCCACCACACCCAGCTTTTTTTTTTTTTTTTTTTTTGTATTTTTGGTAGAGACAGGGTTTCACCATGTTGGCCAGGATGGTCTCGATCTCTTGACCTCGTGATCCACCTGCCTCAGCCTCCCAAAGTGCTGGGATTACAGGCGTGAGCCACTGCACCCAGCTGATTTTTAATTTATATATTATAAATTCCTCCAATTACTTTAAATCATTCATGGAATGAGACAGGAGATGTTTACATGGAAAAAACTAATAAACCAACATAGGGCATCTTATTTCAAAATCACCTCGATTTTTAGAACAAAATATATTTAAACAAAATTTGAATATCAGAACTCTCAGGTACATCGAAAGATATCAAATTCATCATTTTAAATTTAATCTGTAGTAATGATATTCTGATCCTTGCCATTGTATTCAAACTATACATTATCATAAGACTTACTATTCTCCCAGATTCATGTTGACTTCTCTTCCGATTTTCTTTGGAAGATTTTACTGGTTGATTTCCATTTGCCTCCACAAAGATAGAATAATTACTAATTGGTTATTTCTCAAAGAACAGCCAACACTTGATTTTTCAATCTTATGCAACGATATGCAATATTTATTTATTTATTTACTTTTTAGGGACAGGGTCTCCCTCTGTCACCCAGGCTGGAATGCAGTGGCACCATCATGGCTCACTGCAGCCTGAAACTTCTGGCCTCAAGGGATCCTCCTGCCTCAGCCTGCCAAAGTGCTGGGATTACAGGAATGAGCTACAGTGCCCAGCTGGATATACAATTTTTTTAAAAAACAGCTTTATTGAGATATAATTTAGATACTATATGATTCACCCATTTATAAGTGTACAATTCAATGATTTTCAGTACATTCACAGAGTTGTACAACCATCACTACAATCAATTTTACATCACTTTCATCACCCCACAAACAAACCCCATATACCTTAGCTATCACTCTCTTATTCTGCCATCCTCCCACCAGCCTTAAGACTGTCTCAATAACTTTCCCAGTTCTGACTTTCAAATGAAAGGAATAATACAATATGTGGACTTTTGTGAGTAACTTCCTTTAATTAGCATGTTTTCAAGGTTCATCTAAGTTGTAGCATGTATTGGCACTTCATTTTTTTTATGGCTGATATTCAATTGTATGAATATACCACATTTTTTAATCCATTCATCTGTTGATGTATATTTAGGTTTTTCCCATCTTTCGGCTATTGTTAATAATGCTGTATATATAGTTATTAAAATGAATATTGGAAAATGACTAATGATTAGGTGTCATACAACTATTCTCTAAAAGGATATACTTCTTTTCTGATGCTTGAAATGAGCTTTCCAATGATAACTTCCTTAGTATATATAATAATGAATATTTTCATTTCTTGCCCTTTTCTAACCACAATTCAGTAATAATTCTCAAAATCAGGAGTACACTTGCTCAGAGTTCATATCCAAAAACATGTGCAATTTCAGAAATAAATTTATGTCCCTAAATCATCTTAATGTTACATTACAAGGAGATCTTGCTTAATAATTTTTAAAATGCTGGTCTCTATCCCTATATCCTAGTAAAGGTTATTCATCCTACATATAAACTGGCTAGGATGAACATTTTGCTTCTAGAAGTAGTAAATCTTGACATTCCTTTATCTCTTGCTTTCATGAGATACTCATTTGAATGCTGCCTTCTGCCAGTTCTAACTTCCCATTGAGAATAGGGGTGGGGGAAGACACTTAAAAATGGCACTATAATGAGTAGTGTTCCAATAATGTTTAATAACCAGCTCTAGGAGAGAAACAAACCTTGAGGCATTTGCTGATTTCTGTGCTGTGAATACTACCAACATGTCCAATTTAAGCTACCAACATGATATCTCTGAGCGGGGAGTTGGGAAGAAATGTTCTAGCACACCACTAACAGAGTGAGCTATTTATTTCCTAAACTTTGGATATTTTATGTATTTTACAGAATGCTTTTTCTTCACCCCAATGAACCTTTGAGAGTAACTTAAAGGTCTAAAATCAAATATGAATTTTGATTTAGTATAATTCATACCAAAAGCTAAAATAAAGCAGTGATTTTTTCCCTTAAGAATATGAGATTCATTTTATACAAGATATATACAAAAGATTAATTTGTAATGTCTTATTAACAAGATACTCAATTTATAAGATTGAGCATGGTGCTCACTTCAGCAGCACATATGCTAAAATTAGAACGATATAGAGAAGATTAGCATGTCCCTTGCACAAGGATGACATGCAAATTCATGAAGCATTCCATATTTTTCAGAGTGAACAGAGAACCTATAGAATGGGAGAAAATTTCTGCAATCTATCCATCTGACAAAGGTCTAATATCCAGAATCTATAAGAAACTTAAACAAATTTACAAGAAAAAACAAACAACCCCATTAAAAAGTGGGTAAAGGACATGAACAGACACTTCTCAAAAGAAGACATTCATGTGGCCAACAAACATATGAAAAACACTCAACATCACTGATCATTAGAGAAATGCAAATCAAAACCACAATGAGATACCATCTCATGCCAGTCAGAATGGTGATTATTAAAAGTTAAGAAACAACAGATGCTGACGAGGCTATGGAGAAATAGGAACACTTTTACACTGTTGGTTGGAATGTAAATTAGTTCAACCATTGTGGAAGACAGTGTGGTGATTCTTCAAAGACCTAGAACCAGAAATACCATTTGTCCCAGTAATCCCATTACTAGGTATATACCCAGAGGAATATAAATCATTCTATTACAAAGATACATGCACCTGTATGTGCACCACTATTCACAATAGCAAAGACAGAATCAACCCACATGCCCATCAGTGATAGACTGGATAAAGAAAATAAGCAGCCATAAAAAGAAATGAAATCATGTCCTTTGCAGGGACATGGATGGAGCTGGAAGCCATTATCCTCAGCAAACTAACACAGGAACAGAAAACCAAACACCACATGTTCTCGCTTATAAGTGGTAGATAAACAATGAGAACACATGGACACAAAGAGGGGAACAATACACACTGGGGCCTGTCAGGGGGTTGGAGGGAGGGAGAGCATTAGGATAAATAGCTAATGCATGTGGGGCTTAATACCTAGGTAATAGATTGATAGGTGCAGCAAATCACTATGGCACACGTTTACCTATGTAACAAACCTGCACGTCCTGCACATGTATCTTGGAACTTAAATTAAATGAAATTTAAAAAGAAAAAAAGATCAAGCATGGGAACATTCTGGCATTCTAGGAAATTTCTCTGGGAGTCTGGATGATAGTATCACTTCTTCCCAAAACCTTTCCCGGATCCCTCTCTTTAATATACCTTCAGTAAAATTAACCATTCCTTTCTTTGTGCCTATGTAGCCTATTCAGACTTCTATAATGGCTCTGTATCATTCCTTGTTTATTTCCAGTTACTAAACTTCAGCTAAGACCATGAAGTATGTGTTATTCAGGTTATATCCTAAGCACCTAGTAAAGTACCTGACACATAGTAGGTACTTAGTAAATACTGGTTTAATAAATGAAATATTAAAATAAACTCACATATGGGGGAGAATTACAAGGTTACAATGGAAAACAAACCTAAAGAGATATTTACCATTTTATTCTGAAAGACTTTTCCACTTCTTGTTTTGCTTTCAGACATACCAAGTTCAGATGTTTTATTGACTAACTGCTCAACCTAAAAAAGAAAATAATTACAAAAAATATAACTTAGTATAATAAAACCTTTTCATAACACAATAAATGGGGTCCAAAAATTTAACCACATAAAATTTAGGGTCTTGTCAAGTTAAAATCAATAATTTTGAGTTGGTTCATACTGTTCAAAAAGCACAAAAATAAAGATAGTGAAACTGACACTTTACATAATTGGCCAGCCACTGAACTGAGAAAGTACCAAATGATCACCAGGCACCACCCTTCCAGAAGACAAGAAATTTAGTCTACTTATTTGATAAATGGGCTGGGCAGAGGAAGACAGACAATCAATCATCAATCATATTATTTCCAAGTTCATATTACCTAAATCTCTTATTTCAGGATTTTACTGTATTTGAAAAGCAGAATAAAACATGTATGCTCCAAGGCAACACAAATGTATTATATATTCCACTTATAAATACAAAGCAGGGTGGAATAAATAACTGCATAAGATTCTATCTAGCTCTGAAATTCTCAGATTCTACCAATAGTATTTAGGTTTATTACTAAACAAATCCACCAGTAATATACTCAAAATTCATCAACATATAATTTCCAGATTTAGTTAATAACAAGCATTCTAAATATTGAATTGTATTCTAAAAGACCTGGAATAAGAAAATCTGAAAAATAAAAAATTAGCACAGAAGCAACTGTCCTGTGAACAAAACAAAAGTGAGATGAAACTATCAAGTTTATACCTGAGAATGAGAAATAGAAAGATCTGGACTTTCTTTAGACCTCATAATTTCATCTTCCTCACAAACTAAACTTGGTTCTGTATAAAAAAGAAAAAAAAAAGTTACACGGGTATAAAATTGAGTTGGAAGTGAGTTAATGTACATTTTCATTAACTTCTTACCTTCAAGTTCAGAAGATGCAGGGTTTTTTTCCTGTTCTTCCATTTTAGTTTCAATGTCCAAATCATCCTACATAATTATGTGAAGAAAAAAATTGACACATTTCAAAAAGGAACTGAAACAACTGAGCAGAAAGCATTTATGAACAAATTTGTTTCATGTGAAGGCTAAATACAATATAAAACTACTGGCCGGGCATGGTGGCTCATGCTTGTATTACTAGCACTTTGGAAGGCCATGGAGGGAGGATTGCTTGAGACTAGTAGTTCCAGATTAGCCTGGGCAATATGATGAGACCTCGTCTCTATGAAAAAATTTTAAAAATTAGCCAGGTGTGGTGGCATGTTTCTGTCACCTGAGGCTGAGGTGAGAGGATCGCTTGAGCCCAGAAGTTTGAGGCTGCAGTAGCCGTGATCATCCCACTGCGCTCCAGCCTGGGAGACAGGACGAGACCCTGACTCAAAAACAAACAAACAAAAAAACCCAGGCCAGGCGCAATGGCTTACGCCTGTATTCCCAGCACTTTGGGAGGCTGAGGTGGGCAGATCACTTGGGGTCAGGAGTTGGAGACCAGCCTGGCTAACATGGTGAAATCTCGTCTCTACTAAAAATACAAAAATTAGCCCGGCGTGGTGGCACACGCTTGTAATCCCAGCTACTCAGGAGGCTGAGGCAGGAGAATACCTTGAACCCAGGAGGCTAGAGGTTGCAGTGAACCAAGATCTGCCACTGCACTTCAGCCTCGGCAAAAGAGCAAGACTCTGTCTCAAAAAACAAAACAAAACAAAACAAACAAACCAGAAAACCCCCAAAACCTACAACTACCTCATGGTTGCTAGAAATAAAAGTGTTCCTAGAATTTCTATCAAAAGGCAATTTATTAATCCAAATAAAGTATAAAATACTATTTTTCTTTATTTTGCAGGGTTGCTTTAAGGACAAATGATAAAAATATACAACTTTCGGCCAGGCGTGGTGGCTCATGCCTGTAATCCCAGCACTTTGGGAGGCACAGGTGGGCAGATCACCTGAGGTCAAGAGTCCGAGACTAGCCTGACCAACATGGAGAAACCCTGTCTCTACTAAAAATACAAAATTAGCCAGGCATGGTGGCGCATGCCTGTAATCCCAGCTACTTGGGAAGCTGAGGCAGGAGAATCACTTGAACCTGGGAGGAGGAGGTTGCTGTGAGCTGAGATCGTGCCATTGCACTCCAGCCTGGGCAACAAGAGTGAAACTCTGTCTCAAAAAAAAAAAAAGTAATAAACAAAAACTCTTCAGAGAGTTATTGAAGGATAAGCTCAGTCCTGTTATGGTAGAAATTGCAACAGGTTTAATGTCTACATTACAATTATTGTTCCCTTTGTGATACATGTGAAAGAGATTTAAATATTTTAAAGAATGCTACAAACACCTCAGCCATATTTGTTATAAAGCAAGACTGGGATTTAGGTCTTAGAAAAAAGTTTTTTTCTTTGACTGAATTGGTTGAAAATTGATTGAATTTTCTATGTGTAAAGATGTGGTTAGACAGCCTAATCAGAATAGTGAATCTCTGTACATAAGTACTGTAGTCATAATTTAGAATAAATTGAGACACAGAATACAAGAGAGGTAAGATTAAAGGACATAATGTTAATGCTTGAAAGATTAAAGCAATAATGACTTTCATATTTGCTGGAAGTGAGGCAACAAAAAAACTCTTTTATACTTCTATTCATCCATTCACTCGACTAATACTTAGGACGCACTAACTAGAAATCCAAGTGCTAGGCACAGGATGATTAAAAAGTTGAATGAGACACTTTTCCTGACTTCCAGGAACTTCCAGGCTGCTTCAGAACAGTGACTTTCCAGGCCCTAGAGAAATTCAAGCACAGGCTACCTGAACACTTAGTAGGGATGTTGTAGAAAAGATTCCATCATTAGCCGGGAGTTAGACTAGTGCAATGCTTTTCAAATTATGCCCTAGAGTCCTAGGGGTTTCCTCAGAGTCCACTAAGAAGGTAAGTGACATAGGGAGTGGCAGAGCCTCCAGGAACATTCCCTACTTCAACCAGAATAGTTGTGCTTTTAAGTTCTAGTACAATGTTGTTTGGGCTAAGTAAAAAGTTTTAAAACCATAGGCCTAGACTTTAAGGTCCCTTTCAACCTTGAGTTTATGATTATAATACAGAATTTACACAAATGTTAATGGGAGCTATGAAAAATCTTCAGAATTGAGTCAAACATTTGTTATTATTGTTCTTTATAACTCTTGAAATACACTTACACTTGTATAATGCTCCTGTTCATCTTCTACATCTTTGTCCCTCAGGATTTTTTGAAATGGTGTTTTTATTTGTTTTGGTGATAGTATAGTTGAATCAATATTTTCCATTCGTTCTCTCTCAGTGGTCACTTTTACTTTGAAGATGTGAAAAGGTGTTGAGACTTCTCCCACATTTAAATACATAGGTTCCCCTTCAAATATAACTCCTTCACAATCACCATCCTTAAAACCAGGAGGCTGGTAATCTGGGGGTGTAACTGCAAAAAAGTAAGTGTAAACTGTGCTGTTCATGAAATTAAAGAAAATATAATTATTATTATAAAAACACATGCAGATTGCAGGTATTTCAAATAGTATATAAGGGCATAAGGTAAAACATACGAATTACTCTCCTGCTATGTCCAAGTCCCCATTTTATTCCCTAAAGGTAAGCTTTGTTTTCTTCACTTGACTGTCTGTGACCTTGAGTAAATTACTCGTCATCCCTGATTTGATTTTCTCATCTGTCAAATGGTGAAAATAATAGTACCTACTTCATAGGGTCATTGTGGGAATAAAATAAAGTGTCGTAAAATGTTGAGAAGAGAACTGGCACATAGTAAATACTCAGTAAATGTTAGTTGTCATTTTTGTTGCTTTATGTTCTTCTAGAAGACATGCATATAATAAAAGATATTTCATATTTACATAGGTTTTAGGAAATATATATAAAATTTCTTAAAAAACACAAATGAGCTCATACCATTCCATACCTAGCTGGTTTTAACTTAATAATATATCTTGGATAACATAATTTATCAGCACCTTCTTTTTAACAGCTTGTGTAGTATTCTATTACGCAGATGGACCATAATTTATTTACTCAGTCCCCAATGAAGGACACTGAAGTTGTTTCCAGTTTGTTCCTATTTTAGCCAATGCTATAATCAAAATCCTTATATAACTTTGCGTATTTGCACAATTATATCTTCAATATATTTTTCTCACTATAGAATTTCTGGATTAAAGATAGTGTGCATTTAAAATTTTGATACTGCCAAATTGTCCTCTAAAAATGTTGCACCTGTTTACAGTCCCTCGAGTGTATAAAAGTGCCTGCTCGGCCGGGTGCTGTGGCTCACGCCTGTTATCCCAGTACTTTGGGAGGCCAAAGTGGGTGAATCACTTGAGATCAGGAGTTCAAGACTAGCCTGGCCAACACGGTGAAACCCCATCTGTACTAAAAATACAAAAATTAGCCAGACATGGTGGCGAGTGCCTGTAGTCCCAGCTACTCAGGAGGCTGAGACAGGAGAATCGCTTGAACCCAGGAGGTGGAGGCTGCAGTGAGCTGAGATTATGCCACTGCACTCCAGCCTGGGAGACAGAGCAAGACTCTGTCTCAAACAAAAAAAAGTTCCTGTTTCCCCACATCCTTATCAATAATGGATTAACACGTTTTACCAATCTGATAAGTGAAAACTGTTAACTCATTGTTAAATTTGAGTGAGGTTATACTTCACATGGATATGTTCCTATCACTAGAGAAGCATCTATTTTA
This sequence comes from Pan troglodytes, assembly GCF_028858775.2. NCBI lineage: Eukaryota > Metazoa > Chordata > Mammalia > Primates > Hominidae > Pan > Pan troglodytes. The sequence continues at coordinate 98,501,843 of NC_072398.2, read as the reverse complement.
AAGCTTAATTTTGTAAATCTTTCTTTCTTGAATAGTGATATTAAGTGTAAATTTTATAATTTCAAAAAATTTAGGTGCTAAAAATATTTGGAATGGAAACCAATTGTTTCAATAATGATAAAACATATGTACCAACTGAAACAGGATGTATTGCAAATAGTACCTTCATCATAGTAAAAAAGTTTCATGGTCAAACAAACATCATTAGGTAAAGGCCCCAGATTTTGCATTAGGATATAAATCTTGCGAATGAGGAGAATGCTTGCTTTCTTGGTGTCAGTAGACGACATGCTAGATTCGTTGCTTCGGTTTTTACTAGAAGATAATCACATATTAATTTATTTTATAAAACCTGTGGCTTCTAATATCATAACTTTACATTTTAACTATTTGAGATTCTTATTTCTATTATAGCATTAAGCTGTTAACTTGAAAGTTACCATGTGTTTTAATGTCACTATTATAAAATTTTAATATTAATATCATTGCTATAAATAATAACTTAATTTTACTTAAGTGCATTTTATATTAAGTGTTTAAAGAAAGCAAATTATGTTTTAAAATTATATTTCTATATTTCTAATCACCTAAGTTCTCTTTCCACAATTAAAATTGCTTATTATTAGCCACAGAATCCTGGCTTGAAGCTACTGCAAGCCACCACTCCATTTTGCATAGCCACATCTTGATGGTTAATTGGGGATGTCCCTGCAGTTTCAGAATGAATCCTGAGGTTTAGCTATATAGCATTAATATGAATAAGTGGTAATCTGTAATACAAACAGAAAACTATAGAACAATACCTTATGAAGTCCATGAGTGGTCCATTATTGGTGTATTTGAATTTGAATTGGTAACATTCTGAAATTGTCTTAAATAGAAAATATCGCAGTTATGCTTCTGATATTCAGTACTAGCTGCTAAATAGCTATATTCTGTTTTGTATGACTCAACATCTAGTCAATACTTTTTTCTGCCATATTAATCCCTATTGATCCATTGAAACTTTTGATTCCTCATAGTCAGTTTTCATGGTTTGGGTTTGGGGCTTCAGTCTTGGAGAGACATTTATTTCCCAACTCATTGTAATGTATGTTATTGTACGGAAAAGAGAGATCAGACTGTTACTGTGTCTATGTAGGAGGGAAGACATAAGAGACTCCATTTTGAAAAAGACTTGTACTTTAAATAATTGCTTTGCTGAGATGTTGTTAATTTGTAGCTTTGCCCCAGCCACTTTGACCCAGCCACTTTGACCCAACCACTTTGATCCAATCTGGAGCTCACAGAAACATATGTTGTATGAAATCAAGGTTTAAGGGATCTAGGGCTGTGCAGGACGTGCCTTGTTAACAAAATGTTTACAAGCAGTATACTTAGTAAAAGTCATCGCCATTCTCTAGTCTCAATAAACCAGGGGCACAATGCATTGCGGAAAGCCGCAGGGACCTCTGCCCTTGAAAGCGGGGTATTGTCCAAGGTTTCTCCCCATGTGATAGTCTGAAATATGGCCTCGTGGGATGAGAAAGATCTGACCATCTGCCAGCGCGACACCCGTAAAGGGTCTGTGCTGAGGTGGATTAGTAAAAGAGGAAAGCCTCTTGCAGTTGAGATAGAGGAAGGCCACTGTCTCCTGCCTGCCCCTGGGAACTGAATGTCTCGGTATAAAACCCGATTGTACATTTGTTCAATTCTGAGATAGGACAAAAACTGCCCTATGGTGGGAGGCGAGACATGTTTGCAGCAATGCTGCCTTGTTATTCTTTACTCCACTGAGATGTTTGGGTGGTGAGAAACAAATCTGGCTTACGTGTATGTCCAGTCATAGTACCTTCCCTTGAACTTAATTATGACATAGATTCTATTGCTCACATGTTTGTTGCTGACCTTCTCCTTATTATCACCCTGCCCTCCTACTACATTCCTTTTTACTAAAATAATGAAGATAATAATCAATAAAAACTGAGGGAACTCAGAGACCGGTGCCGGTGCAGGTCCTTGGTATGCTGAGCGCCGGTCCCCTGGGCCTACTATTGTTTCTCTATACTTTGTCTCTGTGTCTTATTTCTTTTCTCAGTCTCTCGTCCCACCCGACTAGAAATGCCCACAGGTGTGGAGGGGCAGGCCACCCCTTCAGTTATTTATACCACATGGAAGGAACTCCTTAGCAGGCAGATAAGGGAGGCAACATACCTCAGCAGAGTGGCTAACACAGGGCATAAATCTTTGCTATACTGTAACCACAGGCAAGCCACTTAAGCCTTAGTTTAAGTATTAGTTTCCCCAGCTAAAAAAGAGATTAAAGACAGTACATATCTCATTGATAGTTGTGAATAAATATTCACAAATGGGATAATTTATACAGGGTACTTTATAAAGTACCTGACATATAGTAAACATTCAATAAATATTATTATTGTATCAACAAGGTTGCTAATTTACTGATAGAAAAAATGCACAATTATAAAACATATGAAAATAAATGAACATTTTCTGAACAATCAATTAGTTTTCTGAACACAATCTATTAATTCACAGCCTTTACCCAAATGATCTGCTTTGTCAGCATGGACACATATTAAGCATTAATCGCAGGTGTGAGTATCAAAGAAAAGACACATTCTCAGCCCTCCTGAAGCGTGAATACTTCTATTGCTTTCTTTATACTTCATTGCTTACATAGTGATGTTTTTAAACATCTATTTTTAACACCAGTTTAAATCTACCTCTCCTTGACTGAATGAAACGTTATATTGTAACAGCTATAGCGTAATGGGTAAACACCCAAATTGTGAACTGGCCTTCCTAGGTTCAAAAACCTGGTTCTGCCACTTCAGCCACTATGACCTTAGGCAAGAAACCCCTTGTACTTAGATTTCCTCATCTGTAAAGCGGAGAAGCTAATAGTGGTTACCTCATGAAGGTTGGGATGAATAAATGAGATAATGCACATAAAGCCCCAAAGAACAGAGCCTAATATAAAGTAAGCACTCGGTAGATCTTTCCCCCTTGTTTCTTATCTTCTGGTTTTCCCTTTCACGTTCTCCCTTCTCTCCTTTAATGGTAAGATAAATAGGTAGCTATGAATGGATTGGGATGAATATTCGAAGTTTAAGGATGACTTTCTTACTTTCCTAAAACTCAAGCCCTTTCATAATTCTAAAATGTAGTATAAAAAATACTACAAAGAATTCGACGTCAGGAGATTTAAGTTAAGTTTCTAACAGTTTGTAAGCTTTGTGGCCTAAGATCAGTCACATAATCTCTGTCATGCTAATCTGTTTAAAGGTAACAATCCAAGCCCTGCCTTACCTCAGAAGAGTTTTATGAAGCTCAAATGTGAAAATATATATGAAAGTATATTGATTAAAGCATAATTAAAAGCATAAGATATTCTTATATTATATTTCGTGTTATTTTTAGATATTAGAGGCATTATGTTTCTTTAGTAACTCAAGCACACTTACCTGAGGATCTTCTGGGTTTGTGTATACCTATTTAAAAACAATTTACAATTGAGTTATCTAAGGCTAAGTATTCAAGAACTAAATTAGATGTTCAGACTAAACTTCATGTGAACTCAGCAAAACAAACAAATAAAAATGACCACCCAAAATATTACTTTTTCATTCCATTGAATAGATCAGTTATTTGAATAATGTGACATAATCAATTGATAGTTTTAGTGTCATTTAATTAAGCAAGGCCAAATTTGGCAGTATTAAAAAAAGAACACACAATTTAAAAATACTTACAGCTAGAACAACCATCCTTAGCTGAAATACAACAAAGAACAAAAATCTTACTTGTAGTCTATAAAATAATTTTTCATTACGAATCATAAGAATTCTTTGTCCTATTTCAACATGTATTCCTAATAACAAACAATCATTGCAGATCTTGACTGCATAAGATCAATGCCTATAATGCAGTACCTTAGATATGCTTCCCTATCCCCTGAAATATCTATTGCTACTAAAATTACTGATGATTGAAATTCATGTCAGCACTTTATTTCATTGACTTAAGCAAAAAGGACATTACTGCCAGTTACAAGGAAAAAATATATATATTGTGAAATAACACAATATATGTGTTATACTGAAAACAATGAGAACTGATTTTGAAAAAAGAAAAAGCAGAGTTCAGGGCCCTGTGAATTCAACAGAGGGAGGAAGTTTTGGAGACCATAGGAAAAGAAAATCATAGAAAATAATTTAATCAAGTGATCTGCCAAAAATCTAAGAGTCATCCTTGATTCTGATCTTTTCCTTGTATTACACAGCCAGTCCATCAACAAATCCAATCACTTCTACTGCCAAATCTATCCTGAATCTCCTCTCTCTGCTATCCTGGTCTAAGCAACCATTATTTCTCACCAGTACTACAGTAATGGCCTAGGTGCTATTCTCCTTACTCCCAATCTTAATCTCCTTCTACAGCATATTCTCTAAATTGTGGGCAAAGTGATTTAAAACAATTATTTTTTAAGACAGAGTATCACTCTGTCACTCAGGCTGGAGTACAGTGGCATGATCTCAGCTTACTGCAATCTCCACCTCCCAGGTTCAAGCAATTCTCCTGCCTCAGCCTCCTGAGTAGCTGGGATTACAGGCGCGCCAACACGCCTAGCTCATTTTTGTATTTTTAGTAGAGACAAGGTTTCACCATGTTGGCCAGGCTGGTCTCAAACTCCTAACCTTAGGTGATCCACGTGTCTTGGCCTCCCAAGGTGCTAGGATTACAGGCATGAGCCACCATGCCTGGCCTAAAACAATTTTTAAATGTAAATCAAATATTACATTTCTATGTATAACCTTTGAATGGCTTTTCTTTGCACCTAAAATAAAAGCCACTGAGTGCTCTGGCCCTGCTTATCTGCCCAGGCTCATCTCATGTTATTCTCCCCCACTGCACAATTGCCCTCAGTCATATTGGCCTTCTTTTTGTTCCTGGAACTCTCTAAACTTCCAATTCTTTGCATTTGCTGCTCTGCCAGGAGTATTTTCTCCTAAAATCAATGCCTGGCTGGTTTCTTCTCATTCAGGTCTCTTCAATGTCACTTCCTCAGAGAAGCTCCTATGATCATCCCATCTAAAGTTACTTCACCTTTCCATTTACCACATACTTTTGCTAAAAATTTTAATGGCAATTTAACATTATTGAAAAGTATATGATTTGTTTTATTAACTACTTGTTTTCCTACTATACAAGGGACCCTTTTTGTTTTGTTGATCACTGTTAGCTTACCCAGTTCCTACCTAGAAGAGATGCCTAACACATAACGGGCGCTCAATATTTACTACGCCTTAATGGGGAAGATTAGGAACCATGAATAAAAATTAATCTTCTTGAGGCTGAGGCAGGAGAATGGCGTGAACCTGGGAGGCGGAGCTTGCAGTAAGCCGAGATGGTGCCACTGCACTCCAGCCTGAGCGACAGAGCAAGACTCCATCTCAAAAAAAAAAAAAATTCATCTTCTTCACAATTAGCCGAGTGCTGGACTTCATTATGCAAGTTGGTACTAAATTATACTAAGTATGCAAAAAGGATTACAATACATCTTAAAACCTTCTTAATTTTGCTAATTCAGAATTTGTGACAATTTAACCTAGATTATGTGGAAATTTATTTTTGAACCCTAATAAGAAAATAATTTATTAAATTATTAGTATAAACAAGCTTGTAGAAGGCATGTGAAACTAATGAATAAACTATTTGAAAAGACTCTTTAATTCATTAACTTTTTTGTAAGTTAACACGTGTTATTAATACAAATAAGTGTTAAAAAAACTAGCTTGGAAAAATTTGTTTAGTGTTAATTCCATTATCTTTAAATGAGTTGATGATTAGTCTTTAAAATATTCAAATGTTTAGGCTTTTCAGTAATTCAGACTGACCTACACTCAAGTTAGTTCAAATGAATGTTTTACTACATCATAACTCCAGTTATATTTGTAGATCATAAACTGTAGAAAAAAAGGATAAAGAGATTGCAAGACTTACATATTTTTTCTGTAAAGCATCATAACATCCTAGCATCCTAAAAAAAAAAAAAATCAAGGATTCATTTTTAGACTGAATGCATTTCCAGAAAATAGTTATTTTCATAAATTTCCATATTATCTCATTACTAAATAATACAAAAATGTCTTATTAAAGCTCCCTTCTTATTAACTAGCTTAAAACAAGACAAAACATAAAAAACAATGTGGCAGAAATGTAAAATGATGATAGAGATGGAAGGGAAAATACAAAATATCTGACAGCTATTTGTGGGGAACAATAATAAAATAAATAAAGCCTGCTTGCATGGGGCACAAAATAAAGAAACATTTATTTTTAAAATTTATTTTTCCAAATACCTAGACTTCAAGGAGAGGAAAACTTCAGTGGAAAATTTAATGACCTACAAAAATGCTATCTAGCATTAAAGGGTGATTCACTAAAATTTGGTTAAACACCAAAGGTATCCAAGGTACAAAAAAAAGTAAAATGAGAAAAAAATAATTTTCTCTCTTTAGGTATTCTTTTACTTGCCATTTCACTAACTGTGTAGATCCTGGGCAATTTTTATCTTCTCTCAGTATTTTGACACAAAGATCTAAACACAAAAATGATGAAATATAGTTACTTAAGAAAAGTAAACAACTAGAAATTTTAAATGAAGTTTATTTTCTTCTGCTGTGTATTACAGGTAAATTATTATTATAATTATTATTATTTTGAGACAGGGTCTCACTCTATCACCCAGGATGGAGTGCGGTGACATGATCTCAGCTCACTGGAACTTCTGCCTTCCGAGTTCAAGCCATTCTCCCACCTCAGCCTCCCCAGTAGCTGGGACTTCAGGTGCGCCACCATGACCGGCTAATTTTTGTATTTTTTGGTAGAGACAGGGTTTCCTCAAGTTGGGCAGACTAGTCTCGAACTCCTGACTTCAGGTGACCCGCCTGCCTCAACCTCCCAAAGTGCTGGGATTACAGGCGTGAGCCACCTTGCCCAGCACAGGTAAATTATTAATAGCAATAATTAATATTATTAATGTAATTAAAGGAAGAAAGGTTATATGAAAGTAGTATTTTAATATTTATTATAAGATGCCATCATAATAATTAGGATGCAAGCTGATGGGTACAAAAATATTTCGTAAAAAACTTATAGAATCCATGAAATTAGATATGTTGCTTTCATGCCATTGTTATACAAGAATCTTAGAATCTTATCCCAGTAAAATACTTGTAAAGGCCAAGAAGTTAACGGGCTATCAAAAACAAAGAGGCCTGCAAAGAAGCAACATGTAACACAGTGGAAAAGACTGAGAGTCTCTCATATCCTCAGGTACCTTAATTGAAAAACAGGTATTTGTAGGACTGCTACATGAATTAACAAGATATCGTATATAACATAGTGCTTAACATATTGCCCAGCACATAACTGGTGTACAATATTATGCATGTATAATGTACTGAGAAATAAGTTATTATTGTAGTATAAACTGGCTGTATTATTATTATTATTTTAATTTAAAAAATAGAGATGGAGTCTCCTTATGTTGACCAGGCTGGTCTTGAACTCCTGGCCTCAAGTGATCCTCCTGCCTCAGCCTCCCAAAGTGCTGGGATTACAGACGTGAGCTTCCACGCCTGGCCCTGGCTGTATTATTTTTACTTCCTTAAAATAGCACAAGAACATACACTACTACTGTATGTTTTCTATTGATTTCTTTCATCATTATAAGCATAATTTCAGGTAAAATTATACTTGAGAAACTGAGGAAAAATTTTATGATTAAGTGCTTCTAAAGGTATTGAATATATATATATATGTATATATTTTAAAACCATTTAGGTATCCAAACAAAAAGAAAAACTTGTACATCAGTGCGGCATTATTCATAATAGCCAAAAAGAGAACCCAAATGTTCATCAACTGATAAAGGGATAAATAAAATGTGGTACAGCCATACAATAGAACATTATTCAGCAACAAAAGGGGATGAAGCACTGATCCATGCTACAATACGGAGGAACCTTGAAAACATGCTAAGTGAAAGCCAGTCACAAAGGACCACTTTTTTTTTTTTTTTTTTTTTTTTTTTTGAGACTGAGTCTTGCTCTGTTGCCAGGCTGGAGTGCAGTGGCACAATCTCGGCTCACTGCAACCTCCGCCTCCCGGGTTCAAGCGATTCTCCTGCTCAGCCTCCCAAGTAGCTGGGACTACAGGCATGCACCACCATGCCCGGCTAATTTTTGTATTTTTAGTAGAGACGAGGTTTCACCATGTTGGCCAGGATGGTCTCCATGTCTTGACTTTGTGATCCGCCCGCCTCGGCCTCCCAAAGTGCTGGGATTACAGGCGTGAGCCACTGCACCCGGCCAGGACCACATTTTATATTATTTCATTTATATGAAATGTCCAGAATAAGTAAATCTGTACAGACAGAAAGTAGATTGGTGATTGCCTAGGACTGGGAAGGTTGAGGGGAAGTGCATAGTGGCTTAAGGGGTATGGAGTTTCTTCTTGGGATGAAGAAATGTTCTAAAATTGACTGTGGTGATGGTTGTACAAATCTGTTAATTTATTAAAAATCATTGAAATGGGCCGGGCGCGGTGGCTCACGCCTGTAATCACACCACTTTGGGAGGCCGAGGCGGGCGGATCACAAGGTGAGGAAATCGAGACCATCCTGGCTAACACGGTGAAACCCCGTCTCTACTAAAAATACAAAAAATTAGCCGGGCGTGGTGGCGGGCGCCTGTAGTCCCAGCTACTTGTGAGGCTGAAGCAGGAGAATGGCGTGAACCCAGGAGGTGGAGCTTGCAGTGAGCCGAGATGGCACCACTGCACTCCAGCCCGGGCGAGACCCCGTCTCAAAAAAAAAAAAAAAAAAAAAAAAATCATTGAAATGTACACTTTAAACAAGTGAACTGTCAGGTACGTGAATTGTATTAATAAAGCTTCTATTAAAATAAAATTTCTAAGTCAAAAATTATAGTTTTGGAGCAAGCAAAAATAAAAATACCATTTTAAAAGAAAGCTTTAAAATAAATATTGTATTACCATCTAGATATCTTGTTCCATAAGCGCATTCTGGGAATATTCCCCTCAAATACGTGATACAGGATACTGAAACTGCTAGAAGCCTCTTCACTAACACCAAAGACTGGTGTTCAGTTGATATCTTATTGGGAAATACCAGTGCACTCTAAAATTCAAGGGAAAGTAGAACACTTTATTTAAATTTATTAAAAATAAAGTTTCTCTTGACTTAACATATAACCAATTTTGTATAAGCATAGTACTCACCCCAAGAATTCCTCCCTATATTGGTTAGTAATCCCCCAAAAGTCAGAGCGGCATAAAAATGTGAGGGTATTTCTAGGGTAATAGCCTAAAGGACATATGCAAAAAGTACCTAAAAATCTTTTAATTTTTTTTTTTTTTTTTTAAATTGAGACAGGATCTCACCGTATTGCCCAGGCTGGAGTGCAGTGGCACAATCACAGCTGCCTACAACCTCCATTGGATGCAAGTTGATGGGCACAAAGTATTTCATTAAAAAAGTATAGGCCGGGTGCAGTGGCTCAGGCCTGTAATCCCAGCACTTTGGGAGGCTGAGGCGGGTGGATCACAAGGTCAGGAGTTCAAGACCAGCCTGGCCAAATGGTGAAACCCTGTCTCTACTAAAAATACAAAAATTAGCTGGGCGTGGTGGCAGGTACCTGTAAACCCAGCTACTCTTGTAATCCCAGCACTTGGGAGGCTGAGGCAGGGAATTGCTTGAGCCCAGGAGGCAGAGGTTGCTGTGAGCCAAGATCGCACCACTGCACTCCAGCCTGAGTGACAAAGCGAGACTCCATCTCAAAAAAAAAGTATATAATCATTATATAATTCTTCAGATTATATTCAAATATATCAAATGCTTGTATTTTGAGGATGAATAAAACAAATGTTAATAGTGGCTGGTATTTTAAAAACACCTTTTTGGGACACCCATATAAAGTGTTTTTCAGTTTAATGGTTTTTAGTTTATTCACAGAGGTGTGTGTGCAACAATCACCACCAATTTCATAACATTTTCTTCATCCCAAAAAGGAAACCCATACCAATTAGCAATCACTCCCTGTCCCTTATCCCATCCCATGTCCTACCCATTAGCCTATCTGTCCCTATAAATTTGCCTATTCTAGACATTTCATATATCCTCGCACAACCTCTAAAGTAGCTGAGACTACAGGCGTTGCACCACCATGCCTGGCTAATTTTTTTTTTTTTTTTTTTTGTAGAGATGGCATCTCACTATGTTACCCAGGCTGACCTAAACTCTTGGGCTCAAGCAATCCTCTCACCTCAGCCTCAGCTCAAAAAGTACCTAAAAATCTTAAGAATCCTCTTGCAGATTAACTGTCTGTAAATGCATAACACATGGATAGATTACATTGATTTTTCTCTTTGGTCACTGAGTAGGTATAACAGAGGTTAAGTGTAATGCAAAATCCTATACAAATATAGCAAATGCATATTTGTCTCTCGGTTACAAACATTCATTTTCTTTCTTTTTGAGACGGAGTCTCACTGTTACCCAGGCTGGAGTGCAGTGGTGTGATCTCGACTCACTGCAACCTCCCCCTTCTGAGTTCAAGTGATTCTCCTGCCTCAGCCACCTTCATAGCTGAGATTACAGGCGTGAGCCACCGTGCCCGGCCTCATTTTCTTATTTATTTATTTTTATTCTGCTTATATATTGAACATTCATGTTCTAGAGGTGGACTGCTATGAACAATAATTTCATCAAAGCAACAAAGCAGTATTCATTAATACCTAATGTAAATTAAATGTGAATGAGCAATTTAATGCAATGCAGCAAACATCCAATAGAATTCTCAATTAATTCAAAATACTTTAGCAAATATCTTCATTTCTTAAAACATGCAGTTTCCTGGTATCATAAAACCCTCAAATAGTTGAGCCCTAACTTCCAACAGAGTATTTGAGACTTCAAGAAACAATAAAAGCAGCTATTATTAAGATATACCAAAATACAAGAAATCATACCATGGGAGTCCTCTGCAACTGGGCAGTGGCCATCTTCTTCTGATAAAGTATTTTCTTTAATTCAACCTTGTGACACAAATACAAGCTTTAACTTAGAGCTCATTTTTTTCCTCTAACATTTCAGTTTACCACATATAAAATTCAAAACAATTTTATGTGAATAAATTTGAATTTCTTTAATTAAAATAGAGTCTTCAAAAACGTAGAGGTCGATATTGCAGTTGAACCATTTTGAGTAGGGTCCCGATTTGAAGCCATTTGACTAGCAAGTCTCAAACAAATGGGTTATTAAGAAACTGTTTAAGAGAACTTTTTAAAAAGGCACAATCTTCCTATTGTTATTCCCTATACAAATTCAAACAATGACAACATTGTACAGGTAGGTATTCAGTAATGAAAAATTGCCTGGCAAACCCTCTAAACTTTTTCAGTTTTATTTCTTTTTATTTTTCATTTTTTTGAGACGGAGTTGCGCTCTGTCGCCAGGCTGGAGTGCAGTGGCGCGATCTCAGCTCACTGCAAGCTCCGCCTCCCGGGTTCAAGCGATTCTCCTGCCTCAGCCTCCCGAGTAGCGGAGACCACAGGTGCCCACCACCACAGCCAGCATATATATATATATATATACAAATTTTTTTTTTCGAGACGGTGTCTCTCTCTGTTGCCCAGGCTGGAGTGTAATGGCGCGATCTCGGCTCACCGCAACCTCCCCCTCTGGGTTCAAGTGATTCTCCTGCCTCAGCCTCCTGAGTAGCTGGGACTCCAGGCATGCCACCACGCCCAGCTAATTTTTGTATTTCTAGTAGACACGGGGTTTCACCATGTTGGCCAGGAAACTCCTGACCTCGTGATCCGCCCGCCTCGGCCCCCAAGGTGTTGGGATTATAGGCGTGAAGCACCGTGCCCGGCCGCTAATTTTTTTTTCTATTTTTAGTGGAGACGGGGTTTCGCCATGTTGGTCAGGCTGGTCTCAAATGATCCTCCGGCCTCAGCCGCCCAACTTGCTGGGATTACAGGAAGTTGTGTGTCCGGAACCACTGTGTCCGGCCCCAATTTCACTTTTCTTAATCAGACAATTCAGCTGGAAGAGTTTACTAAAGAGGCAAACTTCATAGAAGAACCTATTTACGTTAAACGTTTAAATTTATCCTGACAAATCCTGAATTCGCCGTCCGTACTCACCCCATCTCAAGAACCTCTGTTGACAAGTAAGTGGGTATACATTTTTACCGCAAATGTTTTACCACTAAGACCTTAAGAAACTTAAAAGTAGGGGGAAGCTGACAGACAAAGAGATTAAAAAGTAAAATATACGCACACACACACACATATATACACACTAATATATATTACATTACGTCTGAGGGGCGGGCGCCGGAGACCAGAAGAGCTGCACGAGGCTGCACGCGCTGTGCCCGACGCGCATGCGCTTTCCTTCAACGGTCACCCGCTGGGGCGCGACAGTGGCTTTTTGACCCCTGGTCGAGGTCACCTTTCCCGCCAAGAGCAGCGCAAGGTGCACTGGGAGCCTCAGACACGGGAAGGCTCAGCGCCACGTCTCAGGCAGTGGAAAAGCCAGACAGAAGGGGGAAGGTTAAGTAACTGCGTGTGCAGTTACTGAATTTCTGATTGTTTTCTGACTTTTGATTTTCTTTCTTTCTTTTTTTTTTATTTTTTGAGACGGAGTTTTGCTCTTGTCGTCCAGGCTGAAGTGCAGTGGCATGATCTTGGCTCACTGCAACCTCTGCCTCCAGGGTTCAAGCGATTCTTCTGCCTCAGCCTCCCAAGTAGCTGGGATTACAGGCGTCCGCCACCATGCCCAGCTAATTTTTGTATTTTTAGTAGAGACGGGGTTTTGCCATGTTGGCCAAGCTGGTCTCAAACTCCCGACCTCAGGTGACCTGCCTCCCTCGGCCTCCCAAAGTGCTGGGATTACAGGCGTGAGCCACCACACCCGGCTGACTTTTGATTTTCTTATTGGAACTACCACAAATTGCATTTCCACCTTCCAATCTCCTGTATCTTCAGGAAACCATTTGCTTTAGCAGTCTTCTACTTAGCCACTTCCACTGTGTTATGTCATTGGGGACAATGGATAGCTTTGAATGTAATTTGTCTCATTTAGAAATAAAATAAAATCAGAGTGGGTAGGTATTAGTAGTTGGAGATTATTCAGTAGTACAAGCTTCTTAGTTTACAGATTATTATATATCCAAATACATTTCTTACCAGTGTAAACATTCAATTACAGGCATACCTTGGACATATTGCAAGTTCAGTTCCAGACCATCCAATAAAGCAAACAACACAATAAAGCAAATTACACAATTTTTTAGTTTTCCATGTGTATAAAAGTTATGTTGGCTAGATGTGGTGGCTCATGCCAATAATCCCAGCACTTTGGGAGGCTAAGGCGGAACGATTGCTTGAGGCCAGAAATTGGGGATCAGCTTGGGCAACAAAGTGAGACCCTGTCTCTACAAAAAATAAAAAAAATTAGGCAGAGGTTGTGGCACACACCTGTAGTCTCAGCTACTCAGGAGGCTTAGGCAGGAGGATCCCTTGAGCCCAGGAGTTTGCAGTGGCAGTGAGCCCTGTTTGAGCCACTGCATTCCTGCCTAGGCGGCAGTGAGACTTGTTTCAAAAAAAAAAATTATGGTTACACTATTAATATCTTTATATATATATATATAAATATTTTTTTTCTGAGACGGAGTCTTGCTCTGTCTGTCGCCCAGGCTGGAGTGCAGTGGTACGATCTCGGCTCACTGCAAGCTCCACCTCCTGGGTTCACACCATTCTCCTGCCTCAGCCTCCCAAGTAGCTGGGACTACAGGCGCCCGCCACCACGCCCGGCTAATTTTTTTGTATTTTTAGTAGAGACGAGGTTTCACCATGTTGGCCAGGATGGTCTCCATCTCTTGACTTTGTGATCCGCCCGCCTCGGCCTCCCAAAGTGCTGGGATTACAGGCATGAGCCACTGCGCCCGGCCCTTAATATATTTATTGTACATATCTTATGCTTACTGTAGCCTGTTAAGTGTGCAGGAGCATAATGTCTAGAAACACAACGCACATACTTTAATTTAAAAATACTTTATTGCTAAAAAATGCTAATGATCATCTGAACAATCATCTTTTTGCCGGTGGAGGGTCTTGCCTTGATATTAATGGCTGCTGACTGATCAGGGAGGTGTTTGCTGCATGTTGGGGTGTCTGTGGCAATTTCTTAAATTAGGACAACAATGACATTCACCACATCGATTGACTCTTCCTTTTACAAAAGATTTCTCTGTAGCATGTGATGCTGTTTTACAGCATTTTACCCACAGTAGAAATTCCTTCAGAATTGGAGTCAGTCCTTTCAAACCCTGCTGCTACTTTGTCAACTAAGTTTATGTAACATTCTAAATCCTTTGTTACCATTTCAACCTTGTTCTCAGCATCTTCACCAGGAGTAGATTCCATCGATTCCATCTCAATAAATCACTTTCCTCAATCATCCATAAGAAGCAATTCCAGCACTTTGGGAGGCTGAGGCGGGTGGATCACGAAGTCAGGAGTTTGAGACTAGCCTGGCCAATATGGTGAAACCTTGTCTCTACTAAAAATACAAAAATTAGCCAGGCATGATAGCACGCCTGTAATCCCAGCTACTAGGGAGGCTGAGGTGGGAGAATCGCTTGAACCCAGGAGGCTGAGGTTACAGTGAGCTGAAATCACGCCACTGCACTCCAGCCTGGACAACAGAGCAAGACACTATCTTAAAAAAAAAAAAAAAAGAAGCAATTCCTCAGCAGTTCAAATTTTGTCATGAGATTGTAGCAATTCAGTCCCATCTTCTTATCTTCAGGTTCTACTTCCAATTCTGGTACTCTTGCTATTTCCACATCTGCAGTTACTTCCTCCATGGCAGTCTCGAACTTCTCAAAGTCATCCATGAGGATTGGAATAACTTCTTCTAAACTGCTGCTAATGTTGATATTTTGACCTCCTCCTATGAATCACAAATATTCTTAATGGCATCTAGAATAGTGACGCCTTTCCAGAAGGTTTTCAATTTTCTTTGCCTACATCCATCAGAGGAATCACTATGGCAGCTACAGCCCTTACAAAATGTGTTTCTTAACTTATAAGGCTTGAAAGTCAAAATTACTTCTTGATCCATGGGCTGCAGAATGGTCTTTTTGTTAGCAGACACGAAAACAACATTAATCTCCATGTTCACCTCCATTAGAGCTCTTGAGTGACCAAGTGCATTGACAATGAGCAGTAATATGTTGAAAGGAATCTTTTTTTCTAAGCAGCAGTAGGTCTCAACCATGTGCTTAAAATATCCAGTAAACTATGTTGTAAGCAGATGTGGTGTCATCCAGGCTTTGTTGTTCCATTTATAGATCACAGGCAGAGTAGATTTAGTATAATTCTTAACGGCCCTAGAATTTGCAGAATGTTAAGGGAGCATTGGCTTCAAATGTAAGTCACCAGCTGCATTATCCTCGTATGAGAAATTCATCCTGTCCTTTAAAGCTTTGAAGGCATTAATTTCTCTTCTCTAGCTATGAAAGTTTTCAGTGGAATCTTCTTCCACAAAGCTGTTTCACCTATGTGGAAAATGTGCTGTTTAGTATAGCCACCTGCATCAGTTATCTTAGCTAGATCTTCTGGATAACTTGCTGCAGCTTCCACATCAGCCCTTGATGCTCCATCTTGCACTTTTTTTTTTTTTTTTTTTTTTTTTTTGAGACGGAGTCTCACTCTGTCGCCCAGGCTGGAGTGCAGTGGCGCGATCTCAGCACTTTTGTGTTATGGAGAATGGCTTCATCCCTGAAACCTCATGAACCAACATCTGCTAGCTTCAGACTTCTCTTCTGCAGCTTCTGCATCTCTGTCAGCCTTTCTAGAATTGAGGAGTTAGGGCCTTGCTCTGGATTAGACTTTGGTTTAAGAGCATGTTGTGGCTGGCTCAATCTTCTATCCAGACCACTCAAACTTTCTCAATATCACCAATAAAGCTGCTTCACTTTCTTATCATTCATGTGTTCACTGGAGTAGCACTTGTAATTTCCTCCAAGAACTTTCCCTTTACATTCACAACTTGGTGAACTATTTGGCACAAGAGGCCTTTCAGCCTGTCTTGGCTTTTGGCATGCCTTCCTCACTAAGCTTAATCATTTTTAGCTTTTAAGTGAGAGGCATGCAACTCTTTCTTTCACTTGAACACATAGACAACATTGTAGGGTTATGAATTGACCTAATTTAAATATTGTTGTGTCTTAGAAAATAGGGAGGCCCAAGGAGAGGGAGAGAGATGGGGACACAGCCAGTAAATGGAGCAGTTAGAACACACACATTTATTGATTATATTTGCCATTTTACATGGGTGCGGCTTTTGACATCCTATGACAATTATCATAGTAACATCAAAGATCACTGATCACAGATCACCATAGTAGATAATAATAATAATGAAAAAGTTTAAAATATTGCAAGAATTACCAAAATGTGACACAAAGACATGAAGTAAGCATATGCTGTTGGGAAACGGCACTGACAGACTTACTTGATGCTGGGTTGCTACAAACCTGCAATTTGTAAAAAAAATGCAATATCTGCAAAGCACAATAAAGCAAAGCACAATAAAACAAGATAAGCCTGTACTCATAAACTTTGACATATCTTCATTACAAAGGAGAAAACAGCCACTAGATATGAAAAGATTTGCCCAAAGTCATTCAACTAGGAGAGAAATGAAGACTAGAACTTTGTTATTAGGATTAAAAATAGTGAAAATCTTGGTCTAATAATTATTTTGAATTATAATTAAGTCACTGTTTTGTGTTTTTTTTTTTGTTGTTGTTGTTTTTTGAGACGGAGTCTCACTCTTTTGCCCAGGCTGGAGTGCAGTGGCATAATCTTGGCTCACTGCAACCTCCACCTCCCGGGTTCAAGGGATTCTCCTGCCTCAGCTTCCCCAGTAGCTGGGATCACAGGCACGCACCAACACATCCAACTAATTTTTGTATTTTTAGTAGAGATGGGGTTTCACCATGTTGGCCAGACTGGTCTTGAACTCCTGACCTCAGGTGATTTGCCCACCTTGGACTCCCAAAATGCTGGGATTACAGGCATGAGCCACTTTGCCCAGCCACTTTTTTTTCTTTAGAGGCAGGGTCTCTTTCCGTCTCCCAGGCTGGAGTGCAGTGATGCAATCATACCTCACTGCAGCCTCAAACTCCTGGCTCAAGCAATCCTCCCTCCTCAGCCTCTGTAACAACTAGGACCACAGGTGTGTGCCACAACTCTCGGCTACTTTTTAATTTTTTTGTAGAGTCAGGGTCTTGCTATGTTGTGTAGACTGATCTTGAACTACTGGCCTCAAGTAATACTCCTGCCTTAGCCTCCCAAAGTGTTTCAGGCATGAACTACTATGCCAGGCCTATTTTCATTTTTTTTCATTTTTTTGAGACAGAGTCTTGCTCTGTCACCCAGACTGGAATGCAGTGGCGTGATCTCGACTCACTGCAACCTCCCCTTCCTGGGTTCAAGCAATTCTCCTGCCTCAGCCTCTGAAGTAACTGGGATTACAGGCATCCACCACCACGCCAGGCTAATTTTTGTATTTTTAGTAAAGGTGGCATTTTGCCATGTTGGCCAGGCTAGCCTCGAACTCCTGACCTCAGGTGATCAGCTTGCCTTGGCCTCCCAAAGTGCTGGGATTACAGGCATGAGCCACCGCGCCCGGCCCCCTTTATTACATGTTCTGATTTATAGTCTTTCTGGTAACTTAGAGTATGCATACTTGAAGCATCATCAAGATTCTTATCTAGAAGAGAAGAATCAAAAAATAATAATTTGATTCAAAGAAATAGTAAGTCTTATGCCTGTAATCCCAGTACTTTGGGAGACCAAAGTGGGAGGATCACTTGAGGCCAAGAGTTGGAGACCAGCCTGGGCAACATAATGAGACTCCCATCTCTACACACACACACACACACACACACACACACACACACACACACACACAAATAAGCCAGAAATGGTGGCTTGCACCTGTAGTCCCAGCTGCTGGAGGGGTGGGGAAGGTGTGTGAGGTGAGAAAATAGCTTAAGTTCAGGAGTTCAAGGCTGCAGTGAGCAGTGATGGCATCACTGCACTCCAGCCTGAGTGACAGAGTGAGACCCTGTCTCAAAAAAAAAAAAAAAGATAAGAAAGGAAAAAAGAAAAGAGAAAGGAAATACTAAGTATCTGTCACATTTATGTTATATGTTTTAATGGCATTGTCTCATGGATGCCTAGTTCTGGAATATTTAAATCTTCTTGTTTCTTTTTTTAATATAATTTTTCAAATTTTTTGGCTAATCTTCTCTGTGTCATTCAAATTTTAGTATATGTGCTGCCAAAGCAAGCACCGTTTCTTTACTTTTATTATACAGTTTAAAATTCTGTCAACTTTTACTCTGTGATGGCTCCCAGATTTGCTTTATTTTTTATTTTTTTGCTGTTTTCAGAAATGATATATTTAGTTTAGGGCTTTATCACCACACATATAGACTACTAGAATACCTTTTAGATTGTCTCTTTTTTTTTCTTGAGACAGAGTTTCGTTCTTGTTGCCCAGGCTGGAGTGCAATGGCACGATCTCGGCTCACTGCAACCTCCACCTCCTGAGTTCAAGCAATTCTCCTGTCTCAGCCTTTCAAGTAGCTGGGATTACAGGCACCCACCATCATGCCCAGCTAATTTTTGTATTTTTAGTAGAGGCGGGGTTTCACTGTGTTGGCCAGGCTGGTCTCCAACTCCTGACCTCAAGTGATCTGCCTGCCTCGGCCTCCCAAAGTGCTGGGATTACAGGCGTAAGCCACCATGCCCGGCCTAGGTTGTCTCATTTTAAAATTTTATTTATTTTATTATTTGCCAATTTATTTATTTTGAAACAAGGTCACCCAGGCTGGAGTGCAATGGCACTATCATGGCTCACTGCAGCCTCAATCTCCTGGGCTCAAGTGATCCTCCCACCTCAGCCTTTCCCCTAGTAGCTGGGACTATAGGCACATACCACCACACCTGGCTAACTTTTTTATTTTTTGTAGAGATAGAGATCTTTTTATGTGCTCATAACAAGAGGCAGGAGGATCACTTGAGCCCAGGAGTTTGAGACCAGCCTCTTGAACTTCTGGCTCAAGCGATCCTCCCACCTCAGCCTCCCACAGTGCTGGGATTACAGGTGTGAGCCACTGCACCTGACTTTTAAAAAATTTTCTTCAGATCGTCTTGCATACTACTGTCTAGAAATTGTTCCAGAATAAATTCTAAATGTTTTTGTTTTAAATTTATATTTTTAGATAATTTTTTATCTCTATAAGTTTGAAATTACTTATTGTTAATAATTTCCCTTTATATTGGGCATACAGTGAAGATTTTAAAAAAATATTTCATTATTCTACTTGCTTAGTTCAGGCATTCTTTACTTGAGAGCCCCAACTCTCAAAGTCTCCTTGGATAGAATTCAGGGAATTTATGAATTTGTATGGGTAAAAAATTTCATTTTTATTTTTACTAATGTAGGGGAGAACATATGTTTCCTTCTATCCATCCTAGGTTTAGGGCTGAGATCTCTATAACAAAAGAGAGATTAGCAAGAGAAAAGCATGCACATTTCTTTAGTATAGTTTTACATGACACGAGGGCCTCCATAAGGAAATAAAGGCCCAAAGAAACAGTTGAACTTGAATGTTTTTTATAGTAGGTTTGATGAAGAGCAGGCAGTGATGTAGAAATGTCATAGGGCAAAGTGTGAACAAGCTAAATGTAATAAACTGGGGGAAACTGAGAGGCCTGTTTGTTTAGATTCCTCTTTGTGTCCCTGTGCTTTTGGAGGTAAGGATGCTCTTTTCTCTGGGTGCCAGGAGAGCACCTCTTACATGACAGTCTTATGATCTACTTCAGGGGAAGGTCAGAAAATCCTTCCCAGGTTTTATGGCTGCTTCTGGGGAGAACAGCAGGCAGAAGGTCAGAGTCACCTTCCTGCTTCTGCAATTTCCTCAAATGCCTTCAGCTTAAAATATTCAATATGTCAAAGTGCTGTATTTTGTGTAGGGTGTCCTGAACCCCGTCACTAACCTCTAACTGAAAGTTAGGATTTTCTTCAATTCTGAACATAGTTCATAAACCACAGTAATATTAGCAATACTTCATCATCAAAAGAAAAACCCAGATATTTTCATATCACATTACTTTTTTGCATCTATTTTCCTTATGCTCATCACTATTTCAGATTTAGGATAGCTATTAACTCTTATTTAATGCATTTATAAAGAAGCATGCATATTAGTATATAACAAACTTATCTTTTAACATTTTAATAACTGTATTTCGATATAATTAGATTCCTTTGTAATCCTATATATTTTATGCATTTAAAAACATGATTCTAAGAAGGCATTCATAGGCTTTAACAGATAGCTAAAGACTAAGAACCCATGTTTTTATTCTACTTTCAATACTTGAAAAGTTGTGGATAAAACAAAAATTATGTTAAAAACTGAAAAGTAGGCTGGGCTCAGTGGCTCACGCCTGTAATCTTAGCACTTTGGGAGGCTGAGGTGGGTGGATCACCTGAGGTCAGGAGTTTGAGACCAGCCTGGCTAATGTGGCAAAACCCTGTCTTTACTAAAAATACAAAAATTAGCTGGGCGTGGTGGTGCACGCCTATAATTCCAGCTACTCGGGAGGCTGAGGCAGGAGAATTGCTTGAACTCGGGAGGCAGAAGTTGCAGTGAACTGAGATGGTGCCACTGCACTCCAGCCTGGGCAACAGAGTGAGGCTCCGTCTCAAAAAAAAAAAAAAACAAAACTGAAAAGTAATCAACTAAATACTTTTAAACTATAATATTCTATACGCTTTTGATGATAGCCATGTATTATGGTATCATTTATGTTTTTATATTTAGCAATTCTTGTTCCTTAAAATGTGCTTTATGGAGAAGGAGCCAGAGTTAGTGAAATTAGTTAAGGTTAATTTAGGATATATTAATGACATTATCCCACACATTGTTCCTGTCATAGGCATGAACTTAAAAAATTTAAAGTTCCTGCTGCCTGCTTAGATGCATCTACTAATCTAGAGCAGTTGTAAGGAAGATCCATCTGAATTAGATAAAAATATGAGCAGTGGAGTATTGGTTATTTTATTCTGGTTGGCTCAGTTATTTGCCAAATAAAGGCCCTGGTCAAATTGTTGATGACAAATAATTTGGACTAATACATTAAATTGTTGATCATTAAAATAATTCTTCCAAAGTGCTTGTCTTTTATGCATTTCTTTACTTTAACATAATATAAAAATATGTGTTGAATCCTCTTTTTTAAAGACAGGGTCTTGCTCTGTCACCCAGGCTGGAGTGCAGTGGTGCAATTACAAGCTCACTGCATTCTCAACCTCCTGGGCTCATGTGATCCTCCTATCTTAGACATCTGCATAGCAGGGACCACAGGCACACACCACCACTCCTGGATAGTTTCTTTTTTATTTTTGTGGAGACAAGGTCTCACTATGTTGTCCAGGCTGGTCTTGAACTCCTGGGCTCAAGACGATCCTCCTACTTCAGCCTCCCAAAGTGTTGGGATTACAGGCATGAGCCACTACACGTGGCGTTTTGAATCCTCTTCTGTGCAAAGATACAATCTGAGTCCTTAGGACATTTATAGCCTAATATTTTCTTCCATCGAAGTTGCTAAACCCCATCACCAGAATACCACAATTAATATTCTCAGGATAGATTATTAATAGTTGCCTAGGAATAAGAATGGTATGTGGCAATGATAGAAATTTGAAATGGCAGATTTATTAAGTACTTTTAAGCCATCAAGTTACAAAAGGCTATTAGGGGTCTTAAAAAGACAAAGCATATACAATAAAACAATGAGCAATTACAGATTGTTTTAGGTTGAACAATTTTTGTACAGTTATATCTATAGTACATTACTAATACTTAGCAAACTTTTTCCTGAGATTTGCAAATTTAAAAAAATGAAGAATCAAACTATATTTTCTTTTCTGTTTTTTTGAAACAGAGTCTCCACTCTGTCATCCAGGCTGGAGTACAGTGGTGTGATCTCAGCTCAACACAGCCTCAACCTCTTGGGTTCAAGGAATCTCGTGCCTCAGCCTCCCAAGTAGCTGGGATTACAGGCATGCACCACCGTGCTCGGCTAATTTTTTGTATTTTTAGTAGAGATGGGGTTTCACCATGTTAGCCAGGCTGCTCTTTAACTCCTGGCCTCAAGTTGATATGCCTGCCTTGGCCTCCCAAGTACTGGGATTACAGGTGTGAGCCACCGTGCCCGGCCTCAAACTATATTTTCTAATTAGTACAGTAAATACACATTAATCATGACACAATTATTTCTTCTGGATACAGCAGGAAAAATTAAGTTAAGAGAAAGTGCTTCATATTTCTTGATTTGTTATAAAAAGAAGAGATCCTCTAGATTTCTGGGTAAGAGGGAAAGCTAGCAATCCCACAATGATTTCCTTTATTTCTTGCCATCCGAATATATCCTTCTTCACCAAAGTTGTGGCCCCAGCTTTAGAAAAAGAAATAATACAAAATTACAAATGTGTACAATCAAATCATGTTATCAACTTTTTATCTCATTGTTTTTCTCCTATAAGTGATTACATATGAAAGGCCGTAAAACAAAATTAGAATGAAATAAGATAATAATTTCTCCAGGGATTTCAGGTAACTCAAAATAATGGTTTGGAAAGCTTTAGTGCTATATTGATGAATAGACTTAATACCTAAGGAAAACTATAGTAAGATCCATCCCAGTCCTTTAATCCTCCTACTTTGCAAATATGCCTTCTCTAAAGAAAGAGTATTAGTATCCTTTATAAGCCTTTATCTCTAAATTTTTTGATAACAGTATCGTGTAATGATTTTCTATCAAACTTAAATTCCTCTAGAGAATGTCAATTAAGAAATATTTTTGAGTGACTACTGTGAAAAAGGTATAGGGCAGGGAATTCTAAAGCAAACAACAAAAATGCAGCTCTGAAAGAGCTTTTTGATCTAGAAGTGGAGCTAAGACTTTCTCATAATTAAAGCTATTGAAAAATGAGCCAGGCATGGTGGCTCACACTTGTAATCCAAGTGCTTTGAGAGGCTGAAGTGGGAGGATTGTTTGAGGCCAGAGTTTGAGACCAGCCTGGGCAAAATAGCAAGTCCCTGATTCTACAAAAAAAAATTTTTTTTTAATTAGCCAGGCATGGTGGCATGCACCTGTATTCCTTAGCTACTCTGCAGCAGAGGCTACTTCTTAGAGATGTTGCAGAGAAAAATCATGGGTCGGATTAGGGTTCGAGTAGATCAGTGTTTCACTTTTTGATTTAATGGACTTAGAGGAGTTCAAAAAGTTTTTACAGATAGATATACAGTTATCAATTTTAAAATTAGCATGTATGGACATCTTTTTTTTTTTTTTGGAGGTGAAGTTTCGCTCTTGTTGCCCAGACTGGAGTGCAATGGTGCAATCTCAGCTCACCGCAGCCTCCATCTCCTGGGTTCAAGTGATTCTCCTGCCTCAGCCTCCCAAGTAGCTAGGACTGCAGGCATGTGCCACCACGAGGGCTAATTTTGTATTTTTAGTAGAGATGGGGTTTCTCCATGTTGGTCAGGCTGGTCTCCAACTCCTGACCTCAAGTGATCTACCCACCTCAGGCTCCCAAAGAGTTGGGATTACAGGTGTGAGCCACCATGCCCAGCTGTATGGACATCTTTTTTAAAAAGCATACTATTGGTCGGGCACGGTGGCTCAAGCCTGTAATCCCAGCACTTTGGGAGGCAGACACGGGCAGATCATTTGAGGTCAGGAGTTCGAGACCAGCCTGATCAACATGGTGAAACCCCGTCTCTACTAAAAATACAAAAATTAGCTGGGCATGGTAGCATGAGCCTGTAGTCCCAGCTACTCGAGAGGCTGAGGTAGGAGAATCGCTTGAACCTGGGAGGCAAGGCAGAGGTTGCAGTAAGCCGAGATTGCGCCTGTGCACTCCAGCCTGGGCAACAGAGTGAGACTGTCTCAAAAAAAGAAAATAAATAAAAACCATACTACTTACTGTCACCATTATGTTGTAAAAGAAAATACATTTTAACACCAAAAGCAAAAAATCCAAAGACATAATCTCTATTTTAAGGATAATCTTTTGAGTAAATAAATTTATATTACTGAAAAAGTCACCAAAATATTCTTATTTTTGTTACTTTACCAAGACTGATGAAAAAACTTAGAAAATCCTTGTAAGAGGAATGATTTCTGAAGCTCTTTATCATTCTGAGATTTTATAGTGGTAGGTATATAAATATCATACAAGGCAAAATTCATTAAGTGCTCTAGGATACAAATAAAAGTATGAAATTGAGAAAATGCCTAGTGTGTCTGGAGAGCAGTAAGAAATTTAGTTGAAAGGAAAACTGGATATCTTTAGTAGAATAGTGGAAAAAGAGGATAGAAAGCTGGTTTGGGGCCATGTTGTGAACAGCTTAGAACAGCAGGTGGAGGAACATGTACTTCAATTACAAAGGCAAAGGGAAGCTGTTAGAAATTTTGGCTCAGGGACTCAAAGTTTGTGTTTTTGCATGCAGTGGAGAACCTAAGAAATGCTGGTTTATTGTTGGAAGACAAATGACACCATTTAAAAGGACTGTGCTTTAAGAGGCCTTAAATATTCTATGTATCAGCCCTCATTGGACATTTTGCAGGTCCTATTTTTTTCTCTCTGTACCATTTAACACACTTGTCTACTCCCACCTTACTGGTCTCTTGGCTTCAAGACACTACTATGTTCTGATTTTCTTATCTCTCTCTGGTCAGTCCTTCTCAAACATTTTCATGAGCTCCTTTCTTTACTTCCTTTCACTTAATTGCCACTCCACTGCTTAGAAATTGTCAATGGCTCTCCATGCCTTTACAATAAAATTCAAACTCCATCGTCACCTCTAATAAACCAATGGCTGTAGTGGGTTTTTTGTTTGTTTGTTTGTTTGTTTGTTTGTTTGTTTTTGACAGAGTCTCACCGTGTTGCCCTGGTTGGAGTGTGGTGGTGCAATCACAGCTCACTGCAGCTTCGACCTCCTGTGCTCAAGCAATCCTCCTGCCTCAGCCTTAAAAGTAGCTAGGACCACATGTGCGTACCACCATGCTTGGCCAATTTTTTTTTTTTTTTTTTTTTGCGATGGAGTCTTGCTCTGTGGCCCAGGCTGGAGTGTAGTGGCACAATCTCGGCTCACTGCAAGCTCCGCCTCCCGGGTTCATGCCATTCTCCTGCCTCAGCCTCCTCAGTAGCTGGAATTACAGGCTCCCACCACCACGCCCGGCTAATTTTTTTGTATTTTTTAGTAGAGATGGGGTTTTACCGTGTTAGCCAGGATGGTCTCGATCTCCTGACCTTGTGATCTGCCCGCCTCAGCCTCCCAAAGTGCTGGGATTACAGGCGTGAGCCACTGCGCCCGGCCCAATTTTTTATTTTAGTAAAGAAGAGGTCTCACTATGTTGCCCAAGCTGTAGCAATGCTCTTTTAATATCCAGTTTGATAAGCAAAAGCAATAACAAGAATCTGGCCAGGCTATTATTAATATTAATAGACACCACTTATTTAGCACTTACTCTGTGCCGAACAGATTAACATAAATTATCTAATTTAATCATCATCCTGTGAGGTGAATATTATCTTCTTTTACTAAAGAAAAAAACAGAAGGGCAGAGTGGTAAAGTAGCTTGCCAAAAGTCACATAGATAGTAAATTGTGAAGCCAGAGGTCAAATCTAGGATTATTTTATTCCAAAGCCCACTCTAACTTTTATCTATGCCTATCCCTACAGTTATCTCTGTGAGTGAAGTCATATGGGGAATGAAATTCAGACCAGTACATCTAGGATCTCATGTAATTTATATCCTACTATGGTCACTGCCTTAAATAATAGGTAAAATAAATCATTTTAGGTGAACTGAATTTGGACCTGAGTTCTAGTATGAAAATTGAATTGAGGGTCTAGTTACTAGCAGTATGAATTCAGTCAGTGAGACCAAGGAATCCCAGACCCCATTCAACATCTAAACAATTTACTTTTCTCAGTTTTACCGACCAAGATCAATTGCCCCCAGTTTTGCAAAAGATCCCAGACCTCTTTTAGACTGAGTCCTGCTAACTTCCCTTAAACAATGAAACTGATAAAAAAAAAAAATCTTAAGCTAAGTAAAGTATCTGAGGACAAAGTCTTGCCTTCAGAATTATACAAGATGTGCTCCAAATGTTCATTTCGGTACTTACCAAGTTGTATATTTTTATTAATTCTATAGCTCTTTCACTCAAACTGTTCAACTTTAGGTGAGTTTGTTAACTAAATGCCTATCTCATAAGAGTACTTTAAAAATTAAACGAGAGAATGTATTTAAAGTACTCACACAATATTTGGTATATAGCCAATGCTTACTAAGTGAAGGTAGCTATTTTTATTATTATCCAGATATGAGTACATCAGATTGGACTCAAGTAGAGTCCATCTACTTTTTTTTTTTTGAGACGGAGTTTCACTCTTGTTGCCCAGGCTGGAGTGCAATGGCACAACCTCGCCTCACTGCAACCTCCACCTCCCAGGTTCAAGTGATTCTCCTGCCTCAGCCTCCTGAGTAGCTGGGATTACAGGCGTGCGCCATCATGCCCGGATAATTTTGTATTTTTAGTAGAGATGGAGTGTCTCCATGTTGGCCAGGCTGGTCTCGAACTCCCAACCTCAGGTGATCCTCCCACCTCGGCCTCCCAAAGTGCTGGGATTACAGGCGTGAGCCACTGAGCCGGGCTGAGTCCGTCTACTTTTAAAAAAATATATAGCGTTCTTCTAGGGTGATCACCAGTCCCAGTTTGCCTGGGACTATCCCGTTTTTAAAAAGAAAGTCCTATGTCCCAGAAAGCCTCGTAGCCCTTAGCAAAGTGGGAAAGTTGATCACCCTACCTTCTCCTTGCATATTATAAGGCTACTAACTTATTATTCCTTCTAAAATCAATGCCAGTTTCCTTTGTAATAGACTGAAGTCCTGGGCTTCTTAGGCTGTGCCAGACACTCTTCTAGGCATTAGGATTACAGAGACAAAGTCTTTCTAAAGCCTAGGTTCTAGAGGAGAAACATATGATAAACGAAGAAATACTTGATGATATATATGATTAGTACAATAAAGAAAAATAAAGCAGGATAAGGGATACAGAGTGTTAGGAGACAGGGCTCAATTTTAGGTGGAATGGTCGGGAAAAGCTTCGCTGAGTGGATGTTTGAGCAAAGATGCAAGTGAGGCAAAGACCTGGATAAAGGGCTAGAAATAAGCATGATGTGTCAAGAAATAGCCAAAAGGCTAATGTGCTGGGAGCTGAGTGAGAGAGGAGAGAGTAGTTGGAGAGGTAGTTGGAGAGGCAGGCTAAGGCCAGATAATGTCATGCTTTACAGGTCATGGGTTTTATTCTGAGTGGGAAGGAAAGCCATTAGAGGGTTTGGGGTAGAAGGGTAACATAATCTACTTTATGCTTTAAAAAGATAATTCTGGTTACTGTGTAGAGGATTGATTCCAAGCAAACAAGAGGGAAGCAGCTACCAGTTATGAGATTATTGCAATAGACCAGGAGATGGATGGTGGCTTGAACTCTAATGGTAACAGCAGAGGTATTGAGAAGTGCAAGCAAATCTTGTTTTATTGTGCTTTGCTTTATTGTGCATTGCAAATTTTGCATATTTTACAAATTGAAGGTTTGTGGCAACCCTGCATGGAGCAAGTCTATCGGCACAATGTTTCCAACAGCCTGTGCTCACTTTGTGTCCCTGTGTCACATTTTGGCATTTCTCATAATATTTCAACTGTTTTCATTATTAGCAAATCTGTTACGGTGATCTGTGATCAGTGATTTTTTTTTTTTTTTTTTTTTTTGAGATAGGGTCTCACTCTGTCATCCAGGTTGGAGTGCAGCGGCACAATCGCAGCTCACTGCAGCCTCAGCCTCCAGGTCTCACGCTCCTGCCTCAGCCTCCCAAGTAGCTGGGACCACAAATATGCACCAGCATGCCCGGGTAATTAAAAAAAAAACTATCTGTAGAGACAGAGTCTTGCTATGTTGCCCAAGCTGGGATCAGTGATCTTTAATATTACTATTGTAATTGTCTTGGGGTACCATGAGCCACGTGCATATAAGATGGTGAACTTAACTGATAAGTGGTGTGTGTTCTGACTGCTCCACTAACTGACACTTCCCCCATCTCTCTCTCTCTCCTCGGGCCTCCCTTTTCCCTGAGACACAATGATATTGAAATTAGGCCAATTAATAACCTTACAATGGGCCAGGTGCGGTGGCTCACGCTTGTAATCCTAGCACTTTGGGAGGCCAAGGCAGGTGGATCACCTGAGGACAAGAGTTCGAGACCAGCCTGGCCAACATGGCGAAACCCCGTCTGTACTAAAAATACAAAATTAGCAGGGTGTGGTGGTGCGTGCCTGTAATCCCAGCTACTCCGGAGGCTGAGGCAGGAGAATTGCTTAGAACCTGGGAGGCAGAGGTTTCAGTGAGCTGAGATTGCACCACTGTACTCCAAGGCCTGGGCAACAGAGGGAGACTGTCTCAAAAAACAAAAACAAAAAACAACCTTACAGTGGCTTCTAAGTGTTCAAGTGAAAGGAAGAGTTATACATCTCTCATTTTACATCAAAGCTAGAAATGATTATGCTTTGTGAAAGCCAAGGTAGGCTGAAAGCTAGACCTCTTGAACCAGTTAGCCATGTTGTGAATGCAAAGGGAAAGTTCTTGGAGGAAATTAAAATGCTACTCCAGTGAACACATGAATGAAAGCTAAACAACAGGCCAGGTGCAGTGGCTCATGCCTGTAATTCCAGCACTTTGGGAAGCTGAGGTGGGTAGATGACTTGAGCTCAGGAGTTCAAGACCAGCCTGGGCAACAAGCTAAAAATACAGAAATTACCCGTGCCTGGTGGCACATGCCTGTAGTCCCAGCTACTTGGAGGGAGGCGGAGGTTGCAGTGAGCTGAGATTGTGCCACTGCACTCCAGCCTGGGTGACAAAGTGAGACCTGTCTCAACAACAACAACAACAACAACAACAACAACAACAACAACAACAAAAAGAAAGAAAGAAGAAAAAGAAAAGTAAAGAAAGAAAAAAAAGTGAAACAGCCTTATTGCTGATATGATTTGAGTGGCCTAGATAAAAGAGCAAACTAGCCACAACATGCCCTTAAGCCAAAACCTAATCCAGAGCAAGGCCCTAACTCTCTTCCATTGTAAGAAGGCTGATGAAACTAAAATTAAAGAAGTTAAATAACCTGCCGAAGTTCTTCTATGCCTCCAGTGCAACCTATGCCACCTCGATTTTAGCATTTATCACATTGAGTTGCAATGGACTACACATGCACCTGCCTGTTTCCTTCACTCCATTAGACTATGAGTACCTTGAGGGATGGTAGAAGAGCTGCATTTTTCATTTCCAATCGCTAGTTCCTAGCTTGGCACATGGTAGGTACTCAATACATGTTTGTTGAATCAGTGTCCAAATGAAGATGCAAAAATGAACAAGAGACTATCCTACCTTGAAGAAGTTTACATTTTAGTGAATGGGGCATGGTTTGCACAAATAGCTATAACACAAGGGATATGTGTAAAATACTATAATAGAATTCATAAAGCATTGCCAAAGCTTAGGAATTAGAGAAACAATTCTAAGTGAATGGGGTATGAAGGAGATAGTATTTGAGGCAGGATTTAAAAAATGAATAGGATTTGTAATGACTTTTTTTTCATTTTAAAATTAATACCTTTCTTTTTTTTCCTTCCTTTTTTGAGACGGAGTCTCGCTCTGTCACCCCGGCTGGAGTGTGGAGCGCAGTGGTGTGATCTTGGCTCACTGCAAGCTCCGCCTCCCAGGTTCATGCCATCCTCCTCCCTCAGCCTCCCGAGTAGTTGGGACTACAGGCATGCGCCACCACGCCTGGCTAATTTTTTTTGTATTTTTAGTAGAGACAGGGTTTCACCGTGTTAGCCAGGATGGTCTTGATCTCCTGACCTAGTGATCCACCTGCCTTGGCCTCCCAAAGTGCTGGGATTACAGGCATGAGCCACTGTGCCCGACGTCCTTCCTTTTTTTTTCGAGATAGGGTCTCATTCTGTCACTGAAGCTAGAGTTGAGTGATGTGATCATGGCTCACTCACAGCGGCCTCAACTTCCTGGGCTCAAGTGATATTCCCACCTCAGTCTCCCAAGTAGCTGGGACCACAAGTGTGTGTCACCATGCCTGGCTTATTTTTGTTTAGAGATGGGGTCTCACTATGTTCCCCGTGCTGGTCTTGAACCCCTGGGCTCAAGCGATCCTCCCAGTTCAGCCTCCCAAAGTGCTGGGATTACAAGCATGAGCCACTAAGCCTGGTTGGACATACTATGTTTAACTTAAATTTTTTTTTGACATAGGGTCCTGCTCTGTCACCTAGGCCAGAGGGCAGTGGTGTGATCATGGCTCACTGTAGAAACTCCTCAGCTCAAAAAATCCTCCTACCTCAGCCTCTTGAGTAGTTGATATTACAGGCACATGCCACCATGCCCAGCTAATTTTTTAGATTTGTTTATAGAGACTGGGTCTCCCTATGTTGCTGGTCTTAAACTCCTGGCCTCAAGTGATCCTCCTGCCTTGGCCTCCCAAAGCTCTAGAGTTATAAGCATCAGCTTACCACATTCAGCTAATATTTATACTACATATAAATTTTGTATTTATGTGTATCTTTTTTCATTTAAATATATATCCCAAGTATTTTATTAGGTTATTAATAATAGTCTGAAAAATTCTAATGCATGGAGTTGATTATGTCATAGTTTATTTAATCATACACCTATTGTTAGGCATTTTTGGCTACTTACTAGTTTTTACTATTAAAGAATAATGCTACAATTCACATAAGTTGTGTATGAAAGTTTTCCCATATTTAGGATTATTTTCTTCATATAGATTCCAAGAAATAAAAGTAATGGGACACTGGCTGTGCGCAGTGGCTTGCGCCTGTAATCCTGGCACTTTGGGAGGCCAAGACAGGCAGATCACCCAAGATCAGGAGTTGGTAGACCAGCCTGGCCAACATGGTGAAACCCCATCTCTACTAAAAATACAAAAATTAGCCAGGTGTTTTGGTGGGCACCTGTAATCTCAGCTACTTGGGAGACTGAGGCAGGAGAATCACTTGAACCTGGGAGACGGAGGTTGCAGTGAGCCGAGATTGTACCACTGCACTCCAGCTTGGGAGACAGAGCGAGACTCTGTCTCAAAAAAAAAAGAGGGGGGGAAAGAATATGAACATTTAAAAAGTTCTTTATCATATTGTCAAATTGCTTCCAAGAAAGAGAATAGGCAGGGTAGGGTGGCTCATGCCTGTAATCCCAGCACTTGGGGAGACCGAGGTGGGCAGATCACGAGGTCAAGAGATCGAGATCATCCTGGCCAACATGGTGAAACTCCATCCAACATGGTGAAACCCCATCTCTACTAAAAATACAAAAATTGGCTGGGCATGGTGGCACATGCCTGTAGTCCCATCTACTCGGGAGGCTGAGGCAGAAGAATTGCTTGAACCTTAAAGGCGGAGGTTGCGGTGAGCTGAGATCATGCCACTGCACTCTAGCCTGGTGACAGAGTGAGACTCCATCTCAAAAAAAAAAAGAATAAATACAGCTTACTTTCCCATCAAACTGTATAAGAATGCCCATTTCACCAAGACAGGTGGGATTTCTGTAGACAGCATTGGACTTCACAGGCATTTCAGAAAGATACAGCATATATAAAGAAACAGAGGTAGGGATGTATCTGTAAACTTAGGGAATGATGAATAAGTAGTTCACTGTGGCCAGAGTATGACTGTGGGTATATGAAAATATAGTGGAAGAAATGTCTAAGGTTATGTTAAAAGCTAGATAATGGAGTACCTGGAATGCCTGGCCAGGAGTTTGGACTTCATTTTTAGACAATGGTGAACTATTCAGAATTTTTGAGCAGGAGTTGACATGATCTATATTTTAAGAAGATACCTCTATAGCTGGGTAGAATGGAATCTGAATTACAGCAGGGCCATTGGGAATGGCAAAGAGAAAATACATATAAAATATGATTCACAGGCCAAATGGATAGGGCTGGGTGGGTTGAGGGGGGAAAACGAAAAGGCCAAGATGATGCTTAGGCTTTAATAATCTGAAGATGGTAATATATTACCCAAAATAAGGAATAGTTTTCCCTTGAGCTTGTTTGAAAATCCTTTTCAGGGATGAGGGAAGAAAGGAAGAGAAGAACATTGTAAACTTATTGAGTATGAGAGTGTGTATATGTTGGTAGTAGGGTGATGTAGGTGGGGAGTTTGGATTTTTCAAGGAGAGCTGCCAAATTGGAAGTTGGACAAGGAAGTGTGTCACTTAGGAGGTCATTTTCAGAGATTATGAACTGGGGATCATCTACATAATGGCAATAGTTGAAACTGAAGGAGCAGGTGAGTTTGCTT
Source organism: Pan troglodytes (assembly GCF_028858775.2). NCBI lineage: Eukaryota > Metazoa > Chordata > Mammalia > Primates > Hominidae > Pan > Pan troglodytes. The sequence goes on along the minus strand of NC_072398.2, from coordinate 98,469,203 downwards.
TGATATAGATGAGTTTGCTTTGATATAGCAAACTCATGTAACAGGCAGGTGGATAAAATAATGTAAGATATGAGGCTAAAGTTGATGTAGCAAAATGAATCAAGATAGTGAGAAATGTGCCATTGCATATGTTTTTTGGGTCATTGAGAGCAACTTTCCAACCTCTAACACACTTTCCTCCTCCAATACGTGAACAATTCCATACATCTGAAAACTTGATTCAAATAGTGTCTTCTCTGTGGAGGTTTAGGCTGTTAGGCATTTCCTCTTCAACAGTCCCATAGCCATTTAGACATGTATCATTATACCACGATGTGTTTATTGTATCATTTAAAAATACATCTAGGCTGGGTGCGGTGGTGGCTCACGCCTGTAATCCCAGCACTTTGGGAGGCTGGGATATATATATATATATACACACACACACATATATATATATATTTATTTATTTATATTTATATATAGAGATTTATATGTATGTATACATAATATATTATATATTATATATGTATATTATGTATACATATGTATACATAATATATATATATTATATATGTATATTATGTATACATATGTATACATAATATATTATATATTATATATGTATATTATGTATACATATGTATACATAATATATTATATATTATATATGTATATTATGTATACATAATATATTATATATTATATATGTATATTATGTATACATAATATATTATATATGTATATTATGTATTATATTATATTATGTATAATATATATTATATATGCATACATAATATGTATTGTATATTATGTATGTATATATAATATATATTATATATATTTTTTCATGTTAGATTGTGAGTGCCTTTAGGACAGGATGGTTTCTTACTATTTTTTGTATCTCCAGGGCCTAGATAATGCCAGTCACATTGTAGATGCCTAGTAAGTGCTTGTTGAATGAATGAGTGAAGAGAAGCAGATTTGAATTTCAACACTAAAAGATATAGATGATCTTCAAGAGCAACTTCAGTAGAGAAGGGAATTTAGAACACCTGCTGTAGGGAGTTCCTTAGAGAGTCAATAAGATATGAGGGAAATGGTTTCATTTAAAAAAGCTATCACTGGTCTACACCCAAGCTGATCAGTGCTGTGAATAGGTTATCAGTGAACCAAGATATTGATCCCCTCAGCTACTTTCCCCATGGGCCATACGAATATCATCATCTTCTATGTGTGCCACAATGGGAAAAGGGTAGGAAAGCACCTTTTGTTTGATTTGTAGACTATGTACTTCAAGTAAAGATTTAAGGGGTGTTATGGGTTGCATTGTGTCCCCGCAAAATTCATGTTGGAATCCTAACCTCCAGTACCTCAGAATGTGAACTTATTTAGAGATAGGGTTGATGTAGACATAATTAATTAAATTAAGATGAGGTCATTAGGGTGGGTCCTAATCCAACATGAATGATGCTCATGAAAAGGGAAAATTGGCCAGGCGCAGTGGCTCACACCTGTAATCCCAGTGCTCTGGGAGACCAAAGCAGGAGGATCACTTGATCCCAGGAGTTTGAGACCAGCCTGGGAAACATAGAGAGATCCTGTCTCTACAAATAGAAATTAAAATTGGTCTGGTGTGGTGGTGCATGCCAGTAGTGCCAGCTACTTTGGTGGCTGATGTGGGAGGATTGCTTGAGCCCAGGAGTTTGAGGCTGCAGTGAACATTGATCACCCCACTGCACTCCAGCCTGGGTGACAGAGTGAGACCCTGTCTCAAAAAGGGGAAGAAAGTAAAATTATGAACAGAGACAGAAATGCATACAGGGAGAATGTCATGTGAAAATGAAGGCAGAGGTCAGGGTGATGGTCCTAAAGGCTGAGGAAAGTCAAAGATCAACAGCAAACTTTCAGAAGCTAGGGGAGAGGCATCAAATTTTTTTTTAATTAAAAGAACATATTTAATTGACAGATTGTATAAACTCAAGGTATACAGTGTGATGACTTGATGTATGTGCACATTGTGCAATGATTGACATAATCAAATGAAATAACACATCCATCTCCACCCGTGCTGTAACTTTGATTCCCAGAATCTGTTTATCTTATACCTGAAAGTTTACACTCTTTGATCAGCATCTCCTCATTTACCCAGCCTCCAGTCCCTGGCAGCTATCATTCTACTGTCTGTTTCTGTAAGTTTGACTTTTTTAGATCCCACATATAAGTAAGATCATACAGTTTTTTTTTTCCTGTGTCCACAAATATTTTCTTCCTCACAGCATGAGAAGGAAGTAACACCTTGATCTTAGACTTCCAGCCTCCAGAACTGGGAGACATAAATTTCTGTCATTTAAGCTGCTCAGTTCATGGCACTTTGTCATGGTAGCCATAGCAAACTAACACAAAGAGAAACTCCAGGTGTGCCCCAAAGTCTCAACTCTTCATATTTCCTCCATTTTTTCCCTCTAGAAGTTATGTTCCTTTTGTTTATGAGTGATATAGATGTCAGTTCAATACATATATTGAGGGGCCTTTAGGTGCCACCCACTTAGTCTGTGCTGCGGATATGAAGACCAGACATAATCTCTCCCCAAAGGCACGTACAGAACATTGGAGTGACAGACAGGTAAATATACAATTTAAATATAATGCCTAAAATGCTGTGATCCAGTATGCATAGGACATTTTGGCAGCATAGAAAAAAGACATTTTCCTCAGCCCAAGGATTCAGGAAAGACTTTCTGGAATAGATTGTGCCTGAGCTGCTTCTGAAGAAAAGGAGAAGTAAACCAAAAGAGAAGACAGGATGTTCTAGGCAGAGGGAACACAAACCGAGATATGAAGGAAGGTACTACAGATAAAGTGGAATGTATGGGAACTACAACTGTGGATAGTGCAATATAACCAGAGTGAAAATAGGAGGCAACAAATGCCAGGAGGTGAGGCTGGCAAGGCAGGGAGCACAGCCTATAGGATTTGTCTTCTGTCAGGGAACATTAATTTTACACCGAATGAAACTCAGTAGAAGAGTTATAAGCCCAGACTCGTTCATATTTTAGACAAATAAGTTTGGCAGCAGTATGAAAGATGGATTTGAGGGTAAAGGGGAAGAAAATAGAGAGTAAAGGAGACCAGTTAGAAAGGTACAGCAATAGTCCACACTAGAGATGCCTGAACTAGAGCCGTAATAGAAGAAACAGAGAAGGAACAGAATCAAGGACATAGATAAGGTAAAATTGGTTTGACTAATTGGTTGCTTGGTTGGACTTGGGGAGGTCTCAGATGAATCCATCATATCTTATTGGGTGATTGTGTTGTGTGGCCCTTTACTGATATGGGAAATTCTGAAGGAGGAACAGTATGGGGGAGAGAGAACTGAATTATTTGGATGTATTGAGTTTGGAAAGACTAAGATATATGTAAGTGGGTGTGTCCAGATAAGTCTGAAGTTCTGGGAAGATGTCAGAACTATAGCTAGAGATTCAAAAGCTATTGGCATATAAAGGTTATAGCTAGAGTCCTAAGAGTGGAATTATAGCACCCAAGAAAAAATAAAATAAGAAGAGGAATGGGCAGATGATAGAGCCCTGGGGAAAACTAACATTTTTGGGCTAAATAGAAGAGAGGAATAGGTTCATAAGAGAGCCTGAGAAGGAATAATCACAGAAGTAGTACAGAAGATAAACCAGGAAAACAAAGTGATGAAGGCAGAATCGTAAGTGAAAAGATGGGGGCACTGAGTAATTTAGAATGTCACTTTGTAAGAAGCTATAAAGTTCATCATTGTCAATATCGTGATCATAATGATCATCATCAAAGTCATGAGAGTATTTGCTGAAACTCCCTCAAATTCCTGATTCCAATTAAATATAAAGTGTAAATATATTACCTGTTTTTCACAAGCCAGTATTCTTTCCCATTAAGATCACCATAGCCAACCACAAGTACACCATGATTCACATTCTGAGTACAGGATGGTTCATAGTAGACACCTGAGAATCAAATATGGGTGGGAAAAAAGAGTGAATACTATAGGATAATAAAGGGCATTTTAAAACGGTATTACTTTTTATTAGCCTGCTTTGGATACATAGCAAGGTTAATTTAAAAAGTTAAGGACATGTCCAGGCATGGTGGCTCATGCCTGTAATCCCAGAAGTTTGGGAGGCCAAGGCGGGCGGGTCACAAGGTCAAGAGATCGAGACCATCCTGGCCAACATGGTGACACCCCATCTCTACTAAAAATACAAAAATTAGCTGGGCATGGTGGCACGCACCTGTAGTCCCAGCTACTCAGGAGGCTGAGGCAGGAGAATTGCTTGAACCCAGGAGGCAGAGGTTGCAGTGAGCTGAGATCGTGCCACCTCACTCCAGCCTGGCAACAGAGCAAGACTCCATCTTAAAAAAAAAAAAAAAAAAGTCAAGGACATATACTCTCATGCATAAACTAGGGCTCATAATTATTTGCCACCAATGCTGTATTTGTCAGTGTTCTTGCCAAGCTTAGCGTCACTCCAATCATAGTTCCCCCAGAAACCTTCTTTGATAAGCACACCACCTTTTTCTAAGTTTTTTTCTTTTTTGTTTTTTTTCTAAGTATTTTTAAACTTGCATACAATCAGTCATTTTAATTCTCTGTGTATACAGGCATATCTCATTTTATTGTGCTTTGCTTTATTGTGCTTTGCAGATATTAGCTTTTTTTTTTTTTTTTTTAAGGAACAGTGTTTTGCTCTGTTGTCTAGGCTGTAATACAGGTGGTATGATCATAGTTAATTGTAACCTCAATCTCCTAGGCTCCAGTCATCCTCCTGATTTGGCCTCCCAAAGCGCTGGAATTATAGGCATGAGCCACTGCACCCAGCTAGATATTGCATTTTTTACAAATTGAAGGTTTGTGGCAACTCTACATTCAGCAAGTCTATTGGTACCATTTTCCCAAAAGCATGTGCTCACATTGTGTCCTTGTACCACATTTTGGTAATTCTCACAATATTTCAAACTTTCTCATCATTATTATATCTGTTATGGTCATCTGTGATCAATGATCTTTGAGGTTACTTTATAATTTTGAGGGTGAGCTACAAACCACACCTATATAGATAGCAGACTTAACCCACAAATGTTGTGTGTGTTCTGACTAATCCACGGACTGGCCACACCCCCATCTCTCTCCTCAGGCCTCCCTGTTCCCTGAGACACAATGATATTGAAATTATGCCACATGATAACCCTACGATAGCTTCTAAGTGTTCAAGTAAAAAGAAAAGTTGCATATCTCTCACTTTAAGTCAAAAGCTAGATGTGATTAAGCTTAGCGGGAAAGGCATGTTGAAAGCCAAGACAGGCCAGAACCTAGCCTAGGCCTCTTGTACCGAACAGTCAGGCATGCTGTGAATGTAAAGGAAAAGTGCTTGAAGGAAATTAAAAATGCTGCTCTGCTGAACACACAAATGACAAGAAAGTGAAACAGCCTTATTGCTGATACAGAGAAAATGTGAGTGGTCTAGATACAAGAGTAAGCCAGCCCAGCATGCCTTTACGCCAAAACCTAATCCAGAACAAGACCCTAACTCTCTTCTATTGTAAGAAGGCTGAGAGAGGCGAGGAAGCTGCAGAAGAAAAGTTTGAAGCCAGCAGATGTTGGTTCATGAGGTTTAAAATTGCCTCGCCTCACCCCGCCCCGCCTCACCCCGCCCCGCCCCGCCCCACCTTGCCCTGCCCTGCCCTGCCCTACCCTGCCCCTCTTTCTTCCTTCTTTCTCTCTTTCTTTCTTCCTTGTTTTTTAGAGACAGGTTTTCACTCTGTTGCCCAGGTTGGAGTGCAGTGGTATGATCATAGCTCACTGTAACCTCAAATTCCTGGGTTCAAGGAATCCTCCCGCCTCACCCTCCCAAGTAGCTGAGACTACAAGTGAGTGTCACCATATCCGGCTAATTTTTATTTTTATTTTTTGTAGAGATAAGGGTCTCGCGATGTTGCTCAGGCTGGTGTCAAACTCCCAGGCTCAAGCAATCCTCCCACCTCAGCCTCCAAAGCTAGAATTACAGGCATGAACCACCGTGCTCAGCCAATATCCTTTCTTTCTTTCTTTAAATTCTAATTATTTTTTATTTTATTTTTTACCACTTCTGTAGAGGAAGAAAGAAGGATGAAGCGCATCTACACCAACAGACACTGGGCCTTTATTGGCCACAGCTTCTTTCAGGACATCTTCTCTGCCATAAGGAAGTTCAGTGTACTTTGAACATGTGGCAGCACGATATTTTGAGTCATATTGACATTTCTGATCCTGCAAAAAGAAGTATAAATCAGATGAAGTATACTTCAACTCCTTTATAAATCACCTGTATCCTAAGCCTGGATTTTAAATGTCTTCCTTCCTTTCTTTAACTTTTTCATGTGTCTAAGGCTCCTTCCTTTGCAAATCTTCCAAATCCTAACAGTCCCGGGTTTCAGCAATAATGGAGGAAATACAGAACTATTCTATTCTTTCAAATTGTGAACATCCTCATACATGCAAAACTTGCCAGGACAATGGCCCCTCAGACTTTGAGGTGGACTGTAGGGAAATATTACATAGAGATAATAAACTCTAGATGAGAGCTTTAAAATCTTTTTGATGCCTGCAAGATGATCTGCAGCTAAAATGATGGTATATAAAGACCATATAATATGGGAAACACAAGTGTATTTCAAGTGGGAAAAGGAAAGTTACAAATTCATGTTTGTTGTATATACAACTATTTTGTATTTATTTATATTATTTATTTTTTTGAGACAGGCTCTCACTCCATTGTCCAGGCTGGAGTGCAGTGGCATAATCATGGCTCACTGCAGCCTCCAACTCCTGGGCCAAGTGATTCTCCCACCTCAGCTTCCTGAGTAGCTGGAACTGCTACTCAGGTGTGCACCACCATGCCTGGCTAATTTTTTTGATTTTTAGTAGAGGTGAGGTCTCACTATGTTGCACAGGCTGGTCTCAAACTCTTGAGCTCAAGCAATCCTCCCACCTCGACCTCCCAAAGTGCTGACATTACAGGTGTGAGCCACCACACTTGGCCAACTATGTTTTTTAAGTGCTTAACAAGAAAATAACTTGAAAGAAATAAACCAAAACAATCGTGGTTAAGGTAGAAGGTTTTTGAGTGATATTTTTATATTTTTAAAATCTTCTGTAACATGGACACAATCCTTAGGTTATCGTTATATCAAAATGTATAATGAATTTGTGAGGAAGAGGAGAGTGTTATTTAGCTTCTCAGTGGGTGGAAGAATGATGTGGTTAATGATCTGAGAATAAGGTTGAGCATGGGAGGCTGCAGAAGAAAAAGTTTAAATACAGAGAAATAATTTTAAGGATAGTTTGCTTAAAATCTGTTTAATTTTGGGACGGAGTCTTGCTCCGTTGCCAAGGCTGGAGTACAGTGGCATGATCTCGGCTCACTGCACCTCCGCCTCCTGAGTTCAAGCGATTCTCCTGCTTCAGCCTCCCGAGTAGCTGGGACCACAGGCATGCACCACCATGCCTGGCTAATTTTTGTATTTTTGGTAGAGACAGGGTTTCACCACGTTGGCCAGGCTGGTCTCAAACTCCTGACCTCAGGTGATCCACCCACCTCGGCCTTCCAAAGTGCTGAGATTACAGGTGTGAGCCACTACGCCCAGTCATTAAAATCTGTTTTTAAGCATGAATGCTACTTCCTTATTTGTACTACTGATATATTAAGAAGAGTACTTCATCAGAAACAGAACTCTTGAGAATTTAAGAATTCCTCTTCAGGGTTCTCTCTCACACACAATACTGCTTCTCAAGCAATTGGCATGGTGGCAAGCCCAGCGCAGTCAGTCAGTGGATAACATGAGATCATGGGGCAGCACAAAAAGTTTGCTTAAGACGCACCGTGGCTTTGTAGGGATAGGAAGCATCTGAGTCGATGCCCTTGTTATCAATGATGTACTGGAAAGCCGTTGTCATGAAGCCACCATTGCAGCCTTTGTTTCCATATTTTTCAGTTGAGCAATCCACCAGGTTCTGGGCACTGAGAGACACCAGCTTTCCTGTTTTCAGCTTCAGCTGTGCTTCCAGGGCCCCCACAGCACTGAAAGCCCAGCAAGCACCACAAGAACCCTAAAACAGATACAAGGTCACAAACGCAAATCACAGAAAATCATTCGGAATGACTTCCATAACCCAAACTGGACAACGCTCAGCTACATCAGTTCTGTCCCTAGTTCCCAGAAAGAGCTCCCCCACTACAGTTTCCTTCTGTCTATAACAATGGGAATGAAGACTAAATTTAACTCGATTGTTATCTAGGCAAGGTCCAACCTTGATAGAGATTTGCAATCAGCCAAGCTCAGAACATAATGGCCATATTCAAATATACTTAGAAACAATACTCACTGAGCATGTACCAAATTGCACCTATTTTCACCCATAAGTAAGGGAGATAGTTGCCTACAGTAATGAGATTTTGAGAGAGCTAGGATGATTTCCTTGACCTAAAATACCCTTTCTCCTGTCAAATGATGCCTGAAACATAAGAAGTTTAATCCTAGGTTGGCATTTTTCAAACCTTTGTTGTCTTCAGAATTTTTTTGATCAAAAAATATTTTACAAGGAGGCATAAACAAACAAAAAAAGGCAAAGCTGCTTTAGTTTTAAAAGGGGCAGAGTGTCCAGAGCCCCATCATAATTGTTCTCTTTCTCTCTCCTTCCCTCCTCCCACCTTGCTCTCCTCCCAAAGGAAGCAAACTGACATTGCTTTTGATTGAAGCAAAATTGTTCATTAAAATGCAAGCACCCAGAGAAAGGAGCTCATTAACTTACTCAGAGTTAACATCTAAATATGTGGTTTATTGGATCTTCTAAAAGCTGTTATTTTAGAGAACCTCGGGTAAGAAATCCAAAACTAATTGAAAGAAAAATATGTAGGTGGAAAAGAATAAGAGATTAGCAGTACCATTTACTTCTTTTTGTTTGTTTGTTTTGAGACAGGGTTTCCTTCTGTCACTCAGACTGAAGTGCAGTGGTGTGATCATGGCTCACTGCAGCCTCAACCTCCCAGGCTCAAGCGATCCTCCCGTCTCAGCCCCTCAAGTAGCTGGGACTACAGGAGCGCACCATGCCTGGCTAATTTTTATTTTTATTTTTTGTAGAGTCAGGGCCTCACTATATTGCCTAGGTTGGTTTCTAACTCCTGGGCTCAAGCGATCCTTCTGCCTCTGCCTCCCAAAGTGCTGGAATCACAGATGTGAGCCACTGTGCCTGGCCACCATTTACTTCCTAATAAATTTTTACTTTCTTCGTTGATCACAACCTGGGGTAGCTGCTCAGAATGCTTTGATTCCTCTCACTTACCCTGACCTCTATGGTGATACATGTGTTTTACCTCTAACTAATTTAGGATTTTTGCAATTTTTTTAAAACAAGCAAACTAAAGGAAAATACAACAGCATAGGAACAATAATTTTACAAGGCACATATTTCATATTCTAACGATGCAAGATTAGCCATGAATTAACTTGAGTGGCTCAATTTATAGAACACTCTAGCTCTAGTTCTTTCTTCTCCTTCAACTTTGAAACTCACAAGTGAAATGGAGAAACTTCCTGATCACCAGGGCTCTCTCACACAACACTGCTTCTCAAGCAATTGGCTTATTGGAGAGTCCAGTGCAGTCAATGCGTAGCGTGAGCAATAAAAGTCTGTGTTAAACACCTATTTGCTTAGTTCAGTGTTTGTCTAAGTAGGTGGCTCTATGATCACTTAGAAAAGCACTGTGGGGGCTGAACACGAGGGCTCATGCCTATAATCCCAGGACTTTGGGAGGTGGAGGTGGGAGGATCACTTGAGCTCAGGAGCTTGAGATCAGCTTGGGCAACATGGCAAAACCCATCTCTGCTAAAAACACAAAGAAAAAAAAAAGTGGTGGTGTGTGCCTGTAGTCACTATGTAGGCTGAGATGGGAGGATCACTTGAGCCCAAGAGGCAGAGGTTGCAGTGAGCCCAGATCGCACCACTGCAGTCCAGCCTGGGCAACAGAGGGAGACCCTGTCTCAAACAAAACAAAACAAAACAAAACAACCACTGTGGAGAATCCAGTTGTCCCTCAGTATCCACAAGGGATTGGTTCCAGGACCTCTGAGCATACCAAAGTCAAGAATTTTCAAGTTCCTTATATAAATTACTGAGTATTCGCATATAACCTACACATCCTCCTATACACTTTTTTTTTTTTTTAAGACAGGGTCTCACTCTATCGCCCAGGCTGGAGTGCAGTGGCAAGATCTCAGCTCACTGCAACCTCTGCCTCCCAGGTTCAAGTGATTCTCCTGCCTCACCCTCCTGAGTAGCTGGGATTACAGGCGCCCACCACCACGCCAGGCTAATTTTTGTATTTTCAGTAGAGACGGGACTTCACCATGTTGGCCAAGCTGGTCTCGAACTCCTGACCTCAAGTGATCTGCCTCCCTTGACCTGGAAAAGTGCTGGGATTACAGGCATGAGCCACTACGCCCTGCCCTCCCTTATACTTTACCTATTTTTTTTTTTTTTTTTGAGATGGAGTCTCGCTCTTTAGCTCAGGCTGGAGTGCCGTGGTGTGATCTCAGCTCACTGCAACCTCTGCCTCCCAGGTTCAAGTGATTCTCCTGCCTCACTCTCCTGAGTAACTGGGATTATAGGCGTGTGCCACCAGGCCCAGTTAATTTTTATATTTTTAGTAGAGACAGGGTTTCATCATGTTGGCCAGGCTGATCTGGAACTCCTGGCCTCAGGTGATGCGCCTGCCTCAGCCTCCCAAAGTAATGGTATTATAGGCGGGAGTGCCTGGCCTATTTTTTATTTTCATTTTTTTCTGGATATTTTTGATCCACAGTTGGTGGAATCTGCAGATGTGGAACCTGTGGATATGGAGGGCCAACTGTATAAATAAAATATAATATGTGATCCTTGCCCTTAAGGAACTTATAATTTAGTTGGGAAGACAAGAATAACAAAAATAATTAGAAAGTAACACGTGGGACTGTAAGATTCACTGTCAAATTCTGTAGCTAGACTAAGCATTTAAAGAGCTCTACCTAGGGTTCAGAGGCTTGGGATGGTAATACTCACTTGATATTTCACTTCAGTAACACACCCTTTCTCTCTCCAGTCCACAGAATCAGGCAATATCTGATTAGGGTTTGACTTATATGTGATATTTCTCTGCCACTGGCTGGGAACTCTCAGGGAACTCATCAAAGACATCACTTCTTCACTGGTCTACAAAGCAATATACAGTCAGTCATTGTTTAATGACTGGAATATGTTCTGAGAAATGCATCATTAGGTGATTTTGTCATTGTGAAAACACCATAGTGTGTACTTACACAAACCTAGAGCGTATTGGTTCCTACATACCTAGGCTGTATGGTAGGGCCCATTGCTCCTAAACTACAAACCTGCACGGCATGGTACTGTACTGAAGGTTGTAGGCAATTGTAGAACAATATGAAGTACTTGTGTATCTAAATATATCTAAACATAGAAAAGGTAGAGTGAAAATACAGTATAAAAAGTAAAAATGGGAGCTGGGCATGGTGGCTCACGCCTGCAATCCCAGCACTTTGGGAGGCTGAGCCGGGCAAATCACCTGAGGTCAGGAGTTCGAGACCAGCCTGGCCAACGTGGTGAAACCCCATCTCTACTAAAAATACAAAAATTAGCTGGGCATGGTGGTGCATGCCTGTAATCCCAGCTATTTGGGAGGCTGAGGCAGGAGAATCACTTGAGCCTGGGAGGCGGAGGTTGCAGTGAGCTGAGATCGCGCCACTGCACTCCAGCCTGGGCGACAGAGTGAGACTCCATCTCAAAAAAAAAAAAAAAAAAAAAAAAAAAAAGTAAAAATGGTACTTCTATATAGGTCATTTACTATGAAAGGCCTGGAGTTGCTCTGGGTGAGTCAGTGAGTGAGTGGAGAGTGAATGTGAAGGCCCAGGACATTACTGTAGACTTTATAAACACGGTGCACTTAGGCTACACTAAATTTGTTAAAACATTTTTCTTTCTTCAATAATAAATTAACCTTAGTTTAATGCAACTTTTTTACTTAATAAACTTTTAATTTTTTAAATGTTTTGTCTTCTATAGTAACCCCTTAAAATACAAACACATTGTATAGCTGTACGAAAATATTTTCTTCTTTATCACCTTCTTCTATAAGCTTTTTCTATTTCTAATTTTTAAAAAGTTTTTACACTTTTTTGTTAAAAACTAAAATACAAACACACACACACATTAGCCTAGGCCTATACAAGGTCAGGATCATCAGTATCACTGCATTCCGTCTCCACCTCTTGTCCCACTGGAAGGTCTTCAGGGTCAACAACACGTATGGAGCTGTCATCTCCTCTGATAACAATGTTTTCTACTGGATGCCTCCTGAAGGACCTGCCTGAGGCTGTTTTACAGTTAACTTTTTAAAAGTATAAGTAGGAGTACACTCTAAAATAACAATTAAAAGTATAGTATAGTAAATACATAAACCAGTAACATAGTCATTTATTATTATTAAGCATTTTGTACTGTGCAAAATTTTATGTGCTATACTTTCATACCACTGGCAGAGCAGTAGGTTTGTTTACAGCAGCATCACCACAGACAAGTGAGTAGTGTGTTGTGCTACATTGTTATGGTGGCTACAACATCACTAGCTAGGCAAGAGGAACTTTTCAGCTCCATCATAATCTTAAAGGACCACCATGGTATATGTGGTCCATCAGTGGCCAAAATGCATATGACACATGACTATATATCTCTTTCACTTACATCCTTCTTTCTTTTCTTTCTTTCTTTCTTTTTTTTTTTTTTTTTCTCTTTTGAGACGGAGTTTCACTCTTTTTGCCCAGGCTGGAGTGCAATGGCATGACCTTGGCTCACTGCAATCTCTGCCTCCCGGGTTCAAGCGATTCTCCTGCCTCAGCCTCCCAAGTAGCTGAGATTACAGGCATGTGCCACCACGCCCAGCTAATTTTGTATTTTTAGTAGAGACAGGATTTCTCTATGTTGGTCAGGCTAGTCTCAAACTCCCGACCTCAGGTGATCTGCCCACCTCGGCCTCCCAAAGTGCTGGGATTACAGGTGTGAGCCACTGTGCCCAGCCTATCTACTTTCTAATATCCTAATAACTGTAACTGTGAATATATTTAAAAACTGCCATGGAATAAAAAAACTGAGAAAAAACAGTAATAGTTGTGACCAACATAGGTTCCATTAGGATCTGGTGGGGCGAATTATCTGGGTTTGTTTAGTTTCACACTTGGCACTAGCATCCCAGCTAGGCACCCTCATGGGGAAGGAGAAAAAGAGAATGGTAAAAACTAGAAGTTACAGGGAGGCAGATTTTTGTTTCAAAGCAAGGCAGAATTTTATAAAAGGGCTGTCTAAAAAGTGGACTAAACTGGTTTCCCATGTGAGAAATAATTACAAAGGAGATTCCTGCATTTAAGAAGGAATTTAGTTTACCTAGGGCATTCCCTTCTTCACTTTGGCAACAGTGGTAAAGTTTTGCAGGACAGAACAGAATCTGAAAACCAATAGGGGATTATTTGTGATATTAAATACCCACATTCTCCCATTAAGAAAGCAGATGGATCACACTAAATTGTCAATCTAGACTTAAATAAGTATGGCAACTTGCTATAAAAACCTGTCAATAGTCTTTAGGTAATACTTTCTAGAATTTATTTTAAAAAAATGGTAGTCTGTGAGTTTAAAATTTCCTCTAAAGAAGTGATTTGTTAAAGAAAGAAAGCAGTCAAAATAGAACTAAGTAAGAAATTTCTGTACAAGTTCTTACGTCCTTCAATTCTACTCTTTTCCAACTTTGTACTATACATTCCTTTGTTATTGTTGTTTACCTTCAAATTGCTTTTGGGGAGACAGAAAGGAAATGATATTTACCCAGACATGAAAGTGGGATTCCTTGTAATGTACCTACCATGTCTCCCAGGTGGTTCATGCCCAGATCGTATGAGTGCATTCCCATTGAATGCTCCAGGTTGTGAAGCATCACAAACTTTAGATTCTTTTCCCAGATGAGACGTCGTACTGCTTCTTCATTCTAAAACATAATGAAGAAGAACATAGTCATACTGCATCCTGGACAAATAAGTGTTTGATGATGAAAATGGCAATTTTTTTTTTTTTTTGAGATGGAATCTCACTCTGTCACCCAAGCTGGAGTCCAGTGGCACGATCTCAGCTTACTTCAACCTCCGATTCTCAGGTTCAAGTGATTCTCCTGCCTCAACCTTCCGAGTATCTGGGATTACAGGCATGTGCCACCATGCCTAGCTAATTTTTGTATTTTTAGTAGAGACGGGGTTTCGTCATGTTGGCCAGGCTGGTCTCAAACTGTTGACCTCAGGGGATCTGCCTGCCTCAGCCTCCCAAAGTACTGGGATTACAGGTGTGAGCCACTGCACGCGCCCAAAAATAGCATTTTTGAAGCATTCTACCAAATGTGGATCTGCCTGAGAGCATGCAAATACATAAATATATCCAATATAACTGCTAACTTCACATATTAATCTTAATTCTTGCTCTTAACTGCTTTGATGGTTTAATATTATTTTATGATAAACATGAATTTCCTTCTCTTTTTAACATTTATTATTATTATTATTATTATTTTGACAGAGTCTTGCTCTGTCACTCAGGCTGGATGGAGTGCAGTGAAGTGGCCTGATTACTGCTCACCATAGCCTTGACCTCCTGGGACCCAGCAATCTTCACACCTCAGCCTCCTGCATAGCTGGGATGACTGGTGTGTGCCACTGCAGCCAGTTTTTCTGTTTGTTTGTTTGTTTGTTTGTTTGTTTGTTTTGGTAGAGACTGGGTCTCCCTATGTTGCAGGCTCATATTAAATTCCTGGGCTCAAGCAATCCTCCCCTATCAGCCTCCCAAAGTCCTGCGATTATTGGTGTGAGCCACTGCGCCCAGCATTTTTTTTTTTTTTTAAGACAGGGTCTTGCTCTGTTGCCCAGGCTGGAGTGCAGTGGTATGATCATAGCTCACTACAGCCTCAAACTCTTGGGCTCAAACTATCCTCCCATCTCAGCTGCCCGAGTAGCTAGGACTGCAAGCCTGCACCACCACAACCAGCTTATTTTTAATTTTTTTTTTTTTTTGTAGAGACAGGGTCTCCCTATGTTGCCTAGGCTGGTCTCAAATTCCTGGCCTTAAAGGATCCTTCCCCCTTGGCCTCCCAAAGTGCTGGGATTACAGGCATGAACCATACACCCAGCCATGATTTGCTCTTTCTTTTTGGTGTTTTACAACTTCGTTACATGTATCTGGGTGTAGGTTTCTTTATTTACCTTCAGCTGTGTGCTTTTGATTGGAGGACTCAGGACCTTTTCTCATATCTGGAAAATTCTCAATCAGTGTCTCCACATATATTGCTTCTCCACCATTCCACCTAATTCTCTTCTTCAGAAACTCCTATCCGAAGTATTTTGGAGCCTCAAACTCTCTTTCATCTCTCTTACTTGCATTTTCATATATTTTTCTTTTTATTTCTAGGTGCTGCATTCTGGGTGAATTCCTCAGTACTATCTTTCAGATTACTGATTCTATCCAGCTCTTTCCAGTCTGGAAATCCTTTTGATTTTTATTGCAATGACAATATTTTTTATTTTCAAGATTTCTAATTTATTTCTTGTCCATTAGTGTGCATATTATTCCTTTATATACAGTCTTTTGAAAATTCATTTTTGATTCTATTATTTTAATTTTATTCAGAGTGAATTTACATGCTGACCGACGATTTTCTTGTCCTTCAGGAGATTCATTTACATAGAATACAATGATGTAGAAGGCAAGGTGGATGGTGCCTCCTACAGTAGCTGAAGCCAGAGTTTCCAATAAGCTAGAACCCCAGGGAGCAGTCAGCAACAACTCTGTTCTGCCTCATTTCATTGAGCGGGTGAGCCCAGTCCCAGAGGCACTGGGTAGCAAGTCTGGATGCAGGTTTCTTTCCCTTGGAGCAAGGTTTTACTGTTACCCCAGTAATGGACATAATGGGCATGCATGATGGGCTTACTTCCAAACCACAAGATGAGAAGCAATGGTATAAAGGCAAACAAATCTAACTAAGTGCAAGAAAGGAAAAAAAAAAAAAAAGAAGTGTACTTTGAG
Source organism: Pan troglodytes (assembly GCF_028858775.2). NCBI lineage: Eukaryota > Metazoa > Chordata > Mammalia > Primates > Hominidae > Pan > Pan troglodytes. The sequence continues at coordinate 98,453,038 of NC_072398.2, read as the reverse complement.
ATCAATTATAAAGGTAGGATACGAATCAAAAGTCAGGTTCATTCCTCCTGAGGGACTGGAATTATTAAACAGAGGGATAGCATTCATTTAACCAGATAGTGGTGCTAATTGCACATCTAAGTCCAGTCAATCTTGAAATGAGGAACCTGTTCATAAAGGGTGTGGGTGAGGGTGAAATTCATCACCACCAAGGAAACCATATGATCATTTAAATAGATGCAGGAAAAGCATTTGACAGAATTCAACATCCTTTCATAACAAACATTCTCAACAAATTACATATAGAAGGAATGTTCCTCAACACAAATAGGCCATATATGGCAAGACTACAGCTAACACCATACTCAATTGGGTGAAAATTTAAAGGCCATTCTGCTAAGATCAGAAAAAGACAAGGGTACCCACTCTCACCATTTCTAGTCAATATAGTGCTGAAAATCCTAGCCAGAGCAATTAGGCAAGAAAAATAAATACAAGATCTCCAAATAAGAGAAGGAAGAAGTGAAATTGCGTTTGTTTGTTGATAACATGATCATATAGAAAGTCTTGGCCAGGTATGGTGGCTCATGCCTGTACTTTGGGAGGTTGAGGTGGGAGGATTGTGTGAATCTAGGAGTTCAACACCAGCCTGGACAACATGGCAAGACCCCTTCTTTACAAAAAACAAAGATAGAAATTAGCCAGGTGTGGTGGCATGTGCCTACAGTCCCAGTTACTTGGAAGGCTGAGGCAAGAGAATCACTTGAGCTGGAGTTTGAGGCTGCAGTAAGCTATGATCACACCACTTCACTCCAACCTGGGTGACAGAGCAAGATCTCATCTCAAAAAAAAAAAGAAGGTTGGGCAAGGCGGCTTATGCTTGTAATCCCAGCACTTTGGGAGGCCAAGATGGGTGGATCACGAGGTCAGAAGTTCAAGACCAGCCTGACCAACATGGTGAAACCCCGTCTCTACTAAAAATACAAAAATTAGCTAGGTGTGGTGGCGTGTGCCGGTAATCCCAGCTACTCAGGAGGCTGAGGCAGGAGAATTGCTTGAACCTGGGAGGCGGAGGTTGCAGTGAGCCGAGATTGCGCCACTGCACTCCAGCCTGGGCGACAGAGCATGAATCCACCTCAAAAAAAAAAAAAAAAGAGAGAGAAGAAAGACTCCATCAAAAAACTATTAGAACTGATACATGAATTCAGTAAAGTTGTAAGACACAAAGTCAACATACAAAAGTCAGTAGTATTTTTATACACTAACAACTATTTGAAAAAGAAATTAGGAAAACAATTCTATTTACAACAGCATTTAAAACATATTTAGGAGTTAATTTAACCAAGGAGTTGAAAAGTTATATGCTGAAAACTATAAAACATTGATAAAAGAAACTGAAGACAAAATAGGCCGGGCGTGGTGGCTCACACCTGTAATCCCAGCACTTTGGGAGGCCGAGGCAGGCGGATCACCTGAGGTTGGGAGTTTGAGACCAGCCTGACCAACATGGAAAAACCCCGACTCTACTAAAAATACAAAATTACCCGGGCGTGGTGGCACATGCCTGTAATCCCAGCTACTCAGGAGGCTGAGGCAGGAGAATTGCTTGAACCCCAGAAGCAGAGGTTGTGGTGAGCAGAGGTCACGCCACTGCACCCCAGCCTGGGCAACAAGAGCAAAATTCCATCTCAAAAAAACAAGAAAAAAAGAAAAAAGAAAGAAAGAAATTTAAGATAAAATAAATAAATGGGAAGATATTCCATGCTTATGGATTGGAAGAATTAATATTGCTAAAATGTTCATACTATCCAAAGCAAACTAGAAATTCAGTGCAATTTCTATCAAAATTCTAATGTTATTCTTCACAGAAATAGAAAAAACAATCCTCAAATTCATGTGGAACTACAAAAGTCCTTAAATAGTCAAAGTAATCTTTAGCAAGAGGAGCAAAGCTGGAGGCATTACAAAATGCCTGGTTTCAAAATATATTACAAAACTATAGTAATTTAAACAGCATAGTACTGGCATAGAAACAGACACGTTTACCAATGGAATAGGATATAGAGCCCAGAAATAACCTGCAACTTTATGGTCAATCAATTTTCAGCAAAGGTGCCAAGAACACACAATGGGGAAAGGATAGTCTGTTTAATAAATAGTATTGGGAAAACTGGCTATCCAAATGCAGAAAAATGAAATTGAACCCTTATGTCACCACATATACAAATAATCAACTCAAAATGAATTAAAGCACAAACATAAGGCCTGAAACTATATACAACCACTATAAGAAAATATAGGGGAAAACTCCACAACATTGGTCCGGGCAATGGTTTTTTGAATATGACCCCTAAAGAACAGGCAACAATAGCAAAAATAGACAAACGGGACTCCATCAAACTAAAAAGCTTTTGTACAATAAAGGAAACAATTAACAGAGTGAAAGGATAACTCATAGATTGGGAGAAAATATTTGCAAATCATACATTTGATAAGGGGCTAATATCCCAAATATAGAAGGAACTCAAAGTAACTATCAAGAAAACAACCCTGTTTAAAAATGGGCAGAAGACCTGAATAGACATTTCTCAAAACAAGACACATACAAATGGCCAACAGATATATGAAAAAATGCTTAACATCACCAGTCATCAGGGAAATGTAAAGTAAAACCACAATGAGATATCACCTCACATCTGTTAGAATGGCTATTATCAAAACGATGAAAGATAAGTGTTGGTGAGGATGTGGAGAAAAGGGAACCCTCATACACTTTTAGTAGGAATGTAAATTAGTACAGCCATTTGGGAAAACAGTATGGAGGTTCCTCAAAAAACTAAAAATATAATTACCATATCATCCAGCAATCTCACTTCTGGGTATATGTCCCAAGGAAGCGCAATCAGTATGTCAATGAGATACCTGCACTTCCATGTTCATTGTAGCATTATTCACAATAGCCAAGATATGGAATCAACCTTATAAAGTGTCCATTAAAAGACGAATGGATAAAAAAGTGTGGTACATATTGTATTCCATACATAATGGAATACTATTTAGCCTTAAAAAAAAAAAAAAAGGAAATTCTGTCATTTTCAACAACATGGATGGGTCTAGAGAACGTTATGCTAAGTGAAATAAGCCAGGCACAGAAAGACAAGTACTGCATAATCTCATTTACATGTGGAATCTAAAACAGTTGAACTCATAAAAGTAGAGAGTAGAATGGTGGTTAGCAGAGGCTGGGCGGAGGGTAGACAGGGAAAGGGGAGATGTTAGGCAAAGAGTACAGAGTTTCATTTGACAAGAAGACTACATTCTAGCAATCTATTGCATAGCATGGTGACTACAGATAATAATAATAATGTATTTTATATGTCAAAATTACTGAAAGGGTAGATTTTAAATGTTCTTATCACAATGAAAGGATAAGTATGTGAGGTGCTGAATAGGTTAATTAGCCTAATTTAATCATCTGCAATGTATATTTGTATCATAACATCACATTGTACTCCATAAATAGACACAATTATTATTTAATTATAAATAAATAAAAATAAAACTTAGAGTGTATGACCTAAGAGTGTCATTTTTATACAAAATAATATGTCAAATAAATAAATATATGATGCTAGCTTACAAACAAATATTACATAGTTACAGGACTTAGTTATTTAAAGCAGTAGGGTTAAGGTCTTAACATCAGCAAGTGTGCTTTGAAATAAAAACAAAAGTACAAAATGGGAAGTGATAGTCAAGAAACAATATCTGGCCACACTATGTGGGTATTAATGCCTTTTCGCTCCTCAGCCATCCCAAATGTGGCCCTTCCTCAGGAGCTTGTGCTGATTTGCCCTTGGCCTGAGACCTTCACTCTATTATGTATTTTGCTTGCTCCCTGGCTTCCATCAATTCTCTGCTCAAATGGCACCCTTATCCGTGAGGCCTTCCCTAACCCTCCTGTCATATAGACTTCTTACCACCACCACCACCCAGGGCCCTTCCGATAGACTTCTTACCACCACCACCACCCAGGGCCCTTCCTACTCTCCATGCCTTCTGTTATTTTTATCTACAACACTTATCACCATCTAGCATACTACATATCTGCTTGTTTATTTTCTTATTTCCTGTCTCTCTCACGATAATATAAGCTCCATAACAGGAATTTTGTTTTGATTCCTGCTGTATGGTACCAAGAACAGTATCTGGCAAGAAACAAGTACATAATATTTATTTATTTATTTTTGAGATGGAGTCTCACTCTGTCACCCAGGCTGGAGTGCAATGGCACAATCTTGGCTCACTGCAACCTCTGCCTTCCTGGCTCAAGTGATTCTCTTGCCTCAGCCTCCCGAGTAGCTGGGATTACAGGCGCCCACCACCACATCCAGCTAATTTTTGTATTTTTAGTAGAGATGGGGTTTCGCCATGTTGGCTAGGCTGGTCTCGAACTCCTGACCTCAGGTGATCCGCTCACCTTGGCCTTCCAAAGGGCTAGGATTACAGGCGCGAGCCACCACACCCAGCTTAAATATTTACTGAAAACACTGCCTGTAAGAACACAATTTTGAGAGGTAGAAAACAGTACTCCTTTAAAAGCATATCGCTCGAGTGGCAATCCAATCTACCTTTTCCTTGTATTGTTTGCCATAGGTTTTCTTCCAGAGATGCCAGTGGTGATCCAGGGTAGGATCTTTATGCAACTGCGCCACTGCAGAGGAGCACACCAAGAGCACACAAACCAGCCGTTTCATTCTGTGTAAGGAAAGGTAACATAGGAAGTGTTGCTATTAGCTGCATATGTTGTGACCACATGTTTTCATAAGAGAAAATAACAATGCAAAGTCTATCAAAGGGACAGACTATTATAAACAGAATTATACAGGAAAATTCCTGGGATATATAGTCACAGGGAACAGCTGCAGATTTATGTCAGAAATACTACTTCCAATGCTTAGTAGCACTTTAAAAAGTGATTTCCAGGAATTTCCCAATATCTGGTAAACCAAACACATCTAGAGGGTTAGAAAACAGGGACTTTCCAGGATTTGCCAACAAATCTAATCAAAGGAAATCTCTTTCTCTCTCTCTCTCTCAAAAAAAAAAAAAATCATCCTTAAGAGAGACAAACCTTTGAAAAATCAGTTTATCTCCTGAATTTTTGAATACATGGGCTCTTCTTAACTGACCTGTTTAAATATCCACAGTCTTTACAGATAGTTAAAAGACAATTCTCATCTATTGCTTTCACATCTTTAGGTAGGTAATTTTCCTTTTTACGTTTTTTTTTCAATGATCAGACATCTGTTTCAAATGAGGCAATTAACTACTCTTTAAAATGCCACTTCTGTATTTAATTCAAGAGACATCAACAGAAATTCAGCGACTAGCTCCCTCAAACTGGATTCTACTTTCTTTTCCATTTCTTTTTAATTGAAAACATCTGGAATTTTAAACATGTAAGCCTTTAAATTATATTCCAAAGAAAGCCATGTTTCAGTCTCAACTTAGATGCTTAGATGCTCAAGCAGACATTAACTTTTTAAAAATAGAGAAGAGGCAAATTGAACTACACGATTTTTTAGTTTACTTCCTGAAACCAAAGATTTAAAACCTAGCAGGCAGAACAAACTACAAACACAGAGTGTTTGAAGACCAAATGGGAGAAAAAGAACAAAGAGTACATACGTGATAGAACCAGCAGTTGCTCCCACAGTAAGAGTCCTTGAATTAGTGGGCTCTCTTCTAAGATTTCAAAGCAACAAGGAGATTTCAGTTCAATTGACTTGAAAAGAAATTGGAACTTGTCACATGAGGTACTCAAAATGAGGAAGTGAACTTTCATTTCAGTTTCATTTAAAATCTAGCTAGTACAGTCACCTCTAGTCATTTCCCTATGGTCTTGGGGACAAAGTGGATACAGTAAGCCATCAAGAAGAGCCCTTGTCTGAGCCCAGTGGCTCATGCCTATAATCCCAGCACTTTGGGAGGCTGAGGCGGGAGGATCACTTGAGGCCAGGAGTTCAAGACCAGCCTAGGCAATAAAGCGAGACCCTGTCTCTGCAAAAAAAATTTTTTTAATTAGCTGGGCATGGTGGTGCATGCTTGTAGTCCCAGCTGAGGGGGAGGGTGAGGTGGGAGAATTGCTTGAGTCTAGGAGGACAAGGCTGCAGTGAGCCATGATTATGCCACTGTGTTTCAGCCTGGATGACATATCAAGACCCTATCTCAAAAAAAAAAAAAATTAAATTGAATTTTAAAAACACCAACTTTTACACGGAAAACATTTAGTTATAAAGAGATTTAGATAAAGCTCCCCAAATCCCAGCTCCTTGTATGATTTCCTAGGAAAACCTGTCTTACTGCTTTTAACACAACTCATTCATGATCTGATATTGTCTGGTTCTCACTCAGCCATTCCTTCGTTCATCAAACTCAAAATGTCTTTATTAATATACACTATATGTATAGTTTAGTAATATGCGTGTGTTAGTATATTCATGGAAAAAAGGATACACTCAAATATATCCAATTGAGAATGATTACCTGGGTGGGGTGGGAGCAAGACGAACTATCATCTTTTAAATTTGCATTTTCCTAATTACTAATGAGGTTGAGGATCTTTTCACACATTTATTGACCGTTTGAATTTTCTGTGAATTTCCTGTTCATCTTTTTTGCTCATTTTTCTATTGTATTGTTGCATTTTCTTAGTGATTTGTGGGAGGTGTGTGTGTGTGTGTTGTGTGTTTTCCGAGACGGAGTCGTGCTTTGTCTCCCATGCTGGAGTGCATTGGTGCGATCTTGGCTCACTGCAACATCCACCTCCCAGGTTCAAGCGATTCTCTGCCTCAGACTCCCAAGTAGCTGGGATTACAGGCACCTGCCAGCATGTCCAGCTAATTTTTGTATTTTTAGTAGAGACAGGGTTTCACCATCTTGGCCAGGCTGGTCTTGAACTCTTGACCTCGTGATCCACCCGCCTCAGCCTCCCAAAGTGCTGGGATTACAGGTGTGAGCCACCGTGCCCGGCCAAGGTGTATGTGTTTTAAAAATATATTCTGGCTTCTAATCTTTGACAGTTATATACCCTTAAAAACATCCTCCCTTAGTCTTCCACTTGTCTTTTATTTTATTTTTTCTTCCTTTGCATAAGCCTATGAAATTCCACTTGTCCTTTAGTCTTGTTTATAGTGAGTTTTTCTATATGAAATTTTTTTGTTGAGGTAGAACATTTTATTCAGCTTTTCCGTATAATCAATCTATACTGTTTTTGTATAAGAAAGTTTTCCTCATCCAAACGTAATAAAGATACACTCATCTTATTTTTATACTTTCAGAGAGTGTTTTATTTATCTTTTCTATGGCTACTGCTTTTAGGTGTTTAATTCACCTGGAATTTAGTTTTGTGTATGGTATGACGTAGGGAGCTTATTTTCTTTGTTTTCCAATTTTGATTCTACCTCTATTGTACACCAAATTCTCATACATAGATAGGTCAGTTTCTGAGCTCATGAAGCTGTTCTTTTTATCTTTTGCTACTTCAGTATCGCACAGTTTTAATTAAAACAGCTTTGTAATATGTCTCCACGTGTGGTAAGGCAAGTCATCTAGGCCACCCTATCTTTGTTCTTCTTTTTAAACATTGTCTTTATATTTTGTACTTGTTAACTCTTCTTTATATGAATTTTTTGAATCAGTTTATCAAGTTCCCTGAAAAACTCTGTTAGAGTTTTTTGCTTTTTTCTTTTGGAGACAGGGTTTCATTCTGTCACCCAGGCTGGAGTGCAGTGATGCAATCATGGCTCACTGCAGCCTTGACCTCCTGGGCTCAAGTGATCCTCCCGCCTCAGCCTCTGGAGTGGCTGGGACTACAGGTGCACACCACCATGCCTGGCTGATTTTGTTTTTTGTTTTTTGTAGATAAGGGGTTTCACCATGTTGCCCAGGCTGGCCTCAAACTCCTGGGCTCAAGCAATCTGCCCACCTTGGCCTCCTGAAGTGCTGGGATTACAGGCATGAGCCCCCACATCTGGCTATTAGAGTTTTTATTTGAATATATGCATAAATTTAGGGAGAAGTAACAGCATTATAATGTTGATTCATCTCAGCTGTAGTAGACATGTTTGTGTTTGTAGCCATACAGTTTTTTTAAAAAAGATACTGCTTATGGAAAATTTAAAACACATGTAAAAGTAAAAATAGTAGTAAAATGAGCTGCCATGAAACCATTGTCTTGTTTCAACAATGATCAGTACATGGCCAATCTTATTTTATTTATATTCCCACTCTCACTACCTGAATTATATTAAATAAATTCTAGACATTCTGTCATTTCATATGTAAATGTCCCTGTGTGTGTCTTTAAAAGACAGAGACTATTAAACAAATATAATACCACAATACCATCATCACATCTAAAATAAATGAACAATAATTTTCTTTTTTTTTTTTTTTTTTTTTGAGACAGAGTCTCACTCACTTGCCCAGGCTGGAGTGCAGTGGTGTGATCCCAGCTCACTGCAATCTCTGCCTGCCGAGTTCAAGCGATTCTCCTGCCTCAGCCTCCCAAGTGGCTGGGATTACAGGCATGTGCCATCACACCCAGCTAATTTTTGTATTTTTAGTAGAGATGGGGTTTCACCACATTGGCCAGGCTTGTCTCGAACTCCTGACCATAGGTAATCTGCCCACCTCAGCCTCCCTAAGTACTGGGATTACAGGTGTGAGCCACTTTATTGTCATAAGAAATTAAGACAATAATTTCTTAATGTCATCAGACATCCTATCAATGTTCACATTTTCTGGACTGTCTTATACATTTTTTAATAGTTTGTTTGAATTGAGATTTAAATAAGCTCCATATATTGTGAAACCATTGAGTTATGTTTATATCATTATGAATTCATGGATTTAAACATATTTGATGTGTTTCAATCCATTCCAGTTTTATCCTTATTGATACTCATATTGTCTCATTTTTGGTCTGTAGGAATTTATTCAAACTGGCTCTTTAGTGCAGACAGAGTTTGTATATTTGGCATAATATTAGTACTCTTTAAAAGCTTCCTTTCTTTCTAATATGACAGGCTATTGCAGGTTTGTCTTGAACAATTCCTGCCCCAGACCTGGAATCAGCCATTTCTTCAAGGAGCTCTGGTTCCTTTTAGTGGAAACAATGTTTAAATACCATAATCTAGGAACTAGCAGTGTTTGGGATAGCAGATTGACCATTGTTGCTAAGCCTTTTCAGTAGCTAGAGCTAAGAAATATCTTTTTTAAAAAAATTAAATAAATCACAAGCTGACACTGATACTTCAAATTCAAATTCAAGACTATAGGGTTTACTCACCCCATCAATCTTATATCTGCACTTCTTTTCAAACATGCTTTAAAAATCTGGGTTCTCTAAAATATCAACTCAAGTACTTGTTTAATTTATCCTGTAAAATTGCAGAATAACAACAACAAGCCTACGCCAATAAGATTATTAATGAAAACAAATTAGAGATTTTAAAGTGGAGGGGGACAGGTTTTTCTCCATTAAGCCAAATGTTGCTAACGATGTAAGTCAATTACTGTGTTTTGAAGTCACCTGGAATAGTTCCCTGTATGGTTATGCTCCACCTCCATACACAGGTTTGTTTCATTTCACTTCTTCCTTTTAGGGCTTGCTTTTTACACTTATGTAATTTCATTTTATAATTATGTAAAACATTTATGTGGATCCAAAGTGAAATCAACACAATGAGGTATATTCAAAGAACTCTAGCCTCTACTTTTGTCTGTTTTACATGATTTCCTTTTTTCCTTAATTGGTAATCATTTAAACAATTTATGGTTTATCTTCCTATTTTTAGAAATATGCAAATATGCCTATATATTAATATTCTTTCATCTTAAGTGAACACTAACATATTACACATATTTTTCTCTATCTTGTTTTTTTCACTTAGCATTTTTTTGTTTTAGTCAATCACTTAACATTTTATTAAGAAAAATTATTCAGGCGAAAGAGATTAGCAGGTGTCCTTTCAGTGATGTGCTGGGTATTATTTAGTGGACCTTTACAGGAATTGTTTGATTCTTTTTAGAGTTAAGTTGTAAAAAACTGATAACTATGCAAATGATCCCTATACATGGCAATGCAAATAAATTTTGTATTGTAGATTTCACTGAATAGAGAAATAGAGAATGTAGATCTCTGTCAGTCGAATTCTTTTTTTTTTTTTTTTGAGACACAGCCTTACTTCATCGCCCACGCTGGAGTGCAGTGGTGCGATCTCAGCTCACTCTAACCTCCGCCTCCCGGATTTAAGAGATTCTCCTGCCTCAGCCTCCCCAGTAGCTGAGATTACAAATGCACACCACCACACCCAGCTAATTTTTGCATTTTTAGTAGATACAGGGTTTCACCATGTTGGCCAGGCCGGTCTCGAACTCCTGACCTCAGGTGATCCACCCACCTCGGCTTCCCAGAGTGCTGGGATTACAGGCATGAGCCACCATGCCCGGCCTCAAATTCTTATTTGAACTGACTTTAATCTTACTGATCCCTTATTAATTAATGAGTTAAACTTCGATGCGTTCATTGTATATTTGCTCTCAGCTTTTTAGAAACTATACTTTAGCAATTAAATCCTGATAACTCCACAGTAGTATATACAGTGTTCATTTATTTTTATGGCCACCTAGCATCTTTTGAACAATATTCCCATGTTTGGAGAATTTCCCACGTTATAAATTTTGCTTCTCCAAGTTGAAGCCAAAGCTCCATCTTCAAGGCTCCAGTGCAGTTAAGGCACAGACATGAGACCTAGCCTTTGCCAGTCAGGCACACCTGTATAGAACATCATTTTGCAAGTGGGTAAGTGAGGAACCAGAAGTATGTAAAATCCTCCTTTTGGTGAGAATGGCAGTAGAGATGTCTCCCAGCAGCAGCAGCACCAGCAGGAGCAGAAGCAGCAGCAGATATTCTAACATCTGGTCCCCAGTGTCACCTGTTCAAACTGTAGTGTTTATGTCAAATATTGTGTCTGCTCAGTGGCATCATAGGTTGAGCAGTCCTCTCTGTGGTTTTGGTGATGTTTGTGGTTACACAATAAACAAACCTCACCGACTTTCTGGCCTTTCATAGGTTCTTTGAGTTTCCTGCACTTTTTTTTTTTTTTTTTGAGATGGAGTTTCACTCTCGTTGTCCAGGATGGAGTGCAATGGCATAATCTCGGCTCACTGCAACCTCCGCCTCCCAGGTTCAAGCGATTCTCCTGCCTTAGCCTCCCAAGTAGCTGGGATTACAGGCATGCGCCACCACGCCAGGCTAATTTTGTATTTTTAGTAGAGACAGGGTTTCGCCACGTTGGCCAGGCTGGTTTCAAACCCCTGATCTCAGGTGATCCGCCCGCCTTGGCCTCCCAAAGTGCTGAGATTACAGGCGCAAGCCACTGCGCCCAGCTGCTTCCTGCACATTTTAAATAAACTGTAGTACCCGGATAGATGAACCCAGTATTGACATCCACAGCCGTGTTGAGTTTGGAAAAACAAGGGTGGAGTGTCAGAAGCTAGAATGGGGAAGGTGCTTTTCTCAGGCTGCGAACACAGGAAACTCAAGAAAGCTATTGTGGAGCTCTCAATAATTTCAGGTTGCCTTCTCTATCCTTCTTTACACATCTGATCTCATATCTGATGTTTTTTGCTTTTAGCCTTGATACCTCTATATGTATTTCTATCCATAGAAATAGACAGTTCAATTTCCTTAATGAGAAATTAGCATAGGAACAAATTTCTTTCCATCAAGATTAAAATGGTAGACAACTGCTTTTACAAGGGACCATGTATTTTTCCAGTCATTGTTTCTCTGTCTGACGAGGTCTATAAATCTACACTCAGTACAGAGCATAAATGTGGTGATTAGGCAACAGCACACCTTCTGCCTCCATTCCTGGGTATTGCCTACATGGAATTGTGTATGAAATTATGTCTCTACCTGTTTCCGGTAATCCTCTACCAAGTGGGAAAAAATTTTGGGGTTAATTGTGTTTTCTAGTGGTACTCTAAACCGGATTCAGGACGGCAGCGGCCATCTAAATGTCTTCCTTTGTTTATTTCTAAATCCATAAATTAATTCCAGATTTACCAAGAAACTAAGTTGAGTTGATCCCAAAATGAAACAGGGCTCTCAGGGACATACCCACTTCTTCCCAGCCTGCCTTTGGACTCAGTAAGTAAGCAGAGACTGTGTTTATTTGTCTGATATACATGACCCCTGGTTAATATGTAGGTTGCAGAAGAAACCAAAATTTTACTTATGGAAGGCAGGGAGAATAGAGATGAATTACCTTTTGTGAGAAAAAGAACAAGTGACATATTAACTGCTATTGTATTTTCTGTTGTCAGGACGTGGGCTGAGTAAAAAGCTTAAAAGCTTTTGCATATGTCTTGGTTCTGCCATCTATTGGTTATAAGGCCTGGAGCAAGTGATTTAACATGCCCATGGCTCACTTTCCCTATGCATAAGTACGGAAATGCTGACTTAGTGGCAACTAAACAGTGGAAGACACCAGCAATAGAATGTAATTATAATATCGCTCCATGAGATGGTAAGATTTTACAGTTCCAACTAATTATTCCTGAGTCCGTTCCTTTTGCAGAACAAGTTTCTAATAAAGTACTCAGGATTAAGATAGATTGTTATGAGCAAGTGCTACCATTTAGGATATTCATTTGAAATACTAATGCTCCTGGCATTTTTTTTTTTTTTTGAGACAGAGTCTCGCTCTGTCACCCAGGCTGGAGTGCAGTGGTGTGATCTCAGATCACTGCAAGCTCTGCCTCCTGGGTTCATGCCATTCTCCTGCCTCAGCCTCCCAAGTAGCTGGGACTACAGGCGCCTGCCACACTCCTGGCTAATTTTTTGTATTTTTAGTAGAGACAGGGTTTCACCATGTTAGCCAGGATGGTCTCGATCTCCTGACCTCGTGATCCGCCCGCCTCGGCCTCCCAAAGTGCTGGGATTACAGGCGTGAGCCACCGCGCCCAGCCGCGCTCCTGGCATTTTTTATTTTTATTTATTTGTTTATTTTTTTTGAGACAGAGCCTTGCTCTGTCACCTAGGCTGGAGTGCAGTGGCATGATCTCGGCTCACAGCAAACTCTTCCTCCTGGGTTCAAGTGATTCTCAGCTTCCTGAGTAGCTGGGATTACAGGCATGCCACCATGCCTGGCTAGTTTTTGTATTTTTAGTAGAGATGGGGTTTTGCCATGTTGGCCAGGCTGGTCTCAAACTCCTGACCTCAGGTGATCCACCCACCTCAGCCTCCTAAAGTGCTGGGATTACAGGCATGAGCCACCATGCCTGGCCAAGAAAAACATCTTTAATACAAAAACACAGAAAGGTTGACAATAATAGGAAGCTAAAAGCTAGATCACACAAACGCAAGCAACAGCAAAATGTGGGTATAATTATTCAAATATCAGTCAGAGTAGACTTTAAAGCAAGAAGCATTATGAGGCTAAAGAGGGAACTTTCATAATGATAAAGAAATAAATGATAACGGGACCCGCCAGGAAGAGATTATAATCTTAAATCTGTATGCTCCTCAAAACATGGCCTCAGAGTCCCATAAAGCAAAGATTGCCAGAGCTAAAAGGAAAAATAGATAAAATCTGCAATCATAATGGGAGGCTTTGAGATACCTCTTTCAATAGCTTGTAGAATAAGCAAATGGAATAAATTAATAACGATATAGAAGATTCGAATAACGCGATTAATGAACTTGTCCTAATTAAGATATCTAGAGCCTGTCCTCAACAACAGAATCCTTTTTTTTTTTCTTTTTTTTTCACCCAGGCTGGAGAGCAGAGGCAGGATCACGGCTCACTGCAGCTTTGAACTGCTGGGCCCAAGTGATCCTCCCAGCTCAGCCTCCCATGTAGCTGGGACCCCAGCCCCAAGCCACTGCACTGGCCTCAGAATATTTATTTTGAAGGGCACATAGAATATTTAACAAAATTGACTCTGTATGTGCTGGGCCATAAAATATTCAAGTCATTTAGAGTATGTTCTCTGACCACAGTGAGATTAAGCTAGGCCCAATAACAAAAATGTAATTAGAAAACCTCCCATTTAAGTGATATACTTCTTAATAACCGTGGTTATTAAGAAGAAGAAATCATAATGGCAATTAGAAAATATTTTGAACTGAGCAATAGTTTTTTTAAATGACATATAAAAATGTGTGAGATCCAGCTAAACCAGTGCTTAGAAAGAAATTTATAACTTTTTAATGCATATATTAGAAAAGAAGAGGCCGGCGCGGTGGCTCACGCCTGTAATCCTAGCACTTTGGGAGGCTGAGGTGAGCGGATCACGTGGTCAGGAGATTAAGACCATCTTGGCTAACATGGTGAAACCCCGTCTCTACTAAAAATACAAAAAAATTAGCCGGGCATGGTAGCGGGCGCCTGTAGTCCCAGCTACTCGGGAGGCTGAGGCAGGAGAATGGCGTGAGCCTGGGAGGCGGAGCTTGCAGTGAGCCGGGATCGCACCACTGCACTCCAGCCTGGGCGTGAGCGAGACTCCGTCTCAAAAAAAAAAAAAGAAAAAGAAAAGAAGAATGGCTAAGAATCAGTGGTCTAAGCTGCCACCTCAAGAAGCAAAGGGAAGAACATCAGAGGAGATGTTTTGATGTTCTGTATTTCCCGCCCTTTTTTTTTGTTTGAGATGGAGTCTGGCTCTGTCCCCCAGGCTGGAGTGCAGTGGTGCAATCTTGGCTCACTGCAACCTACATCTCCTGGGTTCAAGTGATTCTTCTGCCTTAGCCTCCCAAGTAGCTGAGACTACAGGCGTTCATCACCACACCCAGTTAATTTTGTATTTTAAGTAGAGATGGGGGGGGGGGAGTTCTCCATGTTCATCAGGCTGGTCTCGAACTCCTGACCTCAGTTAATCCACTCGCCTTGGCCTCCCAAAGTGCTGGGATTACAGGCGTGAGCCACCGCGCTTGGCCATCTTTTGGACTAAATAAAGACTGTTGAGCTACTCTGGCAGTACTCTTTTTAGAAAAGCACTTGCAGCAAAATTGTGCTTTCAATAAATGATATTAAATTGTGCATTTTATCTTTGAACTCTCAAACTCTGTTATTCTTTTTCAAAATAGGAAGTTTCTAGCAAATATTGAAAAGAGGAAATACCCAAATCGATATGTTTTAATGAATTAAATACAGATATTATGCATCTTCTGTGCCAGGCATTGTACAGGGCACTGAAGATCTTTCCTGCCCATTATTTTATTTGATCCTCCCAACAACATATGAGGTGGTAGTGGTAGCAATAGTATCCCTATTCTATAGTTTAGGAAACTGGGTCTTAGAACGCCTTGTCTAAAACCATTGTGGAAATAAGTGGTGGAACTGAAACTTGAAGTCCACACCAACATCCTTGATGCCTGGGCTAGATATTGTATTTCATACCAGGCTGGAGCAGCGGTGTCTCAGAGCTGGCTTGTATTGACACTCGTTCACGAAAGCTACTTATACCCACTTCATCCTCACTCCATCTTTAGTAGCATTGCATTGGTAGCTTAAAATAAGCAAACTCTACAAATCAGGTCTCCCTTATTTTATTTTATTTTATTTTATTTTATTTTATTATTTTTTTGAGACAGAGTCTTAGTCTATCACCCAGGCTGAAGTGCAGTGGCGTGATCTTAGCTCACTGCAGCCTCCACCTTCTAAGTTCAAGTGATTCTCCTGCTTCAGCCGCCCACCACCATGCCTGGCTAATTTTTTTTTTTTTTTTTTTTTTTTTGAGACAGCGTCTTACTCTGTCACCCAGGCTGGAGTGCAGTGGCGCGATCTCAGCTCACTGCAACCTCCATCCCCAGGGTTCAATCAATTCTCCTGCCTCAGCCTCCTGAGTAGCTGGGATTACAGGCATGCGACACCACACCTGGCTAATTTTTTGTATTTTTAGTAGAGACAGGGTTTCACCATAATGGCCAGGCTGGTCTCAAACTCCTGACCTCAGGTAATCTGCCACCTCAGCCTACCAAAGTGCTGGGATTACAAGCGTGAGCCACTGCGCCCGGCCCGCGCCCAGCTAATTTTTGTATTTTTTTGTAGAGATGGGCTTTCACCACATTTGCCCGGCTGGTCTCCACCTTCCTGAGTTCAAGTGATCTGCCTGCCTCGGCCTCCCAAAGTGCTAGGTTTACAGATCTGAGCCACTGCGCCCAGCCTATTTATTGTTTTAATCTGGAGAGGCAGTTGTTAAACACTTACCAGCATGCAACTGGGCTGGACTCAGAAGGCACGGCATCTGCTTAAGTTCCTTTTCTTTGAACTTTCTTATTTTGTTCAAGACTTGGCATTGTAAGAAGTCGCAATACTGGCTTGAATTACTATAGTTTCTCAGTTTCAGATTTTACAGAATGGTAAAACTTGAAGAAAATATTAGAGGGCCAACTTAAGGTTTTTTTTTTAGTTTATCAAATAAGGGTATTTAAAATGTATTATCTTCACTCATCATCATTTCAAAATTGAAGGAGCATTTTAACACCAAAAAAGGATAAAAAGGAAATAATCTCAGAATTTAGAAGTTGATTATATTTAGTTTTGTTAAAAACTCACTCCAGCTGGGTGTGGTGGCTCATACCTGTAATCCCAGCACTTTGGGAGGTCGAGGCAGGCAGATCACTTCAGGCCAGGAGTTCAAGACCAGCCTTGGCAAGATGGCGAAACCTCGTCTCTACTAAAAATACAAAAAATTAGCTGGGCATGGTAGTGTGTGCCTGTGATCCCAGCTACTCGGGAGGCTGAGGTGGGAGGATCACCTGAGCACTGGAGGTCAAGGCTGCAGTGAACCATGATGGCACCACTGCACTCCAGTCTGGGTGACAGCGAGAGAGAGACCCTGTCTCAAACCAACAAAACAGAACAAAAAAGTCTCACTCCATTGTCTATATTTTAATCATTTAACTGAAGACTAATGAAAATATTGTCAAGGACAAATATCCCACAAAACAGGGATTTTTGTTTGTTCAGATGTATCTCAAGCACCTAGAACAGTATCTAGCACTCAGTAAATATTCGATGAAAGAATGAAGGATTTGCAGGAATCTGGTGACCAAAGTTTGGCAACCAGAGGTATAAGCTACCCAACTTGGCATCTTGGCTAGTCAGTCAGCTAACATATTTGAAGTATTTAAGAAGATATGAAAGAAAAAAATGCACAAATCCTATCTTAGGTTGAGAAAATCTAGTTGGGAGTTATAGAAGATGGATGCCTAAACATGGCTTAATCTCAAGGACAACTAATATCAAATTAGTTGCTCTACTTTTAAGAGAACTATGTAGCGCCTTTATTCAAGATATTAGAAATGCCTTTGCTAGAAATGGGAGAGTCTTTTCACGGTTCACTAATTTTCCCTAGGAATCTGCAGAACCAATGAGAATGAAAGCTTTTGAACGTACAATGATGAGGCAGGATTCTGAAGCTTCTATTTAACTGTATTGTCGGGGACATTGAAAACATCAATTGTAACTGTACCAATGAGATGGTGTTGGTAGCAGCGGTGTCCCTCTTCTATAGATGAGGAAACTGGAACTTAGGGAGGCTTAAGCAAGATCATTGTGGAAGGAAGTGGTGGAAGTGTGGGCATAGTGCCACAAACATTAAAAACAGGAAAGGTGAGCACAGAACAACTTTCCTTTAAGTCATTTCTCCTTCTTACATCTACCTGGTAAGTCAGCCCAGCCCTTTGGTAGAGGCACCTGTTACCAATGGCAGCAATAACAGGAGAGGCAGAGGAAGTGAAGATACCTAAGGTGGTGCTAAGGCTAAAGATGAATGACAGTTGCTTCATTTTATTTGTAAAGTGCAAGTGCAAGCCAGTAATAGCCTTCTTTAACCAGTGTATTTTAAGTCCTATACATACAAGCAGTTTCCAACTTGCAAAAGTGTTGTGTTTTAAAAGACATGTAAAGAGGCTGTTTAAAACCAAAAATAGAGGCCGGGAGCAGTGCCTCACGCCTGTAATGCCAGCACTTTGGGAGGCTGAGGTGGGTGGATCACCTGAGGTCAGGAGTTCAAGACCAGTCTGGCCAACATGGTGAAACTAAAAATACAAAAATCAGCCGGGTGTGGTGGTGCATGCCTGTAATCCCAGCTACTCGGGAGGCTGAGGCAAGAGAATCACTTGAACCTGGGAGGCAGAGGTTGCAGTGAGCCGAGATGGCGCCACTGCACTCCGGCCTGGGTGACAGAGATTCTGTCTCAAAAACAAACAAAAAAAAAAACCAAAAAAATACTCTCCTTAAGAAGTATTATAAAGTGGTTATTTGTTTCTTAAACATGTCAATAAAAATTCATATGATTTAGTCCATAATGTAGCTGAAAAATTATGTGTACACAATGGAAAACAGTACTAGAAATACTGCTGTAAACATAATAGACTTGACCTCAATTAGACTTGTTCCAGCAGCTCCTGAGACTGGGCTTCTATTGAATGAGCCTGAATTTCATTCCCACTGATCCAACAGTGGTAGCCAACTCTCATGTAGCAGACATTCTGACTCTGGCCAGGCACTGCTCTAAGCACTTTACATATATTGACTCATTTCATCACCACAAAAATCCTGCGAGGTAGGTATTATTCTTTTCTCTATTTTACAAAAGCCCTAACCCTAGCCCAAGATCACCTTGCTAGTAAATGGAAGAGGCAGAATCAGGATCCAGGCTGCCTGGCACCAGAGTTCATGCTCTTAACCACTATGTTATGTTGCCTTTCACTAAAATATAATTGGCTTCTTTCATATCAATCTTTAATTCAATAGAGAGGAAAGGGAAAGTAATTCCTGAGGGTGTTGGTATGGCAGGCAATCATGCAATTCTATAGAGTAGATACTCAGAATTTTTTTTTATTGAATGCAAGTGATAAATTATTATTGCTTTGAGTGATGGGGGTCTTACAAATTAATTTTTGTACTTTTAGGATAGCTAGAGTAAGAAGGTATTCAATAGAAAGACACATGGTATCCAGAAGCAGGTATGAAAACAATAAAATAAAATAAAGATGCAGATGGAATTTTCTACTGAGGCTAGGAAGATGCTAGCCTTTCCCTGGTTACTTAAATATTCCATCATTACACTTCAAACCGCAATGCCATGTAAGGTTTCAATCTGTCCCAGTAAGTCCTTGCTACTTTGTTAAGTCTCTGAGGGCTTCAAGTAGATACTTTTGATGTATTTTCCAGCTTTTCTATTTGCCCTCAGTGGGAAGGCTGGTCTGAATTATGTAGTTCACCATGCTGGAAGGGCAAGTCCCTGAGTCCCTGATTCATGATTTTACCATCCTCCACAACCTCTGAAACAGCGCCGTCCAACAGAAATGCGGTGTAAGGCACACAGTAAATCTAAGTTCTCTAGTGGCCATATTTAAAAAGTAAAACACAGGCCAGGCACGGTGGCTCACGCCTGTAATACCAGCACTTTGAGAGGCTGAGGCGGGCGGATCACCTGAGGTCAGGAGTTTGAGACCAGCCTGGCCAAAATGGTGAAACCCTGCCTTTACTAAAAATACAAAAATTAGCCGGGCATGGTGGTGGGCACCTGTAATCCCAGCTACTCAGGAGGTGAGGCATGAGAATCATTTGAACCCAGGAGGCAGAGGTTGCAGTGAGCCGAGATCACGCCACTGCACTCTAGCCTGGGCAACAGAGCAAGACTCCATCTGAAAAAAAAAAAAAAAGGAAAACAAAACAAAAAAGCGAGATAACATTAATTTTAAGCCACATTTTAGGCCAGGCGCAGTGGCTCACGCCCGTAATCCCAGCACTTTGGGAGGCCAAGGCAGGCAGATCACGGATCACGAGGTCAGGAGTTCGAGACCAGCCTGGCCAATATGGTGAAACCTCGTCTCTACTAAATATATATATAAATTAGCTGGGCACGGTGGTGCGCACCTGTTGTCCGAGCTACTTGGGAGGCTGAGGCAGGAGAATCGCTTGAATCCAGGAGGCGGAGGTTGCAGTAAGCCAAGATCGCACCACTGCACTCCAGCCTGGGGGATAGAGCAAGACTCTGTCTCAAAAGGAAAAAAAAAAAGAAGAAAAAAGAAAAACACATTTTATTTAACTCAATGATAATATCCATAACATTATCCTTTCTATTTATAATCAATAAATTATTAATGAGATATTTTTGGTATCATCTTCAAAATTCAGTTTTGGAGAGCACCGTTGTCAGTTGGTCCAAGTGTCCAGGTCTGAGGCATCTGCCCAAACCCTCCCACTCCTGGCCCCTCAAACTGGAAGAACATTCATCATGCATTTTGTGTCCAAGGCTCAAAAGTTTGTTACCCAAGATGATGAGTGCTGACATGGATGCAGTTGATGCTGAAAATCAGGTGGAACTAGAGGAAAACAACACGACTTATTAATCAAGTGTGGAAATTCCAACTCATACTTGAAGATCTCTCTGCAAGAGCAAACACAGGTAAGGAAGAAAATCTGAAGCTAAAATCAGAAAACCAAGTTGTTGGACAACATATAGAAAATCTCATGTCAGCTTCTGGTGTTTTTCAAACAACTGACACCGAAAGCAAAAGAAAGTAAGGAATTGACACACTTCTGTTTTACAGAATTGCTGCTGATAATTTTTTCTTTTAAACTTGGACAGATTCCAAAAAGTTACAGCATCTTTGTGGCTTCATTGAATATTTATGAAGAAAATGTCAGGTGAGGCAAAATTAACAGCATTAACAGGAGACTTCCCTAAGTTTGTATATTATATTAGTCTATGAAAACATGCAAATGAATTGTAGAAACTTTATCATTACAGTTGCACATATTGGCCAGGTGCAGTGGCACATGCCTGTAATCCCAGCACTTTGGGAGGCGGAGGCATGCGGATTGCCTGAGGTCAGGAGTTCGAGACCAGCCTGGCAACATGGTGAAACCCCATTCCTACTAAAAATACAAAATAATTAGCCAGGCGTGGTGGCTTATGCCTGTAATCCCAGCTATTCGGCAGGCCGAGGCAGGGGAATTGCTTGAACCTGGGAGGTGGAGGCTGCAGTGAGCTGAGGTCGCTCCGTTGCACTCCAGCCTTGGTGACAGAGCGAGACTGCATTTAAAAAAAAAGAAAGAATTGCATATATTTATGAAACTTAAAGATGAATGTTTTATCAAATTTTCCTTGATTTGTAGATTTAGCACTGTCTTTTATTAGAGGCTTACTAAGATATACAAGAAAAATAACCACACGTTGTGAAAAAGTGACCGGAATCATGCACTGAATGCGCAGCCTCATGTACCCTGTCCGTCATCTTATGCCTCTTCTCCACTTGCCTCTTCCTCTTTACCTTCCTCGAAGGAAAGAATTGGTTTCACATTTGTAAAAGTCATTTTAATAGTTAATCATCTCAGAGAGTAACCTGCACTTTAATTGTTGAAACTTAACCAAAATAAGATACAGAAAGTATCTGTATCTGAGAAACAGCTAGGGCTTGTCATTTTTTATATTTAGTATTAAGACAAGAATGCTGGTTTCTCTTTAATCCATTTAAAACAGAGGGAAGCTATAAAAATAAAGATTTTTCTTTGAGGCTGAATTGTCAACTTAGGAAGATTTGTTGTTAAAAATTTGTTTTTGCACAAAGTAACTCACTTCATCTTATCTGGAAAGATAAGTTGGTCAAGTGTATGTTTAAAATACAAAATTTAGAGGAAAAATAGAAATAGGGTGAAAAAGTACTTGGTAAACAGTAGTGACGAACTGTGAATATTTTCACTCCAGATTTTGTTATCCCTGGCACAGAGTAGAACTTTTGGGAAATATATACGAAAGTGGATTAAGTTTGACTAACTTTATGTAAGCCACATCTAGAAGAGAACAGTTACAAAGAGTTTGGTCTCTAGATTTATGTGTACCCAGCAGATCAACTTTTGCAAAATTCCTTCGCAGTGCAGTAGTATTAGAATTGTGAATGAAATAGGAGTGTTTCACATATATGCTTATTGACAATCTTGCTCAGTATTTTATCTTACTTGTTCTCTCAGAATTTTCTGTCAACTCAACTACTTGATTTGCAGTCATCCTTTGTTATTATCCTTTAACAAGTTTTATCTTATTTTATTTATTTTTTGAGACAGGGTCTTCCTCTGTCATCCAGGCTGGAGTGTAGTGGCACAATCTCGGCTCACTGCAACCTCTGCCTCCCAAGATCAAGCAATTCTCCCACCTCAGCTTCCCAAGTAGCTGGGACTAAAGGCACGTGCCATCACACCTGGTTAATTTTTTTATTTTCTGTAGAGACGGGGTTTCATCATGTGGCCGAGGCTGGTCTCAAACTCCTAGACTCAAGCGATCTGCCCACCATGGCCTCCCAAAGTGCTGGGATTACAGGCATGAGCCACCACGCCCAGCCTGGCCTCAAACTTTAAAAATGTATAGGTTCCATTTGGTAAAGAAATCAGTATCAGAAGTAATGCTAAAATCTTATAATAGGAAATGAGATCCACTAATATAGCCTATGGTTATTAGATTTGGGCTACTTTTAATCATGGAATAATCTTATGTATTGGTGTAAGAGTTGATGAATGACTTTACCTGTATGAATTAGAATATTCAAACTGCAAACATTTTGCATCCCTTTTGTGACCTAATTTACAGACATTTAAATTGTGCTGCAATTCTGCTTTGCCATTTAATAAAAAGCTGTTTCAGAAAAAAAAATCCAGTTTTGTATTTTATACTTACAGCACATCTCAATTTGAACTTTTCAGTGTCACATGTCAAGTGCTCAATAGCTTCTTGCAGTTAATGGCTACTGCATTAGACCACACTGGTCTAAGCCCTCATCGCTTTTCCAAAAGCAGAGTTCTGATCAAAAGATTTCCTGTTTTGACCAGGTGCAGTGGCTCGCGCCTGTAATCCCAGCACTTTGGGAGGCTGAGGCGGGAGGATTGCTTGAGCCCAGGAGTTCATGACCAGCCTGGGTAACATGGCAAGGTCCCATCTCTACAAAAAATACAAAATTTAGCTGGGTGTGGTGGCATGCGCCTGTGGTCCCAGCTACTCTGGAGGCTGAGGTAGGAGGATTGTTTGAGCCCAGGAAGTCAAAGCTGCAGTGAGTCGTGATCATGTCACTGCACTCCAGCCTGGGTGATAGAATGAGACTCCATCTCAAAAGATATAGATAGAGATAGATAGATAGAGATATAGATAAATAGAGATATAGATATGGAATAATATTTTAAAAATATATTATTATATAATTATAGATCTATTTCCTGTTTCAGCACTGTGGCTCACACCTTTAATCCCAGCCTTTTGGGAAGCCAAGGGAGGGAGGATCCCTTGAAGCCAGGAGTTCTCAAGACCAGCCTGGGCAACATAGTGAGACCCTGTCTCTGCAAAAAATAAAAGCCAGACACAGTGTACACCCCTGTAGTCCCAGCTACTTGAGAAGCTGAGGCAGGAGGATCCCTTGAGCCCAGGAGGTTGCCACTGCACTCCAGCCTGGGTGACAGACTAAGACCTTCCTTCTAAAAAAATAAAAACAAACAAAAATATTTTCTGTGTCAAAACTCTTCAATACTTCCATATTGCCTACTAATTTGAACCAAAGTCCTTATTCCAGTATTTCAGATGCTGTACAAAACAAAAGCATCGCCCTATCTTTGCAGTTTCATCTTTGCTATCCTCACACAAGAACCTTATACTCTAAGCAACTAGTTTTCCTCATATTTCCAGATCATCTATGCTCGTCACCCTCTGCACTGTTGACTTGCTTAATGATCATAATAGTCCTAGCTAACATTAGTTGGATGCCAATTATATGCCAATGAGTGTGCTAGACTCTTGGTGCATTATTATTTAATCTTCACAACTCTATGAGGTAGATATTATTATCCTCATTTTACAGAGGAGAAGTTAAACTTCTGAGAGGCTAACTTGTTCAAGAGGACAAAACTGTCCATTGACCTAGAAGTGAACCAACCTTGTTTTTAAAGTAGTGCTTTCCCAAAATTATCGTGTTGCCTCTCTCTTTCTGGAATTTCCTTTTCTCATTTCTGCCGCTTGAAATTCTGCTCCTCCTTAATGGCCCATCTCTGAAAATAGCTCTTACAAAAAGCCTTTCTCGGCCAGGTGCGGTGGCTCACGCCTGTAATCCGAGCACTTTGGGAGGCCGAGGCGGGTGGATCACCTGAGGTCAGGAGTTCAAGACCAGCCTGACCAACACGGCGAAACCCTGTCTCTACTAAAAATACAAAATTAGCCGGGTGTGGTGGCGCATGCCTGTAGTCCCACCTACTCAGGAGGCTGAGGTGGGAGAATTGCTTGAACCCGGGAGTCGGAGGTTGCAGTGAGCCGAGATCGCACATTGCACTCCAGCCTGGGCAACAAGAGTGAAACTCCGTCTCAAAAAAAAAAAAAAAAAGCCTTTCTTTATCCCCAACTTGATGTCACTTTTTGAGCTTCTACCAAGCTTTGAGGCTTTGAGGCTCCTTGTGGCAGACACATAGACTGAGTGCAGAAAAACCATCCTCTTAATTTTCTGCCTAATATGATAATTATTTGTATTTTTGCCTTATGTAACTACCTGTTAGCCCATAAAGTACAGGGGCCCTGTAGCTCCTACTCTTCTTCGTATCCTCCACAGTATATGATGCGATGGTCAGCAGACACTAAATAAATATTTTCTGATGATTTAAATTATTTCAGCACCTTCAATCCAGTCTGTTGTGGAATCTCATCCTGCACATCACTGCCAAACTGTGCTCCTAAAACACATTTTTATCATGCTGTTTTCTAGAAATGTTTTCTGTTGCCTGCTGCATGAAGTCCTGCGCGCCTGCCTTCCAAGGCTCTTTCCCCATGCTCTGGATCCCTTTCCTGAGCATTTTACTCAATTTGTTTTTGTTTTTGTTTTAAAGGGGGGGTCTCGCTCTGTTGCCCAGGCTGGAGTGCAGTGGCACGATCTCGGCTCACTGCAAACTCTGCCTCCTGGGTTCAAGCAATTCTCTGCCTCAGCCTCCCGAGTAGCTGGGATTACAGGCACACGCCTCCATGCCAATTTTTTGTAGTTTAGTGGAGATGGGGTTTCACCGTGTTGCCCAGGCTGGTGTTGAACTCCTGAGCTCAGGCAATCTGATGGCTCATGCCTGTAATCCCAGCACTTTGGGAGGCCGAGGCTGGTGGATCACTTGAGGCCAGGAGTTTGAGACCAGTCTGGCCAACATGGTGAAACCACGTTTCTACTAAAAATATAAAAATTAGTGCCTCATCTGTAGTCCCAGCTACTTGGGAGGCTGAGGCACGAGAATCACTTGAATCCAGCAGGCGGAGATTGCAGTGAGTTGAGATCGCACCATTGCACTACAGCCTGGGCGACAGAACAAGACTAGTCTCAAACAACAACAACAACAACAAAAACAAACAAACAAAACCCCAGATTTTGAAAACTCAGCCTCTGATGTAGCCATGCTGGTCCCATGGACCTCCCCAGTTGCCCAATCATTCTTGCCTCCTTTCTAGAATGGCTCTCTCCATTCCTTGGCCTCTTTGTTCTGCAAGATCCACTTCAAGTACTGCCTCCTCAGAGCCTTCTCTAACTACCCCAACTCTTCTTCCCTCTAGCTACACTTGCATGATACAAATTGTACCACGAAATTCTGATTCTGTATTTGTAGCACGTAAGATAGTTTTATCTCACTAGCTAACTTGAAAATACAGGATCTTGTCCTACTCATCTTTGTATTGCACTGTGGCTTAACACATATTTAGATAATAATCAATAAACATTCGTTGAATTAACTTTTCCTAATTATAATATTCTACATGGTTTGTCTTCATTTCTGGTTCATCATGACTTGGCAGTGGCTTCTGAGGCTTTAAGCCTTAGGTTTCTCTTTGAATCTCCTCCTGGTATGCAAAAGTCTGTAAACACATACAGTGTTTGAATACATTAGGGGAACATGTCATTAGATAATCTATCCTTGTATCACTTAAGGTATTTTATAAACTTACACATCATCCTGTGACATTCCAAAGCTGTAAACTGGATTTTTGAAAAGCTGTAAATTGCCCTGAAATGGGGCACACTTTTTGCAAATTTATTTCAATAGCGATTGAAAACAAAAAAACAAGGCAAATGTTTTGCACAACAGTTGCACAACAACTAAGTCTTATCCAGAATGCTGCACAACACTAAGTCTTATCGGGAATGCAGACTCCCTTTCATCACAAATGAGGCAACACCTCCTGAATAACGTGGAAAAGGAGAAATGAAAGCAAAATAAGGAAGCTTTGTCCCTGCTTGTTACAGTTGTACCTTCTCCAGCTTTTGAAGTCACCATCTCTTAGCTTCTTGCCCCCTGAAAATCAGCTGCTTTAAGTTTCTCTGTCTTATTTAGTCTGTGTGTGTGTGTGTGTGTGTGAGAGAGAGAAAGAGAGAGAGACAGTCTTGCTCTGTCACCCAGGCTGGAGTGCAGTGGTGCAATCTCGGCTCACTGCAACCTCCACCTCCACGTTCAAGCAATTCTCCTGCCTCAGCCTCCTGAGTAGCTGGGATTACAGGCGCGCCATCACGCCTGGCTAATTTTTGTTTTTTGTTTTTTTTTTTTGTAATAGAGACAGGGTTTTGCTATATTGGCCAGGCTGGTCTTGAACTCCTGACCTCAGGCGATCTACCTGCCTCAGCCTCCCAAAGTGCTGGGATTACAGGCGTGAGCCACTGCGCCCTACCCTTATTTAGTCTTAAAGAAAAGGATTTTGAATTTTAGGATGATTCATTCCAATGCTAGTTCTAGTCTCTGTTAATTTACCCAAGTGTGCTAGGAATTTAATAACATACATTATTTTCATAATAAAATAGTTTACTTCTTACTGACCTCACTGTCCAAGAAATGCACTAAGGTGAGGTGAGGAATACCCTTCATGGACTATAGGAGAATATGGGACTAGAAAAGAGGATTTTACCATAATGTTGAGTTTCCCCTCAATTAACTTTATGTTAATATTATGCAATAACTTTCTGAAGAAAGAAAACAGAACTCTTGAGTCATTAGGGAAAATAGGAATGTTCTGAATTGAAAATATATATTCTTTCTGATATTCTGTGTAGCTTATCTGCTTGGTGCATTATTTGATCCTAGTAGACATCCCCCATTATCCTACAAGTACTCCTTGTCACCTAGCAATGTGTACTCAAAGAAGGAGCTTAATTTTACCAAGAGAAGAAAATAAGACATAATTAGGGAGTACTCTAGAAGCCAATGATAAGACCCCTCCCCTAACAAATGAATAACAACAATTGGTGTGACACATTTGATGTGTTACAATTAATTACAAAGTAAGTCACGAGAAATGTGTTACTAATAAAAAAGTACCAACAGTTTGAAAGTGACATGTTTAACAATTAGAGCCAATTCAGCAGATTATCCCTATAATAATATTATGTTGATAGATGTGCATTCCAGTATGCTTTCTGGGAGAGAGAAGGGGAGAATTATGGGTAGCTACCAACGACTGATATTATTTTGTGAGAGTGTCCGTGGAAATGTGTCGAAAATGTGAACAACATCTGTCTTCTCTATAGTAATATGGGAAAGTTGAGAATAGCTAAGCTAAAAGGTGTTGGAAGTATACTTTTTTTTCACCAGCTTCCATTCCTCCTTCTCGTGGTAACAGCACCCTGATTTTAAAATGGGGAAACCCTGACACTCCTGGGCTTAAGATAGAACCAATCTTGCCCCTAGCTTCAAGAGTGGGCATAGGTCCCAAGGCCAGCCTGTCAAAGTTTTGTATCCCTCCAGCTACAATGACTGGTTGGGGAATGAGCATGTGACACAATCACAGCCTGCAAGACCTGTATCACGAGGTTCTTTGTTGCAAAGAAGAGTAGTCGATTTTGGCTGACTCAGAATTTGGTAGAAGTTACAAACTGTAAAATGTGGAATTGGCTGAATGGAGGGCGTGGGGATAGGGCAATGAGGACTCTAGTCCAAACTGGAAATTATGAATTCATGAAATATCTGTTGCCTATTGTTTTGGGGTAAGACCACAGGCCCACTGGAGTGTGGTATGAGAAGAAATGGTAGTGCTGGGCGCAGTGGCTCTCCCCTGTAGTCCCAGCACTTTGGGAGATAGACAGGTGGATTGCTTGAGCCTAGGATTTAGAGACCAGCCTGAGCAACATGGCAAAACCCTTCTCTACAAAATACATGCTGGGTGTGGTGACACACACCTGTAGTCCCAGCTACCCGGGAGGCTGAGATGGGAGGATCACTTGAGTGCAGGAGGTCGAGGCTGCAGTGAGCCATGATTGTGCCACTGCACTCAAGCCTGGGCAACAGAGTGAGGCCCTGTCTCAAAAAAAAAAGAAGAGAAAGAAATGATAGGAAAAATTCAGCATGTTGGCATATGTTGGCTCCTTTTGTAGGCTTCAGAAAGTGGCTCACGTCTGTAATCCCAGCACTTTGGGAGGTCGAGGTGTGTGGATCACGTGAGGTCAGGTGTTCGAGACCAGCCTGGACAAGATGGTGAAACCCCGTCTCTACTAAAAATACAAAAATTAGCTGGGTGTGGTGGCGGGCGCCTATAATCCCAGCTACTCAGGAGGCTGAGGCAGGAGAATTGCTTGAACCCGGGAGGCAGAGGTTGCAGTGTGCCAAGATCACACCACTGTACTCCAGTCTGGGCGACAGAGCAAGACTTTGTCTCAAAAAAAAGCAAAAAGCAAAACAAAACAAAAAACAAGAAAGAATACAAGAAAGTTACTCAGTAACTTAATCTGAAAGTGTTCTATCTAAAAGCATAGAGAGAATAATATATCGCTTTGCTAAGTGAAGTTCTTTCTGCCTATAGCCTGCAATATAAAATCCCATAGTTTAGAGCCCTATAGGGTAGAAAAAGTACCAAACTTGTCGGGCGAGGTGGCTTACACCTGTAATCTCAGCACTTTGGGAGGCTGAGGTGGGCGGATCACTTGAGATCAGGAATTTGAGACCAGCCTCGCCAATATGGCAAAACCCCATCTCTACTAAAAATACAAAAGTTAGCCAGGTGTGGTGGTGGGAGTCTGTAATTCCAGCTACTCTGAGGCAGGAGAATCGCTTGAACCCAGGAGGCAGAGGCTGCAGTGAGCCAAGATTGTACCACTGCACTCCAGCCTGGGCAACAGAGCAAGACTCCATCTCAAAAAAAATAAATAAAAAGCACCAAACTAAACTTAATGCAGAGGCAAGGAGGCAAAAGATTTAGCAAGAAATAAGACCAGAGTTCCAGGCTTCTGTCATGCACCTCCAGCTAAGCATTTTCCCAGAGAAGAGGGCAAAGCTCAGATTATGGGTATACATCTGCTCTTATGGCTTTTATTTTGAGCTACTTGGACGAGTACCATTAAATGGAGGTCAGGGGATGGCACAGCACTGAGGTTGATTCCTAGGAGTTTGAAATTCTCAGGTTTAAACATTTTATCTAGAAAAACATTTTTTGGGTGTGACAACTCAGACCAAAAGCTACTGAGCTTTTATGGGAACGTATTGCCAAAGAAACCCCAGGCCCAGCAATCTATTGTATTTTCTAGGTTTCCAATTTGTACCACAGCTAAAGTTGAGTAGGGCATGCCCAGAAAGGGCATTTCCATGTGCCCATCTCTGGCATAGCCGTGGAGAATAAGAGACAAGTAAGATCCTCTAGCAGGAAGAAGCAGGAGCCATGCTAGACCATAAAGAAGATCCCCATAGAGAGCGAGCCTCGAGTTTCCCAGTTACCTCGCCAAGGAACTCATTCTACTGCCAGGCAAGGAGTCTTCCATATTCCTGCCTAGCAGGACATAAATTATGCTACAGATCAACGATAACTGTGTGCTATTTTTCATCCATTCTCCTCTTTGCAGAATTAGAGTTTTCATTGTAATTACTCTGTTCCTATTTTTTAAAGATATATTGGCTAAGAGAGTTTAAGTTTTACCCAGTATAAGCGAATCTGGCCACTTCTCTCTCCCTCTACCATGACCACAGTTTAAGTTCCCACCATTTCCCCGCTAGACTTACGTAACAGCCCTCTAACTTCCCTACTTCCACGCTACACTCCGCCCTACAGTCTATTCTTCCCTGTACCCCAGTTCACATCACTCTCCTGTACAAAACTCTCCCATTTAACAAATATTAAGCATCTGCTTGCCAGGCCTCAAGGAGCCATATCCAAATTTGAGAAGGAAATCAGAAAGAAATCATCAGCCCAAAATCCTGGTCTTAGAGTTGAACAATGTAACCAAATAAGGCCCTGGGTTGTCTCTCACTGGGGAAGAGGTGTTGATAAGCACTCTGTTATACAGGCATGAGCATTTCTTGAATAACTCCTTATTTCTAAC
Organism: Pan troglodytes; assembly: GCF_028858775.2. Taxonomy (NCBI): domain Eukaryota; kingdom Metazoa; phylum Chordata; class Mammalia; order Primates; family Hominidae; genus Pan; species Pan troglodytes. The sequence continues at coordinate 98,422,677 of NC_072398.2, read as the reverse complement.
GGCATTCTAATTTTGTTTAGATAACCATTGTCCGTAACACCACAGACTGAAATGAAGTCAGACAGGTGGCCTGGGCCGGGCGCGGTGGCTTACACTGGTTAATCCTAGCACTTTGGGAGGCTGAAGCAGGTGGATTACTGGAGTCTAGGAGTTCGAGACCAGCCTGGGCAACATGGCAAAACCTCATCTTTACAAAAAATACAAAAATTAGTGGGGCATGGTGACATGTGCCTGTAGTCCCAGTTACTCGGGAGGCTGAGGTGGGAGGATCGCTTGAGCTCGGGAGATCGATGCTGCAGTGAGATGTCATTGTGCCACTGCACTCCAATCCGGGTGACAGAGTGAGACCCTGTCTCAAAAAAAATTAATTAATTAATTAAAAAAAAAAAAAAAAAGGCCGGGCCTGGTGGCTCACGCCTGTAATCCCAGCATTTTGGGAGGCGAAGACGGGTGATCACTTGAGGTCAGGAGTTGGAGACCAGCCTGGCCAACATGGTGAAACCCTGTCTCTACTAAAAATACCAAAAATTAGCCGGGCAAGGTGGCAGGCACCTGTAATCCCAGCTACTCAGGAGGCTGAGACAGGAGAATCGCTTGAACATGGGAGGCACACGTTGCAGTGAGCTGAGATCATGCCATTGCATTCCAGCCTGGACAACAAGAGCAAAACTCCATCTCAAAAAACAAACAAACAAAAAAAACAGCCTGGGACCAGATCATGCTGCTTGTAGGCCACTTAAGACTTCTGTATTACATTCTAAGTTCACTAAAATATAAACCCAATGAGGTCTTGAATTTTTGTCACTGTTGAATTACCAGAACAGTGCCTGACTCACAGTAAAGGCTTAATATTTGTTAAATAAATGAAAGAGTAATGGGAAAGTTTTGTACAGGGAAAAACAGACTGTAGGGTGGAGTGTAGTGCAGAAGTAGGGAAGTTAGAGGACTATCACATAAGACTAGGGGGAAACAAAGGGAACTTAAACTGTGTGGTCATGCTAGAGGGAGAGAGAAACGGCCAGATTCATATTATATTTTGAAGAGGCAGGGACAGAATTTGCTAATACGGACCAAAAGAGAAGTAGAGAAGAATAACAACAAAATGATTGAGCAATATTTAATTTGGAATCACATGGCTAAATAATATATATATATATTTTTTTGAGATGGAGTCTCACTCTGTCTCCCAGGCTGGAGTGCAGTGGCGCGATCGCAGCTCATGCAACCTCTGCCTCCAGGGTTCAAGCGATTCTTGTGCCTCAGCCTCCCAAGTAGCCGGGATTACAGGCATGAGCCACTGCGCCCAGCTAATTTTTGTATTTTTAGTAGAGACAGGGTTTCACCTTGCTGGCCAAGCTGGTCTCGAACTCCTGGCCTCAAGTGATCCACCCACCTCAGCCTCCCAAAATGCTGGGATTACAGGCTTGAGGCACTGTGCCTGGCCTCTTTCTTTCTTCTCTCTTTCTCTTTTACCTGAGATGGGGTTTCACTATGTTGCCCAGGCTGGATTCAAACTTCTGGGCTCAAGCGATCCTCCCACCTCAGCCTCCCTAGTAGCTGGGACTATGCAGGCATGCCACCGTCCCAGCCAGAATTTTATTTCTTTTTATGGCTGAATAATATTCCATTGTGTAGAATATTACCACATTAGGCTATCCATTCATCTGTTAGTGGACACTGGGTTGTTTCTACCTTTGGGCTTTTGTGAATAATGCTGCTAAGAACATTGGTGTATGAGTATCTGAATCCCTGCATTCAATTATTTTGGATCTAAATCCAGGAGTGGAAATGCTGGATTATATGGTAATTCTATGTTTAAGTTTTTGTGGAACCAACACACTGTTTTCCACTGCAGCTGCACCCTTTTACATTCCCACTAACAATGTACAAGATTTCAGTTTCTTCACATCCTCATCAACACTTGTTATATTCCAGGTTTTTTTTTTTTGTTGTTGTTGTTGTTGTAATAGCCATTCTAATGGGTATGAAGTGTATCTCACTGTGGTTTTGGTTTACATTTCCTTATAGGCTAGTGACGTTGAGCATATTTTCATGTGCTTATTCACCATTTGTATATCTGTTTTGGTGAAATATGTATTCAAGTCCTTTGCCCATTTTTAATTTTTCTTATTGTAGAGTTGTGGGAGTTCTTTGCATATTTTGGATATTAATTCTTTCATCAGATATATAACTTGTGGATATCTTCTCCCATTCTGTGTTGTCTTTACCCTCTCTTAATAGTGTCCTTTGGTGGACAAAAAAATTCTAATTTTGACAGAAGTCCAATTTATCTAACTTTTTTCTTTTTTTTTTCTTGAGACAGAGTCTCACTCTGTCATCCAGGCTGGAGTGCAGTGGCATGATCTCAGCTCCCTGCAACCTCCGCCTCACAGGGTCAAGTGATTCTCCTGCCTCAGCCTCCCAAGTAGCTGGGATTACAGGGGCCCGCCACCACGCCCGGCTAATTTTTGTATTTTAGTAAAGACAGGGTTTCACCATGTTGGCCAGGCTGGTCTCAAACTCCTGACCTCAGGCAATCCACCTGCCTCAGCCTCTCAGAGTGTTGGGATTACAGGCGTGAGCTACGGCGCCCGGCCCTAATTTTTTGTTGTTCTTTCTTGTGCTGTGGTGTCATAACCACTGCCTAATTCAAGGTCAGGAAGATTTACCCCTGTGTTTTCTAAGAGTTTTAGCTCTTACCTTTAGGTTTTTAGCCATTTTGAATTAATTTTTTATATGAGGTGGAGTAGTGTTCCAACTTCATTCTTCTCCATGTTGTTATTCAGTTGTCCAGCATGACTTTTTGAAAAGACTATTCTTTCCCACCTTGAATTGTCTTGGCACCCCATGTCAATTGAATGTGGTTTATTTCTACACCCTTAATTCTATTCCATTGATCTGTATGCCTTGACTACTATTGGTTTGAAGTTAAGTTTTGAAATTGAGAAGTACAAGTCCTCCAACTTTGTTCTTTTTCAAGGTTGTTTTGGCTATTCTGAAGCCTTTGAATGTCCATATGAATCTTAGAGCCAGCTTGCCAATTTCTGCAAGAAAGCCAGCTGAGATTTTAATACAAATTGTGTTAATTCTGTAGATCAATTTGGAGATTATTGCCATATTAACAACAGTGTCATGCTGGGTGCAGTGGCCCACACCTATAATTCCAGCACTTTGGGAGGCCGAGGCGGCCAACATAGGGAGACAAGCTGGTCTCAAACTGTTGGGCTCAGGCGATCCTCTCACCTCGGCCTCCCACAAAATAATTTTTAAAAAATCAGCTAAGCATGGTGGTGTTCACCATAGTCCAAGCTACTTAGGAGACTGAGGTGGGAAGAACTCTTGAGCCCAGGAGATCAAGGCTGCAGTGAGCTGTGAGTGCCACTGACTCCAGCCTGGGCAACAGAGGGAGACCCTGACGAAAGAGAGAGAAAGACAGAGCGAGAGAGAGAGAAAAGAAAAAATAACCTTAAAATGTTTTTCAAGACCCAAGTTTCCATGTCACTTAATTTAGTCTCCCCTCAGGCAGATTAAACACTGAGATCTCCTTATATCCACTTAATCCCAGAAATGTAGTACAGTTCTTGGCACAGAGTAAGAACTCAATATATACTGGCTGAAGGAATGAACAAATAAATGAATTGGGATGAAATGTTTATGTGACAGTCTCTACAACCAGACTGTGAGGGCATCAAGTACATGGAAGATGTTCTATTCATCTTTTTTCCTCCAGCACCTAACACAGTATCCAACACAAAATGAATGTGTACTAGATGCTATTTATTAAACTGTAGACAAGAGATAAATACTTTATTTCAAAAGTGCAAAGAAGGGAAGACAAATCACATTTCTTTTTATCATGTAAACTTGTACCAAAGACTTATGAATAGATTTATGAATTGGAGTAGAAAACATAGACATTTCTACCTTGAGGATATAGAAGGGAACTTAGGAAGTGAGAAGTCAGATTACCCTAGTCCTCTAGGGTGCTTAAAGCTAACTAGTCCCGTGAATGAGAATCTAACCTATGTGAAAATCTCCAGCCTGTACCTGTACAGCATCAGCCCTGGGACAACACAGTCAGGGGCAGGCTGTAGTCACATCTCTTAGCCTAAGAGTACACAGCTGTCAGGGAAAGTCCTGATGGCCACAGTGAAAAAGGTCATGGGTGGAGAGAAGCAAAGTAGGAAGGATCATTTGAAGCACAAACAAATGGGGAAACTGAACAGACAATCTCAGTATCACCACATCTGCTTCAAAAATAGCACACCAACTCCCTTCCAAAGTGCATCGTTACACTGCACCATCGTGGAAGAAATGGAAGAGCAGGATGGATTTGGCTGGCTGGAGTCACATCTTGGGGAAGCTGGCCAGGTTGGCAATGCCACAGGCGTTGTTCTTATTTCGAGCCATGAGGATATATCCTTTGTTTCCCCAGTTTTCTCCCCAGCTGTAAGACCAATCAAGAAAAATACTTAGTACTCTCAGTTTATTTATTCATTAAAATATTTACTGAGTATTGTGCGAGGTACTCATGGTACACAAAAATGAATATGATGTTTTTTAACTTTAAAGAGTTTAAAGTCGAGAAATAGGGAGAAGGCATAATACTGTAGGTATCAAAGGAGGGAAAGATTCCTTCTGATCAAGAGAATCTTAGAGGCTTGATGTAAGAGGTGGCATTTGAGCTGAGCCAAAAGGCTGAGTAGAATTTCGACCTGTGGGAAGGGGATGCCAGTGGAAGGGTGTGAAATGAACAACAGAGGCAGGAAAGTGTGGGGCACTGTTAGGATCATGTAGCTGAAAAGCAGTGTGCCTAACAGGGTGTAGTGGGAGAGATGTCTGGAAAGACAGATTGAGATCAGGTTGAATTACCTTTACTGCAAGGTTAAAAAGCTTCACCTTTACTCTGTGACCCATCATCGTGAGGAGCCAGTGAGGGATTTTGAGTGGGAGAGTGATATGATCAGAGCTGTATTTGGGGAATATTAATCTTGAAAATGTAAGTTTAGAGCATAAGAAAGAGGCTGAAGCTGGTGATCTTGATTTGGGAGTAAACCCCATGGGAGAGATGGATGAAACTATGAGAGTGGATGAGATTACTAAGGAAATGAGTAGCGAGACTAGAAGACGAGAGACGACATGAGACAGAGGAGAGAGAAAGAGGAGAGAGGAGAGATTGTCTGTTTATCTTCCTGAATTGTTTTCAGTCCTCTTTCCCCAACCAGCAACTTCTCTAATTACCCAACACATTTTATTTAAAACCTGTACCCTCCCCCACTCTCCCCTTCTCCAGGGGCCCCCAGTGTTCCTGATCCTGCCCGGGTGTGTCCTTTCTTCCTCCCAGCTCTCTTGGAAGCTATCTCCACACATGGTACCTGATCATGAAAGAACAGGGTAAGTGCTTGGACCTGGGAGTCAAGAGAAGGGACAACACAGGACAGAAGCTGTGGGAGACTTGGGAAGATGCTCAGGTTCACCTTGAGTTGGAACTGTGATATAAAAAGTTGCTTCAGGTTTGAACAACACCACCGCGTGAGTCTGTGAGCGACCCAGAGTCTAGGGCTCCTGCTCCTTGGAGGGTACTAAGGACAGGAGATTTAGCCAGTGCTGCTGCCAGGTTAATGGTGATCAGCCAGGAAAGGAAAACTATAATTGTTATCAATCTGCCCCTCCCCAAAAGTCACAAGGTGCCAAAGAGAAATGGGAAGCAAGGTACCCTGGAGTTTTCTTTGTTCCCCAACATAGGAAAGTAAACACTAACTTTTTTTGTTTATATCTTATTTCTAAAAAATGTTTCTCTTCACAATCTTTGGCAAGTTCTTATATACGTGTATCTTAAGTGTATTTTGAAGGAAAAAAACTGTTCAAAGGAATATTAAACTTTTACGCTGTTCCCCTACTGTTAAAGACAGATTGCTAATGGAAACCACCTAAGAAACTGATCACATTAGAGACAAAAGAAAGTAAAAATATGTAATTCCAAAGCTCCTGCTGGTTCTTTGTACTGCTTTATCTCATGGTTAGTTAGGTCTGTCTTATTGGGCTCTGAGCTCACTGAAGGTGTCATCTGCTCGTTGGTTTATGTATGTCACTAAGCACCTTGCACACAGGGAGCATCTGCCCAGCACATAATTGAGCACTACTGTCTGGCGGATATGGTTTGGATGTGTGTCCCCTCCCAGTCTCATGCTGAAATGTGATCCCCAATGTGGGAGGTGGGGCATAGTGGGAGGTGTTTGGGTTATGAGAGTGGATTCCTCATGAATGGCTTGGTGCCATCGCCTTGGTGATGAGTGAGTTCTCACTCTATTAGTTCATGCAAGAGCTGGTTCTTTAAAGAGTCGGCACCTCCCTCTCTCTCTTGCTCCCTCTCTCACTATGTGACATGCCTGCTCCCTCTTTTGCCTTCTGCCATGAGTAAAAGCTCCGAGGCCTCATCAGAGGCTGAGCAGATACTAGTGCCACGCTTTGTATAGCCAAACAAACCTGGTTTCTTTATAAATTACCCAGTCTCGGGTATTCTTTTGTGGCAATGCAAAATGGACTAACACACTGGCCATTAAGTGTCAGACTGAGAATTAAGAGCCTCTGACTGAGAAGATAGAAGTGAGAACTCTGAGATAATTTTTTCTTGATTTGGGACAGAGAAAGGAATATCGGGAAGCTGGAGGTGAGGTTGAGTGTTAAAAGGGTGACTGAATAACAAAAGTAGTGTTCCCATCATTACCTGTTTTTAATTATCCAGTGCTTGTTTCCCTTCTGGATTCCATATCCCACTGCCAAAACCGCATGGTTCAGATTATCGCTATTGCAGCTTTCATCAAAATACACACCTAGAATACAAACTACCAGCGTGAGGCTCTATGCAATCCAAGGGTCACCCTGTGGGATCTCCCAGTCTAGGAGACTGTTTGAAGAATTCCATCCGTGTCAGGAGGGTTTACCACAGAGATGCTGCTCCATACTGCAGCAGTTGTTAATTTCTCTCTGGCCACCTCCATGTGAATACAAAAACTAAGTACTGAAAATACCCAAGGTCCTTCGAGAAGCCATCAAGTTTGTATCATAAAAGACAGTGCTGTATAGGATCAGCAGCTTCTTACCTCTGCTGTAAAACTGGAAGGAGGTCAGGCTTGCATCAATGGCCACAGAGACAGGTCCCACTCGGGCCACTGCCCTCTTCAGGGCTTTCTCATTCCCCTCGGGGATCTCTCTGTACCCTCTGCATTTAGCTGCCTTGCCTGTTGGGTTGTACATACAACTCTCTTCCTGGAAGAAACAAGATTGTAATAGGACTAGGACAAAGCAATAGGCAATGAGTCAGTGAGTAAGAAACTCAACCAATATTTTGAGTGATGCCAGTGAACTAACAGAGGCAGCAGTCTAGGGTTTCTAGAGAGGGTCTGTTCTTCCTCAGAAAAACGAATATGAAAAGAGGATTCCCGCCTTCCACCACACATAAAAATCAACTACAGGCCGGGACGGTGGCTCACGCCTGTAATCCCAGCACTTTGGGAGGCTGAGGAGGGCGGATCACGAGGTCAGGAGATCGAGACCATCCTGGCTAACACAATGAAACCCCGTCTCTACTAAAAATACAAAAAAATTAGCCAGGCGTGGTAGCGGGCACCTGTAGTCCCAGCTACTGGGGAGGCTGAGGCAGGAGAATGGCGTGAACCCGGGAGGCAGAGCTTGCAGTGAGCCAAGATCGCGCCACTGCACTCCAGCCTGGGCGAGAGCGAGACTCCATCTCAAAAAAAAAAAAAAAAAAAAAAAAATCAACTACAGGTGTTTTAAGACATAAATGTGGGAGGAAAACAGTAGGGAAAGATTTCTGAAATAAGATTTTTTTAAAAAGCATAAACCATCTTCTGGCCACATAGTATGTATTAGCCTCAGGGGGCAGGAAGGCACCAGCTGCTGTGTGGGTAGGAGGCCAAGGCCAAGGCTTAGCTAGAGGGAAGACCTGGGCCCTCTGCACCTATATCAGGGGAACTGGTGTGATCCTTGTGCTCTCATCAAAGACAAAATATAAAAGTACATAACAAGACACTAAAATAGATTAAAGAACTTAGCAATTTAGCCTATGACTTCCAACACTATATTTTACAGGTAGTTAGCAATGTTTCATTGGCAAGCCACAATTATGGAATCGAGTAATAGCCCATGTTAAGGTGGTGTATTCTTTTCAGCAATTTATTTTCCTACAGACTACCCCTTCAGAACCCTAAGGTTGCATCCACAAGAACATATTATCTACTACTCAGCAGGCTGAGGCAGGAGGATTGTTTGTGCCCAGGAGTTTGAGGCTTTAGTGTACTGTGATCATGCTGTGAATAGCCACTCTACTCCAGCCTGTGCAAGATAGTGAGATACCCTCTAAAAAAATACATTATCTAACATTATCTAAATATTAACAGCAATAGCAGCATTTGATATGCCATTTTAAGATTACAGTGGTCTACTGCCTTGATATTTTTCAAGATACCTTTGTTTCTGCCACGTGCTCCAAATCCCTGATGCCTCCTGGTGCCAAAAATTACACAGAATTACAAGTGAAACAGAATATCTTGGAAATTGACTCAAAAAGATATTATGTGATGATACTTTAAAGTCAGAATAACCTGCATTATAGCTGGAACAAACTTATAATACCATCCCTTTAAAATGTTATCTGGCCGCCCTATCAGATCTCTTCTTTTTTATCTTTTTATTTTTTGAGACAGAGTCTCTGTTACCCAGGCTGGAGTGCAATGGCATGATCTTGGCTCACTGCAACCTCTGCCTCCTGAGTTCGAGCAATTCTCCTGCCTCAGCCTGCTGGGATTACAAGCGTGCGCAATCACACCTGGCTAATTTTTGTATTTTTAGTAGAGATGGGGTTTCACCATGTTATCCCAGCTGGTCTCAAACTCCTGACCTCAAGTGATCTGCCTGCCTCAGCCTCCCAAACTACTGGGATTATAGGTGTGAGCCACCGTACCTGGCCACATCTCTTCTTTTTTAAATTTTATTTTTTCTTACCTTTCTCCATTCATAAACGAATAAAACACATTACAAAAATTGCAAAGGAAAATTAATCATTTTACTAATTTTACTATATTAAAATTAACTTTTTTTTTTTTTTTTGAAACGCAGTCTTGCTCAGTTGCCCACGCTGGAGTGTAGTGGTGCAATCTCGGCTCACTGCAAGCTCCGCCTCCCGGGTTCACGCCATTCTCCTGCCTCAGCCTCCCGAGTAGCTGGAACTACAGGCACCTGCCACCATGCCCGGCTAATTTTTTTGTATTTTTAGTAGAGACAGGGTTTCACCATGTTAGCCAGGATGGTCTTGATCTCCTGACCTTGTGATCCACCCATCTCAGCCTCCCAAAGTGCTGGGATTACAAGCGTGAGCCACCGCGCCAGGCCTATTAAAATTAACTTTTCTAGATTGAAAGACATCATAAAAAGAATGAAAAGACAAACCTCAACTTTTAAATACATAGTATTGTATCCAAATATTCTCTTTAAACTTTTAAGAATCGCTAAGAAAGAGAAAAAACAATCCAATTAAAAATGGGTAAGAGGTGGGGCATGGTGGCTCACACCTGTAATCCCAGCACTTTGGGAGGCCAAGGCGGGCGGACCACCTGAGGTCAGGGGTTCAAGACCAGCCTGGCCAACATGGTGAAACCCTGTCTGTACTAAAAATACAAAAACTAGCCGGGCGTGGTTGCAGGTGCCTATAATCCCAGCTACTCAGGAGGCTGAGGCAGGAGAATTGCTTGAACCCAGGAGGTGGAGGTTGCAGTGAGCCAAGATCGCGCCACTGCACTCAAGCCTAGGTGACAAAAGCAAAACTCCATTTCAAAAAAAAAAAAAAAGGGTAGGCCAGGCATGGTGGCTTACATCTATAATCCCAGCACTTTGGGAGGTGGGAGGATTGCTTGAGCCTAGGAGTTTGAGACTAGCCTTGGCAACATAGCGAGACAATGTCTCTACCAAAAAAAACTGTTGTTGTTTTTGGGGACAGGGTCTCACTCTGTCACCCAGGCTAGAGAGCAGTGACATGATCATAGCTCACAGCAGCCTTGAACTCCCAGGCTCAAGTTGTCCTCCCAACCAGCCTCCTGAGTAGCTAGAACTACAGGTGCACGCCATCATACCTGGCTACTTTTAAAAAATTTTTCTGTAGAGATGAGGTCTTGCTATGTTGTACCAGGCTGATCTGGAACTCCTGGGCTTAAGTGATCCTCCCACCTCAGCCTCCCAAAGTGCTGGGATTACAGGCATGAGCCACCATGCCTAGCCTCTACAAAAAAAAATTTCAAAGGTTTTTTGAAATTGGTGGGCATGATGGCATGCACCTATATCCTAGCTATTTGGGAGGCTGAGGCGAGAGGATTGCCTGAGCCCAGGAAGTGGAGGCTGCAGTGAGCTATGACTGTATCACCACACTCCAGCCTGGGCAACAGAGTAAGACCCTATTTCAAAAAAATAAAAATAAAAACAAATGAGCAAGAGATAAAAACAGTTAATTCACTGAAGAAGAAATGCAAATGGCCAGATAAACATAGATAAAAAGGTGATTGAAGGGGATTTCTTATATATTGCAGGTATAAATTTTTCCAAATATTTTGGCAAACAATTTGACATTGTGTAGTAAAGTTGAAGACAGACATACCCTAAGACCCAGACAATTCAGTTCCAAGGCATCATATCCTAGTAAGAAATTCTTGCACATGTGCATGGGAGATATACCTAGGAATGTTTGCAGAAGATAAACATCCCTGGTAGATACATCTTACATTGTTACATACTAGTGGTATGAATTATACTGTCTTATCTCCTTAAGTGTCCATTTCCTCACCTATACATTCAAGATAAGTCTACCTTACAGAGTTGTTATAAGATTAAATGAAAAAAAGAAAAAGAAAAAATGCACTAAGGACACGGCTTAGAACACAGTAGCCATCATTTTTATTCTCAAACTTGCTGTCCCTGTTTCAGAGGTTTCTGTTGTGAAGGCCCTACATTATATTATCTATCAGACCCAGCTCTATGTGTATAAAAAACCCCTCAGGTTGCCTCCCTTTCAGATATGATTTCCTTCCTATGACTAGAGGATCATGCAGGAGGAACTGAGTTAATCCCTTATCTCTTATATGAAGCAACTTGTTTTTTCTCTCATTTTATAGATGTTAGCATGTAAACTTACATAATTTGCTGAAATGTTCTGAAAACTCACACTGAGATCATATAAAATAAAGCCACACAATTTGTGAAAATAGCATGGTGGGTTTGTGGGTTTGTTGTGGGAGTGAGGAATTGAGCAGAGGGTTATAGAACCCAGCTCGGAAGTCTATGGGGTAGGTAGCCTAGCCTCTGTTTTCTCTCCATGGCAGAGATGCAAATAGGAGCTATAGTAGCTTAAGCTCCCTAAATTCCCCCAGATTGTGGAAATCTTCTTGGCCTTCTGTGGGAAATTATTCCATCAAGAAAGCAGGATAGGATAACAGAAAACAGTATTTCTGGAATTGTTTCCAGTACAAAGTATCATGCTGGGGAAGGAGGAGCCCACAGAGCTGTATAATTGTGTGGAGCAATCTCACCTGTCCCACATATGGGTAGGCATCTTCAGAGTCAATACCCCGGTTCTTCTGCACATATTCGAAGGCATTGGTCATGTAGCCCCCTCCACAGCCATCATTCTCAGACACACAATCCACTAGGTTCTGGGGACTCAGATTTAAGAGTTTGCCAGTTTTCTTCTTGAGTTGGCCCTCCAGGGCACCCACAGAGCTAAAAGCCCAACAGGAACCACACTGACCCTGAAAGGCATACAGAGAAACTATCAATCTTTGCTGTTTACATTTTCTATATCTTCTCTCTACCTGCCTGAAGAAATTCCATGTGTTCTAAAAATTTCAGCACAAATGTTGTCATTGTTGTGAGTCTTCCTCTTCCGCTTAACATCTGTTGCACTGTTCTACTGCTATTGATTTTTGCTACCATTTTTACTATTAGCTACAGTAAAGCAGAGCACAGTACCAGCTTGGGAGGCATTTGTCCTGGGTGCTAACCCTGACTTTGCCACCCAGTAGCTATGTGACCCCGGGTAAGTTACTAAATTTGCCTGTGTCTCAGTTTCTCTATGCATAAAATATTGTTATAAGGATTAAATATTTAACTCATGTAAAGAGTTAAGAAGTTCCTGACAAACAATAAAATCTCAAAAAGTATTAGCTATTATTGTTTGTGCAGCTAGATTGTAGATTTTTCTTTCTTTCCTGTTCTATTTTTTTAGATTGAGGTTTCCTGAGGACACAGGTTGTGTCTTAGTCATCTTGAATCTCTGCTGCCTAACACTGCATCTGGTAGGTTCTGGGGGTCAAAAAGTGTTTGTTAAATGAACATTAAATCAATTGTTTATCTTGCTGATACAATCCTGTGTTGTTTGGGTTGTGAAAAAACTGACATTCTCATGCTAGTAAGAATGTAAGATTGCAAAAACTTTTTTGGGCTGGGCATGGTGGCTCATGTCTGTAATCCTAGCACTTTGGGAGGCCGAAGCGGGCAGATTGCTTGAGCCCAGGAATTTGAGACCAGCCTGGGTAGCATGGCAAAACCCTGTCTCTACAAAAAATTTTTAAAAATTAGCTGGGTATGGTGGCATGTGCCTCTAATCCCAGCTACTAGGGAGGCTGAGGTTGGAGAATCACTTGAGCCTGAGAGGTTGAGGCTGCAGTGAGCCATGATTGCGCCACTGGACTCCAGCCTGGGTGACAGAGACGCTGTCTCAAAAAAAAAAAAAAAAATTTTGGGGGGGGGAAAGGATTATTTGTGACCTAACAATTCCAATTTTAGGACTTATTTTGCATAAATATTTGTACATGTGCACAAAAACATATGCACAAGGGTGCTTATTGCAACACTATTTGTAATAAAGAAAAACCAGGCCGCGATGGCTCATGACTCTAATCCCAGCACTTTGGGAGGCTGAGGCAGGTGGATCACCTGAGGTCAGTTCAAGACCAGCCTGGCCAACATGGTGAAAACGCATCTCTATAAAAATAGAAAAATTAGCCAGGCGTAGTGGCGCGACTCAGGAGGCTGAGGCAGGAGAATCGCTTGAACCCGGGAGGTGTAGGTTGCAGTGAGCCAAGATTGCACCACTGCACTCCATCCTGGGCGACAAAGTGAGACTCTATCTCAAAAAAAAAAAAAAAAAAAAAAAAGGAAAAGAAAAAGAAAAACCAGAAACAACCCAAATGTACAGAAACAAATGAGGTTAAATAACAGAATGGGAATGGGGAGATGTACCTTAATTCCTTGCCCTCTCTTCCTGGTGCCCTTTCACCTCAAGAACAAAGCAGCAGAAAAAGGAAAAGGTCATGCCAGATTACATATGCACACCCAGAAGAAAGGAGAGTACCTGATTTTTGACAGGAGTAACATATCCTTTCTTTCGATAGTCGACAGAGTCTGGGGCTCTACCTTCCCAGTCTGGGATATAAAGGGTGTCATTACTGCGGGAATGAGACAGGGGTACTTTGAGTCCAGTCATCTTCTGAACCACCTCTTCACTGGTCTAAGACAAAGAAGAAAGAGGCCAGGCATCAGCAGGGAACTAAGGCAAATGGTGCAGGTGGGACAGGAGCTGAAGCTATACTTACCATGTCCCCCAGGTGGTTCATAGCCAGTTCATATGTATGGACACCAAGAGAAGCCTCAAGGTTATGGATGGAAATATACTTCAGGTTTTTTTCCCAAATTAAACGCCGAGAGATTTCATCCACCTAAACAAAGCATAGTCAGTACTTGTATAGACTGTCTACAGTTACATATGTAATATTGTGAAGGGTTTTAGGAGAATAAAGGAAACTCACAATCATAAAAGTTTACAGTTTAGTTGGGGAACTAACCATGGAATTAAGAGCCTGCAAGAAGAGATAATATGTAAACAAATACAACACAAAGCTCTGGAGAGACAGAAAAATTGCTTATAGATTAACAGCATTAATCTTAGAACTCTTCCCAAAAGAGAAATGTAACACACTTATAAAGCAAAGGAAGGATACAATCTGACAGAGGATGATTTGAAGCATAGGAATGAAAACCGTATGTTAACATGAGTTAGGGAAGAGGGACTGATTTGCTTGGAATAAAGCATTTGGATTGAAGAAGGGAGTCTGGAAGCTAAGATGAGAGAGCTCAGGTCTCAGCCTTCCTGCCATGCCCGCTCCAGGACCCCAGGCACCTTGTTGTTATATTGCTTCCTGTGGGTCTTCTTCCATAGCTCCCAGTGGGTGTCCAGTATCTCCTCAGGGTACAGAGCAAAGCTCACCACAGGTAGCAGCAGAACCTTGAGCCCCCACATCCTGCAGAAGAATGTAATTAGGGAAAACTCTTCCATTTGGCAGGGAAACAGAGGAAAACTAGGCTTTATGAGGAAGAGAAAGGTAGATGGAAAAAGGGTGATAAAACAATGATAGTCAGGAAGGGCCTGTGTTTAGATAGGATGCTGGTACATCTGGTTCCAAGGACTTTGATCTAGGGGGATTTAGCCATTTCTCTCTCTCTCTCTCTCTCTCGGGAGATTTAGCCAACACACACTCTCTATGTTTCTCTCTCTGTCTCTCTCTCTCTCTCTCACACACACACACACACACACACACACGTACACAACCAGAAATGGGATAGAAACTGGACAATCATAATGGGCTCAGTGCCTATTTCCTCCAGGGTCCCTAGCAGGCTTGGAGACAGACAAATAGCAAGGTGGTAGTGGTGTTCAGAATACACAAAGGAGAGATTTCCGTCTAAGTTTTGCTTCCTGATCATTTCTTCGAGGCATTCTTCTCTTTCTTGCCTAAATTCTGGTACTTTCCCAGATCTTGTCAGAAGAGGACAAGGGAAAATAGGACAATGTTTCCTGTTTTCTGAGACATTGTATATATCTCCTCATTCTCCTTATGCATTTCTTCTTCCTTTTTCTCTCCCTTCCCTCCTTAGGCAGGAAACTGCCCTAATCTTAACCAGATGCTGCGGGCAAGGTTTTTTATTTTTCCCCTAACAACAAAAACCCACTGTGGCTGCCGCAAAGGACAAGAAGCCTCAGATCCAAGGTTTGTTAGAAGAATGTTCAGACTGAAAAGCAATGTTCTATGATGATGAAATTCACAGCTTTTCATAAGTTTACTCTAGTTAGCTTCACTCATTTCTTGCATTGGCTTTCTTAATTACAAATCCTCCATTTTAAGAACAATTTGCAGCCTGCAGCATGACATATGGCTTACACAATTGCTTATAGTCCATTTACATGTAATTTTGCAAACTGGCAAAATGTCCAGTAGGACATTTAAAAACTAGAGTGTTAAGGGCTTTGAGATGTCTCAGTGAATAGGAAGCACTGAGCTACTACCTCCCCATACCACTCTCCTCCTCCTCACTAAGGAGTTAACCGTTTTGATCCTTGTTGGCCAAAGTAGAAAACACTGCAGAAAGGCCACTCTTGAAGGATGGGGAAATGATTCCCTATATACTTTGCTTTTACTAACAATCATGTATGTATATATATAAATCATACAAGGAATTCTACAGATTTCCAGGCAGATTTTATTTAGCCAGGGAATGACCTAAGAAGTGCATCTCTGTTTTCATCTGCAGAGGCTAAAAGTTTATTGTGATCCTCAAGTCACTACATCCCTAATACTCAGAGAATTGACAGGAATGAAAAGCTAAAAGATCTAGGAAGTTGCAAACGTTACCTGCTGATGGGAATCTGTTGTCTGGCTTCGTTTCGGCAGCAAAGTGTGGGCACACCATCAGGGGTGCTAGATTTATTCCATCGGGATTGCGGAAGTCAGCTCCAGTGGTCGGCTGGAAAATTTGGGTAAGAGGAGGAGGCGGGGATAGAAATGCTGAGAGAAGGAAGGGTAGGGAGGAGGGAAGGAGGCAGTGGATTTGCAGTGTTTCTGTGTGTATGCAGCATGTGTGCCAGGGTAGGGAATTACTAGGTATTTAGTCTCACAAGACTGTCTTTGGTGGCAAATAACAAGACCTCAATATCTATTGACTCAAATAGGAGCTTACTTTCTCTTTTGGTGAGTAAAAGGAAGGACACAGCCCTAGTCTCTCCCATCCTTCTTCTTCAATATCTTTATTTTAATATTGGGGGATTATATCTTTTCCTACCCCTTTCCTGTTAGGATTTACCTCTCCAACATTGAAACCTATTTTCAAATTTGTGTCTGACTCTCACCTCTGGGATGCAGTAATGAACATAAAAGGCTATAAAAGAGTAATGTAATGGAAGCCATAGGCTCCAGAATTCTTTGTATTTTTATAAGCTTGTTGGTTGCAAGTTGTCATTACTTCCAGGCAGAATAGTTTTCCCAGCCTAATGTGGTTTTGCTGAAGGAGGATATGCCCAGAAAGTCCAGATGAAACTGTCTTTAAAAGTAACCAAAAACAGCAGTCCTGGTTATTTATGACAGCTATTGAATCAATGAAGTAAGTTCTGATGGACTCACATGTGACTCTGTTGCTAAAACTCTCAGGTGGTGGGATGCCCGATAAACATCATCTGTCTCAATTAAAATCCCCAATCTAGGACAAGTCACATGAGCTTCTCCAAATGCTTCCCCAACATCCAAGCATGTGACAGATCATAAGAATCTAGCTGAGTCCTCAAACCACACCCCAAACTTCATTTTCTTCCATAAACAGATGTGGGGAAGGAGAAAAAAAGGCTTCTTGGAATAGAAAGGATAATAAATGGGATCTGTAATAGACTCAGTTTCTAGCTGGATTCCATGCATAAACCCTCAAAATACAGGCTTATGCCTCTGGATTTTAAGAGCTGCTAACAGGCTAGGCGCGGTGGTTCACGCCTGTAATCCCAGGCCTTTGGGAGGCCAAAGCACGTGGATCACCTAAGGTCAGGAGTTCCAGACTAGCCTGGCCAACATATAGTGAAACCCCATCTCTACTAAAAAAAAAAACCACAAAAATTAGCTGGGCATGGTGGCACACACCTGTAGTGCCAGCTACTTGGGAAGCTGAGGCAGGAGAATTGCTTGAACCCAAGGGGCAGAGGTTGCAGTGAGCCAAGATCATGCCACTGCACTCCAGCCTGGGTAACAGAGCGAGACTCCATCTCTCACACACACACACACACAAAAAGAAAAAAAAAAAGTTGCTAATGAACCAACATAGTCTCCTAGAGGGAAACCAGGTCCAGACTTGAACAGTTTAAATTTCACTCATTTTAATCCAGAAAAGGACATACTGGGGGAAGGCATCCAGATGTGCCCTAGTGGTTTTCAAGTCCCAACTCTTCCCCTCTCTCCCAAGAACCCAGGCAACGCCCACCCCAAAACCCCCACCTCATGGTCAGAGCATTCCTGCTGATGTTACTCAGAATGTGTCAGGATCAGGAGGACAAGTGAGGGGGGAGGCGTGCAATGTGATCAGAACCCTATGATTTCTGATTCCTGAAATTAAAGACACAATGTGCCTTATGTTTGTATGTCTGGAGCTTAAACTATAGATTCCTCTAGTTGTGGGTGCCTGTTGTTTATGAACTGGAAAGGAATGATAAAGCCGCAATCAAGATCACACAACACAAGAAATTTTACAAAAGGAAAAAATATTTTGTTTGAAAATCTTTGCTACATGTCATTATTTTTGCCACTGTAAAGCTTAGCACAGATGCCAGCAATACAGAAATGGCCAACAAGAAAACAAAACAATCAAAAATAAAACCCTGAAGGAAAAGCAAAAACAAAACCCCCAGAGCATCTTCTCGCTATCCTCCCCTTCCCCAAAAGCCCTATAATAACTGTACAATATTATAGTCCTGATCACATTTAAAAAGTCAATTATTAAAAAACAAGGGTTCCATTGGAAACTCAACTTTTTGGTTTCGTAAATTGTGATATAAATATATATGTATACTGTAAGTGTGCACATAGAATAAAAAAATAAACTGTCTCCTTTTTTACTCCACTACCTGGCACCAGACTGGAGACATAAGGAAGGGAAACTCAGCAAATGGACATTCCTTTGGCCTCTTCAAGGCCATCCTTGCTCCTCAGTCCCCTATGACTACATTTAATATATCTTCTCATTAATTCAGTCTTGCACTTTAGCTACTGGCCAAAGCCAATTTAAAAAAAAAAAAAAAAAAGCTGGTATCTACGACTGTTACCTGAGGAAGGTAAAGGGTGAGGGTAGTAACCTGTATCCGCATTTATATGGCTATTGTTAATTACCAAGTGACCCTGTTGAGATGGGTGTCCAGGCCCCATCTATCATACGGAATTATGATACTTGCACTCTAAAGCAAAACCCAATCTCAAGATTGGAGGGAGCAAAGAGGAAAAACCTCTTAGGGCCAGAGAGACTTAAATCTCAGTTGCTTGCTAAACTGGGTATTTTGAGTATGGGATGAAAGAGGCTACTTTGCAAGAGGGCTTCGTATTTGGTTTACACTCCAACAATGAGGATTTTCACTGGGACGGCTAATCCAAGAAGTTGAGTTTCCATGCAGAAATAACCTCTACAGAACACACATCATATGTGATTCTGACAGAAAAATGCAGCATTATCTTTATGGCCAAGTCTCGGGTTCCAGAAAGTGTTTATCTTGCCAGCCTATTTAGGTAATGTTTGCAGATCTTCCAGATAAGGTGAGAGCACCAAAAGCAGGAGTAACCCAGCTTTATCACTGAATGTGTTCAATAACAGACAATTGTATCAACAGCCGACTTTCTATATTTGCTTTACAGTTGTATATTGGCTGGGCATGGATGCAAGCGCAGCAAAGACGTTTATTTAAATATTCTTTGGCTGCAATACTAAGTGGAAAATACCTGGAAGATTTAACTCCTTAGGACTCTTTGAAAAGTACACAGAAAGACAAAGGTAAAATCGGGGACAAATTTTGCATAACTCCCTAATAGGGAGAAAGGGTGAAATACAGAAGCATGTGTGCGCACACACACACACACACATACACGTACACACACACACACACTCTCTCTCACTTACTCACATGTTTCTTTCCAGAGGGACTGCTCACAGGCAGCAAAAAGAGCCTATGCTCAAACTTGCTAAAGCCCCATATATACCTACAATGTTTCATGGTTCTCAAATATGAGGACATTTCTCCTCTCCTCCACTCTCTTCAGAATTTCTTTCCAAAAACAAGCCATACTATCCAAGGCAAACAGTGGATGTCAGGTTCTTCTAACCTGCCTCTTGATCTCAGCACAAATCAACACTATACAATTTCAGGTCAGGAGACATAAGGAAAGGTGTTTTAACTTCACCCAGCCTCAAATTTTCAGACAGTCCTAAAAGCCTTGGAGATTCATTCCATTTCTTCTATAAATGTTACCTTAGAGAGGCAACAGAGCAGGGGAACAGCCAGAAGGGAAAGGGGGTACATGTCAGGGGTGAGGGAAGGGAAGGGAGAGGAACTTTTATTCTGTTTACAGAAAGATTTGCTTTTTAAAAACAAACAGTGATTTTTTCTCCCCCACCCCTTATCCTCACCCCAATAGTTCTATTCTGAAAAGGGGGGAAACATAGTTAGATCAGGGAATTCTTCATTGTTGTAGCTGTTGCTCTGATCTCCCAGCATGGACAGCATCTCCTGATAAAAGAAAAAGATTAAGTTTGGGTCACATACCTTGATCTCTTACACTTACCAAGTTCTACTCCACCATTCCCCTGCACTACCATCCCTGACCCCGAGTCTTTGCTGTGCTGAGCTCTTAGCCTTCCTTACTTCCAACAACTTTGACTCCTTTAGATCGCAGCCTTTTTTCCTAATCCCTTCTGTCTTCCTCCTACAGTTCCACCTTTTTCCTTTTCCTAGTTCTCAATATTTTCAAAGGGAGAAAAATCTGCTTGCTGTATTTCATATAACCCCCTATAGACATATATGGAGTCTCTTATCCTATTTGTTTTCCACCAAGACCTGTTTTGCTTTCTTTCAATCTTTGCTTTAAACCAGCTCTTCCTTTGTCCTGCCTAAGATTACGCCATTCACTCTTGCAGTCCCTCAGGACTTGTGTAAATAGACCATTATGGCTATAATCATTATGTTCTATTTCATTTATTTTTTATAATTTTTTAAATGGAACACTTCATGAATTTGTGTGTCATCCTTACGCAGGGGCCATGCTAATCTTCTCTATATTCATTCCAATTTTAGTATATATGCTGCTGAAGCGAGCACTACTTTTTATTTTTAATCATTCTGTCTCTTTTAAACCCAAAGCTACTGTGACTTGGGTATATGGAGCTATTTGAATGAGCTAAAGTAACTTTCTTTGGTATCTTCCTATGGTGCTAAATTTGTCTGTTCTGGTTAAATGGTATGTATCACACTCAATTCATACTCCTTTTTTGTTTGTTTGACAGGGACAGGATCAGGCTAGTTGCTCAGCCTGGCTTTGAACTCATGGCCTCAAGTGATCCCCTGCTTCAGCCTTCTAAGGGGCTGACATCATATACACAAGCACCACTGCATCTAGCTTCTGCAATCTTTTCAATAACTGACAGTGATCCCTACATTTATCCCTCTCTGTCTTCTCACATATACCCCCAACCAAACACCTCAATCCAGGCATGCTTCCTTCACTGTCTCTCCTCCTCCTGGACCCTTTCTCTTCCAGCTTCTAATTTTTGAAAGTCTTTTCACTGTCTTACCTGGAAGACCTCAGGCTGGCCAGGTTGCTGTGCTGGCGGTTGTTGAACATGTTGCTCACTAGAACTTGAACGATGATGAGGCTGCTGGCCCTGCCACTGTGGCCAGACACCCACACCCTCTGCTGTCCGTGTCTGGAATTGTCCTGCAGTCTGTCCAGTCTCAGGAGCTAGAAATACAGCAAGGAAGAATAAACAACTCCAATCTACACAATTCCATTGTGTACTAATGCCACAAGTAAACAACTATAGGTAAGCCATTAATTTTACCTAGGATAACTCTGTCCTTCTCTCTGCCAATCAATGCCTTTTCTATCTCAAAACTCAGCCCTAAATTAATTCTTCTTCTCCAGGCAGCCTTTCCATAGAGTTCTTTACTCATTTAGGTTAAATGTGCATACTATTAAATGTATAAAAATTCACATGATTTTTGTTATATGTGCTAAAGTATTTTTCGTGTGGGTAGTTTTTTTTTTTATTTTTTATTTTTTTGAGACGGAGTTTCGCTCTTGTTGCCCAGGCTGGAGTGCAAAGGCGCGATCTCAGTTTACCGCAACCTCTGCCTCCTGGGTTCAAGCGATTCTCCTGCCTCAGCCGCCCGAGTAGCTGGAATTACAGGCATGCGGTACCACACCCGGTAGAGACAGGGTTTCTCCATGTTGGTCAGGCTGGGGTTGAACTCCCAACCTCAAGTGATCCGCCTGCCTCTGCCTCCCAAAGTGCTAGTATTACAGGCGTGAGCCACCGCACCCAGCTGGTAGGTTTTAAATTCTAAATAGATTGTCACCTTGCATTTCCCTACAATCAGGTCAGTGTACCCACAACACAGGCAAACAACTTTAACTACCAAATCCTTTCTCTTTAGTGGTGCGATTTTCCTGTTACTCTCCTTATGGTCTGGACTCACCAAAGTTAGATCCACGATTGGTGAGACTAGGGTAGGCAGCAGCACCAGGCGATGCAGTTGGGGCACCAGGGAGGGACATGGAGCTGAAGGAGGATGGAGTCTGAAAGCTGCCCACACCAAATTGGGAAGTACGAGTCTTAGCAGTAGCCTGGGTAGCCACCTGCTAAAGAGAGATGGAGAGGGGATATAGAACAAATACAGCATTAACATCATTGCACATACCATGCCTATGAGAGTCAACACTGTCAATCACTGCATCCTTCTGAACCAAGCTCATCACTTATTTCCTATTGTATATTTCTTCCAATTAACTCTCAATCTCTCTTGACACTATTTTTTAGGCAGCTGAGATAAAAATACAAAAAAGCAATGAACTATGGGATTAATAAAAATTGTAAGAATTAAATGAAAGCATCTTATAAACTGTGAAGTTATATAAAACTAGAGGCATTCATAACAGTAAAGTATTATATGCAGGCCAGGCGGGGTGGCTCATGGCTCATGCCTATAATCCCAGCACTTTGGGAGGCCAAGGCAGGCAGACCACCTGAGGTGAGGAGTTCCAGACCAGCCGGGCCAACATGGTGAAACCCCCGTCTCTACTAAAAATACAAAAATTAGCTGGGCATGGTGGCACGTGCCTGTAATCCCAGCAACCCAGGAGGCTGAGGCAGGAGAATCACTTGAACCCAGGAGACAGAGGTTGCAGTGAGCCAAGATCGCGCCACTGCACTCTAGCCTGGGCAACAGCGAGACTCTGTCTCAAAAAAACAAACAACAACAAAAAAAGTACCATATGCAGAGAAAAACTACTCTGCACCATTATTCTGTCTGTTCTGCATTCATTTGTTCCTAATGATGTATTTTTTATAAAAACTATTTTCTCATGAGAGTTCTGTATATGCATTATAGAATATTCGGAAAGTGAAGGAAAATATAAAGAAAATAAGAATCATTCATAATTCCATGGTTAACATGTTTGGATAATTTCTTCCAGTTTCTATTTTCTCATGCATTTTGTACACAATTGAGATCATATTGCATATAACATTCTGGAACCTGCTTTTGGTTTTGACTTTTTAAAACTATTACTTGTATAACATAAATATATAGTAATATTAAAGAATCTTTCTCTAGACAATGTATTTATTGTGCGTTATATTATATATATGAATATTATAAAAGAATTTTTCGGCTGGATGAGGTGGCTCATGCCTGTAATCCCAGCACTTTGGGAGGC
The DNA here is from genome assembly GCF_028858775.2 of Pan troglodytes. Classification (NCBI taxonomy): domain Eukaryota; kingdom Metazoa; phylum Chordata; class Mammalia; order Primates; family Hominidae; genus Pan; species Pan troglodytes. The sequence continues at coordinate 98,399,827 of NC_072398.2, read as the reverse complement.
CGAGGAGGGCGGATCACGAGGTCAAGAGATCAAGACCATCTTGGCTAACACGGTGAAACGCCGTCTCTACTAAAAATACAAAAAATTAGCCAGGCGTGGTGGCGAGCACCTTGTAGTCCCAGCTACTCGGGAGGCTGAGGCAGGAGAATGGCATGAACCCAGGAAGCGGAGCTTGCAGGGAGCCGAGATCGCGCCACTGCACTCCAGAGCCTGGGCAACAAAGTGACAGTCTGTCTCAAGAAAAAAAAAAAAAAGAATTTTTCAGCCAGGCGCGGTGGCTCACGCCTGTAATCCCAGCACTTTGGGAGGCTGAGGTGGGCAGATCACAAGGTCAGGAGGTTGAGACCATCCTGGCTAACATAGTGAAACCCCATCTCTACTAAAAATACAAAAAAAAAAAAAATTAGGCGCAGTGGCGGGCGCCTGTACAAGTCCCAGCTACTTGGGAGGCTGAGGCAGGAGAATGGCGTGAACCCGGGAGGCAGAGCTTGCAGTGAGCCAAGATCGCGCCACTGCACTCTAGCCTGGGCGACAGAGCAAGACTCTGTCTCAAAAAAAAAAAAAATAAAAAAAGAATTTTTCAACTTTTTTGTAAACAGACATCACTGTAAGTTAGTCATTAATTTTCTCCTTTGCTCCTGCCTTATGGAGTCCTAAACAAAGAGGAAACATCTTAGAATTTACTCCAAAACAAATCTGAAAATCAGACGTGCTCAAAATGTTCCAAGTGAGCAATTCTGATTTAAGGTGAAAACCACAGACTCTACTGAGATTTTTTTTTATTATCTGTGATTTTTAATTAGCTACTCTCAACAAAGATGGAAATTGGAAACCGGAGAACAGGGGTTGGGGAGAAGGTATTTAAAATAGAAAACACTGATTTTACATACGGAAAAAAGCCCAAACAAACAAAAAATAATACACAGGGAACAAACAGATGATAAGTTTTACCTGGGCAGAAAAGCCTGAGCGGGTAGTAGGGGTCCAAGTTGGGGCTGCTCCTTGGGTGGGGTTGGAGTGGCGGGAAATCTGGGCCAACATCTGTCCTGCAGAAGCTGATGGCTGGACAATGGTTACAGGAGGGGCTAGGCCACTATTCCTAGGAGTGAATAAATGAGGTAAAAGATTAAAAGGATAGATTTATCACAGAAGCTAGGAATCAAAGGACAATCTAGTGCTATCCCTAGATCCCCTTGACTTCCTGCAGGTTAAGGAAAATTTGATAACAATTTGGAAAAGACAAGAAAGACTGACAGTCACACACTGACCAGGACACACAGAGATGGAGCCTAGAACATGGCAATAGGACAGGTGCAAAGAAATAGGAGGAAGAAAAGCAGCTTGTTTGCCTCACGCTAGGCCCTACAAGCTTCACTGCTTTTTCTGAAGTAACCAGAGAAAGCAAGGGAAGAATAAAATTTGGATTCAGCAGCTGAATCCCTCAGGGCCCTGTAAAGCAGCACATATATACGGGGCTCACCTGAAATTCTCTGCCGGCCGGGGGGTAGGAGGGAATGTGTTGCCCTGGGAGAATAGCTGTTGGGTGGCAGGGACAGTGCTGGAGGAGATGCCTTTACTCTGATCTGTGGACCAAAAGGAGTTGGGGAAGGGCCAGTCAAGGGGCTGTAGTATATTAGTTCAGCAAGTTCCTATTTACTCAGGTGGTATTATGATTAAGTGGAAAAACACTGGAAGATTACTGATTGGGCAGTGGCATGCCCATCAGTAAGTGATCTAAATGAGAATTTAAAAGGATAATGAGAAAGAAACATACCCGCATTGATGTTGTGATAGATTTCTGAAAATCTTGGATCTCTATCCTGGGCAAATAAACCATCTGACTTCTCAAGGGGCTTGCTGTGTTCTGGTCCTGTGGTTGTCACAGGCTGAACCACCTGTGGAATACAATGATAAAAATAACCATTAAAGATTTAACATGACAATTCAATAACCCTAAAATTCATATACAACATATGTACTTTCTAACTAGTACTGGAGAACACTTCCTAAGTAAATACTCCCTACCCTCTTCAACGAAGAGGACACAACTCACCTGGGAATGATTGTAGCTGGCCAGTCCATCTCTTCCTGGTACCATGTCCAATTCTGTTTGCTGTTGCTGCTGCCTATATGTCAAAGGCCAGTTGACAAGACAAATAGAAAAAAAAAAATTTTTTTTTAAAGAATCTGGAGAAAGAACCTTAAAACAAATTAAACAGGCTGGGCATGGTGGCTCACGCCTGTAATCCCAACACTTTGGGAGGCCGAAGCAGGTGGATCACCTGAGGTCAGGAGTTCGACACCAGCCTGGCCAACATGGCAAAACCCCGTCTCTACTAAAAATACAAAAAATTAGCCGGGGGTGGTGGCAGGCACCTGTAATCCCAGCTATTTGGGAGGCTGAGGCAGGTGAATCGCTTGAACCCAGGAGACAGAGGTCACAGTGAGCCTAGATCGTGCCATTGTATTCCATCCAGCCTGAGCAATGAGAGCAACACTCCTTCTCAAAAAAAAAAAAAAAAATTAACCAACCAAACAAAAAATATATGGGATTGCAAATGACCACCCCCTGGGTGACTGCTCAACAGATGATTATTTCACCCTTTCTTACCTGGGTGCCAGCTGTCCTGAGCCCATCTCCAGGGGTAAATTAGCTGTGGGACCTAGTTGTGGCCTCTGGATTGTGTTGGAGAGTGTAGGCCGTGGTTCTTGGCTAGAGTTCCTAGGAAACCAGAGTAGACAGTAAAGAGGGGTTGGAGAGGGAGGAAGGGGGGAGAGAGAGAGAAAGAGAAGAATCAGATTCTGTATGTAAAGCTCTATAGATTCATCTGTAGGTGGAACAATCAATAAATCCTTCATTAAAGTCCAATCCTACAGTTAATCTAGGGTGTCAGTTTCAGCAAGTAGAAAGCATGTTCTACGACACAGGGGTCATCTTGTTGGGTTCTAACTCCTTCTAGGTATTCAAAACCTGGTTGTTGTGAATGTGTGTATATATTCGTATAAGGTATTTTTTAAAAGCATAGGTAAAAAAATGAAAGTACATACACTGTACATCAACAAAGACTATCTGGAGTGTGAGAATTTTATTCCTTCTCTTTGTATTTTTCAATACTTTCCACATTTTCTATAAAGAATATTTATTTAAAAATAAAATACTGGCCAGGCATGGTGGCTTACACCTGTAATCCTGGCACTTTGGGAGGCTGAGGCAGGGTGGATTGCTTGAGCTCAGGAGTTTGAGACCAGCGTGGGCAACATGGTGAAGCTCCGTCTCTACAAAAAATACAAAAATTAGCAGGCGTGGTGGCGGGCTCCTGTAGTCCCAGATACTCAGGAGACAGATGGGAGGATTGCTTGAGCCTGGGAGGCGGAGGTTGCAGTGAGCTGAGATAGCGCCACCGCATTCCAGCCTGGGTGACAGAGTGAGACAGTGTCTCAATGAAACAAACAAACAAACAAACAAATCCCTAAAAGCTAATTAAAATTAATCATGGTAGGGAAAATGATTCATAAACATGGAGAAAGCAATTATTTCCAGACACTCGAGTCCTTCAAACAACTTAAATTTTTAAAAATTTAAACAAAATGGAAACACAAAAATGAAGGCTGTTGTGTAATATAAAGATGCAAAAAGACAAAAATAAAGAACTACAATGACCATGACCATCCACTTGAGTCCTAAGTTAATAAAAATTTCTAACTCAATCCACTCTGTTATACTAAGTTAGTTAGCAAAGAATTAAACTTTACAAGTTCTAAAGACTGAATTGGACAAAACTTGTCACTAGGTATTATTCATACTTGCTAAGTAGTCATAATCTGATCTTCAAGAGGTAGATTCAAGGCCAATTCTACAGAAAGAAAAGATTAAATGGTAAGGTGGTAACCTGACAATTGATACCTACTAGATGGCTATAATAAAAAAAAAGGCAATAACAAGTGTTAACAAGGATGTGGAGGAATCAGAGCTCCTGGGAATGCAAAATGATGGGGCAGCTTTGGAAAACAGTTTGGCAGTTCCTCAAAAGGTAAAACAGAGTTACTATGTGGCCAGCAATTCCACTCCTGGGTGGAATTCAAGAGAATAAAAACATATATCCACACAAAAACTAGTAAACAAATATTCATGAAAGCATTTTTTCAGTTCCTTATCCCTATTTTACATATGGAAGTATTTTTGATAACCAAGAAGTAGAAACAACCAAATGTCCATTAACGAACATACAGACAGTATGTGGTATATCCATACAATGAAATCTTATTTGGCAATAAAAAGAAATGAAGTACTGATACATGCTACAACATGTATCAGTACAGATAACCTCTGTAAACATTATACTAAGTAAAATAGGCCAGTTACAAAGGAATTACAAAGTCTATGATTCCATTTATACGAAACGTCTAGAATAGACAAATTTATAAAGACAACAGATTCATAGTTATACAGAATTTCAGAGCCGGGGGAAAGAACAGGGAATGACTGTTAACTGATCTAGAATTTCTTTTGGGGGAATGAAAATATTCTGAAATTAGACTGCAGTAAGAGTTACATAACTATGTGATATACTAAAAAACACTGTATACTTTAAATGGGTGAGGTGTATGGTACGTGAAATATATCTCATAAAACTTTTTTAAAAAGAAACTGAGAAAGAAAACTCAAATAGAAAAGTGCAAAAGAGAGGAACAGTAACTAATGAAAGAGGAGGATGTAGCTATGCTCTAAAGAAAACTGACCAAATCAGGCCCACTGCCTGTTTTTCTAAATAAAGATTTACTGGAACACAGCCACATTCTTTCATTTGTCTATGACTGTTTTCATGCTACAGCAGAGTTGAGTAGGTGGAATAAAGACCACATGGCCCACAAAGCCTAAAATATTTACTATCTAGCCCCACTTATAGAAAGAGCTTGCCTACCCCTGCTCCAGAGGAAAATCCTGCCAGACTAGAGCAATAAACTGGTGTACAAAACATAATCCTTTCCAGAAAGAGTTGGTACATAGAATTGAAACTAAACCCTTCCATCTCAGGACCTAGACTCTGAATTATTGTTTGTAAAATCTTACTCTGGCCAGGTGCAGTGGCTTACGCCTGTGATCCTAGCACTTTGGGAGGACGATGGACTGCTTGTGCCCAGGAGTTTAAGACCAGACTCTGCAACATGGAAAAATCCCATCTCTACAAAAAATACAAAAATTAGCCAGGCGTCTTGGTAGATGTCTGTAGTCCCAGCTACTCAGGGGACTGAGGTGGGAGGATCGCTTGAGCCTGGGAGGTTCAAGCTGCAGTGAGCCATGATCACACCACTGCATTCCAGCCTGGGTGCCAGAGCGAGACCCTGTCTGAAAAAACAAAACAAAACAAAACAAAACAAAAAAACCTTATTCTACTCTGATCAACTATCCCAAATCCTATAAGCTGGAAAATGAAGAACTTCAAACTAATGGTGTTTAATACTAGAAAAGTAGAGGAGAAAGGGATAGCTTGATAAGACTAAGAAGAGTTGGTACATTAGAAATCCCAACATTGGAAAATGCTTATGTGATATTATGAAATACAACTGATTGCTCAACATGGAGGCTAGGGGCACTGACCCCTGTGCCATCGAAAATTCGACTGTAAACTTCTGACTCTCCCAAAACATTACTACTAATAGCCTACTGTTGGCCAGAAGCCTTACCAATAACATAAAACAGTTGAACACGTTTTGTATGTTGTACGTATTATGTACTGTATTCTTACAATAAAGCTAAAGAGAAAATGTTATTAAGAAAATCATAAGGAAGAGAAAATGCATTTACAGCACTGTACTGTATTTATCGTTATCATAAGCTTATATCATCTTACAAGATGACTTACAAGATGAGTCATCTATATGAAGTGGCAAGCAACCACAGCTGCAGACTTCATTCTATAGTACATATCAAGCAATTCACCTTTTTCTTATAATGTCATGACTTTTCCCTGCTTCTTGGGAAGACTTCCAGCATCACTAGTGGCACTTCATACTGTTCCCAAATGTTATTCAAGGTTTCAGTATTGCACTCAACACGATGAAAAATATGCAAGAACCATGAGATTTCACTTTTTACTGCAATATGCAATTTACTGGAGTGAATTGCTCATGAAGAGATGATTAGCATCACACAGCATTTTAAGCAAACTGGCAACAATTGAGCAATAGGAGGTGGCTACCAAATTATTACAACAGTACAGTATATACTATAGTTAACTTTACGCGGTTATGATTTAAAACTGCATCTTTACATTTGTTTACATTTCTCTCAACTACAAATGGTGCCATTGTACAAACGGTGTGTATGTATATGTTGTGATACATTTTTATTTTTATTTTTTTTGAGATGGAGTCTCCCTCTGTCACCCAGGCTGGAGTGCAGTGGTGCGATCTCAGCTCACTGCAACCTCCACCTCCCAGGTTCAAGTGATTCTCATACCTTAACCTCCCAAGTAGCTGGGACTATAGGCGTGTGCCACCATGACCAGCTAATTTTTGTATTTTCTTTTTTTTTTTTTTTTTTCAGTAGAGACAGGGTTTCACCATGTTGGCCAGGCTGGTCTCGAACTCCTGACCTCAAGTGATCTGCTCAACTTGGTATCCCAACTTGGTATCCCAAAGTGATAAAGTGATGGGATTACAGGTGTGAGCCACTGCACCTGGCCAGCATTTTTACTTTTTATAATAGATTTGTATATGTTGTATGGTAGTAAATGATAAAATAGACTAGAATTTATATATATTTAATACATTCATGTATGACATGGCTAACTTTTTCTAATTTTTTCAATATATCCAGGCTATGTAGCTTATTTTTGGGTTTTTCAAATTGTCACAAATATCAAAAGAATTTTCTAATATATTTACTGAAAAAAATCCATGTATAAGTGGACCTGGATTTTTACCAATTAAAATCTTTGGAATCTTCAGTGTGATAAGTGTCTTTTTGTCTGCTAATGAGTTGACTGAGGGCTGGCAACCCCTAGGTAGCTTCAAGATGGGGGCTCATCTCTGGAAAGATCAAGGCAAAATTAGAGGGCTGGGACTTTTAGCCCTAACCCTCAACCTCATGGAGGGGAGCGGTACCTAAGGTTAAGTTGATTACCAATGGCCAATGATTTAATCACTCATGGCTACATAATGAAATTTCCATTAAAACCCAAAAGGACTGGGTTTGAGGAGCTTCTTGATAGGTAAACACATGGAGATCCCCGGAGGGTAGCCCACCCAGAAAGAGTCTGAAAGCTCTGCGCTCCTTCCTCCTTACCTTGCCCTATCTATCTCTTCATCTGATGTACAAAGTATCCTTTGTAATATCCTTTATAATAAACTGGTAAACATAGGTAAATGTTCCCTGAGCCATTCAAGCAAATTGACTGAACCCAAGTAGGGGGTCATGGGAGACAGCTGGTCAGTCAGATGCACAGGTAAAACAACCTGGGGCTTGCAACTGGCATCAGAAGTGGGAGCAGTCTTGTGGTACTGCATACACAAATTGGGGGATCTGATGCTATCTCCAAGTAGATAGTGAACTGAATTGAATGGAAGGACACCCAGCTGGTGTCCACTACTGATTGCTTGATTTCTTTTTTCTTTTTCTTTTTTTGAAACGGAGTCTCGCTCTGTAGCCCAGGCTGGAGTGCAGTGGCATGATCCCAGCTCACTGCAACCTCCACCTCTCAGGCTCAAGCGATTCTCCTGTCTCAGCCTCCAGAGTAGCTGGGACTACAGGCGCATGCCACCACGCCCGGCTAAATTTTTGTGTTATTGCTTGATTGTTTACCCCCCACATAGGGCATCAGAAGTGTTTTCTGTTGTGAGAACAGAGGAAAAACAGTTTTTTCACACTCCTGTATAATACATACTTCACATTGGTGTTGGTACAGATGATGTACTCAATTTCATCTGAGTAAGGGTTCTGGAAAGTAAAGGAGCTGGTTCTCATCCAGAGCCATTCTTGGTTCTTAGACCGGAACCGGAACATGACAGACAGCACTTGGCCTTTTAATTTCACTACCTGAAAAAGTTTTCATGCCATCAGTGGAACTCATAGAAAATTTTCATTACAAAAATAAATAAAAATTTTCCAATTTCTATAACCCTAAAACTCTTGTCATTGTCCTTGAGGCACCAATATTTTTCAATATTAAAACAAAATGAGAGTAAAAACTAAGTGATTAAACATGGAAGCATATTTCTCATGCTTCCTTTCAGAGACTTAAGCTTTTTTTTTTTTTTTGAGACGGAGTCTCCCTCTGTCGCCCAGGCTGGAGTGCAGTGGCACGATCTCTGCTCACTGCAACCACCACCCCTCAGGTTCAAGCAATTTTCCTGCCTCAGCCTCCCGAGTGGCTGGGACTACAGGCACGTGCCACCACGCCCAGCTAATTTTTTGTATTTTTAGTAGAGACGGGGTTTCACCATGTTAGCCAGGATGGTCTTGATCTCCTGACCTTGTGATCCGCCCGCCTCGGCCTCCCAAAGTACTGGGATTACAAGTGTGAGCTACCGTGCCCAGACTTTTTTTTTTTTTGAGACGGAGTCTCGCTCTGTCACCAGGCTAGAGTGCAGTGGCGCAATCTCGGCTCACTACAACCTCCGACTCCCTGGTTCAAGCGATTCTCCTGCCTCAGCCTCCCAAGTAGCTGAGATTATAGGCACGTGCCACCACGCCCAGCTAATTTTTGTATTTTTAGTATAGACGGGGTTTCACCATGTTGGCCAGGATGGTCTCGATTTCCCGACCTCGTGATCCGCCTGCCTCGGCCTCCCAAAGTGCTGGGATTACAGGCGTGAGCCACTGAGCCCAGCCAGAGACTCAAGCTTTCTTATTAGGTTGGTGCAAAAGTAATTGCATTTTTTGCCATTTAAAAAAATGGCAAAAAATCACAATTTCTTTTGCACCAACCTAATACTATTCTAGTCAAATAGGAATAATAACTTATTTCCAGGAAGGAAAAGACTGTTTCCCTACTTCCCTTGGGAAATCCATTAAAGATACTCTGACCTAGCTTTACAAGTCTATACCAGAAATTTGGTAAGTTTAAGGACACAGAATATAGCTTATATATTGCTCTTCAATCCTATTTTTTCCCCTGAAACCTGAGAACATCTGTTTTCTTTTCTTTTTCTTTTTCTTTTTTTTGAGATGGAGTCTCGCTCTGTCGCCAGGCTGGAGTGCAGTGGTGCGATCTTGGCTCACTGCAACCTTGCCTCCAGGGTTCAAGTGATTCTCCTGCCTCAGCCTCCTGAGTAGCTGGGGACTAGAGGCGTGCACCACCATGCCCAGCTAATTTTTGTATTTTTAGTAGAGACAGGTTTTCACCATGTTGGCTAGGCTGGTCTCAAACTCCTGACCTCAAATGATCTGCCTGCCTTGGCCTCCCAAAGTGCTGGGATTATAGGTGTGAGCCACTGCACCCAGATGAGAACATCCGTTTTCACAGCATCTACAGAGGTTTCCATAAATAAAATTAAGTTGGCTTTAGTCTTGTTTTGCTTTTATTTTTTAAAAGTAATTTTAGTTATTTTATTTTTTATTTTATTTTATTTTTAGACAGTCTTGCTCTATCGCCCAGGCTGGAGTGCAGTGGGGCAATCTTGGGTCACTGCAACCTCTGCCTCCTGGGTTCAAGCAATTCTCATGCCTCAGCATCCCAAGTAGCTGGGACTACAGGCATAAGCCACCATACCCGGCTAATTTTTGTATTTTTAGTAGAGACAGGGTTTCAAGATGTTGGCCAGGCTGGTTCAAACTCCTGGCTTCAAGTGATCACCTGCCTCAGCCTCCCAAAGTGCTGGGATTACAAGCATGAGCGACCATGCCCAGCGAATTTTAGGTTATTTTAGATACTAGTCTCATGGAATAGAAAATAATCTTTTAACTCTATATTCCTAAAAATTAAAAAAATAAAAATAAACAGTATTAGAAGCTAACCACTTATTTTGTAATACTATGTATCAAATACTGGGTGATGTGTTTTATATTCATTACCTTATTTAATCTTCCCAACAACCGTCTGAATTTAGGTACTATTAATATATTCATTGTATCAATAACGACACTACTGAGACTTAAAGAGGTTAATTAACTTGTCTAATACAAAGTAAAAACCGTTATCAAAAGCCATGTCTATAAAATTCACCAGATATTTTCAGGAGCTGGAGACTGAGAATGACAATTAACAGTCAGCTTATATAATTCATTACGACTCTCACTCATCCATAAAAGAACGGTCTAGGCTGGGCGCAATGGCTCATGCCTGTAATCCTAGCACTTTGGGAGGCTGAGGTGGGTGGATCACAAGGTCAGGAGATCGAGACCATCCTGGCCAACGTGGTGAAACCCCGCCTCTACTAAAAATACAAAAATTAGCTGGGCGTGGCAGCATGTGCCTATAATCCCAGCTACTCGGGGGGCTGAAACAGGAGAGTCGCTTGAACCTAAGAGGCAGAGGTTACAATGAGCTGAGATTGCACACTCCACTCCACCCTGGCGACAGAGCTAGACTCCTTCTAAAAAAAAAAAAAATTATATAAAATGAATTTTTCTACTACAAGCTTAGTGAAGTATACAATTTTCTTTTTTATCTTTTTTTTTTTTTGAGACAGAGTCTAGCTCTGTCATCCAGGCTAGAGTACAGTGGCATGATCTCAGTTCACAGCAACTCTGCCTCCCAGGTTCAAGTGATTCTCGTGCCTCAGCCTCCCGAGTACCTGGGATTACAGGCATGCACCACCATACCGGGCTAATTTTTTGTATTTTTAGTAGAGATGGGGTTTCACTGTGTTGGCCAGGCTGGGCTTGAACTCCTGGCCTCAAGTGATCCACCTGCCTCAGCCTCCCAGAGTGCTGGGATTATAGGCGTGAGCCACCATGCCCAGACGAGGAAAACATCTATTTTCACAGCATCTAGAGGTTGGGCGCATGAGCCACCATGCCTGGCCCAATAGTTTAAATACCTTAAAGACAGCTCCTTGGATACAGTTAATTGAATACAAGACAGTAAATAGCCAAAGCCAAACAGAAATACCTTGGGCATTATCCATAATTTCAAAGTATTAGTCCTTTTCTATTCCTTAAAAATGCAGATTAACTACTAAAGAACATAAAACTGTAGTGCCTGCCACAGTGTTCAGTTAATCAGTAGTCAATATTTATGGAGTGAATATGATAAATATTTATTCAGAACCAAACCAGGAAAAAAGTTACCTGTTGGAAGCTGTCTCTTAGAAGCTGCTGGTCTTCAGGATGACAGAATTCTACAATATTCTTTCCTAAGAGTTCCTAGAATAGAGAAAGAAGAGTAAGATATATACTTTTTTTTTTTTTTTAAGATGGAGTTTCGCTCTTGTTGCCCAGGCTGGAGTACGATGGCACGATCTTGGCTCACTGCAACCTCTACCTCCTGAGTTCAAGCAATTTTCCTGTCTCAACCTCCCAAGTAGCTGGGATTACAGTGGTGTGCTACTACACCTGGCTAATTTTGTATTTTTTTAAATAGAGACAGGCTTTCACCATGTTGGTCAGGCTGGTCTCGAACTGCTGACCTCAAGTGATCCACCCGCCTCAGCCTCCCAAAGCGCTGGGATTACAGGTGTGAGCCACCGTGCCCAGCCAACATATATAATTTTATGGTCATCTAACTGGCCTGGTCCATCAGCTGGGGACCTGGATTTTATTTCTTCTGTTTTAATCCTAAGATTATAGTTAAGTGAGGAGGAGAAAAAAAAAAGACAATAAACAAAAGATGAAATCTACTAAAAAAAGGCAGAATCTGTTAAGGAGCTGGCTTCTAAAACATTTTTCTTTCTCAGAATATTATACATTTATTTTAATGAGATTATAAATTTTAGATATAATTTACATTCATAATTCAGCCATTCTAAGTGTATGATTTGATGATGTCTACTAAATTTATAGTTGTGCAATGATTACCACAATCCAGTTTTAGAACACATTCACTGCCCCAAAATGTTCCCTTGTGCCATCTGCAGTCAATCTCTGCTCCCACTCCAACTCCCCAGCCAACCACAAATCTGCTTTCTGCCTCTCTAGTTCTGCTATTTCTACAAATTTCATATAAATAAAACAACATAATATGTGGTCTTTTGGGTCTGGCTTCTTTCACTGAGCATGGTATTTTTGAAGTTCATCTACATGGTTGCATTATCAGTAGTTTATTCCTTTTTATGCTCAGTAGTATTCTCACATGGATACAACACAGTTGTGTATTCATTTACAAAATGTTAATGGACGTTTAAATAGTTTTCATTTTTTTGGCTATTATGAATAATACAGATATGAACTGTGTACAAATCTATGGGTGAACATGTTTTCATTTCTCTTAGGTAGATACTCAGGAATAAAATTGCTAGGTTATAGGCTAAGAGTATGTTTAACTTTGTAGGAAACTGCCAAAATGCTTTTGCAAAGCTAGTAGCTATACCATTTTACATGTCTATCAGCAATGTATGAGGGTTCCTTCCAGCTTCTACACATTTTCACCAATACTTTTTGATTACAGCCATTCTAGTGGGTATATAGTGGTATCTCATTGTGATTTTAATTTGCACTTTCCTAATGGTAAAAAGATGTTGAGCATCTTTTCATGTGCATAAATGCATATTTATTCTTCAGTCAAATGTCAAGTCTTATGCTCTTTTTTACCAGCTGCTTGTCTTAATGAGTTGTTTATATATTCCTGGTACAAATCCTTTCAGGTATATGACTTGTAACTATTTTCTCTCCATTTATGTCTGGTCTTTTCATTTTCTTAATAATATCCTTTAAAGAGGGCAAATTTTAATTACAATTAAATCCAATTTATAATTTTTTTTCTTCTGTGAATCATGCTTTTAGTGTAAGAAATCTTTTGCCTAACTCAAAATCACAAAGATTTTCTCCTAGGAGTTTATTTGTAACTTTAGCTCTTACACATTTAGGCCTCTAAGCTGATTTTTGTAAATTGTATGAGGTAAGATCTATGTGTTTTCATTTTTGGGTGTGGTTTTTTTTTTTGTTTTTTTGTTTTTGCATACAGATATCCAATTGTTCCATTTGTTAGAAATATTTATTTTATCCATTGAATTGTCTTGTCACCTTTGCTGAAAATTAGTTGACAAGTATAAGAATAGACCTTATTCTGGTCTATTGATCTATATATCTATCCTTACACCAACACCACAATGTCTTGGTAATAGCTTTATAGTTAGTGTTGAATCAGGTAGTGTAAATTCTCTTTGTTCTTTGTTTTCAAGACCTCTTTTTCACCAACCTCTTTCACATAGCCACAGCCAGAAGTCCTTCCGACCCACAGCAGTTTTAAAAGTTTATATGATGCGTCAATTCAGAGATGGCTAACTGGTCTGTTGCACGAGTAAATTATAATAACTGGTGCTAAATCTGCATGTTTTATGGGCCATTATTCATTTAGGTAATTACATGAATTATCTAAATGTAGCTATACTGGTATAACTAATTAATATGAGTACCTTTGAATCATTATCTGTATTAATATCAATAACAAAAAATAAATACATATTTCTACCTGCTGCTCCCACCTGGTTTGACAAGCCATATTTCTCTACATGAGATGACAGTCCTAATAGGAAGCTGAAAATAATGTTAGGTACTAACAGAATATGATGATCTCTTTTTCTCAACTGAGGTTGATATGTTTTGGCTGTCTTAGGAACTACATGATTACATAATGTCAACATAGCCAAAGGAAAATGGAGGCCTAATGGAGCTCCAGCTCCTCACCTGTGGCTGGTAGCCAACAGTAGCCACACAGCGGTGATCCACAAAAGTGAAGATACCCTCAATGTTGTGTCGGGAGATGAACTCTGTTGGTTGACAAACATTACTCATGTCTGTACAGTTGGGAGAACTAGTTACCTGAGAGTGAAGAGATAAAAATGAGGTAAAATGACACCATTATTTACAGATGTATTTCCTATCTCCTCATGGTCTTTTGCATAGACATAAGATTCCCAGTTTTAGGACTTTCTAAACTTTCACATTTTATCCAAAAAGGAAAAAAAAATGACAATCACAATCAGACAAGGCATAAGGTCTAGCTCTACTCCCATACATTTACACTTTACCAAGTTAGTAAAGTAAGAATAAACTTTATTCAATCTAAAATCCACATACTGGCTATGCTGAACTCATTACTCAGGTTGATATGGTACAAGTAACCAAGAAACTTATCTATACTTATGAAAAAATCAAAATAATTCCACTTTTCTATTGTTAGTCAGGTAATGATACAATGAAAAGGATCTTTCTTCTTTTGTATAGGGGCAAAGGAAATTAACTGGAAATAGAAAATTAAGCATAGTAAAGCTAAAATTAAGACAAGGGGAAAAAGATCTCCCTCCTCTCATACTTTTCAACTTCTACTTAAATCCAAGAATAGCAATGGTCACTATAAATGCCATATTCCTTCAAATTTTGAGAGTTTTATGGAATTCTTCATTTGTATTCAGAAAGTAAAAGAAAATTAACAGGAATGAGTCCTGAAGATCTGCTCTAATTGAACGGGGATATAGATGTGGAAAATTCATACTTGCCTGCAATCTGCCAATGGCCACTAGGCAAAACTTGCTTCCCTGGCCAGCCTCTGGGTCATCATCTGGGAGGGAAACACCTTCAGAAAGGTGACGTTAAAAGGTTTAACGGGGACCTTGAACTCAAATGCCTTCAAAACTCAGACAAGTAAAGATTCAAAATAGACCTATTTATGGGCCAGGCACCGTGGCTGACGCCTGTAATCCCAACACTTTGGGAAGCCAAGGTGGGCGGATCACTTGAGGACCAGCCTGGCCGACACAGTGAAACCCCATCTCTACTAAAAATACAAAAATTAGCCAGGCGTGGTGGCATGCACCTGTAATCCCAGCTACTTGGGAGGCTGAGGTGAGAGAATCACTTGAACCCAGGAGGCGGAGGATGCAGTGAGCCGAGATCGCACTACTGCACTCCAGCCTGGGCGACAGAGTGAGACTCCCTCTCAAAAAAAAAACCAAAAAGCAAAACAAAACAAAATACATCTAGTTATGAAGAGGCTAAGCATAAAGCAATAGAGAATGATAAATAAGAATAAACAAGTATATAAAACTTACCATATATGCCAGTCATTGTTTTAAGTATTTACATATATATTAATTCCTACATTTTACCCATGTTAATTATAGTAAACTGGAAAATACAAGTCCTACCCAGAGTATTCTAAAAAACTATGCTGGCCAAATATGGCACATATGAAGACATCCATTCTATGACCATGTTATAGGCAGAAAATTAATGCTTTGCCTAATCTGTAACTTTTAAAGTTAGCAAGCAACCCAAAATGAAGTTATACCAACCATCAATAGTTATTCATGTCCCTTGGAAAAGAGAAAAACCAATGTTTTACACAGAAAGGGAAGAAGACTGCATTTCTCCCCTGTTTTTTGCATAGTTATACTCTTTTTATCCAGAAAAATAGTATTCCTTGATGCTACATAGAGGTATGAAAGATCACATACTTTAACTGTGTGGCTTATATAGTATATAGACTAAGTAGTTCAAATGTCATTACTACTTCAGTTAAATTTTTTAAAATTACATTAATTACTTTTATTGGGTTACCTGCCATATGCCAGGCACTGGGCTGGATGCTTTCCTTACATTAAATCTAATCCTCACAAAAACCCTATACAGGATGTACTAACTCCAAATTACAGATGAGAAAACTGAGCTTTATAAAGGTCAAGCAACTTACCCTAGGTGATGCCACTAATAAGTAACAATGACAGGAATCATATCCAGGTTTCTCCACATCCAAAGTTTAACCTTTTTCCAAAACACATCACCTTGCTTCTCTTTTCTCTTAGTTTCTGTCTCCCCAAAACCCCTACTTTCCAATAATACCCAGGCAGCAGGGAAGTAATAAAGCTGCTAAGATTTGGAAACTCTGACAAGCCAACTTAAAACTTTGATCCTGCAACCCAATCACCTTTCTCACATTCCTTGTTTGACCTCAAGTTCTGGTAAAGCTAATCTGCTCAAAGCTTGATTTAAAGTCTTTGCAGAGAATATCCTCTTGATAAGTTATTACAATAAAGGCATTTTCCCCTTTTCTCTCAAAGTCTTGTTCCTACTTTAGAAATCTTTCTCAAATTAACTGCATTCAATGTCTATGTTTCTTTGCAACAAATGCTTAGAATACATATGTTCAGTATAAATTTGTGCATATAAAAACCACATTCTGTGACACAGCCAATACTGAATCATTTTCCAGCCTGAGTTATCTATCTCCTCAACTGGAATAAAAGCTCAATAATGGAAGGGAAGGATTGTACATTTTCTTTTCCTATTTTCTTTCATCTTACACAAAAGTACATTTCATATACCAGGTATATAATAAATATTAGCTTTCATGGACTCTGTGAGGAACCAACTGTACCAAGGGGAAATATTTACTATTTCACTTTCTTACCTGCTGGGGGCCAGGCCTTGATGTAGCCTGTGCAGTGGACCACCACGAAGTGAGGTTCCCCATCCTTTACAGAGCCAAGTCCATTCCTAGAAGAGTTACAGGAGTTTGAAAAAAAAAAAAAAATCTACCCGTAAAACTCAAAGGGCAATGCTGCCTTAGTACTTTTAAGTTTACGCTCTTAGGAGTTTAGAAAACAGGATAATCATCTTTCCCACCCAAAAATGACCGCCACATTTTTACCCTTGCCAAAGTAAAGTAACCAAAAGGTATGCAGTAGGAGGAAAGTAGGTAAAATAGCATAGCGACTTCCTTAAACAGGATTTTCAAGAGAAGTTTTAGAAGTTTAGGAAAATATTGCCAGAAAAAAAGTAAGTGGGAGGTAAGGGATGTTAAGTGGGAGGTAAGGGATGCAAGTGAGAGCTGCTGAAGGAACGACTACAGTAAGACAGGTAAAAATGTGATGATCTCTGCAGGTATTTGGCCATCCCTTTGGTTTTCACCACTTAGGATCTCACCTGCATCTGTTCCTCACAAAGCTCAGCCTATTCACAGAAACTGGGTCCACAGAGCTACTGCCACACCTGTTTCAAGGAATAAAGAGATTAAAAGCAATCAGACTGCCCTATCAAAGAACTTTCCACAGTAATAGCAGAATAACAGGCTCTGGATACAACCAGACATAGAAAATTGGTAATGCTACTAATAATGAAGGATAAAGATAGGTCAAGTTTAGTATTTCTAAAACTTTTAGAATTTGAGGTCAAAATGTTCCATATGTTCTTCATATGCAAACATTCTCAACATCAAGAGTTGGCAAGCTTTTTCTGTAAAGGACCAGATAGTAAATATTTTCAGCTTTGTGGGCCAGAAAGTCTGTTGCAACTAGTCAACTCTAGCATTATAGCATGAAAATAGCCATAGATAATATGTAAAAATATGGGCATGGCTGTGTTCCAATAAAACTTTATTTACAAATAAAGGGCTGTGGTTTGCTTACTCCTGCTCTACATTAACCACAACTTAATGTAATTGCTACAGTTCATTATTATCTTGCTCTTGCCTATGTCTCTGCATTAGCCATGTCCACATATTGGGATACTCCTGCCAATGCTACTTTCCCTCTCCCTATCCTTTAAAACAAAAATAAAACTTACATAGGGTTAATATGTGTCATGCTCTGTTCTAAATATCTTTACATATATTAATTCATCTAATCTTCATAACAACTTTATAAAGTCAGTATTAACATTATCGCTAATGTGAGATGATGAAATCAAAGCACAATGTAGTCATGTAATCATCCAAGGTTTCAGAAGATAGCATCAAAGCTAGAATTCAAATCCATAGAATATGGATTAAAACAAAATCCAGCAGTCTGGGTCTAGAAGCTACCCTAAATTACACGCTGGGTGCAGTGGTTCAGGCCTGTAATCTCAGCACTTTGGGAGGCTGACGCAGGCGAATCACTTGAGGTCAAGAGTTTGAGGCCAGCCTGGCCAACATGGTGAAACACTGTTTTACTAAAAATACAAAAATTAGCCAGCTGTGGTGGCAATCCAGCTACTCAGGAAACTGAGGCATGAGAATCGCTTGAACCCAGGAGGTAGAGGTTGTAATGACCCAAGATCATGCCACTGCACTCCAGCCTGGGCAACAGAGCAAGACTCTGTCTCAAAAAAATAAATAAATAAAAATAAAAATAAATCACTAAACCACATAATGTTCAATTTTGTGCCTCTCCAAGCAAACCTTTAATATCCTACCCATAATTTCTAGCAACTATCCTCTCAGTACAATGTAGTCAATTTCCATTATATAGCCTGAACTTTGTGACCCTGAGATGCCTTTTGTACCTGTATAGAAAGGACCACCATATTTTCTACAGAATCCTAAAACGTACAGTATATAATTTATAAACACTAAACACCTACTGAAAGACATAGGAAGTCTCAAATTTCTAACCAAAAAAAAAAAAGAAGAAATGGTCTGAGTAAATGGATATTGCCTTGTGTTGTAACAGGGAAAAAGTAGAGGTTTTGTAGTCAGACTACTATGAATTAAAACAAAATCCTGTATCAAACAGTATGTAACAGTGGGAAATTCATTTCTTTTTCTTTTTCTTTTTTTTTTTTTTTGAGACAGAGTTTCACTCTTTTTGCCTAGGCTGGAGTGTAATGGCACAATCTCGGCCCACTGCAACCTCCACCTCCTGGGTTCAAGCAATTGTCCTGCCTCAGCCTCCGAGTGGCTGGGATTATGGGCGCACGCCACCACGCCCGTCTAATTTTGTTGTTGTTTTTTTTTAGTAGAGATGGGGTTTCACCATGTTGGCCAGGCTGGTCTCAAACTCCTGACCTCAGGTGATCCACTCGCCTCAGCCTCCTAAAGTGCTGGGATTACAGGCTTGAGCCACTGCACCTGGCCAAGTTCATTTCTTTATATCTGTTTTTCCATCTGCAAAATGGTAACCATCAATCTTACACTACAAGGCAATTGTGAGGATAAAATAAGATGACAGATATAAAGCACCTATCATAGTGTCTGGCAAGTTCAGAAACGTTAGTTCCCTTTCCAAATACTTTATTCTGTGTTACAATCCATCTGGGTATGGAGAGTTAAATTTAATCCACTGGAGCTAATCCAACTTAACTCTGACAGAAATAAAACTCTCAGCTCTTGATCCTTCCTATACCAAATCACAATCCTCAGCTTGACACTCACCTCATTCGGCAAATAAACGATCTCCTGGAGCCCATACACATTCTCATGGAAGACTGCTGACCTTCCTTTTTCACTGTTCCAGTCTTTAGATCCAGGATACGCCCTGAAGGAAGATGTGAAGAGCAGTCTGGAGTGCATTTTTGTGTGTGGGGAAGAGGGGGAGAGATACTGAAGGCAAAGATAAGTAAGCAGCCTATTCATGCCCTTAATCTCCTTGCTTATAACAGAACTGACCAAGCAGGAGATGAATTTTTTTTCAAGCCTAAAATACTTCAATTATCATCAATGAATCTCACTCTTAAGTTCAAAGGCAGCACTGAAAATAACATTGTGCAAGGAAAAGTAGGAGTGGAAAGTAGTAGTAGAAAACAAGAGGCAAGGCTATATTCTCATAGCTGATTATCTGTATACACATACAGACATACATACAGAGTAAATGTCATTGGTTGAAAAACAAGTACTTTTCTGTAGTCCCAGCTAATCAGGAGGCTGAGGCAGGAGGACTGCTTGAGGGCAGGAGTTTGAGGCTGTAGTGTGCTATGACTGTGCCTGTGAAGAGTCACTGTACTCTAGCCTCAGCAATAAAGCAAGACCTTGTCTCAAAAAAAAAAAAAAAAAAGAAAAGAAAAAATTTTAAAAAGAAAAAAACCAAGTAATTTTATACGTTATAGAAACATATAGATCTGTTTGTCTTCTTTATTATACAGAAACGAAGAACAACTTTTGGGGAAAAGGAAGAACTAGAAAAATGAAATCATAAAAACATAAAGGAGGGGAAAACTGGTCAAGTGTGGTGGCTCATGCCGATAATCCCAGCCCTTTGAGAAGCCAAGATGGGAGGAGGAATGCTGAAGGCCAGGAGTTTGAGACCAGTCTGGGCAACAGACAGAACCTGTCTCTACAAAGAATTTAAAAATTGGTCAAGTGTGGTGACATGAACTACTCCTAGCTACTCAAGAAGCTGTAAGCAGGCAGATTACTGAGCCCAGAAGAGTTCAAGATTACAGTAAGCTATGATGTGCCACTGTACTCCAGCCTAGGCAAGAGAGAGACCCTGTCTCTTTTTTGGGTGGGAAAAAAGGAGGAAAACTAAAGATCAACAACACTAATATGAGTATATTGAAATTTCTTGCATTTTAACTACCAGTTTTTTTATCTGCTTCCACTTTAAATTTTTTTCTAGAGTTGCTCAAGAATAGATATGACTTGTTTCCTCTAGCCAAACTCTGGCCAAAAGACTGAACATAATAAAATAGGGGAGAAAAAAAGAACAACAGTACAGATACAAACAACAACAACAACAGAAAACACCTTATACATTGACCAATAACCATATCTATAGAATAAAAAGCTGTTATCATTGAACCTAGCACAAAGCCAAGCACCAGGAGGTAGAAAAAATACCAGATAATTATCCATACAAATGAGATAAAAACATGGATAATTCTTTTAGAACAGAAAAAAAAAAGTATTGTAGGTTTGGCTTTTACTGTTCTATTTCACCAATATTAAGATAAATGTAAAATATTATCACCAATGAAATATTTTCTAAGGCTGAGCCACAAAGTACATAATCTCATATGGATAAAAAGAACTGACTATATTCATTAAAGTAGAAAATTCTTGAAGCCTTGCCAGAGTCAACAAACCAATTTAACAGCTAAAACATCTCTTAAGTCTCAGGAAAAAAACAAGAAAGGACTTCTCATTCATTTCCCATACACATAACTCTCACCTGTCAGGGCATTTTCTGAAGTGGAAAGCTGCTCACGAAGTTTATCCACATCATCTGGGTGCACCTGATCATAGAGTGTGCTGCCAAACCATTCAGACTGTGGCTGGTTCAAAACAGGAGTCACGGAGTCAGAGACATACACCACCCTGCCTGTCTCACATGAGACAATAAACAGAAAGCCATCTGCTGCCTCCAAGATCAAATGTTTTAGTTCCTGCGCAAGGAAAAGAAATAGAAGTTAATATTTTACTCTGAAAAAACAAGTATTTCTATTCACAGGAAGAAGTAAGACACTTCAGGCCACATGCATCTCTCCGTAAGCAACTGCTGGTTCACACCTGATCCACAGCCACAGGTTTCCACCCTAAATGTAGTTCATCGATAAGAAAGTTTTTTCTAATACATGTTTCCTCACTTTCTCTATGTCACTATCCACCTCTTCCTCTCTGTCTCAGGATTCAAGAAGAATAAAAGGCTTGGGCTAGGCACAGCGGCTCCCGCCGGTAATCCCAGCACTTTGGGAGGTCAAAGTGGGAGGGTCACTTGAGTCCAGGAGTTCAAGACCAGCCTAGGCAACGGGGCGAAACTCCATCTTTACAAACAAACAAACAAAACAAAACAAAAACAAAAACAAAACTAGCCAGGTGTGGTGGCACACGCCTGTAGTCCCAGCTACTCCGGAGGCTGAGGTGGGAGGATCACCTGAGCCTGGGAAGCAGAGGTTGCAGTGAGCCGAGATCATACCACCACACTCCAGCCTGAGCGACAGAGCAAGAGGCCCTGTCTCAAAAAAAAAAAGGCTTACCATGAACAATAATTGACTTCTTAATTCCATCCTCTCTGGTCTCTTTTTAGGATCTTGCTTGACAAATATTCCCACTTTCTCTCTTTCCCTTCAGGCCTATAAAAATGATCAAGTTTTCTCAATTCTAGATAAATCTTCCCTCAATTTGACCCACCTCATCTCTCTTTTTCAGCAGCAAGCTTATACTAAGAATAATGTTATATTCACTGGCTTTATCCTCTTACCTTTCAATTATTTCTCAATCCCACTTCACTCTCACTCTAAACTACTGTTTTCCTGTTTGGTTTGGTTTTTGTTCTGCCAGGAACAGCATACATATATTTTTAAGGAGGTTACTAATGTCCTCCTAATTACCAATTCAAGTCCCTTTTCCTGGGTCTTCATCACTTTATTCAACCTCTCTGCAGAATGTGACAATGTCGTCCATCTTATCCTTTAAATTTTATTTTTCCCTACCTTCTTCTATGAGACTGTACTCCAATTTTTGCTTCCTCTTCTGTTTCAGACTTCCTTTCCTTTGTTCAAGTCTTAAATGTAGACATTTCCAAAGTTCATCTTAAGCCCTCTTTATTAATACCATACTTTCTTCCTGGGAAACCATATTCACTCTTCCCCACTACGAAATAATAACCAAGTCTATAGCCCTAGACCTGACTAACGTTTTTTCCTGAGCTTTCAGCAGACTTGAATTTCAAGTATCTGTAAAATATTTATAAATATTCTACCAGCAACTCAACATCAACATCCCAAAACCTGAATCATTATTTCCCTCTTAAAAAAAAAAACCTGCCGTGCTCTTCCAATATTCTTAACAGCATCCTCCCAAGCTAGAAGCCTCAAAATCTAACTATTCTCTCACATTCCAGTGATAATTCAGTTTTATCAATTCTACTTTCCAATGCTTTGTCACTGTCCTAGTCATCTTTTACCAAAACTAATTAAGTAGTCGCCCTGCTTTCAATCAATCCTTAAAATGCTACCAGATCTAATACATTTTTTATGTCTCCCCACTGCATAAAAATTAAAATCTAAATTCTTTAACACCTAAACATTCCATCATTAGATCCCAGCCTACCTTCCTATTATCTACCAAAAACATGCTAAACCACTTGACTTTCTTTGCATAACCCAATTATTCCACACTTCTAGGTTTTTGCTCAAGTGCTTCCCAAAATCCACAACACTACTCCCCAACTCATTTTCCATATCTGCATTTTACAGGATTCATTACAGCACTTTTATTATATAACTAGTTCTATGTTTAATTTATTTATTTACATGTCTGTTTCCACCAGAAAACCATTTGTCTTACCATTCTTTCTATTTCTCACAGCACAACACACCTGGTTTGCCCACAAAAGGTGCATAACTGGAGTCTGTTGAATACTTGCACATGTACTGTTAGAACATATTAACTATTTCAATGTATATAGCTACAAAGTATGTAGTTTTAAGTAGACCATCCTATTTGGAAAATTCTTATTCCATTTTCTCAAACTATATTCTCTCCTTCTTTCTAATCATTTGATTAAATTGGTGGCATTAAGGGAATATTTGATTGATACTGAAGTAAATTTTTTTCTTCCTTATACCTCCTACATTTTCCAAATTTTTCTGCAATGATCATGTTATTTTAATAACCAAAATAGAACATGGCTTCCTTACCCTCAGAAGTCTTCCATAACCATCCTCACTCAAGTCTAGCCATTCTATTCACTTTAGCCATCCCTTCAGTATGTCTATCTAGTCCCACATAAAATTACTAATTAAAAAATACAATTCCTCTCTTTATGCATTTTCCTGTTATTTTCTGTGATATCCTGCCACTCACATACTTATATTCAGATGAAGTTCCTGAAAGGCAGAAAATGTTTACGCCTTCTTTTTTTCATAGTGATCACATGTAACAGAGCACATCCCTAAGCAACAATTAGACTCTCAGTTCTTCTATCATCAAAGGTGGGACAGATTCATTCTATTACTAAAACTAGAAGCTGCTTCAGGGATAAGAAATAGATTTCTTCCATCTTCTATAACCCTAAAGGCAAGAAAGAAAATTGGTTCCATGGACATAGTCATTTCCTCTGTGATTCCACTGTTCTTTTTCCATCCTATATGCTATATTCATGAGTCAAGTTCTCAAATATTAATACTTATTAGCTTATTAAATATTTTCACAACTCTTCTCTACTTCTCATTGTCCCAATGCTAATTAATGTTATAGCCAAGGACTGAAATTCATTTTCCCATTGTCTGACTTCTTCCTGAAAAGCTGAATTCTTGTCCAAAAAACGAAAACTTTCAAGAGATTCACCCAGATTCCAGACTCTCTCAGAACTGTAAGTCCCAGAGACCTGATCAGTGAGGAAAGACGGCTTATAGGAGCCATCAGTGGATGTGTTGCCAGTTCCCCGCAAGGACTTCATGTGAGAAACTGCCATGCGTAAGATGGTTAGCTTGTCTGGTTTTCGAGCCAGGGCACTACAGGTGGGTACCATATCTGACAGTTCTGTGATATAGGCTGTCATCTTGTTCCGTCGCCGCCGTTCAATTTCACTGTGATTTTCCCTGCATGGAAAGAAAGAGAAGCCCCATCCAGGTGGTCACATCTGGTCATTTGGTAGCAGGGAGAGTGATATGGATACCAAGTGTGCTGCTGAAGAATGTGGTATTCAGATTTAGTGATGCTTAAGTCTCAGCAGTTAAAATAAGGTTTGCCAACCTTCTCATGCAAAGCAAGCATGAAACAGAACTAATAAGGCAGACAGAGAACAAGAAGATAATGTAATTCCCTTCCCCCTATTTCCTGGAAACTTCACATCCTTTGTAAATTACCACTCCCTCAGAACAAAAGCTGTTTTAAGAAACGACAGGTCAGGCATGGTGGCTCATGCCTGTAATCCCAGCACTTTGGGAGATGGAGGCAGGTGGATTACTTGAGGCCAGGAGTTCGAGACCGGCCTGGCCAACATGGTGAAATCCTGTCTGTACTAAAAATACAAAAATTAGCAGGGCACAGTGGCATGCATCTGTAATCCCAGCTACTTGGGAGGCTGAGACAGGAGAATCACTTGAATCTGGGAGCTGGAGGTTGCAGTGAGCTGAGATCACACCACTGCACTTCAGCCTGAGTGGCAGAGCAAGACTCCATTTCAAAAAAAAACAAAAAACAAAAGAAAAAAAAAGATAGTATTTTTAAATGCTGATTTTACTCACTTAAGTTCCTATGGAACATATAACCTCAGCTTGGTTAACTCCCATGCTTACTAATTCAACTATTTAAAGGCCAGAAAATAAAAGGACCAATTTTTGCCAACTCAAGTATGTGGCTCCATAGCTGATACAAGAATTGATAGTATAGATTTCCTTGGTCTATAAAATATGGTAAGCCTCTCTCTTATTTGCAACATTAAAAGGCAGAATTTGAAGATTTTGAAGTTTTATTTGGCCCATTAATGCACAAAGTCCTACCTTCTTTATCTGGGTGTGCTGCCAGTGCACTAAACTTCTTACAAGACTTAAGATACACCATCTACTAAAAGTCCCATATGGGTCCCCAGTCTGGGATGAAGTTAACTGGAGGAGTGGAATGGAGAGGAGGATGATTAAAGGTCTGACAAGACAATTTGAATCTCACCCAGGTAAATAGACCACAGCTCCAACACTGACTTCCTCAAAATTAAGACAGAAAGATATCACTGTTAACAGGAATAATCCAGCAGTTTTCCAACAGGAATTTTTTAAAGCCCATTAAGTTTCTCAGTGTCCTCCATGGGGATGCCTCAAGGAGATAATCATGCAACACGCTGCATTTCTGCTTCTACTCAAATATTTGCCTTATCTCTCTTTTTTTTTTTTTTTTTTTTTTTTTTTGAGATGGAGTCTTGCTCTGTCACCCAGGCTGGAGTACAGTGGCGGGATCTCGGCTCACTGCAACCTCCGCCTTCTGGGTTCAAGCAATTCTGCTATCTCAGCCTCCCAGGCAGCTGGGACTACAGGCGCACACCACCACGCCTAGCTTTTTTTTTTTATTTTTAGTAGAGACGCGGTTTCACCAAGTTGGCCAGGATATTCTCCATCTCTTGACCTCGTGATCTGCCTGCCTTGGCCTCCCAAAGTGCTAGGGTTACAAGCATGAGCCACTGCGCCCGGCCTGCTTTATCTCTTTTATTTATTTCTGTTACCACTTAAGAATTCTACTTGAACAAAAGTTCTTTGTCCAAAAAAAAAAAGAAAGAAAGAAAATTAAAAATCTAACATAAATCTCTTTTTTCTGAGAAGAGCAAAGGGAGGTCAAGTAGGTAAGTGACTTTCCCCAGGCTGCTCTCTTCCCAATACAATGTTTTCTCCACCACATCATGCCAAATCCATTTTCTGAACAGTGAAAGGGTTAGTAAGAAGCTCGAGTTAAACTGGCAGCAAAATGAGTTTGTGACCCAGATTAAAGAGGAAATAGTAGAAAAAAGGGGGAATATAGTAAAAATGGGTATTGGCATCAATGATCTATTTCCTAAGTCACCCCCAAATCACAGATACTAGAAAACAGAAAAGTCTATGCATATTTCTTCTGCAGCATTTCTACATTACAAACAACAGTCTCCCAAGAGAATTCTAGAGTCTCCTTTCTAAATGGCAAAAAGGGTCTCAGCACAGAGGCCCATATTTAGTTACACTTTGCCTAAGACATAAAATTCTATTCTCAAACATAAAGCACTCATCTTCCTAGTATCTGACAGATTTCTGACACGTAAGTACAGAAACCTGGTCTTTTAAATAGCCACATCAAGGAAACTAAAACTTTTCTAGAAAACTACCGCAAGAAAGGATTCGGTCACCAAAGCAACACTAGTTCTGTTGTGAGAATAATCTAGGCTGTGAGTCTTCATAGGAAAAGAGGTGTGAGTTTCCTAGAGGTGTGGAGTAAATGCTGAGGCCTAAATACTGGGAACTAATCACAAATACAGATATATTTATTGGTTTTCTGATAAAAAGAGTATTTCCCTGTTAAAGCACCAACTGGCACAGTTGCATTCCTTCTAAGAGCTTTTTGTTCTCTGAAACTTAGTACTGACATAAAGAGAAAAAGAAAAAAAAACTTAAAACTAATAGCAATTTCTTAAATCCCTAAGCAAAGTTCCCTCAACTCACCCACTTTCTGATGGGGGAAGCCAAAGTTCCTGTTACACTCAAACTTCTAAAAAATCTTGTCCTCTCTTGCCACAGATAAGGAAAAATACAAAGAGAAAGGGGAAGAAAAGAAAGAGTAAGAAAAAGGATAGAAAAAGCAGCATCATCTGCTTCATCATGCTAAAAGACACTGTTCTCCTACCTGGCAAGTCTCTCTTTATCCGCAGAGCTCTGCTCATCATCCGACCTAAAAATAGAATTAATGAACTAAGCTAAAATTAAAATAAAAAAGAAGGAAGGAAGGGGGGAGGGAGGAAGGGAAAAAAGGAAGGAGGGAGGGAGAGGAAATGGAGGGAGAAAAAAAAAAAGAAAAGGAGAAAGAAGAGAGAAAAGGATATAGAACTAAACAGATGCAGAGAAGAGAGGAGGAAAATGGAATTATAGGCAGGAACCTTGCCTGTAACTCTACAAAGCCATCTGTTAGGATAAAGAAAAAGTAACTTACAAGATAAAGGTCAACATAAAAGCAAAGCCAATATATAGTAAATTAACATGATCTAAGCACAGAAAGCATTTTGCCAATCGATCTCTGTAGGGACCAAAGATATACAGAGTCTGAACAAGAACCAACCAAGGGATTTCAGGAATACCATTTTCATGCACTGCTCCCAATCTGGAAAGAAAATGATATCCACATGTGCTATTCTATAATGAAAAAATTAAAGACAGAGTAAATTAAAGATGATACTATCAAACAAGTGATGACAAATATAATCTCTCTCCCTCTCACACAAACAACACATGCACGTGCCACACAATGACAAAATAACCAACCAGATTTCACTGGAGAAATTATATAAATAACTCTAAGAGGTAGGTTTCTGGCATATCTTCTATTATTGATTTGTTCCTAAAATAATTATTAACTTTGATTCAGTCCTTTTGCCATTTCTCTGCAGTATAGCCACACAGGAATGGATCAAAAGTAACAATTCCCTCTCCACTGGAGAAGGATACAAAGAACCATCACTAAATTTTTCTAGAAAACTGAGATACTGTAATGATGGGTGGCAACTGAGGAAATAGCAAGGTGTTGGCAGGCCATTGTGTCAGGAATGTGTCAATTCCATTTTAAATATATTTATATAGATAAAGAGGCCCTGAATAAAATGTCTAAGTATGACAGGTTAACAAGCTAAAAGATTATTTAGCTATTAAAAATGACAAATACAATAACCTTATCAATATATGGGAATGTTTTTATAAAATGGTCAATAGGCAGAAAATAACACAGTAACAATGAAGAAGAATGTAAAAATTTACGCATATATTCTGATGACAAGAGAAGGAGAACTGAGTGATATTCAGCAGTTTAGAGCTTTACATTCCTTGGGTTATTTCTTCTAGATAGTTCCTTAACAAACTACAAACTTCTTTTTTTTCAAAAAGTTGAGCAACTTTTGCCTCTGCCTCCCAAAGTGCTGGAATTACAGGCATAAGCCACCACTCCCGGCCTCTTACTGTCATTTTTAAAAGAACAGGACTAACCAGGTATGGTGGCTATGCATATAATCCCAAAAGTTTTTCAAAAAGTTTTCAGCTTTTAAGACCCTCTATATCCCAAGGAGGATATGTGAGGGGCACTACCTTAACAAATCATATGAATGAATTCTGTTATTTAAAAAAAAGTTAAGCATCTAAAATTCCTATTTCTACTACTACTACTACTACAGATCCACAATCCCTAATCCACCTCAGTATTTCTGAATGAAATATATGCACATTAAGCAGGACAAATGAAAACCAAAATCATTCATGTGATGTTTTCATGGCTTTTTGAAATTTCATCAAGATACTGCCAATAATAACTGATGGCCTGACTTTTCAATGAAGCTTGAAAAACTATCCTCCAAATATCTATGATTAACTTCTCATTTTAGAGATGGTTCACATCCTAAAGACTTTACAAATATTTATTTCAATTAGTTTCGATAAACAAATTATTCTCCAAAAACCTCTTAACTTCACTCCTTTCCTGTTACCACTGCCACTCTAGCCCAGGCCCTCATGATTTTATAGCTGTCTTATTATTTCAACAGCTTCCTATCTACCTCCCTACAGTCTAACAGTCCATCCCTTTAATCAATTCTATAACTGCTACCAGAGAAATATCCCTACAATGCATTTTATATAATACCCTCTAATTCAAAGCCTGAGACTGCATCTCACCACTCCAGAATAGTTTTTAACTACTTCCCCTGATATTTCTAATCTCTCTACATCAACGGTTCTTAAAGTATTTTCCCGAGACCAGGAGCATCAGCAACAAACAAATACTAAGTGCTAAGTGCTCAGTTAATCACTGGATTTTGAAATAACGAATTATTCATCTTTCTGAGGTAGCTACAAACTTAATTTTTAAAAAAGAAATAATTTGACTAATATTTAATAAAAACTTTCTAAAAAGAAAACTGACATTTGAGTTAAGAATTTAATAAAAAAAAGTATATTTCATCATCTTGATAGGTAATTTAAACAAATTTAAGTTTTTTTCAATCAAAACTCTACTTGTCACAAAAACTGTTTCCTTACTGTCTTTTTTTTTTTTTTTCTGATACAAAATCTTGCTGTCACCCAGGCTGGAGTGCAATGGTGCCATCTCTGCTCACTGCAACCTCCACCTCCCGGGCTCACGCAATTCTCATGCCTCAGCCTCTAGAGTAGCTGGGATTATGAGTGCCCACCATGATGCCCGGCTAATTTTTATATTTTTAGTAGAGATGGGGTTTCACCATGTTGGCCAGGCTGGTTTTGAACTCCTGACCTCAAGTGATCCACCTGCATCTGCCTCCCAAAGTGCTGGAGTTACAGGCATATGCCACCACTCCCGGCCTCTTACTGTCATTTTTAAAAAAACAGGACCAACCAGGCATGGTGGCTATGCATATAATCCCAATATTTGGGAAGCTGAGGTAGGAGGATCACTGAAACCCCAGAGTTTGAGACTGCAGTGAGCTATGATCATGCCACTGTACTCCAGCCTGGGAAACACAATGAAAACAATGTCTCTAAAAAATATACATATATTAAAATAAAATAATAGGCCGGGCACAATGGCTCACACCTGTAATCCCAGCACTTTGGGAGGCTGAGGTGGGTGAATCGCTTGAGGTGAGGAGTTCGAGACAAGCCTGGCCAACATGGTGAAACCCCACCTCTGCTAAAAAAAAATTATTACAAAAATTAGCTAGGCATGGTGGCAAATGCCCATATTCCCAGCTACTAGGGAGGCTGAGGTGGAAGAACAGCTTGAACCCAGGAGGCAGAGGTTACAGTGAGCCAAGATTACACCACTGTACTACAGCATGGGCGATGGAGTGAGACTCTGTCTCAAAAAAATAAAATAGGCCGGGTGCGGTGGCTCACACCTATAATCCCAGCACTTTGGGAGGCCGAGGCGGGCGGATCACAAGGTCAGGAGTTCAAGATCACCCTGACCAACATGGTGAAACCCCATCTCTACTAAAAATACAAAAATTAGCCGGGTGTGGTGGCAGGGGCCTATAGTCCCAGCTACTCAGGAGGCTGAGGCAGGAGAATCACTTGAACCCAGGAGGTGAAGGTTGCAGTGAGCCGAGATGGCGCCATTGCACTCCAGCCTGGGCAACAGAGCAAGACTCTGTCTCAAAATAAATAAATTAATTACAGAACCATTATCTGTATTCCTATTTTTGTAGATCCATTTAATAATAAATGCAAGCACAAAATCCATAATTTGTGCTCCTATGGAAACCTTGCAAGCACATTGCTTTAGTTATCACATACACAGAAAAACACTGTATAAAATATACTGCCAGTTTGAAGCCATGTCACCTGAACATAAATGATAGTTATAATACTAAGTTTCACATACTTCCAAATAGGAAAGATATTAAACAGAGAAATTCCGTCTCATCCAGAAAAAATTAAGTCAATATGCTAGGATTGTCTGGTTCTACAACATGGATCATATTATATATTACAATATATTACCTACTACAATATTACCTGGCAAACCGCTCCTTATCGTTAGACATCTGATCATCATCACACCTGAAGGAGAGAAAAATGATTGTTTCAAAGCATTACACTTGTTGTATCTATTTCACTCTGAAAAGTAAACTAGAAAGGGGTGAAAATATTCAATAGAAAAAAAGCCAATGGAAAAGCATCACAAAGTGATAGAAATAACAGCAGCACCCCATAGAACTTAAAAGACCCACAACTATTATTTGTCAGGTTTCTGGTATTTCCATTACCCTTACCAGACACACCAAAAAAAGATGATGATCTAATGACAACACAGCTGACTGGCCTGTCAGCACAATTCTAAAGTAAGGGGTTAGTTTTGGGGTTTTTTTTAATTCTGGTAAAAAACACATAACATTTACTGTATACCATTTTTAAGTGTACAGTTGAGTAGTGCTAACCACATTCACATTGTTGTGCAACAGATATCTAGAACTTTTTCATCTTGCAAAACTGAAACTCTATACTCATCAAACACCATTTTCTCATTTCTCCTTCACCCCAACCCCTAGCAACCACCATTTTACTTTCTGTGTCTATGAATTTGACTACTTGCAGATACCTCATGTAGGTGGAATCATACAGTAATTGTCTTTTTGTTATTGGCTTATTCTTTCAGTATAATGTCCTTAAGATTCATCCATCTTGTAGCATATGACAGGTTCTTTCTTTTTAAGGCTGAATAATATTCCCTTGTATGTACATACTACATTTTCTGTATCCATTCATCTGTCAGTGGACATTTCGGTTACTTCGACCTCTTATCTATTGCGCAAAATGGGCCAATAAACATGAGTGTGCAAATATCTCTTCAAGATTCTGCCTTCGATTATTTTGTATATATATACCCAGAAAAAAGAAGGGGGAGGCTGGGCGCAGTGGCTCACGCCTGTAATCCCAGCACTTTGGGAGGCCAACGCTGGGCGGATCACGAGGTCAAGAGATCCAGACCACTCTGGCCAACATGGTGAAACCCCATCTCTACTAAAAATACAAAAATTAGCTGGGTGTGGTGG
This sequence comes from Pan troglodytes, assembly GCF_028858775.2. Classification (NCBI taxonomy): domain Eukaryota; kingdom Metazoa; phylum Chordata; class Mammalia; order Primates; family Hominidae; genus Pan; species Pan troglodytes. The sequence goes on along the minus strand of NC_072398.2, from coordinate 98,367,847 downwards.
CACGTGCTTATAGTCCCAGCTACTTGGGAGGCTGAGGCAGCAGAACCACTTGAACCTGGGAGGCGGAGGTTGCAGTGAGCTGAGATCACACTACTGCATTTGTGGCAACAGAGCGAGACTCCGTCTCAAAAAAAAAAAAAAAAAAGAAGGGGGAAAGGGAATTTGGCAGTGCTTTTCTCAGGCACAACAACCCGACTTGGTAAGATAAACTTTGATAGTCTTTTTTTATGGTTAGGAAAAGGACAAACGAACCTCTCTTTGGATCTGCATGTAGTTGTGACTACTGGATTTTATGGAAGCAATGACTGAGGGTTAGAGCTAATTCACGGGTATAAAAAAAGACTAGTGGTTACCCTCATATCTTTCATACACACAGTGAAGTTCCACTAATAGCATGTATCATTATAATTCAGGATTCTCAATAGGAGGAATTCTCAATAAAGCTGTTTGAAAAAGTCTATCTTCTCCAGAAATTGAAATCTCTTCCCTTCTTCACATTTATTGAGACTCATTAAGTCTCAAGAGACCTCTTAGAGAATTATACTTCCACTTGCAACTATTTCTTTATGATGGCCAAGTCACGGTTGTTGTTTTCAAGAGTATTTGGCAAAGTTCATCTAGTGAGTAGCCAGAAATATGAGCCTTAACTTTAAATGTTACTATAAAAAAAGAAGATAGATGCTATTAACTGTATGAAGCAATATAAAACTAAAAAATGGCAAGCAATTTACAATATGGACATCCTTTGTGTAAAAAAAACTGAGGAGATAAGTGTGTGTATGCTCACACATACACATTTATATACAATTCTATATACACTATTTTTGGAAGGATACTCAACAAACTGGAAACTGTAGTTGTCTAAAGAGTTTTGAAGGTCCAGGCTGGGGGCAGTGGCCCACACTTGTAATCCCAGCACTTTGGGAGGCCGAGCCGAGTGGATCAGGAGTTTGAGACCAGCCTGGCCAACATGGCGAAACCTTGTCGCTACTAAAAGTACAAAAATTAGCCGGGCATGGTGGCAGGCGCCTGTAATCCCAGCTACTCAGGAGGCTGAGGCAGGAGAATAGCTTGAACTCAGGAGGCGGAGGATGCAATGAGCAGAGATCGAACCAATGCACTCCAACGTGGGCAACAAGAGCGAGACTCCTCTCAAAAAAAAAAAAAAAGGAGTTCTGAAGGTCCAAAGTAAAACGAAGATGTGCTTTCACTATATATAACTCTGCACTGTTTGAAATTTTGTTGTTTTTCTTTTTTGAGGCAAGGTCGCCCAGGTTGGAGAGCAGTGGCGCAACCTCGGCTCACTGCAATCTCTGCTTCCAGGACTCAAACCACCCTCCCACCTCAGCTTCCCGAGTAGCTGAGACTACAGGCACACACCAGCACATCCAGCTAATTTTTGTAACATTTTTTGTACAGATGGAGTTTTGCCATGTTGCCCAGACTGGTCCTGAATTCCAGAGCTTAAGCGATCCACCCACCTCAGCCTCCTAAAGTGCTGGGATTACAAGTGTAAGCCACCAGGCCCAGCCTGAAATTTCTGTAATAAAATACACTTATATTACTTTCCCAATTAAAGAAAAAACTTAGTTAACAAAACAAACAAATAAGAAAAAGAAATGGGCTGGGCGTGGTGGCTCATGCCTATAATCCCAGCACTTTGGGAGGCCGAGGTGGGCGGATCACCTGAGGTCGGCAGTTCAAGACCAGCCTGACCAACATGGAGAAACCCCATCTCTACTAAAAATACAAAATTAGCCGGGCGTGGTAGTGCATGCCTGTAATCCCAGCTACTCGGGAGGCTGAGGCAGGAGAATCGCTTGAACCTGGGAGGCAGAGGTTGCGGTGAGCTGAGATCATACCATTGCACTCCAGCCTGGGCAACAAGAGTGAAAATCAGTCTCAAAAAAAAAGAAAGAAAGAAAATAAATAAATGATATTAAATCTGGGCACCCACATAATCAAATCATTTTTTTTTCATTGGGCTCCTTTATCAAATTGTCTGTTACTCAGCAACGTACAGACTACCTGGGTAATATTTTCAACTCTGGAAAGAAAAAAAGCAGGTTGCAGTCAAAGTTCTCTTCCTTTTGAGTCTTACTGTTTTTCTTACTTGAAAAGAAGACAAGCAATTGGTCTTCAGCAAGAATATCCCCCTTTTCTGAAAGAACTCCTTCATCAATATATTAAAAGGTCCATTTTCAGGCCGGGTACAGTGGCTCATGCCTGTAATCCCAACACTTTGGAAGGCCAAGGTGGGAGGATTGCTTGAGCACAGGAGTTTAAGACCAGCCTGGGCAACATCATTTTAAAATTAGCCAGGTATTACGACCCAGCTACTTGGGAGACTGAGGTGGGAGGATCTCTTGAGCCCTGGAGGTCGAGGCTGTAGTGAGCCGAGACTGTGCCACTGCACTCCAGTCTGGGTGACAGAGTAAGACCCTGTCTCAGAAAAATAAGAAGAAAATAGGCTGGACATGGTGGCTTATGCCTATAACCCCAGCCCTTTGGGAAGCTGAGGCGGGTGGACCACTTAAGGCCAAGAGTTCAAGACCAGTCTGGCTAACATGGTGAAACTCCGTCTCTACTAAAAATACAAAAATTAGCCAGGTGTGGTAGTCCCAGCTACTTAGGAGGCTGAGGCACTAGAATTGCTTGAACCTGGAAGGCAGAAGTGGTAGTGAGCCAAGATTGCAGCACTGCACTCCAGCCTGGGCAACAGAGGAAGACTCTGTCTCAAAAAAACAAACAAATAAATAGTCCATTTTAAAAGCTCCAGAATATTAACTACTCAAAAATACAAATTCCTCACACCTGTAATCCCAGCACTTTGGGAGGCCGAGGAGGGCGGATCACGAGGTCAAGAGATCGAGACCATCCTGCCCAACATGGTGAAACCCTGTTTCTACTAAAAATACAAAAATTAGCCCTCTCCCTTTCCCTCTCCATCTCCCTCTCCCCACGGTCTCCCTCTCCCCACGGTCTCCCTCTCCCTCTCTTTCCATGGTCTCCCTCTGATGCCAAGCCGAAGCTGGACTGTACTGCTGCCATCTCCGCTCACTGCAACATCCCTGCCTGATTCTCCTGCCTCAGCCTGCCGAGTGCCTGCCATTGCAGGCGTGCGCCGCCACGCCTGACTGGTTTTCGTATTTTTTTGGTGGAGACGGGGTTTCGCTGTGTTGGCCGGGCTGGTCTCCAGCTCCTAACCGCGAGTGATCCGCCAGCCTCGGCCTCCCGAGGTGCCGGGATTGCAGACGGAGTCTCGTTCACTCAGTGCTCAATTTTGCCCAGGCTGGAGTGCAGTGGCGTGATCTCAGCTCACTACAACCTCCACCTCCCAGCCGCCTGCCTTGGCCTCCCAAAGTGCCGAGATTGCAGCCTCTGCCTGGCCGCCACCCCGTCTGGGAAGTGAGGAGCATCTCTGCCTGGCCGCCCATCGTCTGGGATGTGAGGAGCCCCTCTGCCCGGCTGCCCAGTCTGGGAAGTGAGGAGCGCCTCTTCCCAGCCGCCATCCCGTCTAGGAAGTGAGGAGGGTCTCTGCCCCGCAGCCCATCCTCTGAGATGTGGGGAGCGCCTCTGCCCCGCCGCCCCGTCTGGGAGGTGAGGAGCGCCTCTGCCCAGCCACGACCCCGTCTGGGAGGTGAGGAGCCCCTCCGCCCAGCAGCCGCCCCATCTGAGAAGTGAGGAGCCCCTCCACCCGGCAGCCGCCCCGTCTGAGAAGTGAGGAGGCCCTCTGCCCGGCAGCCGCCCCGTCTGAGAAGTGAGGAGCCCCTCCGCCCCGCAGCCACCCCGTCCGGCAAGTGAGGAGCGTCTCCGCCCGGCAGCCTCCACCCGGCCAGCTGCCCCGTCCGGGAGAGAGGCAGGGGCCGCCCCCACCCGGCCAGCCGCCCCGTCCGGGAGGGTGGTGGGGGCGCCTCCGCCCGGCCGCTGCCCCGTCCGGGAGGTGGGGGGCGCCTCTGCCCGGCCGCCCCTTCTGGGAAGTGAGGAGCCCCTCTGCCCGGCCGCCACCCCGTCTGGGAGGTGTACCCAACAGCTCATTGAGAACGGGCCATGATGACGATGGCGGTTTTGTCGAATAGAAAAGGGGGAAATGTGGGGAAAAGATAGAGAAATCAGATTGTTGCTATGTCTGTGTAGAAAGAAGTAGACATAGGAGACTCCATTTTGTTCTGTACTAAGAAAAATTCTTCTGCCTTGGGATGCTGTTGATCTATGACCTTACCCCCAACCCAGTGCTCTCTGAAACATGTGCTGTGTCCACTCAGGGTTAAATGGATTAAGGGCGGTGCAAGATGTGCTTTGTTAAACAGATGCTTGAAGGCAGCATGAGCATTAAGAGTCATCACCACTCCCTAATCTCAAGTACCCAGGGACACAAACACTGTGGAAGGCCACAGGGTCCTCTGCCTAGGAAAACCAGAGACCTTTGTTCACTTGTTTATCTGCTGACCTTCCCTCCACTATTGTCCTATGACCCTGCCAAATCCCCCTCTGCGAGAAACACCCAAGAATGATCAATAAAAAAGAAAATTAATAAAAAAAAAAATACAAAAATTAGCTGGGCATGGTGGCACGCACCTGTAGTCCCGGCTACTTGGGAGGCTGAGGCAGGAGAATCGCTAGAACCCAGGAGGCGGAGGTTGCAGTGAGCCGAGATTGCACCACTGCACTCCTGGCGACAGAGCAAGACTCCGTCTCAAAAAAAAAAAAAAAAAAAAAAAAAAATACAAATTCCAATTCCTGCTACCTATAAGAGGTGTCAACAGGTGTCAGAGGGTATGACGGAGTCACAGATTAATGACACCTCAACCAATGAATTACACCTCTCAGTATGTACTTCCTTGTGTAACCCCCTCACACACTTATACCTGGAACATATGACTTGCTTTGGCCAATGGGACATAAGCAAATGTCATATAAGCAGAGGCTTGATAAGCACTTGCACACTGGGATTTGTGCTGTAGACTGTAGCCATCACCACATGAAAAAATTCAGTCTGGCCTCCTTGAGGATAAAAAAACACATAGACAGAAATACCCAGCCATCCCAGCTGAGTCCAGTTCTCAGCTGACCAGCTGAGAATGCAGTCTTATGAGTGAGTCTAGGTGAGATAAGCAGAATAAACATGCAGTCAATCCACAGAATTGAGAAATAACGAACTGTTGTTCTTTTTAGGCTATGAAGTAGTAGAGAACTGATACAGAGGGTTTGTAAATGCCGTCCTCTCCTCACTGAGGTCCTTTCTCTAGAGATATTAACGGAATGCTTAAAAATTTTCTGAGATATATGAATATTTATAGTTTTAGGATGAAGTACTCTCCTTAGACCTAAGGACAAAAATTTACAAGTCAGAAGTATAAAGATCATAAACTAATTTTTAATATCAGACATCTAAGGAAAGTTTTTCAGTCTCTTACCTCAAAAATTTACTGTTCCCTTCTCCATCATCATCAAAATCCAGCCTGAGGAAAGCCAACAACAAATACTTTAAGCCTGCTGATAATACAAAACATTAAGAAGTTAAAATTTCTCAACACAAGCTACCGGAACACCCACCCAAATGGAAGAATGGAAAGAGGAAGTGGCAGAAGTCAAACAAAGCTACATTTCCTCTTGTTCATAGTCCCAAACTAGGCAAAGAAGTACAAAACTGGGGCCAGGAGTGGTGGCTCACGCCTGTAATCCCAGCACTTTGGAAGGCTGAGGTGGGTGGATCACCTGAGGTCAGGAGTTCGAGATCAGCCTGGCCAACATGCTGAAACCCCATCTCTACTAAAAATACAAAAATTAGCTGGGCATGGTGGCGGGCGCCTGTAATCTCAGCTACTCAGGAGGCTGAGGCAGGAGAATTGCTGGAACCCGGGAGGTGGAGGTTTCAGTGAGCCAAGATCGCGCCATTGCACTCAAGCCTGGGCGACAACTGCAAGACTCCATCTCAAAAAAAAAAAAAGTACAAAACTGGGCAATAGAAACAAAAGTACCTTCTGCTACCTTAACACTTTCCTAGAGTAGCAGTCAATCTTTGCCAGAGTTTTCAATCAGACTACAACCTCTGTAAAGGGAGCAGGAATCCACTCAGAAAAAATAAGAAAAAATTAACGTAAATAATTCAGGTCCATGTTTCATTTCTAGAGTCTGCTCTAAGCCGTGTTACCAAATTTCTGAAACATCTTTCAAAGCAGTGATCTTACATAAAGGAGTGACTTAATACCTACGAAGATTGTTAGATAATGTTTCTTTCCTTCATTGATCTAATAAACATGTAATATATACTTCATTCAAGACACTGTGCTAGGTGAGGTAAAAACAAGAACCTTGCCCTCAAGGGGCTCTTCACCTAGAGAAATACAAATATAAAACAAGTGAGAATAGGAAAGTGTCACATAAGGGGTACAATCAACATGCTACAGACATTCAGGGAAAGAAGAAGTGAATTTCTTTAAAGGAGATTAGGAAAGATTATAAACAATAAAATAGGCCGATCCCCTTGTAATCTCTGTACACTATTGAACTAAAATATTGCTCATGTTACCACCTTAACCTAGTGATCACTCTTTTTACTTCTACTATTGGGATACCTTGATATTATGGGCCTCTAGATGGGTCGCATTTGAAGTACACATACAGCATCAATCCTGAAAGTGTTTGCTCCTCTTCCTCCTTCCTGAATCCCCTAATCTGGTCACCTGTAAAATCCTATCTATCTACCCAGTAACTCAAATTCTTTCTTTCTCTCTATCTCTTCCTTTCTTTCTTTTTAAGAGACAAGCTCTCACTCTGTTACTCAGGCTGGAGTACAGTGGCATGATCAAGCTCACTGCCACCTTGAGCTCCTGGGCTCAAGGGATCCTCCCATCTTGGCCTCCCAACTAGCTGGAACTATAGGAGCCCACCACTGCACTCAACTAAATTTTTTTATTTTAAAAAATCTCAGCCGGGCATGGTTGCTCACACCTGTAGTCCCAGCACTTTGGGAGGCCAAGGCGAGCAGACTGCTTGAACTCAGGAGTTTAAGACCAGCCTGGGCAACACGGTGAAATCCCGTCTCTACAAAACATACAAAAACTAACCAGGCATGGTGGCGCATGTGTAGTCCCAGCTACTTGGGTTGGGGGGGCGGGAGGGGCTGCAGGCCTTGAGTCTGGGAGGTCAAGGCTGCAGTGAGCTGAGATTGGGCCACTGCACTCCAACCTCAGTGACATGGCAAGACCCTGTCTCAAAAAAGAAAAGGGGCCAGCCACTGTGGCTCACATCTGCAATCCCAGCACTTCGGGAAGCTGAGGCAGGCGGATCACTTGAGGTCAGGAGTTCAAGACCAGCCCAGTCAACATGGTGAAACCTCGTCTCTACTAAAAATACAAAAATTAGCTGGGTGTGGTGGCAGGCACCTGTAATCCCAGCTACTCGGGAGGCTGAGGCATGAGAATTGCCTGAACCCGGGAGGCAGAGGTTGCAGTGAGCCAAAATTGCGCCACTGCACTCCAGCCTAGGCAACAAGAGCGAAACTACATCTCAAAAAAAAAAAAGGGAAAGGGAAAGAGAGGGAAGGAGGGAGGGAAAGGTAATTGCTAAGTCAAAGAAAAAAAATGAAGGAAGGAAGGAAAAGAAAGATAATTGCTAAGTCAAAGAAAAAAATAATCTCGCCATTTTCCCCAGGCTGGTCTTGAATTCCTGGGCTCAAGTAATCCTCCTACCTCACCCTCCCAAAGTGCTGGCACTACAGGCATGAGCCTCCGTGCTCAGCCCAATAACTCTATTTCTAAGAATCTAAAGAAATAATATGAAATAGGAAAAAAAAGTTTAGGTACAAAGAAGTTCTTTTTAGCATCATATGTAACAGCAAAATCTTCAAAACAATTTAGATGTCCCAAAATAGGAAGTTAAGCACATCCTTTCACGCAACCATTAAAAATTATGTTTATGGCTGTGCGCAGTGGCTCATGCCTGTAATCCCAGCACTTTGAGAAGCCAAGGCAGGCGGATCACGAAGTCAGGAGATTGAGACCATCCTGGCTAATATGGTGAAACCCCGTCTCTACTAAAAATACAAAAAAAAAAAAAATTAGCCAGACGTGGTGGTGGACGCCTGTAGTCCCAGCTACTCGGGAGGCTGAGGCAGGAGAATAGCATGAACCCAGGAGACGGGGCTTGCAGTGAGCCAAGATCGCATCACCGCACTCCAGCCTGGACAACAAAGCGAGACTACGCCTCAAAAAAAAAAAAAAAAAAAAAAATTATGTTTATATAGAATATGTAACAATATTTTTTTAAAGGGCCAGGTACAGTAGGTCATGTCTGTAATCCCAACACTTTAGGACGTCGAGATGGGAGGGCTGCTTGAGCCTAGGAGTTTTAGACCAGCCTGGTCAACGTAGTGAGACCGTGTCTTTAAAAAAAAAAAAAAAAATTAGCCAGGTATGGTGGCATGTGCCTGTGGTCCCAGCTACTCGGAGAACTGAAGTAGGAGGATTGCTTCCTGGGCCCAGGAAGTTGAGGCTACAATGAGCCATGATCATGCCACTGCACTCCAGCCTGGGCAACAGAGCAAGACTCTGTCTCCGAAATGTGTGTGTGTGTGTATTGCTTATTATTTATATAAGGTGCCAAAATGTGTGTGTGCGTGTGTATTGCTTATTATTTATATAAGGTGAAAAGACCAGGCCATGTAAAACTATATAATTACATAACTATTAAAAACAATTTACATATAAAGACTGAAGGACATGCACTAAAAAACATGGTAGTAGATTTTGGCCTTTTTATTGTTCTTTCTAACTTTCTGTATTTTCCAATCTTTCTTTAAAAGAAATATGGGCCGGGTGCAGTGGCTCGTGCCTGTAATCCCAGCACTTCGGGAGGCCAAGGCGGGTGGATCACGAGGTCAGGAGATCGAGACCATCCTGGCTAACACAGTGAAACCCCGTCTCTACTGAAAATACAAAAAAATTAGTTGGGCATCATGGCGGGCGCCTGTAGTCCCAGCTACTCGGGAGGCTGAGACAGGAGAATGGCGTGAACCTGGGAGGTGGAGGTTACAGTGAGCTGAGATTGCACCACTGCACTCCAGCCTGGGCAACAGAGCGAGACTCCATCTCAAAAAAATAAAAAATAAAATAAATAAATAAAAGAAATATTAGGCCGGGCATGGTGGCTCATGCCTGTAATCCCAGCACTTTGGGAGGCCAAGGTGGGCATATCACCTGAGGTCAGGAGTTCGAGACCAGCCTGGCCAATGTGGTGAAATCCCATCTCTACTAAAAATACAAAAATTAGCTGGGCGTGGTGGTGCACGCCTGTAGTCCCAGCTGCCTGGGAGGCTGAGGCAGGAGAATCCCTTGAACCAGAGAGGTGGAGATTGCAGTGAGCCAAGATCACGCCACTGCACTCCAGCCTGGCAAAAGAGCAAGACTCTGCCTCGAAAATAAATAAATAAATAAAAATAAAAGAAATATTAAAAGACTTCTTTTAGGACAGGTGAAGTGGCTCACGCCTGTAATCCCAGTACTTTGGGAGGCCAAGGCAGGAGGACTGCTTGAGCAGGAGTTTGAGGCTGCAGTGGGCCATGATTGTGCCTCTGCACTCCAGCCAGGGTACAAGACCCTGTCTCTAAAAAAACCAAAAAGAAAATTTTTAAAGACTTCCTTTAATATATTTTTCTGATTACCAATCATACATGTTCATTTCAAAAATCTGAAAAATCAAAAACAAAAGAAACCATAAGTCACCCATAATACTATTACCCAGAAATGTGGTATATATTCTTTCAGTTTTTTCCTATGTACATGTTATACATATCTTTTGACAGTGAAATACTATAATGCTGTAACCTTTCTTAATAGATTGTGAACATCTTTCTACACTGAAACATATTTGTCGCTTATAACTACATAGCATTCCATTTTAAATATACTATGACTTTCTCAAGTGATGCCCTAATTTTGATATTTATAATACTTTTGTTTGTTACTGTACATAAACATAACACAGTGTTTAAAGAGTAAGCTACAAAGCTAAACCCCTAAGGTTCATATCCTATATCTGACACTTACTAGCTTTACAATCTTAGAAAGTTACTTATTTAGCTTATGCTTCAGCAAATGGTTAAAATCTGTAAAGCTACTGAACATATAGCAAGTCTTAATATGTTACTCATGTTACCACTGAACCCAAGCATCACTCTTCCATTACTATTGGTGGGACAAAACTTAAAGACTGGTTATAATTAGCTGCACAATTTTTAAAAAGAAAAAGAAGGAAAAAGGAAAATTTAATACCAAAAAGTAAATAAACTAGTGCCCATTCTTCCAGGCCCCTCTAAGGCAACCTCCTTTCTGAAGCTTTTCTCAGTCTTTACCAACAAATGCATATTTCCATACACAGAAAAACATAGTATCAAATTTGTTCCTAACAAAACTAGGCATATTCTATCATATATTCATGTGTATAATAATTATTTCTATCAGAACACAACCAACTTAGAAACAAGGACTGTGTCTTATTCATCTTTGTATCCTACTTGGAATCAGCACAATGCCATAACACTAATTAGGAATTTAATAAATACTTTTGGAGCTGAATGGACTCTGCATTCCAAACCAAGCAACATATCAATAACTTAGAAGACAGCTATTCTAGAGCTCAGCATTCTCTAAATTCAGAAAAGCAGCCTACCAAAATGATTTTGGGAAAACAGAAACAAAGCTTAATGAAAGCAGCAAACAGTTTTCTCAGGCATAGTAAAATCTCTGGGCTTAGCTACAGTCCTTTATCTTACAGAAATTTTGGTTTAAAAAAAGAACTGCTTACGGGAAACTTGGATAAAAACATAAATTCTTCATAAACAAAAATACAGGGACTAAGGAGACTTATATGACAGTAGTGTAGTAAGTAATCAAGTTGAAGTGAGATGGTCAGGAACAGCGAAGTGAGTTCAGCAACTAAATAAATTCAGCAACTAAAGTTGGTTTATAGGAGAGATATTCATAACACACTACACTCAAACTCACCCTGGTCGCCGCTTAATAGCCCTCTGGACAATGGCTCCTCCACCTTGAATTCCAGGTCCAGGGTTTCCAGAGGCAATGGCTGGACCCAGTGATGGTACATCTGATGTCATTTCTGTCAGGAAAATAATGAAGTAAACATTTTTAAAAAGACAGTCCTTGCTTATCATCAGTATCATCAAGTTAGCTAAAAGAAAGGTTCAAGCTATAGACAAAATCTCAGCAGTTTGCTAAAAATCCCAAATGCTCATATCCAGATTGCTCTTCTTGATTTTTTTTTTTTTTAAGACCAGGTCTCACTCTGTTGCCTGGGCTAGAGTGCACTGGTATAATCACTGGTATAGGTCACTACAGCCTCAAACTCCTGGGCTCAAGCAATCCTCCCACCTCAGCTTCTGGAATAGCTAGGACTACAGGCCCGCACTACCACACCCAGTTAATTTTTTTTTTTTTTTTTTAGAGATGGGGTCTTGATATGTTGCCCAGGCTGGTCTTGAACGCCTAGCTCCAAGAGATCGTCCTGCTTTGGCATCCCAAAGTGCTGGGATTATAGGCATGAGCCACCACACACGGTCTCTTCTTGAATTCTTACACTGGTATGAGATATCCCCATACTTCAGTTCCCCCCATGTCATAGAGTTTGGAAGAAGTACTATATTCTGCAAACTTCATGTTAAAAAGCTTATACATACATAACAATATACTAATATTGTATAGACTTAATAATATACTAATTTTAAAAAATACATACATAAATGGGTTTATACATTTCATTCATGCAACAAATATTTATAACTTATTTTATTTATTGTGATTGGAAAATACAGAAAACCCCAAAGGAAAAATCACCTAAATTCCAATACTTAAAAGAAAATTCTGTAAAGTAAAACTGAAAGTCCCTCATTATTGTCTCCCTTTCCTGCCCCCCGTACCTCTCCTCTCTCCTTCCAATTCGATCTCATCCCCCAGCAGTAACCATTAGTAACAGCTGAGTACTTTTTTTTTTTTTTTAAGACAGGGTCTCACTTTGTCCAGCCCAGGCTGGAGTACAGTGGCATGATCATGGCTTACTGCAGCCTCAACCTCCCGGGCTCCAGTGATCCTCCTGTCTCAGCTTCCTAAGTAGCTGGGACTACAGATGGGTACCACCACACCTCGGTGATTTTTTTTTTTCTTTTTTTTTCTTTGTAGAGATAGGGTCTCACTGTGTTCCCCAGGCTGGTCTCAAACTCCTGAGCTCAAGCAATACTCCCACCTCAGCTTCCCAAAGCACTGGAATTACAGGTTTGAGCCACTGAGCCCAGCCCTGAGTATATTTTCTCTTATTTTTCAATCTCAGTTTATATATACCTAACTCTGTAATCAAAAAGAGGTGCAGGCTGGGCACAGTGGCGGATGCCTGTAATCCTGGAGCTTTGGGAGACCAAGGTGGGCAGGTCACTTGAGCCCAGGAGTTCGAGACTAGCCTTTGCAACACAGTGAAACCTCATCTGTACAAAAAATACAAGTTAGCCAGCATGGTGGCCCATGCCTGTAGTCCCAGCTACTCAAGAGGTTGATGTAGGAGGATCACTTGAGCCTGGGAAGTCGAGGCTGCAGTGAGTCGTGATTGCACCACTGCACTCCACCTTGGGCAACAGAGCAAGATCCTGTCTAAAAAAAAAAAAAGGGTGCATTTTTCTCTTAGTAAAAAATGGAGGCCTGATCTTCAACTTGCTCGTCATTTCAATATACATCATGAATATCTATCTACACACATCTCATTGTTTTTTGTTAGTTCATACTGTATAATGTACAATATTTTGTGCATCAAATAACACTACGAACAGAGTGAAAAGGCAACCCATGGAATAGAAAAAAAAATTCTTTTTTTTTTTTTTTCTTTTTGAGTTAGAGTCTCACTCTGTCGCCCAGGCTGGAGTGCAGTGGCGCGATCTTGGCTCCCTGCAACCTCCAACTCTCGGGTTCAAGTGATTCTCGAGCCTCAGCCTCCCAAATAGCTGGGATTACAGGCACGCACCACCACGCCTGGCTAATTTTTGTATTTTTATTAGAGATGGGGTTTCACCATGTTGGCCAGGCTGGTCTTTAACTCCTGACCTCAAGTGATCCGCCCACCTCAGCCTCCCAAAATGCTAGGATTACAGGCATGAGCCACCGTGCCCAGCAGAAAAAAAAATTTTCGAATCATATATGCAACACAGAATATCCAAAATATATAAAGAGTGGCCAGGCACGGTGGCTCACACCTGTAATCCCAGCACTTTGGGAGGCCAAGGTGGGCATATCACCTGAGGTCAGGAGTTCGAGACCAGCCTGATCAACATGGTGAAATCCCATCTCTACTAAAAATACAACAATTAGCCAGGCATGGTGGTGGGCACCTGTAATCCCAGCTACTCGGGAAGCTGAGGCAGGGAGAATTAATTGAACCCAGGAGGCAGAGGTTGCAGTGAACCAAGATCGCACCACTGCACTCCAGCCTGAGCGACAGAGAAAGACTCTGCCTCAAAAAAATAAACAAATAAAAAATAAAACAAAATATATAAAGAGCTCCTACAACTCAACAAAAAGCAAACCCAATTTTAAAATGGGCAAAGAACTTGAACAAGCATTTCTACAAAGAAGATATACTAATGGCCAATAAATACATGTAAAGTGCTCAACATAACCAATCGCTAGGGAAATGCAAATCAAAACCACAATGAGAAAGCATTTGCTACTCATTAAGATGACTATTATCCAAAAATATATAAATAAATAAAGGGTTGGCAAGGATGTGGAGAAATTAAAACCCTTATGCACTGCTAGTGGAAATGTAAAATGGCGTAACGGCAATAGAAAACAGTATGGAGATGCCTCCAAAAATTAAAAATAAAGCTGGGTGCAGTGGTGCGCACCTGTAGTCTCAGCTACTCGGGGTCTGAGGCAGGAGAATCTTGAGTCCAAGATCAGGCTGGGAAACACAGCAAGACAACGTCGCAAAAAAAAAATTAAATTAAAAATAGAATTACCACATGATCCAGCAATTCCACCTCTGGGTATATACCTGAAAGAATTGAAAGCAGGGTCTCAAAGAAACATTTGTATACCCACGTTCACAGAAGTACTATTCAACAGTAGTCAAGGGTGAGGGCAACCCAAGTGTCTATCTACAGGTTAACGGATAAAGAAACTGTGGGGCTGAACATGGTGGCTTACACCTGTAAGGCTAGCACTTTAAAAGGCCGAGGGAGGAGGATCATTTGAGTCCAGAAGTTCAAGACCACCCTGGGCAACATAGTGAGACCCTATCTCTAAAAAAAATGAACAAAATTGGCCATACATGTGGTATGTGCCTGATTACAGGCATGAGTCACCACGCCCAGCCAGGGTTTCGGTAATTTTTACCCAAAAAAAAGGGTCATACTATACAAACAGTCCTGACTTATAATGGTTCCATGTAGGGCTTTTCACCTTTATGATAGTGGGAAACCATTACAATTTCAGTGTAATGTACAGTGTTCTGTAAATTACATAATATCCAGTACTTTATTATAAAGTAGAATTTAAGTTAGATTATTTTGCCCACTGCAGGCTAATGTAAGTATTCCACACACATTTAAGGTAGTCTAGGCTAAGAATAGGTTAAGTGTATTAAATGTATTTTTGACTTAGGATGTTTTCAATTTACAATGGGTTTATCAAGCCATAACCCCACCATAAGTACAGATGTACTTATTCTGAACTTTTTCCCTTCCACGTAACAATATATTGCTATGGCAATAAATACACACGTAGATCATTCTTTTTAACAGTTACATAGTACTCTGTACTGTAAATGTATAGTTATGACATTCAAACCTTCACTATTATAAATAATGTTTCAAGGAACATCATTGTGTATCTTCATGCACAGGTGCCAGTACTTCCATTTTATTTCTGAAAATGACTCCCTGGGCCTAAGAGTAGACACATTTAAAACTTTCATTACCCATTACCTGCCAAGGAGGTTATACCAATTTAAAGCCTCATCCACTGCATCAATTTAGCCATACCTCCAACAGCACTGTGTTTTGGGAATCCTTCAAATTTGTGGTCATTTTCTTGGTAAAAAACAATTATCACTGTTAGTTTAACATACATTAAGGCTGAGTATATTTTTATGTTACTGCTAATTTTTCTATTTCAGCCTATAAATTTGAAATAGTAAGCATATGTTACTTTCCTAAGAAAAAACACTTTTTCCATTAAAAAAAAAAGTTCAGGGCCAAGTGCAGTGGCTCATGCCTATAATCCCAGCACTTTGGGAGGTCAAGGCATGAGGATTGCTTGAGCTCAGGAGTTCAAAACTAGCCTGAGCAACATAGTGAGATCCTGCCTCTGTTAAAAAAAAAAAAAAAAAAAAAGTTCATACTTTTAGTAATACGTTTATATAGGATATAAGAGTACCATGGAGTCAAACCTGTAATCCTAGCACTTTGAGAGGCCGAGGCAGGCAGATCACGACATCAGGAGTTCGAGACCAGCCTGGCCAATACAGTGAAACTCCGTGTCTACTAAAAATACAAAAATTAGCCAGGCATGGTGGCGCACACCTGTAGTCCCAGCTACTCGGGAGGCTGGGGCAGAAGAATCGCTTGAACACAAAAGGCGGAGGTTGCAATGAGCCAAGATTGTGCCACTGCACTCTAGCCTGGGTGACAGAGCAAGATTCCGTCTCAAAAAAAAAAAAAAAAAAAAAAGATTACCATGGAGGCCAGGCACGGTGGCTGATGCCTGTAACCCCAGCACTTTAGGAGGCTGAGGTGGGTAGATCACTTAAGGTCAAGTTTGAGACTAGCCTGACCAACACGGCAAAATCCCGTCTCTACTAAAAATACAAAAATTAGTCAGGTGTGGTGGTGCACGTCTATAATCCCAGCTACTTGGGAGACTGAGGCATGAGAATCGCCTGGGAGGCAAAGGCTGCAGTGAGCCGAGATCACGCCACTGCACTCCAGCCTGGGCAACAGAATGAGACTCTGTCTCAAAAAAAAAAAAAAAGAGTGCCAGGTAAATTCAGAGAAGATAATCCTGGTTTAAATTAAGGCCTGGCATAGTACTTGCAGAGAAGATGCTCAATATGAAGAGGAAACTGAAGGAAATAAAGAAGGCAGGCAACCAGCCCATGGGGAAGTTTCAAAAAGGTAAATCAAGCTGGGCCTTAAAAAAAGTAAAGGAGACCAGGCACAGTGGCTCACGCCTGTAATCCCAACACTTTGGGAGGCCGAGGTGGGTGGATCACCTAAGGTCAGGAGTTCGAGACCAGCCTGACCAACATGGTGAAACCCCGTCTCTACTAAAAATATAAAAAATTACCAGGCGCCTGTAATCCCAGCTACTCAGGAGGCTGAGATAGGAGAACTGCTTGAACCCAGGAGGCAGAGGTTGCAGTGAACCAATCGAGCCACTGAACTCCAGCCTGGGCAACAAGAGCAAAACTCCGTCTCAAAAAAAAAAAGTAAAGAAGAAGAAAAAGGCATTCCACATAGATAAAAGTACATGAGCAAGTCTAAAGGGAGATATGAAAATACAGTTATGTATCACTTAACAACAGGAATATGTTCTGAGAAATGTGTCATTAGGAGATTTCAACATTGTGTGAATATCATTGAGTATACTTACACAAATCTAGATGGTACAGCCACTACACACCTAGGTATGTAGGTGTATAGCCTACATACCTATATGTAGCCTATTACTCCCAGTAACAGCCTATTACTCCCAACCTGTACAACATGTTACTATACTGAATACTGTAGGCAACTATAACTCGGTGGTAATTATTTATGTATCTAAACATAGAAAAAGTAATGTGTTGTGCTAAGACCTTATGACAACTATGATGTCACTGGGCAATAGGAATTTTTCATCTCCATTATAATCTTATGGGACCACCATCATACATGCAGTCCTTTGATGACCAAAGTGTCATTAGGTGACACATAACAGCAACTGTGAAGAGCTGTAAAGAAAAAGACCTATTGGAACCAACCCAAATGTCCAACAATGATAGACTGGATTAAGAAAATGTGGCACATATACACCATGGAATACTATGCAGCCATAAAAAATGATGAGTTCATGTCCTTTGTAGGGACATGGATGAAATTGGAAATCATCATTCTCAGTAAACTATCGCAAGATCAAAAAACCAAACACCGCATATTCTCACTCATAGGTGGGAACTGAACAATGAGATCACATGGACACAGGAAGGGGAATATCACACTCTGGGGACTGTGGTGGGGTGGGGGGAGGGGGGAGGGATAGCACTGGGAGATATACCTAATGCTAGATGACGAGTTAGTGGGTGCAGCGCACCAGCATGGCACATGTATACATATGTAACTAACCTGCACAATGTGCACATGTACCCTAAAACTTAAAGTATAATAAAAAAAAAATAAATAAATAAATAAATAAAATAAACATATACATAATATGTGGTGGAATGTAAAAAAAAAAATTGTCCCTGAAGAAAAGAAAATGGTTTTCTTTAAATCAAAAAAAAAAAAAAAAAAAAAAGACCTATAAAAGGTAAGATGTCAAGTGCTAACCAAGAGAAAGCTTTGAATGTCACGATGAAACACCTGGATCAGATTCAACAAAGACAAACATATAACTTTAAGTCTGAGTAACAAGATGAAAATATAAATTAAAATTAATCTGACAGATTTAAAGTTTGAAGTAATAGAAGTAGGAAGACAAGATTAATTTAAAAAACAAGGTGATAAAGGCCTAAATGAGGATGGCACAACGAAAAGGTAGTTACTTCTAAAATTTTAAACTATGCAACTTCTGAGTAAGGATAGTGAATTAAATGTATCTATCTATTTCTACTCTCTTCTCTCTTCACTCACACACAGGAAAAAATTTTTTAAAAGCAAAAATTTTTACACAAGACATAAAACCACAAGGATGGAAAGAATAAGAGAAGAAGAGCAATAATTTTTTTGAAACTAGAGATAAAATGGACTATTGCCTTGGGAGATCGACAAGAAATAAATCCTAAACTGACAAGGGAAAAAGCAGAAAACCAACTCAATTTACACTATGGAATTCCCCAAAGTCTCAGAAGCTGGTGAGTCCAGGTAACTCTGGGTATGCAGGGTAGGGTGAATGAAGTGAAAATAAGGAGAATTAGTTCAGCATCTGTTTACTACAGAGATGGATTCCTAGATCCTTTTCTCTATTCCTTCTAACCAAGGCAACTACCCCTCTCCATTCTGTCAAAAGACAGATTTACTCTCTGGAGAGTATAAATCAAAGGTCTTACAGTCTAGTGAACACGACGTAAAGGTGAAAGTGAGGGACCCGTACTGAAAACAGGAAAACTAACACCAATGTATGCATACCACATGCTTCATTTTTCTTCTGTGTTATACTGCCTATTTCCTATATTTCGTATCTCCACTTTCTTGGTTTACTATCTCCTACTGGTAGAGCCTATCTTCTAGTGGATTCCTGAAAGGGTGTAAGAAATGCCTTGGATGTATGAAAATATTTCTTCTATTTCACTAATTGATAGTTTGCCTAGCTATGGAATTCTAAATTAGAATTTATTTTCCCTCAGAATTTTGAAGGCATTGCTCCAAAGTTGTTTTTTTTTTTTTTTTTTGAGACAGTGTCTTCGCTCTTTTGCCCAGGCTGGTGTGCAGTGGCGTGATCTCGGCTCACTGCAACCTCTGCTTCCCAGGTTCAAGCAATTCTCCTGCCTCAGCCTCCCAAGTAGCTGGTACTACAGGCACACACCACCACGTCCAACTAATCTTTGTATTTTTAGTAGAGACGGGGTTTCACCATGTTGACCAGGCTGGTCCCAAACTCCTGACCTCAGGTGATCCACCTGCCTCAGCCTCCCAAAATGCTGGGATTACAGGCGTGAGCCACCAAGGTCAGCCTGTTCCAAGGTCTTCTACTTTCCAGCATGACTACTGAGAAAAAAGACCAATCTGATACCTGAATCTTTTGAATGTGAATAATCTTATTCTCTCTGAAGCTTATAGGATATTCTCTATCTGATGCTGAAATTTCAGCATAATGGGCCTTGATGTGTGCACAGCCCCTTTGATCTGGAAACTAATGTCTTTCACTGGGACATTTTATTTAAACAGAAACAAAGAATTATGTCAAAAGAAATAAAAATGATGCCACTGGAGAGAAGGAAATGAGAGAAAGGGAGCAGAGGACTCCCTTATAATTTTTTTGTAACAAACATTTTATAAAACTAAGTCTTTAAATATTAATATATGGATGTATAGTTTTGATTTAAATAACTTTTATATATGTATGTATACACACATACATATACACACACACACACGTATATTTGGCAAAAGACCTGAGAAGAGGTAATAACCCAGATAAACACATAAAAAATAAAATCCAAACACTTATAGTTCCTTAGCCTGGGGAAATGAAAAACTGAATTGTGATAGTGATGAAAGATACAGAAAGGTAGGAAGAACAGCAGATTTAAAGGAAATACTGGTGAGTACATACATATATAGGATGTTAAAGATTATTCAAATAGAGGCTGGGCGCAATGGCTCACACTTGTAATCCCAGCACTTTGGGAGGCCAAGGCAGGTGGATCACTTGAGGACGGGAGTTCAAGACCAGCCTGGCCAACATGGTGAAACCCCATCTCTACTAAAGATACAAAAAATTAGCCAGGCGTGGTGGCACACTGTAGTCCCAGCTACTCGAGAGGCTGAGGCACAAAAATCATTTGAACCTAGGAGGCGGAGGCTGCAGTGAGCCAAGATCGCACCACTGCACTCCAGCCTGGGCAACACAGAAAGACTCTGTCTTTAAAAAAAAAAAAAAAAAAACAGATTACTCAAATAGAGCTGGGCATGGTGTCATACACCTATAATCCCAGCTACTAGGGAGACCAAGATGGGAGGACTACTTGAGCTCAGCAGTTCAAGACCAGTCTGGGCAATACAGTGAGACCTCATTTCTATAAATTAAAAAAAAAAAAAACTATTCAAACAGAGATGCAGCCAGGCACAATGGCACACACCTGTAGTCCAGCTACTCAGGTTGCTGAAGTGGGAGGAATGCTTGAGCCCAGGATTTCAAGACCAGCCTGGGCAACATAGTAAAACCCTGTCTCAACTTTAAAAGAAAAAGAGAGAGATATCTTTTAAATAGATAAAAATATAGGAAAGTAGTTTATGTGAGAAGCCAGGAATGAAATTTTTGGAGTCTTTTATACATAAAAGATAAATGAAGGGTGATATGGTTTGGCTCTTTGTGTCTCCACCCAAATATCATGTCAAATTGTAATCCCCAGTGTTGAAGGTGCAGTCTGGTGGGAGGTTATTGGATCATAGGGGTGGTTTCCAAAGGTTTAGCACCATTCCCCTAATGCTCTCTCATGATAGAGTTCTCAAGAGATCTGGTTGTTTGAAAGTGTGTAGCACCTTCCCCTTCTCTCCCTCTATCCTGCCAGCCATGTGAAGACATGCTTGCTTCCCCTTCGCCTTCCGCCATGATTCCAAGTTTCCTGAGGCCTCCCCAGCCCTGCCTCCCATACAGCCTGCGGAACTATGAGTCAATTAAACCTCTTTTCTTCATAAATTACCCAGTCTCAGGTAGTTATTTATAGAGTGTGAGAATGGACTAATACAAAGGGAAGAGGACTATGGTAGGTACCAAGTGAATGTCAAATTGAAGTAGGAAGGCAAGCAGCTAGGAAGGCAGGTAGGTGGGCAAATGGGAAGAAATGAAGGAAACTGCTTGGTTTACTATTTAGTTCTAGCCCCAAGCCGGGCACTGTGGTGTACACTTGTAATCCCAGCTACTCAGGAAGCAGAGGTGGGAGGATCATTTGAGCTCAGGAATCCAAGACCAACGTGGGCAACATAGCAAGACCCTGTCTCAAAAAAGAGTCAAGACCCTGTCTCAAAGAAGAGTCCTAGCCTCAAGGGTGAGAAGAGAAAAGTAGAAGAATACTGAACAAGAGAAAGAAACAAGCAGAAAGATAAGCAAAAAGGACAAAGAAGGAACAATCAGTGATAAAGACCTAGCAACAGTGTCTCTGAAACCAAGTTTCTAGGAGAGGCTCAATTATGGAGTATCAAGAACTTGTAGAGGATTCTAATAACAACCCTAAAAGCTGCAGTGCATGATTCATGCCTGTAATCTCAGCAATCTGGGAGGCCAACAGCAGGAGGATCACTAGAGGACAGTAGTTCAAGACCAGCCTGGGCAGGCCGGGCGCGGTGGCTCACGCCTGTAATCCCAGCACTTTGGGAGGCCGAGGTGGGCAGATCACGAGGTCAGGAGATCGAGACCATCCTGGCCAACATGGTGAAACCCCGTCTCTACTAAAAATACAAAAATTAGCCAGGCGTGGTGGCACGTGCCTGTAGTCCCAGCTACTCAGGAGGCTGAGGCAGGAGAATCGCTTAAACCCGGGAGGCAGAGGTTGCAGTGAGCCGAGATCACGCCACTGCACTCCAGCCTGGGTGACAAAGCAAGACTCCGTCTCAAAAAATAATAAAATTTTTTAAAAAAAGGACCAGCCTGGGCAACATAGCGAGATCCTGTCTCTACAAAATTAAAAAATTAGCTGGGCATGATGGTGCATACCTATGGTCCCAACTATTCAGGAAACTGAGGAGTGAGAATCGCTTGAGCCTAGGAATTGGAGGTGTTGCAGGAAGCTATGGTCACGCTACTGCACTCCAGCCTGGCTGACACAACAGGACCTTGTCTCAAAAAGACCCTTAAAAGTATTTAAAGAATTGAAACACAGAACTAGGAGAAAGAAATATAGAATGTTAGGCCGGGCGCACTAGCTCAAGCCTATAATCCCAGCACTTTGGGAGGCTGAGGTGGGCGGATCACGAGGTCAGGAGATCGAGACCATCCTGGCTAACACAGTGAAACCCCATCTCTACTAAAAATACAAAAAATTAGCAGGGCATGGTGGTGGATGCCTGTAGTCCCAGCTACTCGCGAGGCTGAGGCAGGAGAATGGCGTGAACCTGGGAGGCGGAGCTTGCAGTGAGCTGAGATCGTGCCACTGCACCCCAGCCTGGGTGACAGAAGGACACTCAGTCTCAAAAAAACAAAACAAAACAAAATGAAGAATTATAGAATGTTACAGAAAAGATTTTAGGAAACTACTCTTTTTTTTTTTTTTTTCCCTAGAGACAGGGGCTCACTCTGTCAACCAGATTAGAGTCCAGTGGCGTGATCATGGCTCACTGCAGCCCTGACCTAGCAAGCTCAGAGATCCTCCCACCATCTCAGCCTCCCAAGTAGTTGGGACTATAGGCATCCACCACCACATCCAGCTAATTTTTTTATATATATTTTTGTGGAGACAAGGTCTCACTATATTGCTCAGGCTGCTCTCCAACTCCTGGGCTTAAACAATCCTCTCACCCTGGCCTCTCAAAGTGCTGAGATTACAGGTATGAGCCACCACACTCAGCCTGGAAACTACTCTTCTAGCTCCTTTTTTCAGCACCTTGCACTTGGTTCTCCAACCAAGCAATGCCTTGCCCCCAGGCTGCCTAATGTGGTATTTCACCCTTTTCATCTACAAAAAAGACAATACTCCACCTACCTCCTTCTCAAAAGATATCCATTGTACTATATTTCAGTAGGAAGTTGACTCTAAGTCACAATGGAAAAAATAATAACTTAGAGATTAAGAATGATGACTGTGTAGATGGACTGCCAATAATAAAATTCTGTCTCTAACTTCTAGTAGCTATGTGACTTCAGACAAGTTACTTATTCACTCTCTGTGCCTTAGTTTCCTCATCTGTAAAACAAGAATAATAATACTTACCTAATACGATTGTTATAAAAATTAAATGAGAACAGCTGGTAAGTATTACTAATAAATATTAGATGTTATTATAGTTAGTACAAATTCATGATGTCAATGGCTTAATTAGTTTTATCCCTTCAAAGGTATTTCATATTAACAGTGGGTTTTACATTCATTTTTATTCCACAAACATACATTAAACTCTAATCCAACATACTAGGCACCCACTGTAAGCACTGCAATGCTCTGGTAAACAAGGAAAGCAAAAGTTCTGCTCTCATGGAACTTATATCCTAAGTATGCTGGTTTTGTTTTGTTTTTTGAGACAGGGTCTCACTCTGTCTCCTAGTCACCCAGACAGGAGTGCAGTGGCACAATGATGGCTCACTGCAGCCTCAACCTCCCAGGCTCAGGTCATCCTCGCATCTCAGTCTCCCACGTAGCTGGGACTACAGGGAATGCTACCACACCCTGCTAATTTTTTGTATTTTTTTGTACAGATGGGGTTTCACCATGTTGCCCAGGCTGGTCTCAAACTTTTGGGCTCAAGCAATCCACCTACATCAGCCTCCCAAAGTGCTAGGATTACAGGTATGAGCCACCATGTCCAGCCCTAAGTATACTGTTGAATCCATAAACTTACTTGTCCATTCAACTACAATGAAAACGTGGAGGGAAAATATAAAATGGGCCTCAGAGGGTGGCTCACACCTGTAACCCCGGCACTCTGGGAGGCCGAGGCAGGAGGATTGCTTGAGCCCAGGAGTTTGAGACCAGCCGGGGCAATATAGTGAGACCCGGTCACTATCTAAAATAATAAAAACTTTAAAACAAGAAAATACATTGATGAAATCATGAAAAGTGACATAAATTTGAAGAGTTTATGTGAAAAGTTGGAGACAGTTGCTACAGACTAGACATAAAGATTAGCAACAAAATAGGAAAGGGCAGCCTGGCATATAGAAGGAACTTAATTATCCACTCCTTTCCCTGGGTTTGTCTCCTTAAGTGTAAAATGATAGGTGTTGTCATATTTCCAACCTGAAGATTCACTGATGTCTACTTACTAAAGTCATTATGGCATATTAGGCAGTTGTGGGTTTTTTTTTGTTTTTTTTTTTTTTTTAGACGGAGTCTCACTCTGTCGCCCAGGCTAGAGTGCAGTGGTACGATCTCAGCTCACTGCAACCACCACCTTCCAGGTTCAAGCGATTCTCCTGCCTCAGCCTCCCAAGTAGCTGGGATTACTGGCACCTGCCACCATGCCTG
The DNA here is from genome assembly GCF_028858775.2 of Pan troglodytes. Classification (NCBI taxonomy): domain Eukaryota; kingdom Metazoa; phylum Chordata; class Mammalia; order Primates; family Hominidae; genus Pan; species Pan troglodytes. The sequence goes on along the minus strand of NC_072398.2, from coordinate 98,343,754 downwards.
GCTAATTTTTGTATTTTTAGTAGAGACGGGGTTTCTCCATGTTGGCCAGGCTGGTCTCGAACTCCTGACCTCAGGTGATCCGCCCACTTCGGCCTCCCAAAATGCTAGGATTACAGGCATGAGCCACCGTGCCCGGCCAAGGCAGCAGTCTTAAAAACAGATGGCGGCAGAGCATGGCGGCTCACGCCTGTAATCCCAGCACTTTGGGAGGCCAAGGTGGGCGGATCACCTGAGGTGAGGAGTTCAAGACCAGCCTGGCCAACATGGAGAAACCCTGTCTCTATTAAAAATAAAAAATTAGCCGGCGTGATGGCAGGTGCCTGTAATCCCAGCTACTCGGGAGGCTGAGGCAGGAGAATAGCTTGAACCCAGGAGGCGGAGGTTGCAGTGAGCCAAGATCGCGCCATTGCACTCCAGCCTGGGCGACACAGTAAGACCCTGTCTCAAAAAAAAAAAAAAAAAAAAAAGGCCTTTGCAATATAATAAAATACTATCTCTTTTTTTGTTGGGGGACAGGGTCTCACTCCAACGCCCAGGCTGGAGTACAGTGGCATGATCACAGCTCACTGCAGCTTCAACTTTCCAGGCTCAGGTGATACTCCCATCTCAGCCTCCCAAGTAGCTGGGACTATAAAAGTGCACCACAGTGCCCGGATAATTTTTTGTATTTTTTGTAGAAAAGGGGTTTCGTCATGTTGTCCGGGCTGGTCTCAAATTCCTGGGCTCAAGCAATCGGCCTGCCTCGGCCTCCCAAAGGGATTAGAGGCACGAGCCACCACACCTGGCCATAAAAGAATATCTTGACATCTTAACTTTACATTGCATGAATTCCTATTTTCCCATATCTGAAAAAGGTAAATAAAGGTAACAGGTAAGAATTGTGTTAATTGACGCAGTTAAAACTAAGTTATATAGGTGAAAATTAGCTAAAAAAAATTTTCTTCCTAAATGACAGCCTTACAAACCCAAACGGTATTACCCTTTTCCTTCTACTACATTCTTCATCCACAGTAACTTGTACATAACAGCACAAAAAGAATTCTCTGCTAATGAGAATACCAGAATCAAGAGAGATAAAAACCTACACTTACTACAAACTCATTCAACATCTCTAGTTTGAATTTGGAATTGTAAATCAAATACCTAATCTCCTCCCAACTGTTCCCTCAGCCAATGCATTACAAATGACATATTCAATTTAAAAAGTGTTCCACCTTGGCTGGGCATGGTGGTCATGCCTATAATCCCAGCTCTTGGGGAGTGCCCAACGCAGGAAGATCACTTGAGGCCAGGAGTTAAAGACCGGCCTGGGCAACACAGCAAGACCCTGTCTCTAAAAAAAATTTAAAATTAGCCAGCCACGGTGGTGCACACCTGTGGTCCCACCTACTCAGGAGGCTGAAGTGGGAGGATCACATGCTCCCAGAAGGTCAAGGCTGCAGTGAGCCATGATTGTGTCACTGCACTCCAGCCTCAGTGACAGAGCAAGACCCTCTCCTACGGGGAAAAAAAAATGTGTTCCTCAAAACTTGTCTAGTCCGGGCCGGGCGCGGTGGCTCAAGCCTGTAATCCCAGCACTTTGGGAGGCCGAGGCAGGCGGATCACAAGGTCAGGAGATCGAGACCACCCTGGCTAACACGGTGAAACCCTGTCTCTACTAAAAATACAAAAAAAAAAATTAGCCGGGCGTGGTGGCGGGTACCTGTAGTCCCAGCTACTCGGGAGGCTGAGGCAGGAGAATGGCGTGAACCTGGGAGGCGGAGCTTGCAGTGAGCCAAGATCGCGCCACTGCACTCCAGCCTGGGCGACAGAGTGAGACTCCGTCTCAAAAAAAACAAACAAACAAAAAAAACAAAACTTGTCTAGTCCATACATAAGAAAGAAACAGCCTCAAGTTTCATGGACCACCTACCCACCGAGTTCTACTTGCCAGTGATAAGTAGAACTAGTGAAAAATGATAGAATATGAAGAATTATCAATTCGAGAAAAAAAATCATCACAGAACTATTACTTCAACACAACTCTTAGATGAGAGTACCAACCATATTTTACTCTTCTTCTAATGCAGCACCACAGTGAAAAATGCAGAAGAACCTGGTCCCCTTGAAAAACACTGCAGGGCCACCAGCACAATTAACATGTTCAAGCACTATTACTAACCCTAAGGATTAACTTGGCCGGGTCAGTGGCTCACACCTATAATCCCAACAGTTTAGGAGGCTAAGGTGGGAGGATTGCTTGAGGACAGGAGTTCAAGACCAGCCTGGGCAACATAGCAAGATCCCATTTCTACAAAAAGTTAAAAAATGTATCCAGGTGTGGTGGTGTGTGTCTGTAGACCCAGATACTCAGGAGGCTGAGGTGGGAAGATCACTTGAGCTCAGGAGTTCAAGGCTACAGTGAGCTGTGATTACACCATTGCACTACAGTCTGGGAGACAGAGCAAGACCCTGTCTGAAAAATAAAAATAAGTATTATTTTTAAAAAGGATTAACTGAAGTGAAGCTTAAAGAGTGAAATATTTTTTAAAATCTTGACAAAACTAACAAGAATTGTAAAAAAAAAAAAAAAAAAATTAGTACTCCAGCAAAAATATAAAGTAGAAAAAACTCAAAGAAATAGGCATGGTGTCCCTGGTCCTTAAAATGGCTCTAAGGAAAGAAGGTATGACAGTGTAGCAAAGAATTCTGACCTGAAAACATTTATCTTCACTAAGCACAGTACATTTCCACCTATGTCCCTCCATTCATTAATCTCATTTCCCAAAATGCAACAGGCTACTGAAAAAATCCACAATGTATCTCTGATCTCTTCCTCATGATATACAAGAGCAAAGGGAGAAAAGAAAAAAGAAAATATATCTTCTGATTTGATTGAACTGAACATGGGATCAATAAGTCAGAAGAGATGGAATAATTTTTCAACATCAAAAAAGAAATCTGGTCAAAGTGTCTCACATCTGTATTCCCAACTTTGAGAGACTGAGGCAAGGCTTGCTTGAGACCAGGAGATCAAGATCAGCGTGGGCAACATAGCAAGGCATCTGTCTCTACAAAAAAATTTAAAAATTAACCGCGCATGGTGGCAAGGCACCTGTAGTCCCAGCTATTCGGGAGGCTGATCGTGAGAGGATCACTTGAGCCCCTGAGGTGGAGGCTGCCGTGAGCAGTGATCTTGCCACTGCACTCCAGACTGGGCGACAGAGCAAGGAGCAAGACCCTGTAGCAAAAGAAAAAGAGGGGAGAGGGGACAGGAGAGAGGGGAGAGGAGAAAGGAAAACAAAGAAAAAGAAAAAGGAAATCTAAAAATTGCAGAAGCAAGCAGCCAAAGCATAGTAAACAAAGCTGTTTCATTAACAAGGATTCTGCACACACACATACACACTAACATATGCTATTTTCTGCTAAGATTTAAGCTGATATTGATCAGCTTATGAAAATATGGTCAAGAGGCTGTCATTCTGGTTGCTGTTGTTCAAAAAACAAAACAAAATAAAGCAACCCCACCCACACAGCTGGAAAAAAGCTTCTGACATATGAACTAAAACTTGTTTACCCAGGCCACTTCTTAATAAGAGAAATGCTTTGCAATTTAACTAGGGTTATATAAGTATTTTGCAATGTGTGATCAGTTAAAAATCTTGTTTATTTATTCCATAGTTCACAGATAGGTTATATTACTACAAGGTCAGGTTTGACATAACGGCATTTTTCCTGTTTTATAGTTTTATTCTATCACTCAGCACTTCCTGCAATGTAATTTTTGCGATTAATTTTACCTCCCTTTCCTTCAAAAAAAATTTTAAAGATTAAAAAAAAATGACATGTGACAAATTAACCATTTCTTAAAATAGCTATTCCCAGAAACACGGTAGAAAAGAAATTTCAGTGATTCAACCGTCCTATCAAAATCTGGATATTGCAAAATCATACTGCCTTTCAGTAACATGAAAAAAAATCTAAATTTCAACGTGGGGATGGGGGTAATCACTCCCACTGTTTTATTTTCAAGAAATTCTCCGCCCCACGCAACACACACACATATCTCAAGGCCCTTTTTAAGGCTATCAAATATATTGGTTTTTGGAAAAGGATAGACTTTATTTGGCAAGAATAACCAAGGTCTGCAAGATAAACTAGACCCCTAAAATGAAATGCCTTCTAAAGAGAAATAACTGTAACATAGAGGAAAGAGGGCTGGGACTAGTAATTTGAAGATCTGATCTCTCTAGAACTGCACTACACCCTACTCCATCTCTTAGACAAAACAGACCAAACCTTTTTGATATTTGATTATTTTTTGAAATTGAGAAATGGTGTGGAATCAAACTTTTCTGAAAGAGTTTGGAAATTGCCTCGATGTAGGCCTAACAAGATTTAAACCTGGGGCTGTGGAACTAAAGACCTGTCCGGAACCACAACCATTACACAAACCCCTGCCCTCAGCAGGCAAAGACACTACAGGCCCTCTTAACACAAGATCTAAGTTTCAAAGTATAGTCCGGGGACGGAGACGGGGACGGGGGTTGCGGGTGGGAGGTAACAGCCTAAAGAAACGTCGTATATATCAAAGAATGTCCATTTCTTATTTTTTAAATTAAAATCTAAACCTTTAAATGTTTGGAAGCAACGCCTCAACTAAAGAACAGTGTGGTCCAGGGTTTATGAATCCAAACTACTCTTAAAGTAAACCGAGACACTCTGCCTACAGTTTTCGGCATCAAGCGGCTCCAGCGGGCAGAGGGTTAAAAGAGGACCACATCACAGACCAGACGCCGCCCGAGGAGTGAGGGCGGGCCAGCCCCGCACTGGCTGCCGCTCCAGCGGAGGTCAGGACAGGGAGCCCCCCCCCAACTCCCACCTGCCCCCTCGCTCCCTTGGGTATACTCGAGTCTACCCAAGTCCCCGGGATCGGGCCCCTCCCCAGGTCACCGCTCCCCCACCGTCTCTCGCGGCCCCCGCCCCGCCCCGGCGCCTTCAGCTCCAGCTGCGTCCCCTCAGCCCTGGGTCTCCTTAGTTGTCAGCCCCTTCGGCCCCTCCCCTTTAGAGGCGCTCCAGTCCTCCGTCTCCTCACCGGGGTTGGCAGTAGTCGCCGCCATGGCCGCAGATGCCACCGCCGCCGCGCCACCCCCCCCCCAGTGGGAGGAGCCGCCGCCACCGAACCGGGAGGGAGGGGAAAAGAAAGGCCACTCCCCAGAAGCGGCGCCTGACCGCCGCCTCCGCTACCGCGGAATCCAAGATGGCGGCTTCAGCAGCCCCCAGCATCCCAGCCCCTGCGGCGGGGAGACCCCGCCTATATAGTAGGCGGAGTCAACACACGGCCAGCCTCCTAAGAAAAATTGACCAATGAAAATGCCAAATCGACCAAGGGCAGGGCTACTCACTGCGCCAGCCAGTCCAGTGAAGGGAGGGCGAGGAAGAAGTCCAGCTGTCTCCCTAATCTCGCCCTCCTTGCGTAAGAGGTCAATGACCGAGTAACGTCATTGAAATGCAATTAAAATGGGTATTTTAGGCTGGGCGCGGTGGCTCGCGTCTGTAATCCCAGCACTTTGGGAGGCCGAGGCGGCCGGATCAGCTGTGGTCAGGGGTTCGAAACCAGCCTGGCCAACATGGCGAAACCCCGTCTCTACTAAAAATACAAAATTAGCCGGGCGTGGTGGCGCATGCCTGTAATCCCAGCTTCTTGGGAGGCTGAGGCAGGAGAATCGCTTGAACCTGGGAGGCAGAGGTTGCAGTGAGCCGAGATAGCGCCCACTGCACGCCAGTCTGGGCAACAAGAGGTGCTAAAGAGCACCTAAACTTCACATGGTGATTTGTAATCCTTTCCAGTTTTTTTCCTCTTTTAAGGACTTTTGTCCCTGGTGAAAAAGTTAAATGACTAACTTTTGAATGCCTGCTATGGAACTGGTAGTCTAAAAGGATCCAGGTGTTAACGGTTTGGTATGGGAGATATTGCCAGCCAAAATTGGAGGCAATGGATGAAGAAAGTAATTTGAGAATGGGTAACTTCTTTGGTCAGTGACAGGGACAGAGTGAGGAGTTTTGTTTGTCTGTTTTTGAGACAGAGTCTCGCTCTGTCGCCCAGGCTGGAGTGCAGTGGCGCAATCTCGGCTCACTGCAACCTCCACCTCCCCGGTTCAAGCAATTCCCCTGCCTCAGTCTCCTGAGTAGCTGGGATTACAGGCGCACGCCACACGCCTGGCTAATGTTTTTTGTATTTTTAGTAGAGATGGAGTTTCCTGTCGCCCAGGCTGGAGTGGCAGTGGCGCAATCTCGGCTCATTGCAACCTCCACCTCCCCGGCTCAAGCAATTCCCCTGCCTCAGTCTCCTGAGTAGCTGGGATTACAGGCGCACGCCACACGCCTGGCTAATGTTTTTTGTATTTTTAGTAGAGATGGAGTTTCACGATGTTGGCCAGGCTGGTCTCGAACTCCTGCCATCAGGCAATCCGCCCGCCTCGGTCTCACAAACTGTTGGGATTACAGGCGTGAGCCACCACACCTGGCCAGTGAGGAGTTTTTAATAGGGAATCAATAAGATGATGGCTGTGCAGATTTATTTTCTTTTTTCTTTATTTTTTTCTGAGATGGAGTCTTGCTCCATCGCCCAGGCTGGAGTGCAGTGGTGCGATTTTGGCTCACTGCAACCTCTCCCTCCCGGGTTCAAGCAGTTATCCTGCCTCAGCCTCCTGAGTAGCTGGGATTACAGGCGCGCACCACCACGCCCGGCTAATTTTTATTTCCTGGTAATAGGAAGCATTGAGCTATTCGAGGTAGGCACTGTCCAAAATGCTTTATATGTATTTACTCATTTAATCCTCACAACAACGATGAGGTAGGTTCTACTGCTATTTCCATTTTGCAATTAAGGAAACAGAAACAAAGAGGGTAAGCAAGGGACATCCAGCAGGTAAGTAATGTGGGAGGCAAACTAAAGGAGTCTGACACTGGAAACCTGTTCCACCCATCCCCCTATTTTAGCACTACAATTTTAGCACTACAAAGTACTTCCTTTTCATGTATCGCTCACAAAATGTTTAATACAAATTTAATTAAAATTTTAACAAAAATCCCATTATGCTATTGAACATCTTTGCATTCTTAGAAGTTGTATATGTACTGCGCAGATTACATTGATCCACTTATTTAGTTCACTGCAAAGGTATTTTAACATAATTTACATATTATTGTTTACATCTGTTAAAATTTCATTTTTCTTTCATTTTGTTGTTATATTTATAAGTCACCAAAAAGAAAAAAATCATCCACCCAAAAGAAATACATTGGCTGGGCTGGGCGGGGTGGCTGTAATCCCAGCACTTTGGGAGGCCAAGGAGGGCGGATCACAAAGTCAGGTGTTCGAGACCAGCCTGGCCAACATGGTGAAACCCCATCTTTACTAAAAATACAAAAATTAGCCGGGCATGGTGCCGCGTGCCTGTAATCCCAGCTACTCCGGTGGCTGAGGCAGGAGAATCGTTTGAACCTGGGAGGCAGAGGTTGCAGTGAACCGAGGTGCCCCTGCACTCCAGCCTGGGCGACAGAGCGAGACTCCATCTCAAAAAAAAAAAAAAAAAAAAAAAAAAAAATGCTGTAGCTTCTTTACCAAGTAAAATGGATTTTTCCAGAATAAATGCAAAATGTTTTCCTGTATGATGTGGATAAATTTTGTGGTTAAAAGAGATCAAGTTACATTTCTGTAGAAAAAATTGGTAGAAATCATTTTGTTATAGAGCTGCTTACACAACTAGCTACAAAGTTAATAACATATTCTGTTTGGAGAAAGTGCAACAAAGCTGGCTGGGTGCAGTGGCTCACGCCTGTAATTCCAGCACTTTGGGAGGTCAAGGCAGGAGGATCATCTGAGATCAGAAGTTCAAGACCAGCCCGGCCAATATGGTGAAACCCCATCTCTACTAAAAATACAAAAATGAGCTGGGCGTGTTGGCACACGCCTGTAGTCCTAGCTACTCAGGAGGCTGAGGCAGGAGAGTCGCTTGAACCTGGAAGGTGGAGGTTGCAGTGAGCTGGGATCGATTGGGCCACTGCACTCCAGCCTGGGTGACAGAGCGAGACTCAATCTAAAAAAAAAAAAAAAAAAAAAGTGTAACAAAGCTATTGGCAGAATTCTTTGTCAAATATCACATGGAGTCATGATACACAACATGAAATGGCAATATCTGCCCTGTACCTGCTACCGGATGTTTGTTTTAAGCGTAGACACCACTGATATACACAATATGAATCCGCTTACAGCATATAGGCAATACATAAGGAGAAATGCCCAGAAACTTCCTGTCTGGTTTATCATTAAAAATTCAAGATACAAAAGAAAACATTTTTCATTTAGATAAGAATTATTTTGTGAGGTATGAGTCAGTCTGAAAAAGATATCTTGGGATCAAAACTGATGGAGTTACAGGCCAGGCATGGTGGCTCACGGCCGTAATCCCAGCACTTTGGGAGGCCAAGACAGGCGGATCACTTGGACCCAGGAGTTTGAGACCAGCCTGGTCAATGTGGCGAAACCCCATCTCTACTAAAAATACGAAAATTAGTCTGGCATGGTGACACATGCCTGTAATCCCAGCTACTCGGGAGGCTGAAGCACGAGAATCACTTGAACCTGGGAGGCGGAGGTTGCAGTGAGCCGAGATCATGCCACTAAGCTCCAGCCTTGGCAACAGAGCAAGACTCTGTCGCAAAAAAACACAAACAAACAAACAAACAAAAAAACACTGATGGAGTTATAACTTTGGATGCAGAAAGAACACTGTTCCTACAAAAAAGATGTCAGTCCACTTTCCTTTTTATTTCCTTTTTTTTTTTTAGACAGAGTCTCACTCTGTTGCTCAGGCTGGAGTGCAGTGCCATGATGGCTCACTGCAACCTCTGCCTCCCAAGTTCAAGCTATTCTCCTGCCTCTGCCTCCTCAGTAGCTGGAATTACAGGCGCCCGTCACCACTGCCCCACTAATTTTTTTGTGCTTTTATTAGAGACGAGGTTTCACCATGTTGCCCAGGCTGGTCTCCAACTCCTGAGCTCAGACAATCCACCCACCTCGGCCTTCCAAAGTGCTGGGATTACAGGCATGAGCCGCCATGCCCAGCCCACTTTCCATTTTATTCAGAAAACAGTTCATAGCCAAAATATATTTCTCCCAGCCAGGCTCAATGGTGCATGCCTGTAGTCCTAGCTAATCTAGAGGCTGAGGAGGGACGATCACTTGAGCCCAGGAGTTTGAGGCCAACCTGGGAAACATAGCAAGGCCTCATTTCTAAAAAAAAAATTTCTCCTGATTTTGATTCGACATTGAACAAATTAGCACAAACCATAAATGTAGTAAAATATCATCCAGTGAGCACAATCTTTGAGAAGAAACAGATAAATTGGTGCTTTCTCCACAGTTAAGTATGGAGGCCAGTAAGGGGGGGAAATGCTGTCAGTTTTTAATAAGGATTGAAGTGAAAATCTCTTCTTTATGATATAGATAATAGTAACATAAACCATTTTTATTATTTTAAGTAGGATTTAAGTAGGTTTCTCAAATGGTTCATCTGAGCAATATTTTCATTAACATGAACATATTACTTTAACTTCTAAATGTCATGGTTTGGAGTTTTGTTTTTGTTTTAGAGATAGAGTCTCACTCTTTCACCCAGGCTAGAGTGCAGTGGCACCATCATTGCTCACTGGAACCTCGAACTCCTGGCCTTAAGCCATTCTCCCACCTCAGCCTCCCAAAGCACAGGGATTATAGCCATAAGCCACCACACTCAGCCTGTTTTTGCTTTTTAGTTCATGCCTTTTATTAACCCATCTCGTCTTCTGGTTTGTTGAAACAGTAAGTCAGACAACATTTGCCACAATAATGTCTTTCAAAGTGGCTGGCCATAAAAACTCCAGCACCACACTCACCTGAAGGGCACTCACAACAAAGGCAACTAGTTTTGCCATTCTTGTCCACCTTGTAATATTTTAGGACCATTAGCTTAACCTTCTTTCTCTTATGCGTATTCTTCTTGGGAGTGGTGTAATACTTCTTCCTTGGCACCACCACAAAGTCTCAGCACAATAAGAAGAGTGGACTCCTTTTGAATGCTGTCATCAAAGTACATCCATCTTCCAATTGCTTACCAGCAAAGATCACTCTGCTGATGAGTAGGAATTCCTTTCTTATCCTGCCAGGACTTTACATTTTGTATTGTATTAGAGAGTTCAACCAATGAACCCCAACAAATAAGAGAGTGATGTCTTCCCCATTACAAAAATCTGCATCTTGGTAGCAGTTCTACTGCAGATGGTGGATCACAAAAGCAAACATTTTTAATGTTAAGAACAAAGTATCAGGATTTTGTAAGAAAAGCAGACTATGATGCAAATGCCTTGACTGCCAAGAGTATTTTATTTCCCAACACATGATAGTTTTCTTTCTTCATCAGAGGAAAAAAATGAATGACACATTATTGAACATATTCTAAACCACATCCAAATGTTGCAACCAAATGGGGGTAAATGCTTCCCAGAGCTGAATGCAGCCAATGCCACTGAATACAACTCCTGCTCTCTCTCAAGTTGAAGCATTTGACTTTTGAGGTTACTCTTTGCTCTTCTGCTTAGAATCTGACAAACCACTGAATGCTTTCACTAGAAATTCTCCAATAGATCCTTGTAAGCTCCAACTATTCAGAATTATCTGGTAGCCATCAAACACTTCTTGCCATATCTGACAAACTCACTGTAAATACAGATTTTCTAATTTTAGTAGAAATAAAAATTAACAGATCAGATCAGGATGCCAGTTAGCAAATTTTTAAAAATTAAGAAATCTGTTGACTGTGAAGCCTGACCTACATGTTTTTATACACATTTTCAGCTTATCAATATTTAACCATTACTAATACTATTACTATTATGTTTATATTAATTTGTAAATTAATAGAAAATTGCAGTTTTTTTCTGTTAACTCTTATGGTAAACTGGTTTTTTTAATTATTTAGAATGGTAGTTTTTAAATTGTTTTTTGTTTTTGTTTGTTTTTTAAGACCAGTCAAGTGAAGGAACAAAGAAATCTGTAACTGATTGGGATCAATTAGTTGTAAACACCAAGGCACTCAGACCAGCCTCCAAAGTTTTATTAAGTGTCTCTGGGTATGGTTGCCAGATTTAGCAAATAAAAATAAAGCTAAGCCAGTTTGATCTGAATGCTGGATAAACAACAAATAATTTTTTTTTTAATGGAGTTTTGCTTTTTTTGCCCAGACTGGAGTGCAATGGCATGATCTTGGCTCACTGCAACCTCCGCCTCCCCGGTTCAAGCGATTCTCCTGCCTCAGCCACCCGAGTAGCTGGGATTACAGGCACCCGCCACCACGCCCAACTAATTATTGTATTTTTAGTAGAGACGGGGTTTCACAGAGGCTGGTCTCAAACTCCTGACCTCAGGTGATCCACCCACCTCGGCCTCCCAAAGTGCTGGGATTACAGGCGTGAGCCACGACACCCAGCCTACGAGCACATCTAAGGAATGGAAACCAGATTGCAAGTGGGTGAGAAGTGAGTAGAAACTAAGTAGACACAGTTAGTTAGCACAGATTACTTTTTCAAGAAACATGACAAAGAAGAGAAAAATAATCAAATGGTAGCTGCGGTAGGGGTTAGGCTAGGGGTGGAAATAGTAAAATATTTCTATAGACTGAGCTTGTGGAAAGGAGCAAACTAAAAATGCAAGAAACATCCAGGTGTGGTGGCTCACGCCTATAATCCCAGCACTTTGGGAGGCCAAGGTGGGTGAATCACCTGTGGTCAGGAGTTCGAAACTAGCCTGGCCAACATGGCAAAACCTCGTCTCTACTAAAATACAAAAACTAGCTAGGCGTGGTGTTACACGCCTGTAATCCCGCCTACTCGGGAAGCTGAGGCATGAGAATCACTTGAGCCTGGGAGCTGGAAGTTGCAGTGAGCCCAGATCGCACCACTGCACTCCAGCCTGAGTGACAGAGCAAGACTCTGTCTCAAAAAACAAAAAAATAAAAAAATGCAAGAAATATATATGCCTGAGAAAACAAGACTGGTTCTAGGGGAGAGAAGGAGACAGGGTTAGGGCAGCATGTGAAAGTGTTCTCAGAAAACCAAGATACCCTTTTTCTAAAAATGTGTAGACATTTTGAAGTGGAGGAAAGGGAACTCATGTGTGATGACTTTGAGTCTCAAAGAAAAGTAACAGGTGAAACTTCTGCTGGGAATAAGAGGTAGAAATGAGGTTGGGTGTCGCTGCACAGCTGTAAGCAATTGGTTGGGAAGTCAACTAGGTATGAACAAAACGACTGTGAATAATCTGCCACAGGAGTAGAAAAAGGAAACAAAAAAAGATCACCAAATGCTCTGGGGAGCTAGACAAAGTTAGAAAGCATAAATTTTCATGAAACTATGGAGCATTGTAATTTCTGTCAATACTCAGAAACCTGAGGAAAGAAAGTGAACAGTTTACCCACAATTGGAGAGATGATGAACTGATCAGTATCTTGAAGATGGAAGATTCTAGAATTGCAGAAGACCCTAGTTTAAAAATATCTGAAAGGGGATGAGACTGGTCTGGGAAGCAAATGAAGCCAGAAGTTATTGGACTGAGAAGAGAGGTTTAATTCTGGAAGCTGATGTTGATAGCAAATTCAAAAGTGAGAGAGTTGGAGTCAGAGGATAGGCACTGGGAACCACATGTATCACAAAAAGTTATTAATAAGTAAAAAATGTGTAAAAATGTATCTGTGTGTACTTATGTTTGTAGATAGATATACATCTTCAAATCAATAAGTAAAAGATTAATAGCTCAGTCAAAAGGGAAAAGGATAGGTAAGGTGAAGATAGGTTTGTATGTATCTGCAAAATACGTAAATCAATAGAGATTCAAATACTATAGTAATTAGAGAAATGCAATCTTTAAAAAACTGAGATATTGGGCCAGGCGCAGTGGCTCACACCTGTAATCCCAGCACTTTGGGAGGCCGAGGCGGGCAGATCATGAGGTCAGGAGTTCGAGAAAAGCCTGACCAACATGGTGAAACCTCGTCTCTACTAAAAATACAAAAATTAGCCGGGCATGGTGGCGTGCGCCTGTAATCCCAGTTACTTAGGAGGCTGAGGCAGGAGAATCACTTGAACCCCGGAGGCGGAGGTTGCAGTGAGCCGAGATCACACCACTGCACTCCAGCCTGGGCGACAGAGCAAGACGCTGTGTCAAAAAATCAAAAACAAAACAACACAAAACAAAAAAGATATTGTGGGGTTTTTTTGTTTTTGTTTTTGTTTTTCTTGAGATGGAGTCTCAATTTCTTGTTCTGTTGCCCAGGCTGGAGTGCAGTGGCTCGATCTCAGCTCACCGCAACCTCACCCTCCTGGGTTCAAGCAATTCTTCTTCCTCAGCAACCCAAGTAGCTGAGATTACAGGCACACACCACCATGTCCGGCTAATTTTTTGTATTTTTAGTAGAGACAGGGTTTCACCATGTTGGTCAGGTTGGTCTTGAACTCCTGACCTCAGGTAATCCACCCGCCTCGGCCTCCCAAAGTGCTAGGATTACAGGCGTTAGCCACCGGTCCCAGCCTAAAAACTGAGATATTGTTTTTAGCCAATTAGCTCAACAAATATTTCAGAGACTCTGAGTAACTTACATTGGTGAAGCTATGAAAAAAAAGAAAAGGCACTTTCATGCCTATTCGATTGGAGTGTAAATTACTATAACCGTTTAGTGTGTAATTTGGTAATATCTATTAAAATTCCAAATGTGCATATCCTACAACCTAGCATGTACATTTTTAATATTTGGAGGAATTTATTCCACAAAAACATTTCCACAAGTGCCCAGAGAAATATATATACAAGGCTGTCACTCCAGCCTGGGTGACAGAGTGAGACTCTATCTCAAAAAAAAAATATATATATATATATATGTATGTATATATATGTATGTATATATGTATGTATATACATATGTATGTATATGTATGTATGTATATATATGTATGTATATATACACACACACACACGGATATTTATTGCAATGTTGCTATAATAAGAAATTTGGAACAATACAAAAGCCTACCAACAGAGAAAATGGACTACTTGAGTACTCAGCAGCCATTAAAAAGAATAAAGCAGATTTTTTTTTTTTTTTTTATATGGAGTCTGGCTCCGTCGCCCAGGCTGGAGTGCAGTGGCACCATCTCGGCTCACTGCAAACTCTGCCTCCCAAGTAGCTGGGACCACAGGCGCACACCAACATACCTGGACAATTTTTGTATTTTTAGTAGAGACGGGGTTTTGCAATGTTGGCCAGGCTGGTCTCTAACTCCCGACCTCAAGTGATCCACCTGCCTCAGCCTCCGAAAGTGCTGGGTTTACTGACGTGAGCCACCATGCCGGGCCCGGTTTTGACTTTTTTTTTTTTTTTTTTTTTTTTGTGAGATGGAGTCTGGCTCTGTCGCCCAGGCGGGAATGCAGTGGCGCGATCTCGGCTCACTGCAAGCTCCGCCTCCCAGGTTCGCGCCATTCTCCTGCCTCAGCCTCCCGAGTAGCTGGGACTACAGGTGCCCGCCACCATGCCCAGCTAATTTTTTGTATTTTTAGTAGAGAAGGGATCTCACTGTGTTAGCCAGGATGGTCTCGATCTCCTGACCTCGTGATCCGCCTGCGGCAGCCTCCCAAAGTGCTGGGATTACAAGCGTGAGCCACCGCGCCCGGCCTGACTTTTTAAATCAAATGTGTCAAGTAAATTCTTCTGAGGAAAGAGGGGAAAACATTTTAAAGCATCGCTAATCCTGTTGACAAGTAGTTCCCAAACTTAAGCATACATCACAATCACCTAGAGAAGCTGGTTAAAACACAAATGCCACAGGAAGTGGTGGTGCATGCCTGTAGTCCCGGCTACTGGGGAGGCTGAGGCAGGAGGATCACTTGAGCCCAGGAGTTTGAGGCTGTAGTGCACTGTGATTCACCTATGAATAGCCACTGCACTCCAGCCTGGGCAACATAGACCCCATCTCTTAAATACACACACACACACACACACACACACACACACGCCAACACCCCCAAAATTTCTTATTCATTAGGACCAGGATAAGGGTCCAAGAGTTTGCATTTCTAGCAAGTCCCTGGGAGATGCTGTAATTCAGAGACCTGTTGCATAGACCAAAAAGTTGGCTACCAATCCATCCTCTACCACTCATGTGATCCTACTTAGAAGTTTTTACCTGAGGCGGGGCGTAGTGGCTCACGCCTGTAATCCCAGCACTTTGGGAGGCTGAAAGGGGCGGAACACAAGGTCAGGAGTTTGAGACCAGCCTGGCCAATATGGTGAAACCCCATCTCTACTAAAAATACAAAAATTAGCTGGGCATGGTGGCATGCACCTGTAGTCCCAGCTACTTGGAGGCTGAGGCAGAAGATCTCTTGAACCCGGGAGGCAGAGGTTGCAGTGAGCCAAGATTGCACCACTGCACTCCAGCCTGGGCAACAGAGCGAGACACCATCTCAAAAAAAAAAAAAGAAAAGAAAGAAATTTTTACCTGAGCTTTTAATGGTGGCTGTCCTAGCCCTGGCAGAGTTGTGGAAATAGTCCTCCACTGATCTAGGCTCCAATTTAATCTAGTGGGATCATTTTCTCAGTATGGGAGTGTCTGAAACTTGATCCTGTTTCAATTGAACTATTCATGAAGCTTCTGAGTTCAGCGTGGGAGTGGGGAAGGGAGAGAGCTACCAACCACTCTCCTTTTGTGGGAAGAGGTTGATAAAAACAGAGGCTGCCAAGAGATGTACTTGAGTAGGAGGAGACTGCCCTGGCAACAAGTGAATGTAGCCTTGGATATCCGCTCTCAGAAGGTAGGTAACTACCCACATTGCCTTCCTGGTGGAGTTTTCACTGGGATAAATTCCAAGAATTCTTCTGAGTTTAATAGCACCTTGCTATGAGCTTGGGAAATCGTGGGGAAATGACTGAAGGAAGTAAAGAGCTTTATTATTATTATTATTATTTTTAGAGGCAGGATCTTGCTATGTTGCCCAGACTGAACTCAAACTCCTGGTCTCAAGCAACCCGTCTGTCTCAGCCCAAGACCTTTTTCGTTAGAGCTTTTTACGAAAAGTTAAACTTTCATCTGAGAAGGGATGTCTTGAGCATAGTCTCTTTTTGAGGAAAGTTGGGGGGACCTCTGATTAGTCCTATTAGCCAGAGAGTGTCTTTGATTTTAAGGATTATAGTTAAAAAAAGCTGCATTATTGTGTTTCTTCACCATCATCTCTCTCTTTGCACTAAACTTATGGCCAGGAGAGAAAAACTGGGTCTTTTTAGTATTTTGGTCTTCTTCAAGAATGGCAGGGCATTGCAGGTGGGAAGAATGAAGTGATCTGGAAAAGGAACACAGAGAAAGGAAAAGGTAATGGATCTTTCTGGAACTGAAAGTGGAATTGATGTTGCCAAGGATTTGTAAATGCCATTATTCTGATTCTTACTTTAGTAGGTCCAAATTTAACATAAACCAATAGCTTCACACCACACCTCCTTTCTCCTACTATAATCCCAAGAAGTGCTGCTACTCATCTCAAACAAAACAAGAAACTTAAAAGCCACTTAAAAAAATTCTAAGACAGGTATTCCCTTTGGAAAACAGATTTTAGCTCTACCATTTTTGAAAGTGTATTTCTCAAGAAAAGCTATTTTGCATAAGAATTAAATTTGTTGTGACTTTTCCCCCCATTTTGAAAACATTTTACCTAATTTTTTTTTTTTTTTTTTTTGAGACAGTCTCACTCTGTCGCCTAGGCTGGAGTGCAGTGGCGCGATCTTGGCTCAATACAACCTCTGCCTCCCAGGTTCAAGCAATTCTCCTGCCTCAGCCTCCCGAGTAGCTGGGACTACAGGCGTGCACCACCATGCCTGGCTAATTTTTTGTACTTTTTAGTAGAGACAGGGTTTCACCATGTTGGCCAGGCTGGTCTCGAACTCCTGACCAAAGGTGATCCCCCGCGACCTCGGCCTCCCAAAGTGTTGGGATTACAGGGGTGAGCCACTGCACCTGGCCCTAATTTTGTATTTTAAATCTTTTATTCTTTCCTTAAAGAGAGACTCCCATGTTGTATAAACTTTAGGCCATACAAAATCTGGATCGCTGCATATGAAAATGAGTAAAAAATATACATGGCATACTTAGAAACAAAACAGCATTTTTCTTTCTAATAAGAATGTATTTTATTATTTATTTATTTATTTATTTATTTATTTATTTATTTATTGAGACAGGGGCTTGCTTTGTCACCCAGGCTGGAGTGCAGTGGTGCGATCATGGCTCACTGCATCCTTGACCTCCTGGGCTCAATCGATCCTCTCACATCAGCCTCCTGAGTAGCTGGGAGGGACTATAGGTGCGTGCCACCACGCCAGGCTAATTTGTTTTTGATTTTGTTTTTTTGTAGAGATGGGGTCTTGCTATGTTGCCCAGACTGGTCTCGAATTCCTGGGCTCAAGCAATCCACCCACCTCAGCCTCTCAAAGGGCTGGGATTATAGGAATGAATCACCGTGCCTAGCCGATCTCACTCTACTTCTGAATTCCAGTCCCACATTTTAGCCTCCTGAGCATATTGTATCAGTGCATTTAAATTCAGCCTACCTCAGACTGATTTCATCCTAGTACCTTAAAATATCTGCCACTCCTCTGGGTGCAGTGGCTCACGCCTGTAATCCCAGCACTCTGGGAAGCCGAAGCGGGCGGATCACGAGGTCAGGAGATCGAGACCATCCTGGCTAACAGGATGAGACCCCGTCTCTACAAAAACTTAGCCGGGCGTGGCAGCGGGCACCTGTAGTCCCAGCTACTCGGGAGGCTGAGGCAGGAGAATGGCGTGAACCCGGGAGACAGAGCTTGCAGTGAGCCGAGATCGCACCACTGCACTCCAGCCTGGGCGACACAGCAAGACTCTGTCTCAAAAAAAAAAAAAAAAAGCAACTCCTAAAATAAATAATTCTATGAATGGCATCATTTTTCTTTCAGCTTTCCAAATTTAAGCCCAAGAGTTTTCTTTATCACTTCCTTCTTCTTCCCACTACATGTCCATTTAATTTCTAGGTCGTCACAAATTCTCTTTCACAATCTCACATCCATTCTTTCCTTTATGTTACTCACTGTGTTATCCTAGCCCTTGTTTCCCCTTGTTGAGACTGCTAAAACTCCTCTTGTTGTTTTCACCCTATAGTATGTGTTAGCTCCAATACTTTTTACGCACTCTTGCCAGTTATCTTCCTGAAGTATGGCTTTGATCATTTACCTGCCTGAATTCAACAAGTATGAACTGTTGTATGCACTATGTGCCAGACACCGATAGAGATTCATATTAATTCATTCATGTAGACGTATTAAATACATAAAATATGCCAGCCCTCCCCAGGCACTGAATCCATGCTATGAATGGGACAGACACCTAGAGCTTACATTCTAGTTAGAATCAATGGGATACACAGTAAGATATGGCCCCTGCTCCCAAAATGTTTATCTGCTCAAAACCTTCCATTGCTTCCCGATACCTGAAAGAACAAAATTCAAAGTCCTTGCCCTGACTTTCAAGCTTCAGTATGGTCCTGTCTTAAGCAACAGAAGTATAGTATCTAGATGAATAATCTTGAGTTTGCATGCATCTTGTATTCTGTATCGGGCACCACATTTTAAAAGGAATATAGACACACTAGAAAATCTTCAGTAGAAAAAGGGTAGAGTGGTAGACCACATCCTCTGAGAAACCAATCAAATGTACTTAATAGCTATTTTTAAATTACTGAAACTCTTGTGTATGGAAAAGATATGTGTTGCCTTATACAGTCCTAAGTAAAAAGTGAAGCTGTACTAAGAAGACAGATTTGGCTCAAGGTAAAAAATTACTGCCTTCCAGAACCTTCTGAAATAGATAGACAGCCAGGAGATACTCAGTGCCCAGCCCCTGTCACACAAAGAGCTCAAGCAGGGGCTTTACAGGAATGATTAGAAGGTGGTACAAGATGACCTTTAAAGTTTCCTTCCAATGTGAGATTTTATTTATTTATTTATTTATTTATTGAGATGGAATTTTGCTCTTGTTGCACAGGCTGGAGTGCAACGGCACGTTCTTGGCTCACTGCAACCTCTGCCTCCCGGGTTCAAGCGATTATCCTGCCTCAGCCTCCCAAGTGGCTGACATTACAGGCATGTGCCACCACGCCTGGCTAATTTTGTATTTTTAGTAGAGACAGGGTTTCTCCATGTTGGTTAGACTGGTCTTGAACTCCCAACCTCAGGTGATCCACCCGCCTCGGCACCCCAAAGTGCTGGGATTACAGACGAGAGCCACCGCGCCTGGCCCAATGTGAAATTTTATACCCTTCACTTTCATGCATTGTGAGTTCTGCAATATTAAATTAAGCATCATTTTCCAGAAAGCTTCAATGCTTCCTGTCTCCATCACTATTCCTTTATTTGGAGTGCTCTTTTCTTGTTCCAGATAGAGCTCAGCCATCACCTCTACAAAGACTTCTATAACTAATACCACTACCAGCTGAGTTTATTAATTGATGAAGGTTGTACTGTTCATACCCTACACCCAAGAGAAGCAGCATGTTCCTTCTGACATTGGAGTTTCTACATTGACAAACATTTCCTACAGGAAATGGATGTTTGCCCTGTAGAAACTCATATTGATAGAAGAATATCAGGTTAATTCTTGCCTCATGTACGCTACACATTCCTGCCTATCTGATATTTCTTTTCTTTCTTTTTTTTTTTCTTTTTTTGTGAGACAGAGTCTCGCTCTGTCGCCCAGGCTGTAGTGCAGTGGCAGATCTCAGCTCACTACAACCTCCGCCTCTTGGGTTCACACCACTCTCCTGCCTCAGCCTCCCGAGTAGCTAGGACTACAGGCACCCGCCATCATGCCTGGCTAATTTTTCATATTTTTAGTAGAGACAGGGTTTCACTGTGTTAGCCAGGATGGTCTCCATCTCCTGACCTCGTGATCCGCCTGCCTCGGCCTCCCAAAGTGCTGGGATTACAGGCGTGAGCCACTGCACCTGGCCTTATCTGATATTTCTAACACAAACATCTAATGATGTAATTTTCATGTCTACAAGCTTTCCAATGGCTCCCCACTGATTACAAAGCTGAGTCCTGAGTGTTTAATATGCAACACAAGGTCCCTTGTGAGCTGCCTTTGCTACCAATCTTATCTATTCAGTAAAATATATCTCAAAGGCTTACTGAACAATTGCTGTTTCTCAAACATACTATATTGTCCTCCCTTAAACCTTCATATCTTTACCTGGAATATCTTCTTTCCTTCTCCCCTTTCCCACTTTTAGCTGCCAGATAAACTCATTCTTAGCCCTCAATTCAATTCATGTGTTGGCCTCTTCAGTAAAACCTCCCTTGATTCTTCCCTTTGGGCTTCTTTCCCACTTTACCCAGCAAATTGCTTTGGAATTATTTGCTTTCAGGAAGTACAGATTTTTTTATTTTTCTCTTTAACTTTATAAGATTCAGACAGTTTACTTAGTATAAAATTATACTAGAAATTTGTGATAAGGAGAATAAATGAAAGGAAATCAAAGAAAGATGGAAGTCTCTTGAAATGCACTAATTGAGAGAAGGTGGAAAATTAATAAAATATTCAGGCTGAATAAGTCTAGTGAGATCTGCAAGTGCCAGGGTAAAACAAGATATCCTTTTTGAGGAATGTAATGATGAATAATGAGAAAATATGTGCCTGAAGTCATAAAGATATGTCATATTTTCTTCTAAAGGTTTTTAAGTTTTCCTTTTACATATAACTAAATGCAATTTTTAAAATAAATATCCTATTTTCCAGTATCTTATTGAATAGTTCATGCTTTTCCTGTGACCACCAATACCCACTGTGTTATAATTCAAGTTTCTGTAAATGTGTGATTTGCCTCTGGGCTCTCTAGGGGTATCTATGCCCGCATACCTACCCCATTGTCATAAACCCTATAGCTTTATAATAAACCTTGATTGCTGATAAGGAAAATCTCTCTACCCTATTCTTTTTCTTCAGAATGTCTTCTTCTTCTTCTTTTTTTTTTTTTATTGAGACAGGGCCTCGCTTTATCATCCAGCCTGGATTGCAGTGGTATGAAATGAACTCGGCTCACTGCAGCCTGAACCTCCCTGGCTTAAGAGATCCTCCCACTGCAGCCTCCCAAGTACCTGGGACTACAGGTGCCCACCACCAGGCCCAGCTAATTTTTGTAGTTTTTGTAGAGATGGGGTTTTACCATGTTGCTCAGGCTGGTCTTGAACTCCTGACCTCAGGAGATCTGTCAGCCTCAACCTCCCAAAGTGCTAGGACTACAGGCATGAGCCACCATGCCTGGCTTCTATCTTCTCTATCCTTGAGCCTTTGAGTTCCTTCATACGTTTAAGAAAATTGATTTGTCAGTTTTCTCAAAAAATCCTGATGGGATTTTGGTGGAGTTGCATTGTATCCATAGATCAATCTGGGGAGAACTAACTACTATGCTGAATCCACAAACATAGTATATCCCTTCATTTACTTAAGTGTTCTTTAACGACTATCAGTAAAGTTTGGTAATTGTTTCCAAACTGGTCCTAGTCAACTTTTGTTAAACTTATTTTTAAATATCTTACGTATTTTTAATGCCATTGTAAATGATGCTTTTTTAAAAATTACATTTTCTTGTGTGTTGCTGGTATTTAGAAATATAATTGACTTATGTATCTTATCCAGCCACCTTGCTAAGCTCTAATTATCTCATATTTTTCTTTAGACTCATCTGCGGGCAATGACGTCTGTGAATAGTAAACTTTTGTTTTCTTCTTTTTCAATCCATTTTTTTTCATCTTATCTTACTGCACTGGCTAGGACTTCCAGAATTATGTTACATAAAAGTTAATATAGTGAACATTTTTGTCTGGTTCCTGATTTTAAAAGGAAAATCTTTCAACTGTTGCCCATTAAGTAGTAGGTTTGCTATAGTTTTTTTTGTTGTTGTTTGGACAGGCTGTCACTCTGTCACCCAGGCTGGAAGACAGTGATGCTATCATGGTTCACTATGGCCTTGACCTCCGGGCTTCAAGTGATCATCCCACTTCAGCCTCTTGAGTAGCTGGGAGTACAGACATGCACCATCTTGCCTGGCTAATTTTTAAACTTTTTTAGAGAGACGGGTCTCACTATGTTGCCCCGGCTGGTCTCAAACTCCTAGCCTCAAGCAATCCTGCTGCCTCAGCCTCCCAAAATGCTGGGATTACAGGTATGAGCCACCATACCCAGCCTATACATTTTTTATGGATACCCCCACTTATGCCTAGTGTTCCATTATTGGAACCCTAAGCATGTGGGGGTTATTTATGTCCTACTGCTCAAGGTCATCACCAAGGTCTGATTGCAAAAATTCAAAAAATTGCACCCTCAGGCATAAATGGGTTAAAGGAGCTCGTTTCTATCCCTATTTTGCTAAGAATATTAACATAGGTGTTTTATATTAGTATCTTTTTTTTCTTTTTTTTTAACCAGAGATTGCGGGGGGGGGTCTCACTATGTTGCTCAGGCTGGTCTCGAACTCCTGGACTCAGGCAATCCTCCTGTCTTGGCTAGTATTAAGTTTTATCAAATGCTTTTTCTGTAATCATTGAGGTAATTTTTTCATTTAATCTATATATTAAATGTCACTTACAGGTTTTCTCATGTAAACTACCCTTGCATTTCTGGGAAAAACTCAGCTTGGTATTTGTGTCAATCAGGATTTATTTGCAGGGAATAGAAACTTTCTAGTTATTTAAAATAGAAGTAGGATTCTTAGTTACACATGACCGAAAAGCGCAACTCAAATGGGATTAAAGACTACAATGGAAAAATATGAATTTGCTAATTATAGGGCACAAGATTTTATAGATGTTCAATAAATCAAGCTTGTTAATTGTATTATTCAAATATTCTATATCTTCACTGATTTTTGCCTAGTCAACCTATTAATACTTGAGAAGAATGTGTGTTCTATCTACCACAATGGTGGTTTATATCTATTTCTCTCTAGAGTTCTATTGCTTTCTTATTTAAGACTGTTTTATTAGATGCATATAATGTATTTATTTATTTATTTTATTTAGTGGGTACAAGTGCAGATTTCTCACATGCATATATCAATGTGGTAAAGTCTGGACTTTCAGTGTACCCATGTAGGTACATATAATTTAGAATTGTTATATCTTCCTACTGAATTGAACCCTTGATCATTATTTATTAATCCTCTCTATCCTTAATAATGCTTTTTGTGGCCAGGCACAGTGGTTCATGCCTGTAATCCCAGCATTTTGGGAGACTGAGGCGGGTGGATCACCTGAGGTCTGGAGTTTGAGACCAGCCTGGCCAACATGGTGAAACCCCACCTCTACTAAAAATAAAAAATTAGCCAGATGTGGTGGCGCGTGCCTGTAGTCTCAGCTACTCAGGAGGCTGACACAGGAGAATTGCTTGAACCAGGAGGAGGTTGTAGTGAGCCGAGATCGCGCCACTGCACCCCAGCCTGGGTGACACAGTGAGACTCCGTCCCCCCCAAAAAAACATATATATATATATGATGCTTTTTGTATTTAGTTCTATTTTGTCTGATATTAATATAGCTATAAAATTTTATAGATATAAAATTTTATTTTGGCTAGTCTTTACCAAATATGCCTTTTTCTATCCCTTTTATTTTCAGCCTTTCCATGTCTTTAAATTTTAGGTGAATTTTTAAAAAATAGACTATAGCTAGATTGGGGCCAAGACCAAAGAATGGATGTTTGTCATTTTTTGTCTGCCCAACATCCAACTACCCTTCATGTTAGGGGAAATCTTTTTTTTCTTTTTTTTTTCTTTTTTTAATTTTGTGTGACGAAGTCTCTTTCTGTTGCCCAGGCTGGAGTGCAGAGACGCGATCTCAGCTCACTGCAACCTCCACCTCTCAGGTTCAAGTGATCTTCCTACCTCAGCATCCCAAGTGTCTGGAATTATAGGTGTGCACCACTACGCCCAGCTAATTTTTGTATTTTCAGTAGAGATGGGCTTTCACTATGTTGACTAGGCTGGTCTTGAACTCCTGACCTCAAGTGATCCACCTGCCTCGACCTCCCAAAGTGTTGGGATGATTACAGGCGTGAGCCACTGCACCCGGCCATGAAGAAATCTTTCTTTACATGAATCTGTCAGAAACAATTCCCACTGCGGAGGCCTAGAGAAATCAAATATTCCCTCTTCCACCCTCTGGCAGCCAAGGTGTTAGTGCATGACTCAGCCTTGACCAGTCGGATGCTCTAGCCAGAGACTAGACTATTGAGTGACACAAAGATGACACAATTTATAATTCAGCCATGCCAGAGGCAGCAGTATCCAATGACAGTAGCAGCAGTGCTCGGCAACAGCAGTGTCCGGTGGTGGCAATGTTTAATGCCAGCATTGCCCTAACCAGACTTTTCCTGTGCTCTCCCTGGCTATGGTTCCTGATGGCTGGCTTCTCTTGATTTCTGTCTGTTTATAAGACTAGTTCTCTTTCTGAGAGCTATCTGACCTCTTTACAATAAATATATTTTCTGTTTAACGGAGAATCCATTCCTGTTACTTGCAAACAAGAATGTGTTCTTTTTTCCTCTGGAAAGGAGCAGGAGAGGTGATAGGTAGGGGGAATATGTGAGGTTTGAATTTGCTGGAGCCATTCTTGATACCGTAAGGGAAGCCAAACTGGGGATTAAATCAACATAGAAGAAAGGCAGGGTTAAGAAAAGCCATAGACATATAAAGGCAGAACCCTGATACTTTGAATCACTGGATTCAGCCATAGCTAAAGGTAGTCTCACTCTGGACTTTTTGGCCATATGAGTCAATAAATTCCATTTTATTTTTAAGTCTCATGTGAGTGGGCTTTTCTGTCACTCACAACCAAAAGCATCCTACCTGATACCTTTCTGTTCTGCCTGTGAAAAGGAATCCCTCACTTAATTCTGCAAACAGGCTTTCAGCTGCTATTCTACTTCTCTTCTTTCTTTCCTAGTTGAACTTCTCATAAATGATTTAAAATCTTAGTGTCTTTATTTCCTCACTGCCCTTTGCTGCTTTATCCACTAAAATCTGGATTCCTTCTTTACTACTATAACACTATTTCCTTTTAGATCACCAGTAGTCTCCTCCTGTCTTAATTCAGTGCCAACACCATATCTCAAAGTCATTCATTCATTCAATAAAGTTTTACATACCCACTTTAGAAACATATAGGGCTACATTCATTCACTGAACAAATATTTATTGAACATCTAATATATCCCAGACTTTTAGGATAAACAAATTCTATATGATCCCTACTCTCATAAAGGATTACAATTTTATCAGCCAGTACAGACTAAAGTAATATAATAAATTATAGTGAATATTACTGAAAGATCTCCCTAGAAAATTTATATTTAAGCAAAGCCTAGAAGTTGAATATAGAGGGAAGAGAATAACACAAAGAGAATGTTAAAGGAAAAGGCTTGAAGGCAAAGGGGAAGAGAGGGGCATGCAAAATTCATGGAACTGTGAGAAGCCCACTATTGCCAGGTTAGAAAGTACAAGGGACAGAGAGGTAAGAAATAAGGTTAGAATAAATTGTCAAGAGCCTTGGAGCCCCATTAAGACAGTGGGAAGCTGAAAACAGATTTTGATCAGATGACTGATCAATTTGCATTTATTAAAGATCACTTTGTAGTTTGGAGGGGAATAAGAGTGTTTTCAGGAAATCAGAGTGTATTTACAGGAGGCTGGCATTTGATGGCCTGGAGTACAGAGGTGGCTGGAAAGAAACAGAGAAGAAAATTTATGTGAGAAATATTTTGGAAATAGGCCCAAAAGAATTTTTTTTTTTTTTTTTTTTTTTTTTTTGGAACAGGGTCTCACTGTCACCCAGGCTGGAGTGCAGTGGCACAATATTGGCTCACTGCAATCTCTACTTCCCAGGGTCAAGTGATTCTCCAGCATCAGCCTCCCAAGCAGCTGGGTCTTTAGGCATAAGCCACCACACCGGCTAACTTTTGTATGGTTTGTAGAAATGGGGTTTCTCCATGTTGCCTAGGCTGGTCTCAAACTCCAAGCTCAAGCGATCCACCTGCCTCAGCCTCCCAAGTGCTGGGATTACAGGCATGAGCCACCACAGGCCAGCCTCCAAAAGGATATTAATAGATACAGGGAGTGAGAAATCACTGCAATTTTGAATGCAAAAATGCATATGACCTTGTTCTGAAAGAGCACTATAGAAAGGACAAGATACATAATTTGATATATCTATAAATAATATATATATACACCCAAAGGGTGGTACAGATATTTACCAATATTTCCATACTTTTTAGCCATTGGGAGGAACTCTGGACCACTTTTCTCTTATCCTAGGTCTTAGGACAACTTCCTTGCAATTCTCTGGCAAGGTACAACTCTGTACCATAATGACCACAACTCATGATATTGTTTCACAGAGCAGTTTAGCTCTGCATCATCCCAATTAACTCTTTACCAAACAAGATTTTAGCTTTGCTTGTGTGTAACCAAAACACCCATTAAACCACTTTTCAAAACAAATCTATTGGCTTTTTTCTATTTAAGAGACGTGGTCTTGCTTTGTTGCCCAGGCTAGCCTTAAACTCCTGGGCTCAAGCAATCCTCCCAAGAAGCTAGCACTATAGATGTGGGGGGGTTTTTTTTGTCTTTCTAGGATGATGTTCAGGGCACTTTCTCTCATGATGTGCTTTTTATAGGTTTCTCAGAAATTCCCCCATTAAGGTTATTTATCTGCAGATGCCTCAGAGTCAATCTCCTTCTTCCGATTGGTCTTTACAATGCTGAGTCTAATATATTTACCTCTAGCCACATTCTGTTAAAGTAACTTCATCCTAAGTTGAATTCCACCTAAGAGGAAGCCCTCTTGGGTGGAATCTTCTTTTATATGACCTCAGACTGGACCCTATCTGTGGAGTCCATATCTGGCCCTCAAGATTTAAAAAATCCCCCTTACTGGCCGGGCGTGGTGGCTCAAGCTTGTAATCCCAGCACGTTGGGAGGTCAAGGCGGGAGGAGCACAAGGTCAAGAGATGGAGACCATCCTGGCCAACATGGCAAAACCCCGTCTCTACTAAAAATACAAAAATTAGCTGGGCGTGGTGGTGCCCGCCTGTAGTCCCAGCTACTCAGGAGACTGAGGCAGAAGAATTGCTCGAACCCAGGAGGCAGAGGTTGCAGTGAGCTGAGATCGCGCCACTGCACTTCAGCCTGGCCACAGAGCAAGATTCTGTCTCAAAAAAAAAAAAAAAAGAAAGAAAGAAAGGCAGGGCGGGGGGGGCCCGGGCACGGTGGCTCACACCTGTAATCCCAACACTCTGGGAAGCCCAGGCGGGCGGATCACGAGGTCAGGAGACCGAGACCATCCTGGGTAACACAGTGAAACCCTGTCTCTACTAAAAATACAAAAAATATATATATATATATTAGCTGGGCGTGGTGGCAGGCGCCTGTTGTCCCAGCTACTTGGGGGGCTGAGGCAGGAGAATGGCATGAACCCGGGAGGGGGAGCTTGCAGTGAGCTGAGATCACGCCACTGCACTCCAGCCTGGGCGACAGAGCAAGACTCCGTCTCAAATAAATAAAAAAATAAATAAATAAACAAACAAACAATAATAAACTCCAAAAAGTCCAAGCATGGTGGCTCACGCCTGTAATCCCAGTGCCTTGGGAGGGCTAGGTGAGAGGATCACTTGAGGCCAGAACTTCAGCCTGGGTAACATAGCAAGACCCCCATCTCTACAAATTTTTTAAAAAAATTTTAGCCAGGCATCTTATGCCTATAGTCCTAGCTACTTGGGAAGCTGAAGCAAGAGGATCACTTGTGCCCAGGAGTTCAAGGCTGCAGTGAGGCATAATTGCACCACTACACTCCAGCCTGGGTAACACAGTGAGACTCTATCTGTATTTTTAAAAATTTAAAAATTTAAAAATTCCAAATAGATCAGGGATCTAAATGGAAAAGAATGAAACCATACAAATAGTAAAAAAAGAACATGGGTGCATTCTATAGACTGAATGTGGAGAAAATTTTTCTAATAATGACTCAAAATTCAGAGGTAATAAAAGACAAAAATAAATTTCATTATGTTAAATAAAAATTTTTTGCATGACAAAAATATGCACCACAAACAAAAACAAAACATGGCCTGATGCAGTGGCTCATGCCTGTAATCCCAACACTTTGGGAGGCCAAGGTGGGCAGATTACTTGAGGTCAGGAGTTGAGACCAGCCTGACCAACATGATGAAACCTGTCTCTACTAAAAATACAAAACACCAGCCAGGTGTGATAGTGAGACATGAAGCTATCTGGACTTCCTGGGTGGAGTGGGGACTTGGAGAACTTTTCTGTCTAGCTAAAAGATTGTAAACACACCAATCAGTGCTCTCTGTCTAGCTAAAGATCTGTAAACGCACCAATCAGCACTCTGTAAAAACGGACCAATCAGCACTCTGTAAAATGGACCAATCAGTGCTCTGTAAAATGGACCAATCAGCAGGACACGGGCAGGGCCAAATAAGGGAATAAAAGCTGGCCGCCCGAGCCAGCAGCGGCAACCCGTTCGGGTCCCCTTCCACTGTGTGGAGGCTGTATTCTTTTGCTTTTCTCAATAAATCTTCGTGCTGCTCAGTCTTTGGGTCTGCACTACCTTTATGAGTTGTAACACTCACTGTGAAGGTCTGCAGCTTCACTCCTGAAGTCAGTGAGACCACGAACCCACCGAGAGGAACGAACAACTCCGGACTGCCACCTTTAAGAGCTGAAACACTCACTGCGAAGGTCTGCGGCTTCACTCCTAAAGTCAAGCAAGACCACAAACCCACTGGAAGGAAGAAACTCCAGACGCATCTGAACACTGGAAGGAACAAACTTTGGACACACCATCTTTAAGAACTGTAACACTCACCGTGAGGGTCTGCAGCTTCAGTCTTGAAGTCAGTGAGACCAAGAACTCACTGGACGGAACCAATTCTCGACACAATGGTAGGCACCTGTAATCCCAGCTACTTGGGAAGCTGAGGCTGGAGAATCACTTGAACCCGGGAGGTGGAGGTTACAGTCAGCTGAGATTGCTCCACTGCATTCCAGCCTGGGCCACAGAGCAAGACTTTCTCAAAAAACAAACAAACAAAACCCCTGACGAATAGTGAGAAAACATTTGCAATATATATTATATATGAAGGGGTAATATCCCTAGTGTATAAACAATATTTAAAAATCGAGGGGAGAAGGAGACCACACATTCAATAGAAAAAAAGACAAAATACATGAACAGACCATTTACATAAAATATATAACTGTTAAAAAAACAATTCGAGACTGGGCATGGTGGCTCACGCCTGTAATCCAAAGTGGGAGGATCACTTAAGTCCAGGAGTTCGAGACCAGCTTGGGCAAAATGGTGAGATCTTGTCTCTACATAAAAATAAATTAGCTGCACATGGTGGCATGCACCTGTAGTCCCAGCTCCTTGGGAGGCTGAGGCAGGAGGATCCCTTGAGCCCAGGAGGTTGAGGCTGCAGTGAGCCACGATCATGCCACTGCACTCCAGCCTGGGTGACAGAGTGAGACCCTGTCTCAGAAAAACACAAACAGAAAGAATGAAAACAATCCCACTTAAGATAACAAAAGAATAAAATAGGAATACATTTAAGAAAAGCAATGCAAAATGTATTCTTTGCAAGCTACAAAACATTGTTGAAAGAAATTGAAAAGACTTAAGCAAATGGAAAGATACACCATGTTCACGGATCAGAAGACTTAACATTGTTAAGATGCCAGTATTCTCCAAATTGCTCTATAGATATAAGACACACAATCTGTATCAGAATCCCATCTGATTTGTTTATAAAAACTGACAAGCCGATTCTGAAATTCATATGGAAACTCAGGGACTCTGAATAACCAAACACTCTTGAAAATGAAGAAAGGTGGGGTGCTCACATGTCATGATTTCAAAACACTACAAAGCTACAGTAATTAAGACAGTATGATATTGGTGTAAGGTTAGATATACAGATAAACAGAATAGAATTGAGAGTCTAGAAATGTATCTGTGACCAAGCAATTTTCAACCAGGGTGTCAAGAACATTCAATGGGGCTGGGAGCAGTGGTTCATGCCTGTAATCCTCAGTACTTTGGGAGGCCAAGGCGGGCAGATCATGAGGTCAGGAGATCAAGACCATCCTGGCTAACACAGTGAAACCGTGTGTCTACTTAAAATACAAAAAAAAAAAAAATTCGCTGGGCATGGTGGCGGGCACCTGTAGTCCCAGCTACTTGGGAGGCTGAGGCAGGAGAATGGCGTGAACCTGGGAGGTGGAGCTTGCAGTGAGCCAAGATTGTGCTACTGCACTCCAGCACTCCAGCCTGGGCGACAGAGTGAGATTCCATCAAAAAAAAAAAAAAAAAAAAAAGGGAAATAATAGTCTTTTTAATAAATAATGCTAGAGGCTGAGCACAGTGGCTCACTCCTGTAATCCCAGCACTTTGGGAGGCTGAGGCAGGCGGATTACCTGAGATCAGGAGTTAAAGATTAGCCTGGCCAACATGGTGAAACTCCGTCTCTACTAAAAATACAAAAATTTGGCTGGGCGCGGTGGCTCACGCCTGTAATCCCAGCACTTTGGGAGGCAGAGGCAGGCAGATCACAAGGTCAGGATATTGAGACCATCCTGGATAACACAGTGAAACCCCGTCTCTACTAAAAATATTTTTAAAAAACATTAGCCAGGCGTGGTGGTGGGTGCCTGTAGTCCCAGCTACTTGGGAGGCTGAAGCAGGAGAATGGCATGAACCCGGGAGGCGGAGCTTGCAGTGAGCTGAGATTGGGCCACTGCACTCAAGCCTGGGCAACAGAGAGAGACTGCCTCAAAAAAAAAAAAAAATTTGCTGGGCATGGTGGCACACGCCTGTAATCTCAGCTACTTGGGAGGCTAAGGCAGGAGAATTGCTTGAGCCCGGGAGACAGAGGTTGCAGTAAACCAAGATCGTGCCACTGCATTCCAGCCTGGCCAACGGAAATGAATGAGATTCATCACCTGTAGGAGGTAGGTAGGAATGGGGTGGAAAGGATGAGATGTGGGTGAAATGGAATGGAAAGAATGGTCGAGGAGGGGTGATACTTCTTTGAGTGTAATTTTTGTATAGTTCTGGTAGCTATGTTAATATTTCACATACTCAAAAAATAAATGCAATAATAGTAGGGGCAAAAACTCTAAAAGTGGAATATAAACAAGACAAAATGACAAAAAAGCAGACCACTATGTCCCATAAACTGCA
Organism: Pan troglodytes; assembly: GCF_028858775.2. NCBI lineage: Eukaryota > Metazoa > Chordata > Mammalia > Primates > Hominidae > Pan > Pan troglodytes. The sequence continues at coordinate 98,312,352 of NC_072398.2, read as the reverse complement.
GGGAACATATATCAAGCTTGAAGGGAAAGTAGTCACCTTTGGTATTTTCCCTCTGTACACCTTTCTCCTACAGAGTACAGAGGGAAAATACCAACATTCCAGCAACTTTCCCCAAGAAAACCTATTGCCTCTTTACTCTCAACCCTTTTTATCCCCTCAAGGTGAATACTGAACTAAATATTTCAAAAATTGTCTAGCTACTTGCTCTGCAATGCCTGGTTATCAGATCCCTCTTTGGAACATAGGGCTCCTGCTATCTATTGTTTTATTTTGGCCTAAATTTATAGCACAGCTGTAATTGAAACAGAAATAGTCTCCTTTTAATAACCTGATGCGTCTGTTCTGCCAGTCCCTATGTTTTGTTTTGAAAATCTGATCATTCTGTAACAACAACATATTTTATTAAAAATCACCCTTCTGTTAAGTGATGGGGCTTTTTCTTCTCTTTTTATTGAGGGGTGGGGGTTGCGTATATAATTTTATCATAAGTACTTTTGTGCATGATTTGTCCCTCCCGCTTCCCACCCCTGCGGTCCTCTTAAGAGAGGCCAACAGCCTTTCCCTGCCTTGGATTCTGAAGTGTTCCTGTTTGTCTTAACCTAGCCCTGGCCAGACGTTCTCTTTGATTTTTAACTTTTTTTTAATTAAAAGATACCAGTATGAGATGAAAAAATAAAATTAAATTAAAAATAAAAATCACCCTTCTGGCCAGACATGGTGGCTCACGCCTGTAATCCCAGCACTTTGGGAGGCTGAGGCAGGTGGATCAGGAGGTCAGGAGTTCAAGACCAGCCTGGCCAACATAGTGACACCCCGTCGCTACTGAAAATACAAAAAAATTGCTGGAATGGTGGTGGGCGCCTGTAATCCCAGCTGCTCAGGAGGCTGAGGCAGGAGAATCGCTTGAACCTGGGAGGCAGAGGTTGCAGTGAGCAGAGATTGCGCCATTTTTGCACTCCAGCCTGAGCGACAGTGTGAAACTCCGTCTCAAAAAAAAAAAAATTGCCTTTATGGAGAGAGTGGGATGTCCGGCTTCAGAGTGGTAACCTACGTTGCACCAGTGATGAAAAAGAGAATTAAATATGGGTGATGTTGAGAAAGGCAAGAAGATTTTTGTTCAGAAGTGTGCCCAGTGTCACACCGTGGAAAAGGGAGGCAAGCACAAGACTGGGCCTAATCTCCATGGTCTCTTCAGGCAGAAGACAGGTCAGGCTGTTGGATTCTCTTACACAGATGCCAATAAGAACAAAGGCATCATCTGGGGAGAGGATACGCTGATGGAGTATTTGGAAAATCCCAAGAAGTACATCCCTGGAACAAAAATGATCTTTGCCGGCATTAAAAAGAAGGCAGAAAAGGCCGACTTGACAGCTTATCTCAAAAAAGCTACTAATGACAAAACAAATGTCTCATGAATTTTTTATGTGTACCATACTTTAATAGAGCTTATACACCAGAATTCAGATCATGAATGACTGACAGAATATTTTGTCGGACAGTCCTGATTTAAAACTAAGACTGGCTTGTGGTTAAATGAATATGTTCAGTTTTTGAATTTTAATAGTAATTCCAATTCAGTAAATGCTATCACTGTTTACCCCTTCTAAAGATATGATTAGACTTTGTTAGTAATATTAAACTTTTCACAAAGATGGTGAGTACCATCTTCAAACTTACTGGAGATTGGTTTTATATTTAGATTTATATAACTGGTTATGTGAATATATTTGAATACTGGAGAAATTCCTTCACTGTCTCAGAACCAAGCAAGATTCACCTGTGTTTTGTGTCCATAAAGGCAAGGGTTGAAGATAAATAAGGTAGTAATGTCTACTTTATATTTCTGGCCTTAACTATGCCAATCTAATTAGAATTCCCTGTATTTAAAATGGTTCCTTTTACTTATTGAAAGACATTTTAGTGTGTTTTATGTGTAATATCAAAGATTATTTAGCATTTCTCACATTTTATAAATGATCTATAAGGTCACATGCTTTTAAAATAGTAGCAAGTTAAACTTCACTCTTGAATGTTTGTCAAACTAAGTTATAATTTAGGATAGTCTTTAAACAGCCATTCAGAAACATAAAACTGTAGAACTGCTATGTATTTGTGATTGGGAATGATGCTTTTGCCAACTTAAAAGGATTAAAGTAGAGGAGATATACACAAATTTTAAAATTATGTGTGATCATAAGACAAGATAATTAAAAAGAAAACCACACACACACACACACACAAATCACCCTTCATAAGGAACTTGCAAAATCTGCCAATTCTTTTTTTTTTTTTTTTTTAAGGCCGAGTTTCATTCTGTTACCCAGGCTGGAGTGCAAGGGTGTAATTTTGGCTCACTGCAACTTCTACCTCCCGGATTCAAGTCATTCTCCTGCATCAGCCTCCCAAGTAGCTGGGACTACAGGCACACGCCACCATGCCCAGCTAGTTTTTGTATTTTTAGTAGAGATGGGGTTTCACCATGTTGGCCAGGCTGGTCTCGGACTCCTGACCTCAGGTGATCCCCCCCAACCTCGGCCTCCCAAAGTGCTGGGATTATAGGCGTGAGCCGTGGCACCTGGCCTTATCTGCCCATTCCATCTGCACATCTGGGAGGAGTCCAGGGGGTGGCATGAAAACCCAGTGTAAAAGATATGAGTGCAACTTACCCTGTTGCCCCAGAATTGTGGTCAAGTCTTATTGAAGGCACAATACTACTTATAATCTAAAGAAAGCTGCAACAATTGGAGCCAGAACCTCTTCCAAATCTCATGAGAAGATGGCGTAGTCAATCGTATCTCCACCAACTCCCACCCCCTTGTCCCACCACAGTATATATAAAGAATGAGGCCGGGCGCAGTGGCTCACGCCTGTAATCCCAGCACTTTGGGAGGCCGAGACGGGCAGATCACAAGGTCAGGATATCGAGACCATCCTGGCTAACACGGTGAAACCCCATCTTTACTAAAAATACAAAAAATTAGCCGGGTGTGGTGGCAGGCACCTGTAGTCCCAGCTGCTCGGGAGGCTGAGGCAGGAGAATGGCGTGAACCCGGGAGGCGGAGCTTGCAGTGAGCTGAGATCACACCACTGCACTCCAGGCTGGGCGACAGAGCGAGACTCCATCTCAAAAAAAAAAGAAGGATGAACTGGGGCCGGGTGTGGTGGCTCATGCCTATAATCCCAGCACTTTGGGAAGCTGAGGTGGGCAGAGGGTTGCTTGAGCCCAGGAGTTTGAAACCAGCCTGGGCATCATAGTAAGGCCTCGTCTCTACAAAAAATTTAAAAATCAGCCAAGTATGGTGGTGGGCACCTGTAGTCACAGCTATCCGGGAGGCTGAGGCAGGAGGATCACTTGAGCCCAGGAGGTTGAGGCTGCATTGAGCTATGACCATGCCACTGCACTCCAGCCTGGGTGACAGAGTGAGACCCTATCTCAAAAACAACAACAACAAAAACAAAAAGAATGAACTGGGAGGGCAACTGGGAATTCTCATTATTGGCATTATGGGATGTACAAAATTTGTGATGAGAAGCAAAGATAAAAGTACTTCCCCTTCCTCCCAAAGCCAAAGATGAGGGCATGCCAAGAGACACATTGGTACAATTGGTGACACCAGCAAGGAGAGACTAACAGCATTTCATTCCCTAGATAGATGCTTTAAACTGTAGAACCTGCCAAACCACTCTGGTCAGGTTGGAGTAAAGCATGGTGTGAGTTTTTAACCTGTGCAAACATAAAAAAATCATGTCAATTTCTTGGCTACAGAGTTCTGAAAGTGGAAGGCCCACTGGAATAATCTGTGCTGGCAGGGTTTATAGGTACCTTGGCAGAGTATGCCTAGGAAGAAAATGTGGCCAATCCCCCCAACCCATCACAGTCTGGCCACTCCCCTTGAAGGACTTCAGGTGTCTCCGAAGGAGCAGGAGCAGTGGGAGGTGCCAGGAGACCACTGTACCAAGCCATGTGATATCCAACGTGAGTTTAGGTTGGGAGAATAGAGGATAAGCAGCACCATTTGAAGGGGTCTTCAATGACAGAAAAGTCCAGAATGAAGAGAAACGCTACTCAAAAAACTACAAACATCCTTCACTCTGAAACCACCAGATCTAACCAGAGTAAGACCAGGTCACCTACTCACAGTTGGCCACAGCTGATTCATTAAATAGAGAAACACTTCACATTTTCCCCTTCCTTTCTTCCTGATCCTGTACAATGCAGAAGAAGAAGCCTGAAAAGGGAGAAGAGCTATAGAACTCTAAATCCTCTATAAGATTAGGAATTTAAAACTGAACTAAGGTTTTACAAAAACCAGCTTTATTAAGATATAATTCACATACAATTCAACCATTTCAAATGTACAATTGAATGGTTTTTAGCACATTCACAGAAATGTTTAACCATTACCACAGTTGTAGAACATTTTTATCACCTCCAAAAGAAAACCTGTATCATTTAACTTTCACCCCCTCAACCCCCACCTCCAGCTCTAAGCAACCACTAATCTGTCTCTATAGATTTCTCTATTCTAGACTTAACATGTGAATGGAATTATATAATATGCTGGGGGCGTTTGTGACTTGTTTCTTTCACTCAGCTTAATGCTTTAAGTTTCATCCAAGTAGTATGTACTTCCTTTTTACGGCCAATAATAGTCTATTGTGTAGACATACCACACTTTGCTTATCCATTTATAAGTTGATGGACGTTTGAGTTGTTTCTACCTTTTGGCTATGATGAATAATGCTGCTACAAACATTCTTGTATAAGTTTTTGTGTGGTCACATGTTTTCATTTCTCCTGGGGACAGCCATAGGAGTGGAATTGCTGGGTCATATGGTGGCTTTTTTTTTTTTTTTTTTTTTTTGAGACGGAGTCTCGCACTCTCACCCAGGCTGGAGTGCAGTGGTGCAATCTTGGCTCACCGCAAGCTCCGCCTCCCGGGTTCACGCCATTCTCCTGCCTCAGCCTCCTGAGTAGCTGGGACTACAGGCGCCTGCCACCACACCCGGCTAATTTTTTGTATTCTTAGTAGAGATGGGGTTTCACCCTGTTAGCCAGGATGGTCTTGATCTCCTAACCTTGTGATCCACCCGCCTTGGCCTCCCAAAGTGCTGGGATTACAGGCGTGAGCCACCGTGCCCAGCCAGCTTTTTTTTTTTTTAGACAGTGTCTCACTCTGTCACTCAGGCTGGAGTATAGTGGCATGATCAAAGCTCACTGCAGCCTCCCAGGCTCAGGTGATCCTCCCGCCTCTGCCCCCCAAGTAGCTGGGATTACAGGTGTGCGCCATCACATTCAACTAATTTTTGTATTTTCTGTAGAGAGGAAGGTTTGCCATGTTGCCCAGGCTGGTCTTGAACTCCTGGGCTAAAGTGATCCTCCACCCACCTTGGCTGCCCAAAGTGCTGGGATTATAGGCGTGAGCCACCATACCTGGCCAGTAACTCTTATGTTTCATAATTTTAGGAACTTCCAGACTGTTTTCCAAAGTAACTTCGCCACTTTACATTCCCACCAACCATCAATGAGGGTTTCAATTACTTTATACCTTTGTCAACACTTAATCTGACTTGATTCTAGTCATCCTAGTGGGTGTGAAGTGGTATCTCAAAGTTTTGATTTCCATTTCCCTGATGACTAATTATGTTGACCATTTAAAAAATGTGTTTATTGGCCATTTGCATATCTTCCTTATGCAGAAAAAGAAATTTCTATTCATATCCTTTGCCTAATTTTTAATTGAGTTGTCTTTTCATTGTTTCGTTGTAACTTTGGTTATCAGGTCTCTCTCCGTCACCCAGGCTGGAGTACAGTGGTGCGATCATAGCTCACTATAACCCTGAACTCCTGGGCTCAAAGGATCCTTCTGCCTCAGCCTCTCCAGTAGCTAGGACCACACACATATGCCACACACCTAGCTAATTAAAAAAAAAAAAAAATTAAGAAACAAGGTATCTCCTTACTACCCAGGCTGGTCTCAAACTCCTGACCTCAAGTGATCCTCCCACCTCATCCTCCCAAAGTGCTGGTCAGGCATAAGCCACCGTGCCCAGCCCATTTTCTTGATAATAATCTTCTTAAAGTACAAAAGTTGGCTGGGCGCAGTGGGTCATGCCTGTAATCCCAGCACTTTGGGAGGCCAAGGCGGGCAGATCACCTGAGGTCAGGAGTTCGAGACCAGCCTGGCCAACATGGTGAAACCCGACTCTACTAAAAATACAAAACGTAGCCGGGCATGGTGGGGGCGCCTATAATCCCAGCTACTCGGGAGGGTGAGGCAGGAGAATCGCTTGAACCTGGGAGGCGGAGGTTGCAGTGAGCCGAGATCACGCCATTGCCCTCCAGCCTGGGCGACAGAGCAAGACTCCTTCTCAAAAAAAAAAAAAAAAAAAAAAGTACAAAAGTGTTGACCAGGCACAGTAGCTCATACAATCCTAACACTTTGGGAGGCTAAGGAGGGCAGATCTCTTGAGCCCAGGAGTTTGAGACCAGCCTGGGCAACATGGTGAAACTCCATCTCTACCAAAACAAACAAACAAAAAACAATTAGCCAGGCATGATGACGTGCACCTGTAGTCCCAGCTACTTGGAAGGTTGAGATGGGAGGATCAATTTAGCCTGGGAGGTCGAGGCTGCAGTGACCCCAGACGGCACCATAGCACTCCAGCCTGGGTGACAAAGTGAGACCCTGTCTCAAAGAAAAAAGTTTTAAATTTTGATGAAGTCCAGTTTCTCTCTCTTTTGTTGCTCGTAATTTTGCTGTCATATGTAAGAATCCTTACATTTAGGTCTTTGATCCATTTTAAGTTTATCTTTGTATGTGGTGTGAAATTGTTACCAAAACACCAGGAGTTCGGTCTAGGTCCTGCTGCTCACCACACAGAAAGATGAGCAATACCTGCCACTGAGATGACAGGTATTGCCAAAGAAGAAGGCTTTACTCAGGTGCTGCAGCAGAGGAAACCAGAACTCAGTCACAAATCCATCTCCCTGACCAACTAAAATTAGAGGTTTATATAGCAAGGAAGAAATGTAACAATGTGTAGGAAAACAGGAACTCAGGAGGCCAAGAAAGCACTTGTGACCAATGAGGGGTCTTGCACTTCATTGTCAGGATGGGATGATCTGGTTGAGTTTCAGTTCCTTGATACTTTTTTTGAGAGGTCTGGTGGCCCTTTCCTGAAGAAGGAACTCAACATAAAACAAATGTAAGTTTTAAGCTTTAAGACCAGAAGGTCAATTTCTTTTTCTTTTTTCTGTTTTTTTTTTTTTTTGAGACGGGTCTCCATCTGTCACCCAGGCTGGAGTGCAGTGGCATGATCTCAGCTCACTGCCACCTCTGCCTCCCAGGTTCGAGCAATTTTCCTGCCTCAGTCTCCTGAGTAGCTGGGATTACAGGTGTGTGCTACCACACCCAGCTAATTTTTATATTTTTAGTAGACATGGGGTTTCGCCATGTTGGCCAGGCTGGTCTCAAACTCCTGACCTCAGGTGATCCGCCCTCCTCGGCCTCCCAAAATGCTGGTATTATAGGCGTGAGCCACCACGCCCAGCAAGAAGGGTCAATTTCTGTTGAAACAAAAAAAACTATGGGACTGTTGGGTTCATTTCAAAATAAGGGTCTAACTTAATTCTTTTGCATGTGGCTATCCAGTTGTCCCAGCACCATTTGTTTTCTTTCCTCACTGAATTTTCTTGGTACCCTAGTTAAAAATTACTTGGTCATAGATACATGGGTTTATTTCTGGACTCTCAATTTTTTTTTTTTTTTTTGAGACAGAGTCTCACTCTGTCGCCCAGGCTCGAGTGCAGTAGCATGCTCTCGGCTCACTGCAACCTTTGCCTCCTGGTTTCAAGTGATTCTCCTGCCTCAGCCTCCCAAGTAGCTGGGGCTACAGGCATGCATCACCATGCCTGGCTAATTTTTGTATTTTTTTTTATTTTTTGAGACAGAGTCTCGCTCTATCACCCAGGCTGGAGTGCAGTGGCGTGATCTCGGCTCACCGCAAGCTCTGCCACCTGGGTTCATACCATTCTCCTGCCTCAGCCTCCGGAATAGCTGGTACTACAGGTGCCCACCACCACGCCCAGCTAATTTTTTGTATTTTTAGTAGAGACGGGGTTTTACCGTGTTAGCCAGGATGGTCTCGATCTCCTGACCTCATAATCCACCTGCCTCGGCCTCCCAAAGTGCTGGGCTTACAGGCATGAGCCATCGTGCCTGGCCATAATTTTTGTATTTTTTTTTTGGTCAAGACAGGGTTTCATTATGTTGGCCAGGCTGGTGATGAACTCCTGACCTCAAGTGATCCGCCTGCCTCGGCCTCCCAAAGTGCTGGGATTACAGGCGTGAGCCACCGTGCCTGGCCCTGGACTCTCAATTCTATTCCATTGATTTGTATGTCTGTCTTTGTACCAGTACCATAGTTTTGATAACTGTAGCTTTTAGTGAGTTTTTGAAATTGGGAAGTATGAGTCCTCTTACTTTGTTTTTCTTTTTCAGAATTTTCTTGATGGAGTAAGGTTTTGGGTTTTTTTTTCCTGTTTTCCTTATGTAAATTTTTTTTTTTTTTTTTTTTTTGAGGTGGGGTCTCGCTCTGTTGCGCAGGCTGGAGTGCAATGACTCGGTCTCGGCTTACTGCAAACTCCGCTTCCTGAGTTCAAGCAATTCTGCCTCAGCCTCCCAAGTAGCTGGGATTACAGGTGCCCGCCATCACGCCTGGCTAATTTTTGTATTTTTAGTAGAGACGGGGTTTCACCATGTTGTCCAGGCTGTTCTCGAACTCCTGACCTCTGGTGATCTACCTGCCTTGTCCTCACAAAGTGCTGGGATTACAGGCATGAGCCACCATGCCCGGCCTGTAAGTTTTAATAATTGAAATTGATCACTTCTGGGATATACCTGATTTTTCATGAAGATGTGAGAATGACAGCACAATTAAACGTAGTGATCAGAAAAAATAAAACAATTTCATGTTCATAGCCAGTGAGTTATACAACAACTAGGTACAATAAGTACTCTTGGAATTTGAAGTAATCTTAGAGGAGGATTTTGACTTAACACAGAATTCAGTTGTTTAAGACAGTTTTACCTGGATCTTAGGGGACAAGGCAGGCCCACCTGATTTCTAGGTTATATACATTTGCTCATATTCTGCCTTGGAGTAATTCTTCGGATATTTTATACTTGTGTGTATGTGTGTATCTTGTCAGTCATCTATATTAACTTTATCAGTTTTGTAACTGCTTCTTAAGTAAATCTTACTGATATTTTTTCAACCCTTGGTCCCTTTTTGGTTTTTCACAGTGTTATTAAGAAAACACATACACACACAAACCAATAAGCCTGTTTTATCCTCCTTTGTCTAGGAATATGACAAATCTGAAGCTATACCTGAGGAATTAGCTGGAGCTGGACAACAGTAACGAGGTGCAAGTCCCCATGGAAGATTCAAGCCTGTCCAGTGGTGTTGATGTGGACAAAGGCTTTGCCATTGCCTTTGTTGTTCTTCTGTTTCTGTTCCTAATAGTGATGATTTTTCGGTGTGCCAAGCTGGTGAAGAATCCCTACAAGGCCAGCTCCACAACCACAGAACCGTCTCCAAGCTGAAGTATAATAAAACCTGGTAGACTCCCCCAAGCAAGAGATTTGAAATCTGTTATACACACTTTATATTATTTCACCTCCCTGTTTCTCAGCCTTCTCACTCTTGCATTCCACAGTGAGATGAAACACAAGCCAGTTTGTATTGTTCCTGTTCAGGGAAATGGCTACTAAAGTGAGATAAAGGTTGAATTTATTGGCTAGAATAAGGCCATAGATTTTAATTCTTCAGTGCCTAAGGGCCTTAGGATGAGACAATGGGCCATAATTTTATGATGTAATGTAACATAATGTCATCATGCTTGGTAAGGTCCACCTGAAACTAGAAGCTCACCTAGAGGTGGCAGACTTGAATGATCCCTTTAGTTATGCAAATGTAGGCTCAGCAGAAACCAAATGTCCTATAAGAAGAGTGTAACCAGATTGTTTTAGTGTGTGAAGTTTTATAAAATCTGCTGTTCTTAAGTGGGCAGAACTCTCTGGTAGAAGGGGACTAATTTGCTGTGGGTGAATTCCTTAATCTCTCTCATCCCAAATTTCCTCATCTATAAAATAATATGTAGAGGTTTCAGTGAGGGCCCCAGAAAAGATATATCCGTGTCCTAACCCCTGGAATGTGAGCTTATTTGGAAAAATGGTCTTTGCAAATATAATTAAGAATCTCAAGATAAATTCATCCTGAATTATCTAGGTGAGACTTAAATCCAATGACTCCCCTAGAGATTCTGGTACCCCAGTATGGTCTTACTAACACCTTGATTTTGGACTTCCGGCCTTCACAACTGTGAGGAAATAAATTTCTGTTGTTTTAAGGCACGCGGTGTGGTAACTTGTTATGGCAGTCATAGGAAATTAATACATAATATATGATGATGCAGATGATGGTCATGATTCTGACCATCATCCCAGCGATCTTTTTTTCTTTTTGAGACGGAGTTTTACTCTGTCGCCCAGGCTGGAGGGCAGTGGTGTGATCCCAGCTCACTGCAACCTCTGCCTCCTGGGTTCAAGCAATTCTTCTGCCTCAGCCTCCAGAGTAGCTGGAATTACAGGCACCCGCCACCATGCCTGGCTAATTTTTGTATTTTTAGTAGAGACAGGGTTTCACCATGTTGGCCAAGCTGGTCTCGAACTCCTGACCTCAAGTGATCCACCCACCTCAGCCTCCCAAAGTGCTCGGATTATAGGCGTGAGCCACTGCGCCCAGCCCCCAGGGATCTTTTAAGAGCAAAGGGAAGAAAATCATAGCCCTTACTCTCCAAAGTCTGAAGTTAGGGGACTTTGATAGAGTGGTGTGGTGTATGAGCCAACTGGCAGGGAAGCTTTTAAGAGAATTCACTAGAAAGAAAGGGAGCACCTAAATTGCTGAACAAGACTCAATGTGGGTTTGGCTGAAGAGGATTGGTTTTAGTACAGCAGTTGATGGAGAATCAAAGCCCTCACATCCAGCCACGATGGCCTAATATTCTAGTCAACAGTAACCTAGCATATGAGTATGAACTGAGAGCCATAACCTTGGAATCTAACTGGGAGGGTATCACTTGGGCTTATGCAGTGACTTGGACCAGCAAGTAGCCACTTCAGTGGAGACATGTATCCATGGGACCAAGCTGGACTGGGTTTTAACAGCAATACCACATGGTATAGAGACACAACTTTAGCCATGCACTGTTAGCAGAGACCTGATCATTGGTCTCTGTTTCTGACTCCTGGATGTGGGACTGCCCCCTTCCTTAGCTTGAGTAAGCCTCCAGGGAAAATGGAGACAGGGGAATCAAAGCGGAAGATACTAGACTTTGCCTGCACCAGAACAAGGTACTGTATTGTATTGGTTAAGCTGGCAGGGAGGTAAAGTGAGGATGTGGGGAGGGGGACAAGAGAGATATATGATTTGATTTGATGAAAAGAAACTCAGGGCAAGGTGCAGATCAGGTGAAAAGCAGATTAGGATTGATGTCAGCTATGTCGGTGTTTGTGGAAAAGTAAAATAAAAATAAAGGCTGGATGCAGTGGCTCACACCTGTAATCCCAGCACTTTGGGAGGCCGAGGTGGGTGGATCACCTGAGGTCAGGAGTTCGAGACCAGCCTGGCCCAACATGGTGAAACCCCGTCTCTACTAAAAATACAAAAATTAGCTGGGCATGGTGGCAGGTGGCTGTAATCCCAGCTACTTGGGAGGCTGAGGCAGGAGAATCGCTTGAACGTAGGGGTGGAGGTTGCAGTGATCCAAGATCACGACACTGCACTCCAGCCTGGGCAACAGAGCAAGACCCCATCTCAAATAAATAAATAAATAAATAAAGGGTTGATGTCAGCACTTGAGGACTGCAGTGCGTTCCCTCCAGGAACTCAGAGATTAACCTCTCCACCACTTCTTAACATAAACTGCATGACTAACACATGATTAATGAGAGCATCAATATGCAGTCACCAGAGAATCACAGGTTTGACAATTATCTGACTTTCTCCAGTAACCTAAGAAAAGATGCATCAGTTGGAAGAAGTGGATCATTTGTGAAAGCAGAAAAAGATGAACAATCTAAAGCAAATCCACATGAAGCCAGTACGAATACTGTTCAAGAGAAAGGGGAGGCTGGGTGTGGTGGCCCATGCCTGTAATCTCAGGAGTTTGGGAGGCTGAGGTAGGAGGATCGCTTGAGCTCAGGAGCTTGAGACCAGCCTGGGCGATATAGTGAGATCTCATCTCTACTAAAAAATAAAAAATTAGCTGGGCATGGTGACCCGTGCCTGTAATCCTAGCTGCTTGGGAGACTGAGGTGGGAGGATTGCTTAGGCCTGGAAGACGGAGGTTGCAGTGAGCTGTGCTCGTGCAACTGCACTCCATCCAGCCTGGGTGGCCAGATAATCCTTGGTACGGAGATTCAGGGAGTTGCAGCCCATGGACCTTCAGTTTGTTTGGTCTTATTGATCACATGATCTCTGTTAACCTGATGTTCTTAATCATCCCTTCCACCCACCTCAAACTAACAATTTACAGGTCCAATTGGTCTGCAGAGAAGTTACATTGGGCCAGGACCCTCCCACTACTAATGTGGGTGTGTCTGGTGGGTGTTGGGGTTCTACATTTGTGTTTGAATCAACATTTTAAAAATTATTATTATAAAGGTAATACATGCATATTGTAAAACAATTTTTTCAAACATTACCTAGGGATAAAAAGGCAAAAAGTAGGTCCGGGCATGGTGGCTCACACCTGTAATCCCAGCACTTTGGGAGGCTGAGGCGGGCAGATCATGAGGTCAGGAGATCGAGACCATCCTGGCTAACACGGTGAAACCCCATCTCTACTAAAAATACAAAAAATTAGCTGGGCATGGTGGTGGGTGCCTGTAGTCCCAGCTACTCGGGAGGGTGAGGCAGGAGAATGGCATGAACCCAGAGGTGGAGCTTGCAGTGAGCCAAGATCACCCCACTGGTGACAGAGTGAGACTCCATCTCAAAAAAAAAAAAAAAAAGGCAAAAAGTTATTTGATTACTGCCTTGTTTCCCATTCCTTCTTTCCAAAGGTAATCGCTATAAAGTCCATTTGTGCATATATATATATACATATATCTTTCCAAATATTTTCCTTTCTTTTTAATCTAAACTTTTTGAATAGGCTATCCATTTTCATGTTTCAAATTTCTTTTTTTTTGTTTCTTTTTTTTTTTTTTTTGAGTTGGAGTCTTGCTCTGTCGCCCAAGCTGGAGTATAATGGCGCAACCTCGGCTCACTGCAACCACTGCCTCCCAGGTTCAAGTGATTCTCCTGCCTCAGCCTCCTAGTAGCTGGGATTACAGGCACCTGCCACCATGTCTGGCTCATTTTTTGTATTTTTAGTAGAAACGGGGTTTTACCATGTTGGCCACGCTGGTCTGGAACTCCTGTCCTCAGGTGATCCACCTGCCTCGGCCTCCCAACGTGCTGGGTCAAATTTCAAAAGGTACAAAATGGTGTACTGTGAAAATTCTCACTCCTCTTCAACCTTCTGTTCTCTCTTCACAAACAACCAATGTTAACAATTTCTTTTTTTTTTTTTTGACATGGAGTCTCACTCTGTCACCCAGGCTGGAGTACAGTGGTGCGATCTCAGTTCACTGCAACCTCAGCCTCCAAGGTTCGAGCAATTTTCCTGTCTCAGTCTCCCGAGTAGCTGGGACTACAAGCGCCCACCACCACGCCCAGCTAATTTTTGTATTTTTAGTAGAGACGGGGTTTCACCATGTTGGCCAGGCTGGTCTCGAACTCCTGACATCAAATAATCCACCCACCTCAGCCTCCCAAAGTTCTGGGACTACAGGTGTGAACCACTGCACTCAGCCCAACGTTAAAAATTTCTTGTGTATCCTTCCAGGGATATTTTATGTATATGTGAGAAAAAAATATGTATTATTACCATTAGTTACACAAATGATGCTGCACTATATACCATGTTCTGCACCAATTTTTATTTAATATTGTATCTTGAAGATCATTCCACATCAATACACACACAGCCTCCTTAGCTTCTTTTTTTTTTTGAGACGGAGTCTCGCTCTGTCGCCCAGGCTGGAGTGCAGTGGCACGATCTCGGCTCACTGCAAGCTCTGCCTCTCGGGTTCACGCCATTCTCCTGCCTCAGCCTCCTGAGTAGCTGGTACTATAGACGCCCACCACCACACCCAGCTAATTTTTTTGTATTTTTAGTAGAGACAGAGTTTCACCGTGTTAGCCAGGATGGTCTCGATCTCCTGACCTTGTGATCCACCCGCTTCGGCCTCCTGAAGTGCTGGGATTACAGGCGTGAGCCCAGCCTAGCTTTTTTTTTTTTAAACACGGTTAAAGAGTATTCTATTGTTTGAGTGTGCCATAATTTAACCAATGCCTGCCAATAGAAATTTACATTATTTTCAAATCTTCTGCTATTTCAAATAATTATGCTGAAGAAAATAATTTAGCACTTAAATCATTTCAAAAGTATGCAAATTCAAAAGTATGTAAAAGCCAGGCACAGTGGCTCCACTGCACTCCACTTGCACCACTGCACTCCAGCCTGGGCAAGAGAGTGAGACTCCGTCTCAAAACAAACAAACAAAGTATGTCACTTAAAGTCCTAGAAGTTGAATTGTTGATTTAAAGAATATCGCAGGGCTGGCCGGGTGCCGTGGCTCACACCTGTAATATATATATATTGCAGGGCTGGGCAGCAGTGGCTCACACCTGTAATCCCAGCACTTTGGGAAGCCAAGGTGGGCGGATCCCTGAAGTTAGGAGTTTGAGACCAGCCTGGCCAACATGGTGAAACCCCATCTCTACTAAAAATACAAAAATTAGCCAGGCATGGTGGCAGGCGCCTGTAATCCCAGCTACTCGGGAGTCTGAGGCAGGAGAATCACTTGAACCTGGGAGGTGGAGTTTGCAGTGAGCCAAGATCGTGCCACTGCGACAGAGCAAGACTCCATCTCAAAAAATAATAATAATAATAATATTGCAGGCTTGGCATGGTGGCTCACGGCTGTAATCCCAGCACTTTATGAGGCTGAGGAGGGAGAATCGCTTGAGGCTAAGAGTTTGAGACCAGTCTGGGCAATATAGCAAGACCCTAAGACCCCATCTCTAGTGGCATGTGCCTTTCAGGAGGCTTAGGCAGGAGGATCCCTTGAGCCCAGGAATTCAAGGTTATAATGAGCTAGGATTAGGCCACTACACTGTAGCCTGGGAGCCTGGGTGACAGAGCAAGACGCTGTCTCTAAAAAAACAGAAAGAGTATTGCTGAATTTACAGAATTTTTGAATGAGTTGCCAACATTTAAAACACACTTTCATACAAAATATAGATGTTTAAATTCACTTGAAAAATGGGAATATCTAATAATACTGTATCCCACACGACAAAAATTAGCTGAAACTAAGTAGCAACTGCTCCCTGTAGGTGAGATATGGACTACCCAAGTGGCCACGGTCCTCACCTGCCCCACTTAGCTCCTTTACATTACTTTCCTCATGTCTGCAACCTTTGAGCTTTTAATCCCTGAAAAGTTATTTAGTTTTGATTCTGAGATCACTCAACAACCTTCAGATTATAATCTAATTTCCTTTGAGTCAAAGAAAGGATCGGCCGGGTGCGGTGGCTCATGCCTGTAATCCCAGCACTTTGGGAGGCCGAGGCGGGTGGATCACGAGGTCAGGAGATCGAGACCATCCTGGCTAACACGATGAAACCCCGTCTCTACTAAAAATACAAAAAATTAGCCAGGCATGGTGGCAGGCGCCTGTCGTCCCAGCTACTCGGGAGGCTGAGGCAGGAGAATGGCGTGAACCTGGGAGGCGGAGCTTGCAGTGAGCCAAGATAGCACCACTGCACTCCAGCCTGGGCGACAGAGCAAGACTCCGTCTCGAAAAAAAAAAAAGAAAGGATCATTTGGCATTCCAAGGTATTGACCCCTATGCTGATTTCTCAGTCAAGTATTAAGAACCATGTGGTTGTGAGCGTAATCCCAGCACTTTCGGAGGCTGAGGCGGGCGGATCACTTGAGGTCAGGAGTTCAAGACCAGCCTGGCCAACATGGTGACACCCCGTCTCTTCTAAAAATATAAAAAAATTAGCCAGGTGTGGTGGTGCACGCCTGTAATCCCAGCTACTAGGAAGGCTGACACAGGAGCAGGAGAATCGCTGGAACCCAGGAGGCAGAGGTTACAGTGAGCTAAGATCATGCCACTGCACACCAGCCTGGGTAACACAGCAAGTTTATTATTTTATAGTAATAATGGCAACAAATCGTGTATTACAATAATTTGTAAATTTCAATAATGTAAGTCACTTATGCAGGGTCTAATCACTTCTGACTAGAGTTAGTCTTCAGAGCTGAGTGTGGTGGAATGCACCTATAGTCCTAGCTACTTGGGAGGCTGAGGCAGGAGGATCTCTTGAGCCCAGGAGTTTGAGACCAGCCTGGGCAACACAGCCAGACCTCGTCTCAAAAAAAAAAAAAAAAAAATTCTGATTCAGTGTATCTTGAGTGGGACCAGAAATTTAAAATTTCTAACAAGCTCCCTGATTGCACACTGAGTAGCAAGACCTTAGAAGACACCTCCTGAGTTCCCTCTGCTGATATCTACAGGACTGACCACTTCAGCCTTCTCAGGGCAATGAAGAAATCAGACTAGAATATGACGAGCCAAAATAGCATTATTTCTCATCAACATTCCCCATTCCTCATTCCCCACCCCACCTGCTCCTAATAATGGAAAGTTGAAAGAATGTAACTAGTAGAAATATAATTCAATCAGAGCAAAGATAAAGGGAATTTTTTTATTCATTCTATATCAAGGACCACCAGATGTGCAGGGGCAATATATCAGGCGCTAGGAAAAACAAAAATGATTAAGACAGGATCTTAGCCTTGAGCTGTTCACAAACTAGTAGAGGAGACAGGCATACAGTGATAACTCACAAGTGGCATGAACTACAATAATGGAAGTACAGAGGTAGAAGTTAATTCTTTAGAGGATGAGTGACGGTCTAGGACACTGATTCTTAAATTCTGGTCTCAGGATCAGTAGCATGGGCATCAATCACCTGGGAAAATGTTAGACATGCAGATTCTCAGACTGCATCCAGACCCGCTCCAGCATTGGGTGTGGGGCAGCAATATGGTTTAACAAGCCCTCCTTGGCCGGGCACTGTGGCTCACGCCTATAATCCCAGCACTTTGGGAGGCCGAGTCAGGTGGATCATGAGGTCAGGAGTTTGAGACCAGCCTGGCCAATATGGTGAAACTGCGTCTCCACTAAAAATACAAAAAGTAGCCGGGTGTGGTGGTGCGTGCCTGTAGTCCCAGCTATCAGGAGGCTGAGGCAGAAGAACCACTTGAACCTGGGAGGCGGAGGTTACAGTGAGCCGAGATGGTGCCACTGCACTCCAGCCTGGATGACAGAGCAAGACTCCACTCAAAAAACAAAAAAGAAAGGAAACAAAACAAAACAAAAAAACCAGTCCTCCAGGTGATTCTGATACATGCTAATGCTTTTCAACTCCCAGTCTAAGAAAACTACTCAGAGAAGACATTATTTAAACTTTAGACAATTAATATTTTACTAGACAGAAAAAGGGAGGGGAAATTATAGGAGGTGGACCATGATAAATAAAGATGTGGAGATACAAAAGTGAAATATATAAATTTGTTAGGGAAACAGCACATAATCAGAAGTGTGAAGAGAGGGGTGGGAAATATGGCCAAAGAGGTAAATTGGGGCCAAATTATGAAGAGCCTCAAATTTTATACTGTGGAGATAAACTTTATTTTGTAGACATAAAGAAAAAAGTTTTAAAGCAGGGTATATGACATGATCAGAACTATATTTTAGAGCTACATATAGGAAGAATCTACAATAAGGCCTACCAATCAGGAGGTTACTTTATCCTGGCAAGAAGCAAGAGCTAAGGCCGGGCGCCATGGCTCACACCTGTAATCCCAGCACTTTGGGCGGCTGAGGTGGGCGGATCACCCGAGGTCAGGAGTTCGAGACCAGCCTGACTAACCTGGAGAAACCCCGTCTCTACTAAAAATACAAAATTAGCCAGGCGTGGTGGCGCATGCCTGTAATCCTAGCTACTCCGGAGGCTGAGGCAGAATTGCTTGAACCCAGGAGGCGGAGGTTGCGGTGAGCCGAGATTGCGCCATTGCACTTCCAGCCTGGGCAACAAGAACACAAAAACTCCGTCTCAAAAAAAAAAGAAAGAAAGGAAGGAAGAAAGAAAGAGAAAGGACCAGGTGCGGTGTTTTACGCCTGTAATCCCAGCACTTTGGGAGGCCAAGGCAGGCGGATCACGAGGTCAGGAGATTGAGACCATCCTGGCTAACACGGTGAAACCCCGTCTCTACTAAAAATACAAAAAAATTACCCGGGCGTGGTGGTCGGCGCCTGTAGGCTGAGGTAGGAGAGTGGAGTGAACCCGGGAGGCAGAGCTTGCAGTGAGCCGAGATCACACCACTGCACTCCAGCCTGGGCGACAGAGCGAGACTCCATCTCACAAAAAAAAAAAAAAAAAAAGAAAAGAAAGAAAAAGAAAAGAAATAAGAGCTAAACAAAGCCAATAAAATAGGAAAAGAGGCCGGGTGCAGTGGCTCACCGCTATAAAACCAGCACTTTGGGAGTCCAGGGCAGTTTGATCACCTGAGGTGGTGGGTGGATCACCTGAGGTCAGGAGTTCGAGACCAGCCTGGCCAACATGATGAAACCCCGTCTCTACTAAAAATATAAAAATTAGCTGGGCGTGGTGGTGGACATCTATAGTCCCAGCTACTCGGGAGGCTGTTGCAGGAGAATCGCTTGAACCTGGGAGGCTGAGGAGCCGAGATGGCACCACTGCACTCCAGCACTCCAGTCTGGGATGACAAAGTGAGACTTCATCTCAAAAAAAAAAAAAGAATAGGAATAGGAAAAGAAAGAAGAGGAAACAAGCTACACTGAATAATGGTTCAAGACCACCAAGTGTATGGCCAAACTGCCTGGGTCTGTCACTTTTTAGCTGTGTGGCTTTGGGAAATTTATTTCTGTGCCTCTGTTTTCTCATCTATAAAAAAGGGACAATAATATTAGTTCTTACCCCATAGGATAATTGTGAAGTTTAAATGAATTAATAACTGGCAAGTGCTTAGAACAGTTCCTGGTATGTAGCAAGTATTCAACAAATATTGTGTGTGTGTGTGTGTGTTTAGGGAGTAGTATGTCTAAAATTTTTAGCTCAGGTTAGGTGATACCATAATGAAATGAGTTTAGAACATGATGAATTTCAATTATCTGGAGGAACCCTTCACTTCTCCACACCTCAATTTCTGCTGTCTTAATTGAAAATAGGCACTTAGGGTGGTCCCAGGAAACTGTTGAGCAGGTGAAATGAGCACAGGTGAAAATGTGGTCAACAAGAGAGAATTTCAAGGACTTGGCAGTTCTGGCGCTTGGGCTGTGTTTCCAGCCTCACACACAAGGTTCTGGTTTGTACTTTTTAAATGAAATGTAGATTCAATAACTAGTACAGTTAGTGTAAAGACACATGAACAAATTAAAGCAATGATAAGACGCTGTGGTAGTCAATAAAGCTGGTTCATCAGACACACCAGGTTCTCCCTCCTCCCAGAGGTAAGATAACTGCTCTTCCTGGCCCCCTGGTGGTTGTGTAGGACTTTGTGATTCATTCAGGTCAATGAGTTGTAAAAATCAGTGTCTTGAGTCATTTTGTTAATGTGAGTCCCTCTAGCATTCTTTCCCTCTGGTATTACTACTCATCAGTGTGGGTTTCCCCAGTAGCTATCATTAGCAGAGCCCCACCATACCTTCCAGAGATGATTATGTAGTGTGAGCAAGAAACACGCCTTTTTTTTTCTTTTAAGCTACTCAGATTTTGGAGTTGTTTCCACAACATAACCTAGTCTATCCTGATACCGATACTATTTTAATACATATCAAGTTCTTAAAAATTAAGTAGTTAACACCCAGTACTAATAGGGGTGTGGGGAAACACTTTCAGGTTTGCTAGTGAGAGTAATAATTGTTACAACCTTTTAGAAAGGTAATTTGACCGCAGATTCTATTAAAATGGAAAAAAAGGGGCCAGGTGCAGTGGCTCACACCTATAATCCCAGCACTTTGGGAGGCCGAAGCGGGCGGATCACCTGAGGTCGAGTGTTTGAGACCAGCCTGTCCAACATGGAGAAACCCCATCTCTACTAAAAATACAAAATTAGCCGGGCGTGGTGGTGCATGCCTGTAATCCCAGCCTCTGGGGAGGCTGAGGCAGGAGAATCGCTTGAACCCCAGAGGCGTAGGTTGTGGTGAGCCGAGATCCTGCCATTGCACTCCAGCTTGGGCAACAAGAATGAAACTCCGTCTCAAAAAAAAAAAAAAAAAAAAAAAAAAAAGGCCAGGCGCGGTGGCTCACGCCTGTAATCCCAGCACTTTGGGAGGCCGAGGCGGGCAGATCATGAGGTCAGGAGATCGAGACCATCTTGGCTAACACGGTGAAACCCCATCTCTACTAAAAATACAAAAAATTAGCCAGGCGTGGTGGCGGGCGCCTGTAGTCCCAGCTACTCGGGAGGCTGAGGCAGGAGAATGGCCGGGTGCAGTGGCTCACCGCTATAAAACCAGCACTTTGGGAGTCCAGGGCAGGTTGATCACCTGAGGTGGTGGGTGGATCACCTGAGGTCAGGAGTTCGAGACCAGCCTCGCTAACATGATGAAACCCCGTCTCTACCAAAAATATAAAAATTAGCTGGGCGTGGTGGTGGGCACCTATAGTCCCAGCTACACGGGAGGCTGTTGCAGGAGAACCCAGAGGCGTAGGTAGGTTGTGGTGAGCCGAGATCCAGCCATTGCACTCCAGCCTGGGCAACGAGAATGAAACTCCGTCTCAAAAAAAAAAAAAAAAAAGGCCGGTTGCGGTGGCTCACGCCTGTAATCCCAATCCCAGCACTTTGGGAGGCCGAGGAGGCGGAACCCGGGAGGCGGAGCTTGCGTGAGCCGAGATCGCGCCACTGCAGTCCAGCCTGCGCGACAGAGCGAGACTCCGTCTCAAAAAAAAAAAAAAGAAAAAAAAAGGCCTGGCGAGGTGGCTCATGCCTGCAATCCCAACACTTTGGGAGGCCAAGGTGAGCAGATCACAAGGTCAGGAAATTGAGACCATCCTGGCTAACACAGTGAAACCCCGTCTCTACTAAAAATACAAAAAATTAGCCAGGCGTGGTGGCACGCACCTGTAGTCCCAACTACTCAGGAGGCTGAGGCAGGAGAATCGCTTGAACCCAGGAGGTGGAGGTTGCAGTGAGCCGAAATCGTGCCACTGCAGTCCAGCCTGGGCGACAGAACGAGACTCTGTCTCAGAAAAAAAAAAAAAAAGAAAGAAAGAAAAAGAAAGAAAGGGCCGGGAGCAGTGGCTCACGCCTGTAAGTAATCCTAGCGCTTTGGGAGGCGAGGCGGGTGGATCACTTGAGGTCAGGAGTTTGAGACCAGCCTGGCCAACATGGCGAAACCCCGTCTCTATTAAAAATACAAAAACTAGCCGGGTGTGGTGGCAGGGGCTTGTAATCCCAGCTACTCGGGAGGCTGAGGCAGGATAACTGCTTGAACCCGGGAGGTGGAGGTTGCAGTGAGCTGAGATCGCACCATTGCACTCCAGCTTGGGTGACAAGAGCGAAACTCAGTCTCAAAAACAAACAAACAAAAAAAGGAAGGCTCGGCGCAGTGGCTCACACCTGTATGTAATCCCAGCACTTTGGGAGGCCGAGGTGTGACGAGGCCAGCCTGGCTAACACGGTGAAACCCCGTCTCTACTAAAAATACAAAAAATTAGGCGGGCGTGGTGGCACGCGCCTGTAGTCCCAGCTACTCGGAAGGCCGAGCCAGGAGAATCGCTTGAACCC
The DNA here is from genome assembly GCF_028858775.2 of Pan troglodytes. Taxonomy (NCBI): domain Eukaryota; kingdom Metazoa; phylum Chordata; class Mammalia; order Primates; family Hominidae; genus Pan; species Pan troglodytes. The sequence continues at coordinate 98,290,346 of NC_072398.2, read as the reverse complement.
GGGAGGTGGAGGTTGCAGTGAGCCAAGATCGTGCCATTGCACTCCAGACTGGGCGATAGAACGAAACGCCTTCTCAAAAAAAAAAAAAGGAAAAAAGCACATATTATTTTACTCAAATTCAATTTTGGGAAATCTTTTCTTTTTGTTTTTTGTTTTGTTTTGTTTTTGAGACGGAGTCTCGCTCGGTCACTTAGGCTGGAGTGCAGTGGCGCGATCTCCTCTCACTGAAGCCTCTGCCACCGGGGCTCAAGCGATCCTCCCCCCGCCTCAGCTGCGGAGTTGCTGGGACCACAGACGCGAACTACCACGCCTGGCTTTTTTTTTTTTTTATCTTGTATTTTTAGTCGAGATGGCGTTTCGCCGTGTTGCCCAGGCTGGTCTGGAACTCCTGGGCTCTAGCAATCCTCCAGCCTCGGACACAAAGCGCCCGGCCTGGGGAATCTTTTCTACAGAAATAAAAGTACTACTTCAAAAGGATGTTTATTTTTATTGTTGCGCTATTTGTCGGGGCTGAGAACGGAAAACAATCTAAACAATCTAAACTATTGAGGTGTCAAAAATATAAGTTATTGGTTTTTGGGGGGGTTTTTTTTGTTTTTTTTGAGACGGAGTCTCGCTCTGTCGCCCAGGCTGGAGTGCAGTGGCGCGATCTCCGCTCACCGCAAGCACCGCCTCCCGGGTTCACGCCATTCTCCTGCCTCAGCCTCCCGAGTAGCTGGGACTACAGGCGCCCGCCACCACGCCCGGCTAACATTTTTAGTACAGACGGGGTTTCACCGTGTTAGCCAGGATGATCTCCATCTCCTGACCTCGTGATCCGCCCGCCTCTGACTCCCAAAGTGCTGGGATTACAGGCGTGAGCTACCGCGCCCGGCCAAAAATACAAGTTTTACCTTTTTTATTGGCTTCAGGTAATGTCCATATGTTAAATGAAAACAACAAAAATCCAAATACAGAAACTCGTACATACAAGACTGGAAAATGAAGCTGTATTACCTGAAAGGAGCGGAGTGGTGATGGGGCAAGAGAGAATATTATCACGTTTTTCTTATTACATCTTGATAGCCTTTACAATTTGTATCACTTATGTAACAAAACAAACTCAGGTAAAACTGGGAGAATAAAGCTCTGAACCTATGAGTGTTTCCCTAAGTCTTTACACAATGAATATAGTAATGGCGCCACTAGTCGAGGGTGGTAGGAGCGGCGGAGACTCGGTAATATACTGGCCACGCCTACTCTGCCCTGCCAGTCTCTTCTCACTTGTGCCCCTGGAAGGCTCTGCCTTAACGCATGCGTAGTTCCCTTAGTTTTCGTCGCCTCTGAGGGGCGCCCCGCGGCTTTGGATTTGACCCCGTCAGGCTACCGTCGCGGTGACCGGAACGGCACTAAAGGTTTGCTTCCGGGCGTTTCTTTTGCTTCCCCTTCCCTCTTTCATGCTTCCTCCCCTCCCCCTCCTCCCTTATCCCTTCGCTTTCGCTCTTTTCCGTCGAGGCCGACCCCAGAGTTGTGAGTCTGGGGTCTGGTTGGTGAAAAAGAGCCCTTGAAGCTGGAAGACGGGAGGTGCGGGGAATACTGTTGAGTTATTTGGTGACCAAAGGCTTATCTGGGACGTTTTGTTTGTGGGAGGGGGTCGGGCGAGGGTGGGAAGGAAGTCTTCCCCAGAGGCGAACGGGGGCGGGGCTGAACTGGGTTTGCGAATGGGTAGGACGCACCCCTAGAATGGGTAGCACGGGGGTGGGCTGGTGTGTGGGCAAAGGAAAATGGAGGCGCTGAAAATCAGATTTTCTTTAACCGTTTGACTAAAAAAGCAGTTCACACGAATGTGTGAAGTATTTGGATTGTGGATATTAGGTACCCACGTTTTATTCCCAGGTTGCTTTACTTCTCTGTACTTTGGGGGAAACCTTTTTGCTGCAAGCTTTCGTGTGTTTGAATACCATAGACTTTTTAAAAACTAAAATTCCACATGGAAGCAAAGTAATATAAGGGGAACAAGTAATGAAAGAGAAAACACTGAGTTAGTGAGTTACAAATCAACTCCATCCCCAGGTGGGATTTTGTTTAAATTAGGCATAGCATACAAAGATTTATCACATTGTTAAGGAACACATATAGACCACAAAAATATCTTCTAGATTGGTTCTCTTAAGTATCCCAAAAGATTATTTTTAAAGTTTGATTTGTTTTGAGACAGGGTCTCACTTTGTCACCCAAGCTGGAATGCATGGCGCGAACATAGCTCACTACAGCAGCTACTCCTGGGCTCAAGCGATCCTCCCACTGCAGCCTCCTGAGTAGCTGGAACTAAAGGCATGCACCACCACACCTGGCTAATTTTTGTATTTTTTTGTAAAGACGAGTCTTGCCATGTTGCCCAGGCTGGTCTTGAACTCCTGCCCTCAAGCGACCCTCCTGCCTCGGCCTCTGAAAGTGCTGAGATTACAGGTGTAAGCCACTGTGCCAGCCCAAAACATTATTTTCAGTAGCTCTCTACTGCTTAATGAATGTTCTCCATGCCGTCTCAAACTTTTAAATCTTTTTCAGGAGTGTTAGCGTACAGCAGAAGATAAGAACTCTTAAAAATCTCAGCATCAGATTCTGGAGAATAGGGAGGGAGAACATGGAATATTTGAATAGAATAACAGGCAGCAGAGTAGGAATTAGTTTTATTAGGGAACTGAAATTCTCTATTGATTGATTGTAGTTATAAGGACTCCAATTTAATTTGTTTTCTGTTCCATGCAGAGGACAAAAGCATGTCTTCCCTTCCTGGGTGCATTGGTTTGGATGCAGCAACAGCTACAGTGGAGTCTGAAGAGATTGCAGAGCTGCAACAGGCAGTGGTTGAGGAACTGGGTATCTCTATGGAGGAACTTCGGCATTTCATCGATGAGGAACTGGAGAAGATGGATTGTGTACAGCAACGCAAGAAGCAGCTAGCAGAGTTAGAGACGTGGGTAATACAGAAAGAATCTGAGGTGGCTCACGTTGACCAACTCTTTGATGATGCATCCAGGTGAGAACTCCATGGAAAATAGAAGGAAATCTCTCCATTGGGAGATGTTTTTAGAGAATAATTGTTCATGACATTGAACCAAGCATTTTATTTTATGTTTTGAGACGGAGTCTCGCTCTGTCACCCAAGCTAGAGTGCAGTGGAGTGATCCTGGCTCACTGCAACCTCCACCTCTCGGGTTCAAGTGATTCTCCCACCTCCGCCTCCCGAGTAGCTGGGATTATAGGCATCCGCCACCACACCCAGCTAATTTTTTATATTTTTAGTAGAGACAGGGTTTCACCATGTTGGCCAGGCTGTGTACCAAGAATTTTATACTTTATGAAGTACAGATGTTTAGAACCTTACTCTTCCTCAAAGTTTATGGTCAAAAATCTGACCTTACAATCAGCCGTAAATATAATTTTCATCTGTCAGCAGCTAATACATGATCAGCAGTAAGGGAGTCCAAGTCTTAAGTCCTTTCCCCTTCTTCCTCCTGTGCTCTATCTTAGAACAATTGCTTCATTTCCCTAGTAAGATCATCCAGGGAGTGAGGATTGTAAAGAATTTCTGTCTTACGTAACTCTGAAGCATTAGTAAGTTCCCATACCCCCAAAAGATTTGTTTCTGGTGCTCTAGTTGTCACTTAGAATACATTGTTTTTAAATTTATTATACTTTAAGTTCTAGGGTATATGTGCACAACATGCAGGTTTATTACATATGTATACATGTGCCATGTTGGTGTCACTTACATTAGGTCTATCTCCTAATACTATCCCTCCCCCTTCCCCCCACCCCACGACAGGCCCCAGTATGTGACGTTCCCCATCCTGTGTCCAGGTGTTCTCATTGTTCAATTCCCACCTATGAATGAGAACATGCGGTGTTTGGTTTTCTGTCCTTGCGATAGTTTGCTCAGAATAATGGTTTCCAGCTTCATCCATGTCCCTACAAAGGACATGAACTCATCCTTTTTTATGGCTGCATAGTATTCCATGGTGTATATGTGCCACATTTTCTTAATCCAGTCTATCATTGATGGACATTTGGGTTGGTTCCAAGTCTTTGCTATTGTGGATAGTGCCGCAATAAACATACGTGTGCATGTGTCTTTATAGCAGCATGATTTATAATCCTTTGGGTATATACCCAGTAATGGGATTGCTGGGTCAAATGGTATTTCTAGTTCTAGATCCTTGAGGAATCGCCACACTGTCTTCCACAATGGTTGAACAAGTTTACAGTCCCACCAACAGTGTAAAAGTGTTCCTGTTTCTCTACATCCTCTCCAGCACCTGTTGTTTCCTGACTTTTTAATGATCGCCATTCTAACTGGTGTGAGATGGTATCTCATTGTGGTTTTGATTTGCATTTCTCTGATGGCCACTGATAATGAGCATTTTTTCATGTTTTTTTTTTTTTTTTTTTTAAGACAGAGACTTGCTCTGTCTCACCCAGGCTGGAGTACAGTGACGTGATCTCGGCTCACCGCAGCCTCCGCCTCCTGAGTTCAAGCAGCTCTCCTGTCTCAGCCTCCGGAGTAGCTGCGTGTGCCACCACACCCGGCTAATTTTTGTATTTTTAGTAGAGATGGGGTTTTACCATGTCGGCCAGACTGGGGAGGTCAAATTCCTGACCTCAAGTGATCTACCTGCCTCAGCCTCCCAAATTGCTGGGATTGCAGGTGTGAGCCACCACTGCCAGCCAGGATACATTTTCAGATAACAGCAAGGTAAATAATGAGGTAAGGGTGAAAGTACTGTACTTTGGGCTTACTTTGGATTTTTGAGGAACTAGTCTGGAAACTAAACCACTATTTAAAACATTTTTCTATAGAAAAAGCATTCTAAATTCTAAACAGAGACACTTTGGAATGTGGCCCATTTAAATTGAGGACTGTCTATCCTTAAATATATATACATCGTAATGGATTCTATATCTCTTAATTCCTCTACTGGCTTTGACCTTTTCTGCATGTGTTCCAATATTAGGGCAGTGACTAATTGTGAGTCTTTGGTGAAGGACTTCTACTCCAAGCTGGGACTACAATACCGGGACAGTAGCTCTGAGGACGAATCTTCCCGGCCTACAGAAATAATTGAGATTCCTGATGAAGATGATGATGTCCTCAGTATTGATTCAGGTAAGGGATGAGCTTTGGATAGGAGAGTCTCAGGACTGAAGTTGAAACACTGGAAGATGAGCAAATAGAAGATAATAGAAGAGAGGAGAAACCATTGTCACTAACTCCATATTTCAAACTGCCTGAGTTGGCTATTAAAGAAAAAAATGCAACATTGTTAGTATCATAGATGTTCCCTATGTGCTACACCCTGATTGTATTACTTTGCTTTCCTCATTCTGTGTAACCCCTATTTTGGGGTATTCCATCAAATAGTGGAATTGCCAGGACTTATAGTAAGTGTATGTTCTGTTATTAGAATATAAAAAATACAGTTGGTTTTTGTGTATTGATCTTGTAGCCCGCAACCTCATTAAACTCACATAGTTCTAGAAGCTTTTTGTTGATTCCTTAGGATATTCTTTTTTTTTTTTTTTTTTGAGATGGAGTCTTGCTCTGTTGCCCAGGCTGGAGTGCAGTGGCGCAATCTCAGCTCACTGCAACCTCCGCCTCCTGGGTTCAAGCAGTTCTCTGCTTCGACCTCCCAACTAGCTGGGATTACAGGCAAACCCCCTGCCCCACCACCACACCCAGCTATTTTTTGTATTTTTAGTAGAGACAGGGTTTCATCATCTTGGCCAGGCTGGTCTTGAACTCCTGACCTTGTGATCCACCTGCCTTGGCCTCCCAAAGTGCTGGGATTACAGGCATGAGCCGCTGCACCCAGCCAATTCCTTAGGTTTTTCTAAAACTAATTCATGCAAGTAAAGTCTGTTTTACTTCTTCTTTTCTACCCTGGATAGCTTTTCTTTTTCTTTTCTTATTGTACTCACTAAAACCTTCAGTACAGTGTTGAATAAGTTTTAACAGCAGGCCAGGTACAGTGGCTCATACCTGTAATCCCAGCACTTTGGGAGGTTGAGGTGGGAGGATCCCCTGATCCCAGGAATTTGAGACCAGCCTGGCCAACATAGCAAGACCTCATCTCTACTAAAAATAAAAAAATTAGCCAGGCATGGTGGTGCACCCCAGTAATCCCAGCTACTTGGGAGGCTGAGGTGGAAGGATCTCTTAAGCATAGGAAGTTGAGGCTGCAGTGAGCTGTGATTGTGCCACTGCACTCCAGCCTGGGTGACAAAGCAAGACTCTTGTCTTCAAAAAAAAAAAAAAAAAAAAAAAAAGGTTTCAAGAACAGGACATCCTGGCCAGGCGTGGTGGCTCACGCCTGTAATCCCAGCACTTTGGGAGGCTGAGGAGGGCGGATCATGAGGTCAGGAGATCCAGACCATCCTGGCTAACACGGTGAAACCCCATCTCTACTAAAAATACAAAAAATTAGCTGGGCGTGGCGGCGGGCGCATGTAGTCCCAGCTACTTGGGAGGCTGAGGCAGAAGAATGGCGTGAACCCAGGAGGTGGAGCTTGCAGTGAACAGAAACCACGCTACTGCACTCCAGCCTGGGCGACAGAGTGAGACTCCGTCTCACCAAAAAAAAAAAAAAAAAAACAGACATCCTTTTCTTCTTCCTGATGTTGATATGAAAGCATTTGGTGTTTAACCATTAATTATGTTAGCAGTAGGTTTTCTATAGATGTCATTTATTAAATTAAAGGAATCCCCTTCTAATCCTAGTTTGAGAGATTTTATCATAGCCTAATTGGATTTTGGATTTTGTCAGCTTTTTCTGTATCATTCTCCTATGTTCCTTTTGTCTTTTATCATATTAAGAATGTATTACAGTAGTTGTTTTTTTAGATGTTAAACCAACCTTGCATTCCTGGAGTAAACCAGCCTTGGTCTTGATGTATAATTCTTTTTATATGTTGCTGGATTGGATTTGCTGATTTAAAAAAAAAAAGATCTTGGCTGGATGCTGTGACTCATGCCTGAAATCCCAGCACCTTGGGAGGCCGAGTTGGGCAGATTGCTTGAGCCCAGGAGTTCAAGACTAGCCTGGGCAACATGGTGAAACCCCTTCTCTAATTTTTTTTTTGAAAAAAAAAAAAGAAAGAAAAAAATTTTTACATCTGTTTCATGAGGGCTATTGGTTTATAGTTCTGTTGTGGTGTCCTTGTTTGGCTTTGGTAGCAGGGTAATATAGGCCTTGTAAATGAGTTGAGAAGTGTTCCCTCCTCTGAGTTTGTATGGAATGATATTTCTTCCTAAAAAGTTTGATAAATTCAGTGCTGAGGCCATTTAGGCTTGGACTTTTCTTTGTGGATTTTTAAAATCTTTTATTTTGGAATAATTTTAGATTTATAGAAAAATTGAAAAAGTAATAGAGTTCCTATATATCCCTCATCTAGTACATATGTCAAAACTAAGAAGCAAACATTGGTATATTACTTTTATATAAACTTCAGGCTTTATTCAGCTTCTGGACTTTTTCTGTTCCATGATCTAATCCAGGATATCACATTAAATATATTTCCAGTGTGATGTTTATTTTCTTCCTTTTACTTACTGGGTTTGATTTGTTCTTCTTTTTCTAGCCTCTCAAAGTGGAAGCTTACAGGATTGATTTTAGACCTTTCTTCCTTTCTAATATAAGCTCTAAAGCTATTTATTTCCCCGTAAGCATTGCTTTGCTGCATCTCATAAATTTTTTTCCATACAATGTCACTCTCAGGATATCATACTTTTTTTATGTTGTGTTTTCAGCTTCATTAAACTTGGCATCATTTTTAATTTTCCTTGTGGTTGTTTGATTTCTAAATATTTGGGGGTTTTTTGATATCTTTCTGTTGTTAATTTTTAAGTAATTTTATTGTGTTCAGAGAATATACTTTGTATAATTTTAGTCTTGTTGAATGAATGAATGAATGAATGAATTGATTGATTGACAAGGTCTCACTCTGTTCCCCAGGCTGGAGTGTGATAGCATGATCATAGTTCACTGCAGCCTCAACCTCCTGGGCTCAAGTGATCCTCCCACGTCAGCCTCCTGAGTAGCTGGAACTAAAAGTGCATGCCACCACGCCCAGCTAACTTTTTTTTTTGTAGTAGAGATAAGGTCTCACTATGTTGCCCAGGCTGGTCTCGAACTCCTGAGCTCAGGCAATCCTCCTGCCTTGGCCTCCCAAGGTGCTGGGATTATAGGCCTTAGCTACCATGCCTGGCCTATTTTGTCTTTTTTTTTTTTTTTTTTTTGAGACAGTCTTGCTCCATTGCCCTGGCTGAAGTGCAGTGGCATGATCTCACTGCAACTTCTGCTCACTGCAACCTTTGCCTCCTGGGTTCAAGCAATTCTCCTGTCTCAGCTTCCTGAGTAGCTGGGACCACAGGCACGTGCCATCACACCCAGCTAATTTTTGTACTTTTAGTAGAGACAGGATTTCTCTGTGTTGGCCAGTCTTGTCTTAAACTTCTGACCTTAGGTGATCTGTCCACCTAAGCCTCTCAAAGTGCTAGAATTACAGGCGTGAGCCACTGTGCCTAGCCCTGTTTCTTCTTTGTTGCCTTCTTAAAGTCAAACAAACATTTCAGAAAACCACTGTCATTATTCTGATTTTTCTTTTTCTGTTTTTTTTTTTTTTTTTTTTTTTTTGAGATGGAGTTTTCGCTCTTGTTGTCTAGGCTGGAGTGCAATGGCAGGATCTCTGCTCACTGCAACCTCTGCCTCCCGGGTTCAAGCGATTCTCCTGCCTCAGCCTCCTAAGTAGCTGGGATTACAGGCATGCACCACCATGCCTGGCTAATTTTGTATTTTTAGTAGAGACAGGGTTTCTCCATGTTGGTCAGATTGATCTCAAGCTCCCAACCTCAGGTGATCCACCTGCTTCGGCTTCCCAAAGTGCTAGGATTACAGGAGTGAGCCACCACACCCGGCTCCTGATTTTTCTTTTTTTTAGCTTTCATAAAAGGGGTTGCATCTGTACCTAATCATAATCTATTACAAATTAATACTGACTTAATTCTGGTAAAAATACAGCCATTTTGGCCGGGCGCGGTGGCTGACGCCTGTAATCCCAGCACTTTGGGAGGCTGAGACGGGCAGATCACGAGGTCAGGAGATCGAAACCATCCCGGCTAACACGGTGAAACCCCGTCTCTACTAAAAATACAAAAAAATTAGCTGGGCGTAGTGGCGGGCACCTGTAGTCCCAGCTACTTGGGAGGCTGAGGCAGGAGAATGGCGTGAACCTGGGAGGCGGAGCTTGCAGTGAGTCAAGATCGCACCGCTGCACTCCAGCCTGGGGGACAGAGCGAGACTCCATCTCAAAAAATATATATATATACATAGCCACTTTGCACCAGCATACTTCTACTTTCACTCTCTTCCTGTGTGATACTATTGTCAAATATATTATAGCTACACGTTTAAAGCCAATAATCTAGTGTTATAATTACTGCTTTAAGCAGTCTCATGTTTAAAGAAGGTAAGGGAAGAAAAGAAAAATATGTATTTACCCAGATGTTTATCACTTCTGTTGCTCTTCATTCCTTCCTGTGGATCTGAGTTATCATCCAGTGTCATGTTTTTCCAGCCAGACGGTTTCCTTTAATATTTCTTGCAGTACAGTTCTGCTGACAGTGGATTCCCTCAATCTTCGTTTACCCAGGATATAGAATTTTTTTTTTTTTTTTTTTTTTTTTTTTTTTTTGTGACAGAGCTTTACTCTTGTTGCCCAGGCTGGAGTGCAGTGGTGAGATCTCAGCTCACTGCATCCTCCACCTTCCAGGTTCAAGCAATTCTCCTGCCTCAGCCTCCCAAGTAGTTGGGACTACAGGCGTGCACCACCACGCCCGGCTAATTTTGTCTTTTTAGTAGAGACAGGGTTTTATCATGTAGTTCAGGCTGGTCTCAAACTCCTGGCCTCAGGTGATCCACACGCCTTGGCCTCCCAAAGTACTGGGATTACAGGCGTGAGCCACTGTGCCCGGCCCCACCTGGGATATAGAATTCTTGATTGACAGAGTTTTCTTTCAGTACTTCAAATACGCCATCCCTGTGCCCTCTGGCCTCTATTATTTTTGATGGAAAGTCAGATGAAATTATTTTTGTATCATGTATATGAGTCAGTTTTGTCTTGCTGGTTTTAAGGTTTTCTTTTTGTCTTCTGGTGTTAGTTTGACTGGGATGTATCCAAGTTCTTTCTTAATCCTACTTGAGGTCCATTTAACTTCTTGGGTATGTAGATTCAAGTTTTTCACCAAATTTGGAAGTATTTCATCTGTTATTTCTTCATGTTTTTTTTTTCTGTTCCCTTTTGTCTCTCCCTGCTTTCCACATATATGGTGGAATGCTTGACATTCATCTTTTCACAAGTCTCTGAAGCTTTGTTCATTTTTCTTCAATTTTCTCTCTGTGCTTTGGATTGGATAATTTCTCTATATGGGTATCTATATATTCTAGTTCATTGACTCCTGTTGTGACTCTGCCACTTAGCCCCTCTAATATGTATTTCATTTCAGTTTTTGCATTTTCAACTCTGGAATTTCTATTTGGTTCCTTATTTCATAGTTTCAGTTTCTCTTGAGATTCTCTTGTTGATTAAGTATTAGTATATTTTCATTTAACCTTTTAACTTAATTTCCTATCGTTCTTTGAGCATATTTATAAATCCAGTATCTGGGATCACTCAGAGTCAGTTTTATTGACAGGGTTTTTTGTCTTGAGTGTAGGTCACACTTTCATGTTTCTTTGCATGTCTCTTATCTTTTTGTTGAATATTGACTTTTAGATAATCTAGCAACTCTGAGTTTTAATTTATTTTCCTGAGAGTTCCATATCCTAGTTATTCTTTTCCTTTTTTTGAGACGGAGTCTTGCTCTGTCGCCCAGGCTGGAGTGCAATGGCGCGATCTCGGCTCACTGCAAGCTCCACTTCCCGGGTTCACACCATTCTCCTGCCTCAGCCTCCCGAGTAGCTGGGACTACAGGTGCCCGCCACCATGCCCGGCTAATTTTTTTCTATTTTTTTAGTAGAGACAGGGTTTCACCATGTTAGCCAGGATGGTCTCGATCTCCTGACCTCGTAATCTGCCCGTCTCGGCCTCCCAAAGTGCTGGGATTACAGGCGTGAGCCACCCTGTAGGCCTCTGTTCAGTTTTTTTATTTTAACTTTTAATTTTTTAGCTTGGCTTCCAAGTATTGACTTTTTTATTTCTATTTTTTGGAATAGTTTAGCTAGTGAGGCGAATGCATTCAGAGTTACATTTAGTTTTGACGTCTCCCTTGGCTTTGACTTCTTCAACACTGTGTTGATGCATGATGATTAGCTTATTTGCTTTTTGCAGCATGGTATTCCATTGTATGAATATGCCACAGTTTATCAGTTTTCCTGATTGTGGACATTGATTTACATTTTTTGAGATTACAGATAACACTACTGCAAATATTCTTGTACATGTCTCCTGATGCACATGTGCAGGAGTCTTTTTAGTGTATATACTGTAAGAGAGTCACTAGTTCTTAGGATATAGAAACCTCAACTTTATTTGATATATATTTTTTTAGACAGTATCTCACTCTGTAACCCAGGCTGGAGCACAGTAGTGCTATCATAGCTCACTTCGACTTCAGCCTCCCAAGTAGCTGAGACTACAGGCACGTGCCACCACGCCTGCCTGATTTAAAAAAAAAAAAAATTTGTAGGTTGCTCACAGTGGCTCACACCTGTAATCTCAGCACTTTGGGAGGCCGAGGCGGGTGGATCGCCTGAGGTCAGGAGTTCGAGACCAGCCTGGCCAGTATGGCGAAATCCCATCTCTACTAAAAATACAAAAATTAGCTGGGTATGGTGGTGGGTGCCTGTAATCCCAGCTACTGGGGAGGCAGCGGCACAAGAATTGCTTGAACCCGGGAGGCGGAGGTTGCTGTGAGCCAAGATTGGGCCACCGCACTCCAGCCTGGATGACAGAGTAAGAATCTGTCTCAAAGAAAAAATATATGTATATATATATATAGTATTACCACCCAAGGGATTATTACACAGCCACTAAAAAAAAAAAGAAAAAAAAAAGACAAACATAGGTGAACGTTGAGGACATTATGCTAAGTGAAATAAGCCAGTCACAAAACGACAAATGATTTCACTTAGATGAGATATCTAGCATTCAGTGGTGGCTGCCAGGGGCTGGAGGTAGGGGAAAATGGGGAGTGTTTAATAGGTACAGAGTTTCAGTTTTGCAAGATGAAGAGAGTTCTGGAAATGGATGGTGGTTATGGTTGCACAACAATATAAATATACTTAATACCACTGAATTGTACACTTAAAAATGATTAGAGTCAGGTGTTGGGTTTTGCTAATGGTCCTGGCTACTCAGGAGGTTGAGGCAGGTGGATCATTTAAACCCAGGAGTTCAAGGCCAGCCTGGGCAACATAACGAGAACCTGTCTCTTTAAAAAGACAATAACAAATGTTGACAAGGATATGGAGGAATTGAAAACCTCATAAATTGCTTATGGAAATATAAAATGCTATAGCCACTTTGGAAAATAGTCTTTTGGTTCCTCAAAAGGTTAAACATAGAATTACCATAACCCACCCACTGCTGGCCATATACCCAAGAGAAATGAGAACATTTGTTGATGTAAAAACTGATAAATGAATGTTCATATCAGCATTATTCATAATAGGCAAAAGTAGAAACAGCCCAAATGTTTATCAGCTGATGAATGGATAAACCAAATGTGGTATACACATACACCCATGTATTGACTGCTATAAAATATTATTCAGCCATAAAAAGGAATGAAGGGGCCAGTCACGGTGGCTCATGCCTGTAATCCTAGCACTTTGGGAGGCTGAGGTGGGTGGATCACGAAGTCAGGAGTTGGAGACCAGCCTCGCCAATATGGCTGTCTCTACTAAAAATACAAAATTTAGCTGGGTGTGGTGGCGCGCGCCTGTAATCCCAGCTACTGATGAGACTGAGCCAGAAGAATCACTTGAACCCAGGAGGTGGAGGTTGCAGTGAGTTGAGATCACACTACTGCACTCCAGTCTGGCGACAGAGCAAGATTCCATCTCAAAAAAAAAAAAAAAGGAATGAAGTACTGATACATGGTACAACATAGATGAACCTTGTTTGAGGAACCGCATATTACATGATTCTCTTTATATGAGATGTTCAGAATAGGCAAATCCATAGAGACAGAAAGTAAATTTGTGATTGCCAGAGTTTGGGGGAGGGAGGAATGAGAAATGACTGCTATAGGTATGAGGAAATTTTTGGAGTGATGAAATTTTTCATCACTCCAGAATTTGATAGTGATGTTAGTTTAATTACCAAAAACCACTGAATTACACTTATTTTTTCTTGTTTTTTTGAGACAGAGTCTCGCTCTGTAGCCCAGGCTGGAGTGCAGTGGCACGATCTCAGCTCACTGCAACCTCCGCCTCCCAGGTCCCGGTTCAAGTAATTCTCCTGCCTCAGCCTCCCGAGTAGCTGGGATAACAGGCACGTGCCACCATGCCCAGCTAATTTTTGTATTTTTAGTAGAGATGGGGTTTCACCATGTTGGCCAGGCTGGTCTGGAATTCCTGACCTCAGGTGATCTGCCCACCTTGGCCTCCCAAAGTGCTGGGATTATAGGCTTGAGCCACCACCATCGGCCTACACGTTTTATTTTTATCCTACTTTTTTTTTTTTTTTTTTTTTTTTTGAGACGGGGTCTTACTCTGTCACCTGTAGTCCCAGCTGCTTTGGAGGTTGAGGCAGGTGAATCGCTTGAACCCGAGAGGCAGAGGTTGCGGTGAGCCTAGATCACGCCACTGCACTCCACTGGTCTTACACTGCACCAAGCTGGAGTGCAATGGTGCAGTCTTGGCTCACTGCAACCTCCGCCTCCTTGGTTCAAGCAATTTTCTTGCCTCAGCTTCTCGTGAAGCCATGTAGCTGGGATTACAGGTGCCTGCTACCACGCTTGGCTAATTTTTGTGTTTTTAATAGAGAAGGGGTTTGGTTTCACCATGTTGCCCAGGCTGGTCTGGAACTCCTGACATTAGGTGATCCACCCACCTCAGCCTCCCAAAGTGCTAGGGGTACAGGTGTGAGCCACTGCACCCAGCATTTTTTTTTTTTTTTTTTTTTTTTTTGGTAAAGACAGGGTTTTGCTGTGTTGTTCAGCCTTGAACTATACATTTTTATTTTTTATTATTATTGTTTTTTGAGCCAGAGTCTCGTTCTGTCAACCAGGCTGGAGTGCAGTGGTGCAGTCTCAGCTCATTGCAGCCTCTGCCTCCCGGATTCCAGCACTTCTGCCTCAGCTGCCCAAGTAGCTGGGATTACAGGCATGTGCCACCATGCCCATCTAATTTTTGTATTTTTAGTAGAAACGGGGTTTCACCATGTTGACCAGGCTGATCTCAAACTCCTGACCTCAGGTGATCCACCCACCTTGGCCTTCCAAAGTGCTGGGATTACAGGCATGAGCCACTGCGCCTGGCCTAATTTTTTTTTTTAAGAGACAGGCTCTTGTTATGTTGCCCAGGCTAGTCTTGAACTCGCCTCAGTCGGTCCTCCCACCTAAGCCTTCCAAGTAGCAGGGATTACAGGTGTGAGCCACCACACCTGGCTATTTACTTTGTGTCTTTCCAGACCCTTTTGAGTACTTTATATTTGTGTGTATACCTATATCAAGATTATTTTCAGTTATTGTTGATAATGCTCCCATAATAATGCTTTTGAGTAAGTTAGTTCTTAATTTCCCAGAAGTTCCTCTGTGTAAGTCTCTGACACTCATTAGAGTTCTTCTCGTCCATAGGTGATGCTGGGAGCAGAACTCCAAAAGACCAGAAGGTAAGTTAGGATGGTAAGGGAAGGGTGAGAGATAAGAATATGAAAATAGGATAATTTTTTGGCCTAACCATTTAATCAGTTTAGCTTTCAGTATCTAATCATTCACCCTGTGATCAGCCCTTTGCGTTGCAGTCCTCTGATTGATGCTGTAAGAATTCAAAAAGAGGTTAGCAAAAAATGCTTTCACTAGAAAGGAGTGTTGTATGAAAGTGGAATTTAGCAGTGTTTGCTAGGTAAATTAATCAAGAAAAGCTTCCTAACATTGAAACTTTGATTTTTGAACTAGGTTTCTAAGCAAGGGCAGCTTTGGGCTGGGCACATTGGCTCACGACTGTAATCCCAGCACTTTGGGAGTTTCAGGTGGGTGGATCACCTGAGGTCAGGAGTTCAAGACCAGCCTGGCCAAAATGGCGAAACCCCATCTCTACTAAAAAAATACAAAAATTAGCTGGGCATGGTGGTGCATGCCTGTAATCCCAGCTGCTTGGGAGGCTGAGACAGGAGAATCAGTGGAACCCAGGAGGCAGAGGTTGCAATGAGCTGAGATCGCACCACCACACTCTAGCCTGGGGGACAGAGCAAGACTCTGTCTCAGAAAAAAAAAAAAAGAAAGAGGCTAGGCGTGGTGGCTTACGCCTGTAATCCCAGCACTTTGGGAGGCTGAGGCAGGTGGATCACCTTAGGTCGGCAGTTCGAGAGCAGCCTAACCATGGAGAAACCCCATCTCTACTAAAAACACAAAATTAGGCTGGGCACGGTGGCTCACGCCTGTAATCCCAGGACTTTGGGAGGCTGAGGCGGGTGGAACACGAGGTCAGGAGTTTGAGACCAGCCTGGCCAACATAGCGAAACCCTGTCTCTACTAAAAATACAAAAATTAGCTGGGCATGGTGGCATGTGCCTGTAGTCCCAGCTGCTTTGGAGGTTGAGACAGGTGAATCGCTTGAACCCGAGAGGCAGAGGTTGCGGTGAACCTAAATCATGCCATTGCACTCCAGGCTGGGCAACAGAGCCAGACTCCATCTCAAAAAAAAAAAAATTAGCCGGGCATGGTGGCGCATGCTTGTAATTCCAGCTACTCCGGAGGCTGAGGCAGAATCGCTTGAACCCAGGAAGTGGAGGTTATGGTGAGCCGAGATTGTGCCATTGCACTCCAGCCTGGGCAACAATAGCTAAACTCCATATCAAAAAAAAAAAAAAAAGAGTAAGGGCAGCTTTGCCAGATAAAGTAACCATAAGCTTCCAAACATAACTCACTCCATTTTGTTTTGTGAAATACAAGTTGTTTCTTATTCTGAAGTTATTTGTAACCCATGCTACTGTTTCAAAACTTGTTTTCCTCATCCCCTTTTCTACAGCTCCGTGAAGCTATGGCTGCCTTAAGAAAGTCAGCTCAAGATGTTCAGAAGTTCATGGATGCTGTCAACAAGAAGAGCAGTTCCCAGGATCTGCATAAAGGTTAGGGTCAAGAAATACCTGGGTACAGATGGGAGGTGAATTCTTACAGAGATTTTGTCTTAAGTCTTATGTCTGCTAATTGTTCGTGACATGCCAGACTCAGTATCCTTAGTAGTTATGAAATCCCAGTTACATTGATGGTGATTTTTCCAGTCTGTGATGGTTTTATCTCAATACCTCTTTAGTGTCCTACATTTAGGCTGTCTCCATCCTCATGACTGCTTCCAGGTGGAGATTAGGGAGAACAGAATCACTCAGACTCTTGTTACAAAAAGGTTTGAGGCCAGGTGTGGTGGCTCATATCTGTAATTCTAGCAGCTTTGGGAGGCTGAGGCAGGAGGATCACTTTAGGCCCAGCATTAAAGACCAGCCTCGGCAACATAGTGAAACCCTATCTCTACAAAAAAAAAATGTTTAAAAATTCTCCAGATGGGCCAGGCACAGTGGCTCACACCTGTAATCCCAGCACTTCGGGAGGCCGAGGTGGGTGGATCACAAGGTCAGGAGTTCGACACCAGCCTGACCAACATGGTGAAACTCTGTCTCTATTAAAAATACAAAAATTAGCCAGGCGTGGTGGCGCACGCCTGTAATCTCAGCTACTCAGGAGCCCAAGGCAGGAGAATCGCTTGAACCCGGAAGGTGAAGGTTGCAGTGAGCCGAGATCATGCCACTGCACTCCAGCCTGGGCAACAGAACGAGACTCCATCTCAAAAAAAAAAAAAAAATTGGCCGGGCACAGTGGCTCATGCCTATAATCCCAGCACTTTGGGAGACCGAGGCAGGCGGATCATGAGGTCAAAAGATAGAGACCATCCTGGCTAACATGGTGAAACTCCGTCTCTACTAAAAATATAAAAATTAGCTGGGTGTAGTGGTGCCACCTTGCGCGCCTGTAGTCCCAGCTACTCGGGAGGCTGAGGCAGGAGAATCGCTGGAACCCAGGGAGGCGGAGGTTCCAGTGAGCCAAGATCGCACCACTGCACTCCAGCCTGGTGACAGAGTGAGACTCCATCTCAAAAAAAAAAAAAAAAATTACCCCACTTTCCCTAATTACCATAGTACCCTCTTTACCTTCCCGTTCTCTACCGAATCTATGTCATAACTCTTGAGAATAACTTTGCTTCTTCTATAGGAACCTTGAGTCAGATGTCTGGAGAACTAAGCAAAGATGGTGACCTGATAGTCAGCATGCGAATTCTGGGCAAGAAGAGAACTAAGACTTGGCACAAAGGCACCCTTATTGCCATCCAGACAGTTGGTATGTGCAAACTTGGAGGAACCACTCCTGAAAGGCAACCTGCACCCTCCACTGCTGATTGTTTCTTTTCCCCATAACCTTCCCATTTGTCTCTCACATAGCAGCCTGGATTTATACAGAAACTGGCAGTTTTTAAAAAGATTTATCTTTCCCTTTTACTCAGGGCCAGGGAAGAAATACAAGGTGAAATTTGACAACAAAGGAAAGAGTCTACTGTCGGGGAACCATATTGCCTATGATTACCACCCTCCTGCTGACAAGCTGTATGTGGGCAGTCGGGTGGTCGCCAAATACAAAGATGGGAATCAGGTCTGGCTCTATGCTGGCATTGTAGCTGAGACACCAAACGTCAAAAACAAGCTCAGGTACCTGGACAGAGGACTGTAAAGGGGTAGAGGCTGGGAGCACAGCACCTGCCCTGTTCGTGCCATAGACCAGATACCACAATTAGCTTTTGTCTTCTTAGTCCCCAGTGGACTGAAACCCTTACTCTTTCTTTACCACAGGAGTCATGTGGGTGATTCTTTCTTCCTCTTTCTCCTCCTGTTTTTTTTTTTCCTTTTCTTTCCTCAAAGAGAAAACTAGGAAGAGAATAATGAGGATTGATTAATGGTCAGGGGAATACAATTCACACAGAAGAAAGAAATGGAGATTAAATGGTTATTGGCAGCATAGGAATCTGATAGAGGAAAAAGAATATATGTTTTTTGGCCGGGCCCAGTGTCTCATGCCTGTAATCTTAGCACTTTGGGAGGCCAAGGCAAGTGAATCACCTGAGGTCAGGAGTTCGAGACCAGCTTGGCCAACTGGTGAAACCCTGTCTCTACTAAAAATACAAAAATTAGCTGGGTGTGGTGGCGCATGCCTGTAATCCCAGCTACTTGGGAGGCTGAGGCAGGAGAATTCCTTGAACCTGGGAGGCAGTGGTTGCCATGAGCCGAGATTGCACCACTGCACCCCAGCCTGGGCGACAGAAGGAGACTCCGTCTCAAAAATATTTATATGTATATGTGTTTTTTTAAAAGTAGGGAGGTATTGGTTAAATTAAGGGAGAACTCCTAACTCTCAAGTTGAGAAGAAAGAAAAACAGGAAGAAAGTAGTGGACTGGATTGTCTTCCCTGGAGTGCATCGTGTTGTGATCCAGAGAAGTAGAAGCTATGATAAAATAATTTCTGTGGATCATGTTAAATATCATAACCCCCAGATCTTTCTGCTGTCACTCTTCTTTTATAGGTTTCTCATTTTCTTTGATGATGGCTATGCTTCCTATGTCACACAGTCGGAACTGTATCCCATTTGCCGGCCACGTGAGTGTTTCTCCCTTATTCCTTAGCTCAGTTTTCTCCTTTACCTTGTATTTCTTCTTAGGACATCCAGTTGAAAAGCCCTAGTGTTTTTGGTATTTCAGTCTCAAAGAGCATAAGTTTGGTTGATGTCTTCTGCTCCCAAAGGTCAGTTTGCTCCCAAAAGAGATACAGTTTTATTGTTCATCTCTAGGACTGGGTCTTTGTAGACAAAGAGTGAGACACTAGAAGATCATGAATGGCCTTGAGTAGACTGCTCACGTTATAGATGTGCTTCAATTTCATTTCTAAGTGAGTTAGGTTGGAAAAGGTGTTACTTCTTTCCTAGTGTCATACTGCACCTAACATTTGTATAAATGTGTAGTCTGCATAATGCTTTCCACAGAAGCTGTGTTAGATGGAACCTCATAGTGTCCACTATATTTGTTACCCTGGCTTGGGAGCAGACTCCTATGGAAACAATCATTTTTAACTGCAGAAGAATCAACTAACACTTTTGTTTACACATAACATGACAGTAAACACATTCTGAGCCTCTTAAAAACCTGATAGAGAATGAGAAGGAAGGACTAATTTTTTTCATTTCATGATGCCACCTGATCTTTTTAAATTTACCACTAGACTGATCAACAAGTGAGCAAGAATTTCCACTTGAATTTTCCAGAGGAGAAACATCCATTTGTGTAAAATAAGTGAATCACCTATGTTGTACATTTCTTATTTAGTATTTACTTGATTTGTAAGTATGTACAGTTTGTACATTAGGTTTATTACTTAGGTGGTCTTGGCTTTGCTTCCCTTGAGGTTCTGATTTTACTTTTTCTCTCCTTTTCAACTTAAAAAGTATCAAATGTCTCCTGGCCAAGCCTTTTCCCTATCAAGACATGCCCCACCTGCCCTCTCAGTTCTACTTCTTCCTTGAAACAGTGACAAAGACTTGGGAGGACATAGAAGACATCTCCTGCCGTGACTTCATAGAGGAGTATGTCACTGCCTACCCCAACCGCCCCATGGTACTGCTCAAGAGTGGCCAGCTTATCAAGACTGAGTGGGAAGGCACGTGGTGGAAGTCCCGAGTTGAGGAGGTGGATGGCAGCCTAGTCAGGATCCTCTTCCTGGTACTGTTCTTCTCTACAATTTTGGAGGCAGAGGTTGGTGGGGGGGAACTTAAGAAGCAGTAATGAGGATGGTTTTATAGCTATTCCATAGCCTTCCTCTTTCTTATCCTCGTATGTGTTCTCACTGTTTTTGGTCAAATTTTACTTTGCCCTTTTTGTTGTTCCTCTGCAGGTCATTGTTGAAAATAAATTATCTGAATTATGATACGAATCTGCATGGTTTTGATTTATTTATTTTTTTTCTTTAGGAGTATTCACATTGTGTGTAGGTACAGAAAGGGCAGCCAATTCCATTTTTCCAGGGTTAAGGTTTTAGTAGGATAGTGGGACGAAGAAGAGGGATCAAGGAGTCCTGATTATCTTTCAAGGCTCAGTTTAACTCTTAGGTATTTTGTACTCATCCTTTTCTCCCTTCTCTCTCCCTTCTTAGAATCATATTTCTTATTTTTAAAAGTTTTAAAAACATTTTTTAATACTGCTGCTTGCAGAACAAGGCTACCTGATAGGCAGTGTGCCCAGAGTAGCCAGAAGAAATTAGAAGTTATATTTCTTCTTGGTGTTACCTCAGCCCGTTACTTCTAAGGCCTTATGATCCTTATCATGCTTTTTGTTTGGTGTTTTGTTTTGTTTTCAGACGGTGTTTCACTCTTGTTGCCCAGGCTAGAGTGCAATGGCACGATCTTGGCTCACTGCATCTTCCGCCTCCTGGGTTCAAGTGATTCTCCTGCCTCAGCCTCTCGGGTAGCTGGGATTGGCTAATTTTTTGTATTTTTAGTAGAGACGGGGTTTCACCATGTTGGCAGGCTGGTCCCGAACTCCTGACCTCAAGTGATCCACCTGCCTTGTCCTCCCAAAGTGCTGGGATTACAGGCATGAGCCACCACGCCTGGCCTGTTTTGTTTTGTTTTGTTTTTTGAGACAGTCTCACTCTGCCACCCAGGCTGGAGTGCAGTGGTGCAATCACAGCTCACTGCAGCCTCAACCTCCAGGGTTCAAGTGGTCCTCCCACATCAGCCTCCCAAGTAGCTGTGACTACAAGTGCATGCCACCACACCTGGCTGATTTTTGTATTTTTAGTAGAGACGGGTTTCGCCATGTTGCCCAGGCTGGTCTCGAACTCCTGAGCTCAAGCAGTCTGTCTGCCTCATCCTTTCGACATACCAGGATTATAGGTGTGAGCTATTGTGCCCAGCTGTCATACCTCTTATACTCAGTATAGATATCTGTTGCTCCTGTAATTCCTTAAACAAGGAGTATATATTTTTCATTGTTGTGTTCCTGATACCCATCATGGATCCTGGCACATACTTTATTAAGTAGATAAGGAATTTTTTTGGGGGGTGGGGATGGAGTTTCGCTCCTGTTGCCCAGGCTGGAGTACGATGGTGCAGTCTCGGCTCACCACAACCTCCGCCTCCCTGGTTCAAGCAATTCTCCTGCCTCAGCCTCCCGAGTAACTGGGATTACAGGCATGCGCCACCACACCCGGCTAATTTTGTATTTTTAGTAGAGACGGGGTTTCTCCATGTTGGTCAGGCTGGTCTTGAACTCCCAACCTCGGGTGATCCACCTGCCTCAGCCTCCCAAAGTGCTGGGATTACAAGCTATAGGCGTGAGCCACTGTGCTTAGCTTAGATAAGGAATTTAAGGCTCATCAGGGAGGATTCCCAGAGGTGACACATGGTATATATCCTCTACACAGGACAGGCTAGATTCTAGCCTTTAAGCTATTTCCCTTCATTCTTTTCTCTCAATTCCCCAGGATGACAAAAGATGTGAGTGGATCTATCGAGGCTCTACACGGCTGGAGCCCATGTTCAGCATGAAAACATCCTCAGCCTCTGCACTGGAGAAGAAGCAAGGACAGCTCAGGACACGTCCAAATATGGGTATGTCCTGAAAGATTCCTGGAGGAAGGAAGAAACAGGCCAACCAGCAAAGGAGATTATATACAATGGCTATCCTTTGATTAGCATGGTTACACTGTATACTCATTGGAAACAGGATATGTGCCCTGAGTTGTTTCCAATCACGGTGATCAATTTGTGCTGCTGCTTCCACATGCTGTGGCTCTAATTTGTTCTAAACAACCACATAAAAATCTGAAACAGTTGGCTTTAGGTTAGGGTGATAGTAGTTACCCTCTGTTATCCACATGAGAATTGTCAGTTTTGTGTGTTATCTATGGTTAGTTTTTTCTTTTTCTTTTTTTTTTAAATAGACCCGGGGCTTGATATGTTACCCAGGCTGGTCTTGAACTCCTGGGCTCAAGCTGTCTACCTGCCTCGGCTGCCCAAAGTGCTAGGATTACAAGTATGAGCTACCACATCCAGCGTATAGTCAGTTTTCTTGAAAACCCAGACCTGGCCAGGCACAGTGGCTGACATCTATAATCCCAACACTTTAGGAAGCTGAGACAGGTAGGTGGTTTGCTTGAGCTGAGGAATTCAAGACCAGCCTGGGCAACATGGTGAAACCCTGTTTCTACAAAAAAACACAAAAATTAGCTGGGTACAGTGGCATTAAGCTGTAGTCCAAGCTACTCAAGAAGTTGAGGTGGGAGGATCAATTGAAGCCAGGAGGTCGAGGTTGCAGTGAGCTAGATCGTGCCACTGCACTCCAGCCTGAGTGACAGAACGAGACCCTGTCTCAGAAACAAACAAAAAACAGATTTGGTTTTCTTTTTTAATATTACTGTCATACTTTCTGGTTGATTTTTCCTGCCAAAATTAGTTGGTTAAAGAATATATTTCTGAAAATATTTCCCCAAAGTATAACATAATTAGGTAAATCATCTGAGATAGGAAGATATAAAGTCTTATCTAAGGCCCAGCATGGTGGCTCGTGTCTGTAGTCTCAGCACTTTGGGAGGCCGAGGTGGGAGTATCACTTGAGGCCAGGAGTTGGAGATCAGTCTGGGCAACATAGAAAGACTCTTATCTCTTAAAAAAAAAAAAATGCTGAGTGTGGTGGTGTGCACCTGTAGCCTTAGCTACTCTGGAGGCTGAGGCAGGAGGATTGCTTGAAGCCCAGGATTTCAAGGTTACAATGAGCTAAGGTCACACCGCTGCACTTGAGCCTGAGTAACAAAGTGGAACACTGTCTATAAAAAGAAAAAAAAGAGGCTACTCTGCTGACAGAGTAGCAATTTTTTTTTTTTTTTTCTTTGAGATGGAGTCTGGTTCTTTTGCCCAGGCTGGAGTGCAGTGGCACCATCTCAGCTCACTGCAACCTCCGCCTCCCGGGTTCCAGCAGTTCTCCTGCCTCAGCCTTCCGAGTAACTGGGGTTACAGGCGACTGCTGCCATGCCAGGCTAATTTTTGTATTGTTAGTAGAGACGGGATTTCTCCATGTTGGCCAGGCTGGTCTTGAACTCCTGACCTCAGGTGATCTGCCCGCCTCAGCCTCCCAAAGTGCTGGGATTAAAGGCATGAGCCACCGCGCCTGGCCGTTATTCTTTTATTCCTTTACTTTGTGAATAAACTTGCTTTCACTTTAATAAAAGAAAAAGTATTATCTAAGTCAAAAAACAATGTATGCCAGCGTCCATGCCAGTCAATAATGGGAACTGAGAGTCTAAGCACTTATTCAAGATGTGTCCATTGCTGCTTTTTTTTTTTTTTTTTGAGACGAAGTCTTGTTCTGTTGCCCAGGCTGGAGTACAGTGATGTGATCTCAGCTCACTGCATCCTCCACCTCCTGGTTTCAAGTGATTGTCCTGCGCCTTCCGAGCAGCTGGAATTACAGATGTGCACCACCACGCCCATCTAATTTTTGTATTTTTAGTAGAGACGGGGTTTCACCATGTTGGCCAGGCTGGTCTCAAACTCATGACCTCAAGCAACCTGCCCACTTCGGCCTCCCAAACTGCTGGGATTACAGGCAAGAGCCACTGCGCCCAGCCATTGCTGCCTTTTTATATTGTATAAGTTAAGGATCAGATGTGTGACTGAATACAAGCATCATAGCTATCATCTTCTCAGTGCTCAATTTCCTTTTTCCTATAGGTGCTGTGAGGAGCAAAGGCCCTGTTGTCCAGTACACACAGGATCTGACTGGTACTGGAACCCAGTTCAAGCCAGTGGAACCCCCACAGCCTACAGCTCCACCTGCCCCACCTTTCCCACCTGCTCCACCTCTATCCCCCCAAGCAGGTGACAGTGAGTGAGTGTTATTCTTTCTTTTTCTTCAGTTTCTTTCATATTATATTTTCCACATCCCTTACTATATGCCCTCTTCTCTAATCTCCTAGAAGCTTGGAAAGCCAGCTTGCCCAGTCACGGAAGCAGGTAGCCAAAAAGAGCACGTCCTTTCGACCAGGATCTGTGGGCTCTGGTCATTCCTCCCCTACATCTCCTGCACTCAGTGAAAATGTCTCTGGTGGGAAACCTGGGATCAACCAGACATATAGGTGAGAAAATCTGAGGCTCTCTGTAGGCAGGATAGCAATGAGTGGTCACTGTGTAGGGGAAGGTTCCTTGGCTGTAAGCGAAGGGCTTAGTTTAAGCTTATGATGGTGAGGAGTTTGGACTTGAAAAGGAAGCTTTACCCATAGAAGTTTCTAAGAAATAGAAAGTAAGAATAATTGAATTGGAAGCTGGGTGCTTGGAAATATGGTATCATCTGAAAGCCATTTGTTAAAACTTCTTGTTGAACATGGTGCCATCATTGCTAAAATAGAAAGGAAACACCACAGCCTCTTTCCTTGGAGTTAGTTAGGACATTTTTAGAACACGCAGCAGACCAAAGAAACATTGGTAGAAGACTGGATTCTACTTCCATAATTCACAGGCAAATACATTTTAGGAAAAGGTATACTGTTGAAATAGAGATGTTAGGCCGGGCGCGGTGGCTCACGCCTGTAATCCCAGCACTTTGGGAGGCCGAGGCGGGCGGATCACCTGAGGTCGGGAGTTCGAGACCAGCCTGGCCAACATGGAGAAACCCTGTCTCTACTAAAAAATACAAAATTAGCCAGGCGTGGTGGCGCATGCCTGTAATCCCAGCTACTCAGGACGCTGAGGCAGGAGAATCGCTTGAACCCAGGAGGCAGAGGTTGTGGTGAGCCAAGATCGTGCCATTGTACTCCAGCCTGGGCAAAAAGAGCGAAACTGTCTCAAAAAAAAAAGAGAAATAGAGATGTTATCAGTCAGCGAAGAGTAACCAGGGAGTTTCATTGTCCAGGTTTGGTAGGGCAAGGGAAGATCTTTCTTGAATCATCTTTAGCTTCAGGAGCACAGCTGTTTGAAAGATGAGAGAAATGGCTTAGCTACCTGGAGGGTTAATTATAAAACAGAGGTCCTGTTGCCTTCTGATCTGATCACTTGCATCTCATTTGCAGATCACCTTTAGGCTCCACAGCCTCTGCCCCGGCACCCTCAGCACTCCCAGCCCCTCCAGCACCCCCAGTCTTCCATGGCATGCTGGAGCGGGCCCCAGCAGAGCCCTCCTACCGTGCTCCCATGGAGAAGCTTTTCTACTTACCTCATGTCTGCAGCTATACCTGTCTGTCTCGAGTCAGACCTATGAGGAATGAGCAGTACCGGGGCAAGAACCCTCTGCTGGTCCCATTACTGTATGACTTCCGGCGGATGACAGCCCGGCGTCGAGTTAACCGCAAGATGGGCTTTCATGTTATCTATAAGACACCTTGTGGTCTCTGCCTTCGGACAATGCAGGAGATAGAACGCTACCTTTTCGAGACTGGCTGTGACTTCCTCTTCCTGGAGATGTTCTGTTTGGATCCATATGTTCTTGTGGACCGAAAGTTTCAGCCCTATAAGCCTTTTTACTATATTTTGGACATCACTTATGGGAAGGAAGATGTTCCCCTATCCTGTGTCAATGAGATTGACACAACCCCTCCACCCCAGGTGGCCTACAGCAAGGAACGTATCCCGGGCAAGGGTGTTTTCATTAACACAGGCCCTGAATTTCTGGTTGGCTGTGACTGCAAGGATGGGTGTCGGGACAAGTGAGTTGGTGGGGGGAATTGCTGCCCCTGCTTCCAACTTTGTTATGGTGTCTGTTTCACCTCTTCCTTTGCCTTGTATCTGTACTGCTTTCCCCATCTTCCTTTACCTCCTCCCTCACCTGGAACTCCTGCTATAAGGCCTCCATGAAAGCTATGAGGTAGGGAGGCTGGAGTCTGACATGGCCACACTGAGCAACCTTGGGTACATGTGTATTGTGTTATTTTTGTTCTCTGATCCCCCCGCTCCTTTCCTTTATTTCCCTCTGTCATATAGGTCCAAGTGTGCCTGCCATCAACTAACTATCCAGGCTACAGCCTGTACCCCAGGAGGCCAAATCAACCCTAACTCTGGCTACCAGTACAAGAGACTAGAAGAGTGTCTACCCACAGGGTAAGTGGTCAAGGAATGGCACAGTACCTCAGAGAGACTGAGGAGCATGTTCTTGTTTTTCTGTGTTTATAGAAATCATCAGAAATCTAAAAATTGGAACCAAAAATAGAATACCAGATGAGGCATTTTATTAATTAGATCTTATTTCATGACTTCCAAAACACATTTTTTTTCTTGGACTTTCCTTGAAATGAAGACATAGAATGATTGAATAGTATCTAGCAATTTTCTGTTGCAAATAAAGATTATCTTAATTTCATAGCTAAATGAATGTCTTAACAGATTGTGATTTACACTTGTAAGTGAAATGTGTTCAGAGAGGAGAAGTAGGCAGGGACCTGATTACATAGGGCTTTGTAAATCAGAATGAAAAAAGTTAGAATCAGGCTGGCACAGTGGCTCACACCTGTAATCCCAGCACTTTCGGAGGCCGAGGTGGGTGGATCACCTGAGGTCAGGAGTTTGAGACCAGCCTGGCCAACGTGGTGAAACCCTGTCTCTACTAAAAATACAAAAATTAGCCGGGGGTGGTGGCGGGTGCCTGCAGTTCCAACTACTTGGGAGGCTGAGGCAGGAGAATCGCTTGAATCCAGGAGGCAGAGGTTGCAGTGAGCCAAGATCATGCCACTGCACTTCAGCCTGGGTGACAAGAGCGAGACTCTGCCTTAAAAAAAAAAAAAAGAAAAGTTAGAATCAAATTCATGGTGCTCTTACAGGATTTTAAGCTGCCAAGTGATGTGACCTGCCTTTTTCAGATTACTCTGGCTTCTTTGTAGATCATAGGTCTTAGGATGGCAAAAGTAGATTTTGGAAGACCAATTAGGAGATCGTTATAGGAGTACAGCAGAGAGAGACATCATTGCAGCTATGACTTGCAATAGAATGGAGGTGATAGTAGAGGTAAGAAGGATAGATTTGGGCTGTATTAATAGGTAGAGCTACAGAATTGGATAGATTATGGAGTGGGGGGAAAGAGTAGAATCAAGGACAATTCCTAAATTTTTGGCTTGAGCATCTTAGTGGTTGTTGGTGCTTTTTACTGAGATGGAAGACCGAAGGAGTAGTAGGTTTGAGTGAAATTCAGTTTTTGTTTTGGCCATGTTAAGTTTGAAATGCCGCCAGGCGCAGTGGCTCACGCCTGTAATCCCAGCACTTTGGGAGGCTGAGGCGGACGGATCACCTGAGGTCGGGAGTTCGAGACCAGCCTTGACCAACATGGAGAAACCCCGTCTCTACTAAAAATACAAAAAAAAAAATTAGCCGGGCATGGTGGCGCATGCCTGTAATCTCAGCTACTCGGGAGGCTGAGGCAGGAGAATTGCTTGAATCTGGGAGGCGGAGGTTGTGGTGAGCTAAGATCGCACCATTGCACTCCAGCCTGGGCAACAAGAGTGAAACTCAGTCTCAGAAAACAAAACAAAACAAAACAAAACAAAAAGTTTGAAATGCCTGTCAGGCAATCCAAGTAGAAATGTCAAGAAGACACTGGGATTTCTGGAGAGAGTGGGATATAAAAATTTAGGAATCATCAGCACAGGAGTATTTAAAGCCTGAATGAGTTCACCTAGAGACAATGTTGATAATAGAGAAGGCGGCTCAGGAGTAAGCCCTGGGTGCCCCAACATTTAAAGGTTGAGCAGAGGAGGTGGAACCAGCATGAGGTTGAGGACAGCTACTGAGGAGGGTGAGGCCGAAAGATTACTTGAGGCCTGGAGTTTGAGACCAGACTGGGCAACATAGTAAGACCCTGTGTCTAAAAAAAAATTGTTGGGGCTGGGCATGGTGGCTCACGCCTGTAATCCCAGCACTTTGCGAGGCCGAGGCAGGCAGATCACTTGAGGTCAGGAGTTCAAGACCAGCCTGGCCAATATGGTGAAACCCCATCTCTACTAAAAATACAAAAAACTAGCCAGGGATGGTGGCGAGCACCTGTAATCCCAGCTACTTGGGAGGCTGAGACAGGAGAATCACTTGGACCCAGGAGGTGGAGGTTGCAGTGAGCTAAGACCGCACCATTGCACTCCAGCCTGGGCAAGAAAAGCAAAATTCTATCTCAAAAAAAAAAAAAAATTGTTGGCCTGGCGCGGTGGCTCATGCCTGTAATCCCAACACTTTGGGAGGCCAAGGTGGGTGGATCACCTGAGGTCAGGAGTTCAAGAACAGCCTGGCCAACATGGTGAAACCCCATCTGTAATAAAAATACAAAAATTAGCCAGGCGTGATTGTGCACGCCTGTAATCTCAGCTATTTGGGAGGCTGAGGCAAGAGAATCGCTTGAAGCTGGGAGGCAGAGATTACAGTAAGCTGAGATTGCACCACTGCACTCCAGCCTGGACAACACAACAAGACTCCGTCTCAAAAAAAATGATTTAAAAATTAAAAAAAAATTTTTTTTTTTTTAGATGGAGTCTTGCTCTGTCGCCCAGGCTGGAGTGCAGTGGCGTGATCTCAGCTCACTGCAAGCTCCGCCTTCCAGGTTCACGCCATTCTCCTGCCTCAGCCTCCCGAGAAGCTGGGACTACAGTCGCCCACCACCACGCCTGACTACTTTTTTGTATTTTTAGTAGAGACAGGGTTTCACCATGTTAGCCAGGATGGTCTCTATCTCCTGACCTCATGATCCGTCTGCCTCAGCCTCCCAAAGTGCTGGGATTACAGGCGTGAGCCACCGCGCCCAGCCTAAATTATTTTTTAAAAAATTAGCCGGGCATGGTAGATGCATGCCTGTAGTCCCAGCTACTTGAGAGGCAGAGGCAGAAAGATCACTTGAGCCCAGTAGTTCAAGGCTGCAGTGAGCTATGATCACACCACTACACTCTAGCCTGGGGTGACAGAGCATGACTCTTATCTCTAAAACAAGAGGAGGACAACAAAAGAGTGGGATATAGCATGGTAAACTGGTATATATAAACACGTGAACTAATAAACCTAGTGATCAAAATACATAATTAACAGAACGGAGGAGAAAAGCATCAGTGAAATAATTCAGAAAGTGTCCCATAATTGAAGGATCTTTGTTTCTGAATTGAAAGGGCCAGTTAGGTCCCAACATAATGAAGGATAAAGGTAGGTTCCCATTAAGAGACATTATCAAAAAATGTCAGAACACTGAGGGAAAAAAAAAATCCTAAAAGCTTCTAGAGAAGAGAAATAGAACACGTTAAAAAATAGACTTGAAATGACTTCAGCCTTCCCTGAAAGTAACACTAGAAGCTAGATAGCAATTGAAGAATCTGTTCAGAATTCTAAGGGAAAATTATTTCCAACCTGGAATTTTAAACTTGGGCAAACTATCAATTTGGTGTTACGGTAGGCTAAATACATTTTTTTAGACATGCAGTACCTCAGAGTTTTTCATCATTCCCCTTCTCAGAAAGTTTCTGGAAATATTTGCAAAAATGAGAGGGAAAGTCAGGAAAGTGGAAGACAGGTGACAGTGCAGTGAAAGAGGCTTCCAGGCTGACAGCTGTGTACTAGGCATAGGGAAGAGCCACTGCAGGAGCAGGTCAGATGCTGTAGGAGCGACTTCTTCAGGAAAATTGGTTTAACAGAAAACCTGAGGTGCCTGAATACATTCAGAGGAGATCGAGACTACTGGGGAGATCATAGGATGAATTTGTACTGATAACATAGAAAAACTAAACAAAGGAATAGACAGTTGTTTAGTTGCATTGCTGTATCATGTATGTTTTAATTATTAACAAAATTTTGAATCTAACAATAGTGTTTAGATTTGATAATGCTGGGTGGTACATGAGTGTTCATGATATCTTTTTTACACGTTTGAAATGTTTCATAAAAATATTTTCAAATAATCACAAATAATATATCACTCCCCTGCTTAACTCTATAATATAGTCCCTCTGCTGTTTGGATTTTATTCTGACTCTTAACCTTAGGTTATATATCTGGCCCTTTCCTGTCTCCCTCCAAAGTCATTCCAACCACACTGATATTTTTCAGTTCCTGGATCCAGTTCAACCAGTGTTTTCCAGCCTGCCTCTGGAGACTTGCACATGCTGTGCCTTCTTCTTGGCATCCTTCCACTTTTCTTTGTGTGGCTATCTTCTTTAACCTTGAGCTTTCAGCTGTAAAGTCACCTCCTCAGAGAGACCTTCCCTGACCACTTTAAAACTAGGTCATTTTACTCCCATAATTCTCTCATTGAGCACCATGTTTGTGTTCTTTATAGCATTTATGACAACTTTTGTTGACTTTTTTTTTTTTCTATTATATAAGCTCCTTCATGAAGGCAAGGATCTTATCTGTCTCTTTGTCTTGCTAACCATTGTATCACCAGTTTACCCAATGCCTGGCACATAGTAATCACTTAGGCCAGGTGCAGTGGCTGATGCCTGTAATCCCAGCACTTTGGGAGGCCAAGGCAGGCAGATCACTTGAGGTCAG
The DNA here is from genome assembly GCF_028858775.2 of Pan troglodytes. Taxonomy (NCBI): domain Eukaryota; kingdom Metazoa; phylum Chordata; class Mammalia; order Primates; family Hominidae; genus Pan; species Pan troglodytes. The sequence goes on along the minus strand of NC_072398.2, from coordinate 98,259,561 downwards.
GAGTTCGAGACCAGCCTAGCCAACATGGTGAAACCCTGTCTCTACTAATAAAGTATAAAAAATTAGCCAGGCGTGGTGGCGCATGCCTGTAGTGCTAGCTACTCAGGAGGCTGAGATGGGGGAATTGGTTGAACCCAGGAGGCAGAGGTTGCAGTGAGCCGAGATTGCACCATTGCACTCCAGCCTGGGCGACAGAAGGAGACTTCATCTCAAAAAAAAAAAAAAAAAAGCCAAGCGCAGTGGCTCACGCCTGTAATCCCAGCACTTTGGGAGGCCGAGGCAGGTGGATTACGAGGTCAGGAATTCAAGATCAGCCTGGCCAAGATGTTAAAACCCCGTCTCTACTAAAAATACAAAAATTAGCCATGTGCGGTGGCAGGCGCCTGTAATCCCAGCTACTCCAGAGGCTGAGGCAGGAGAATCACTTGAACCCGCGAGGTGGAGGTTGCAGTGAGCCAAGATCCCACCACTGCACTCCGGCCTAGGCGATAGTGAGACTCCACCTCAAAAAAAAAAAAAAAAAAAGTAACCACTTAAATTTTGTGGAATGAATGAATGATAGTATAGCTACTGTAAAGGTTTCATGTGGTAATAATGACACCTGAGTTCAAATTCCAGCCCTGCCCCTACTGAGCTGATCTTTTTTGATCAGCTGTAAACAGAGGATATTAACATAAACACCCCCATGTCCCCAGTGGGGTTTTAAGGGACCTAACAAAGTTGTTTCTTGATCTGGTGCAGGTTACATGGTATGCTGAGTTTGTAAAATTCATTGATCTGTATAGACTTATGTGTACTTTCCTCTGCGTATATTACATTTCAATAATCTTTTATTTCCCCCTACCCACTAGACCACCAAGGAAATAATCTCTTTTTTTTTTTTGCTATGGAGTCTTGCTCCCAAAGTGCTGGGATTACCGACATGGGAAATAATCTTTTTTAAAGTTAGAAAAAAAAGCTAGACATGATGGCTCACACCTGTAATCCCAGCACTTTGGGAGGCCATGGTGGGGGGATGGCTTGAGTTCAGTAGTTCCAGACTTGCCTGGGCAATGTGATGAGACCTTGTCTCTACAAAAAAAGTTTTAAAAATTAGCTGGGCATGGTGGCATGCAGCTGTGGTCCCAGCTACTTAGGAGACTGAGGCAGGAGGATCACTTGAGCCCAGGAGGTCAAGGCTGCAGTGAGCTGTGTTTGTGCCGCTGCACTATAGTCTGGGTGACAGAGCAAGACCATGACTCAAGAAAAAAAAAAAAAAATGGGAGGTCGAAGCAGGTGGATCACCTGAGGTCAGGAGTTCAAGACCAGCCTGGCCAACATGGTAAAACCCTGTCTCCAATACAAAAATTAGCTGGGTATGATGGCATGCACCTATAATCCCAGCTACTCGGGAGGCTGAGGCAGGAGAATTGCTTGAACCCAGGAAGCGGAGGTTGGGCGACAAAGCGAGACTGTGTCTCAAAAAGAAAAAACATCACCTGTATTAGGGCAGCTTTAAGGATAGAATATGTATATATAAGGCATTCACACAATGCCAAACACAAAAGTATATGCTTAGTAACTAGAAGCTGCTCTTACCATCTTTATCTGGAGAGAGGATATGACTAAAATCATGAACTAACTGAGCTGTTGATACATTTCCAAAGTAAATTTCTTCCATTGATTTTACATACCAAGAAAATAAGTAAAATTCTAACACTGGGCAAATAGAGCAAAAACATTGTTACCTGAAACAATTAGCTTTCTTAGTATAACTGTGTTATCTTCCTTTAATGTTGGTATGTGCTAGATCCCTCTGATTACCTTTAATGGTTGTTTAAAAATAATTAAAATTTTTTTCTTTTTCAGAGATGGGGTGGACTTGCTTTGTCATTCAGGCTGGAGCGCAGTGGTATGATCATAGCTCACTGAAACCTCGAACTCCTGAGCTCAAGTGATCTTCTCACCTCAGCATCCTCAGTAGCTGGGATTACAGGCATGAGCCACTGCGCCTGGCCCAAATTCTTAAATTAGATAGAATATGAGCTCCCCTGGGCTGGGCACGGTGGCTCACACCTGTACTCCCAGCACTTTGGTTCGCTAAGGCAGGCGGATCACATGAGGTCCGGAATTCGAGACCAGCCTGATCAACATGGATAAACTCCATCTCTACTAAAAATACAAAATTAGCAAGGCATGGTGGCGCGTGCCTGTAATCTCAGCTACTTGGGAGGCTGAGGCAGGAGAATCACTTGAACACGGGAGGTGGAGGTTGTGAGCTGAGATTGCGCCATTGCACTCCAGCCTGGGCAATGAGAGCGAAACTCTGTCTCCAAAAAAAAAAAAAAGAGCTCCCTGAGGGTAGAAATTATGACCTTTTTTTTTTCTTTTTTCTTTTTTTTTTTTTTTGAGACAGAGTCTCACCCTGTCGCCCAGATTGGAGTGCAGTGGCTTGATTTTGGCTCACTGCAACCTCCGCCTCCTGGGTTCAAGGAATTCTCCTACCTCAGCCTCCCAAGTAGCTGGGACTACAGATGCATGCCACCACACCCGGCTAATTTTTTAATTTTTATTAGAGACGGGGTTTTACTGTGTTAGCCAGGATGGTCTCACTCTCCTGACCTCGTGATCTACCCACCTTGGCCTCCCAAAGTGCTGGGATTACAGGGATGAGCCACCACGCCCAGCACGATCTTTTTCATTGTTATGTTTCCAGTGTTTAGTAGAGCTCTTGGTGTTTAATAATTGTTTACTGAATGAAAGAATGAAAATCAACGTTACCATGAACATTAGTCACAGTTCCTCCTATCTCTTTATTCCCTTTCGTATCTGTTATGTTGGCCTCTGTTTTTCTCACATTTATTTATTTTTATTATTATTATTATTTTTGCTGTTGTTAGTAAGAAACCTCACCAGGAATTTCTCACGTCTTTATTTTGTGCATCTATTTCTACAAATTGACCGTCCATATAGTGCTTATTTTAATGGCTCTGTAATCTGTATTCCCATTATAGTTTACTTAGCTTTTCTCCAGGTGTTAGGCACTCTAGCATTCACTTTTATGAGCTGTCTTGCTATAGACATCTTTATAAATCTTTCTCCACCCTCTAAATTTTTTCCTTGGGCTACATTTCCAAATGAATCAAAGAGCATAGATGGTTCAATAGATCCACTCACTTAGATCATTACCTAATTTTTAATCTTTATCCACAACACATTATAAATGATGATAGCTTAAGAATTATAATAGTTTTATGGATTTTTTTGTGCTCTAGTGATCATACCGTGATTGATTTTATTCTAACCTCCTCCCAGGGTATATGAGTGTAACAAACGCTGCAAATGTGACCCAAACATGTGCACAAACCGGTTGGTGCAACATGGACTACAAGTTCGGCTACAGCTATTCAAGACACAGAACAAGGGCTGGGGTATCCGCTGCTTGGATGACATTGCCAAAGGCTCTTTTGTTTGTATTTATGCAGGTTGGTGATAAAATATAAGGGTTGTTTTCTGAGACTGGGACATGGTAGGGAATTGAACCAGAGACAAATTGAACATAAGAAGAAAGTGCTTGACATGTGAACTGGAGTAAGAGGAGGCCAGGGACTTCTACAAAGAACGTGATGAGTGATGTACCTGTCTAGCTAGACCAGAGAGGGACACAAGTGTTTCACAAATAAGAGAATGAAAAGGGATGAAATTTTGGACATGGTGATATTTCAGAGAACAGACATGATTATAGAGTCCAGTGTATCATTTTCTCCCACGTCACTCCACTCAGAGATCTTTTAGCATAGCCCAGTACTCTGTTTCAATAAAGTAGAAGAAATGGAAAGACAGAAAGGTCAAGATTTAAAATGACAGTAAGTTCTCCATACTTTCATAGTTAAGATACAAAGGGAGGTATTATCAAAGAGAAACACTGGGCCGGCGTGGTGGCTCATGCCTGTAATCCCAAAACTTTGGGAGGCCGAAGTGGGTGGATCACCTGAGGTCAGGAGTTGGAGACCAGCCTGGCCAACATAGTTGAAACCCCATCTCTACTAAAAATACAAAAATTAGCCAGGTGTGGTGGTGGATGCCTGTAATCCCAGCTACTTGGGAGGCTGAGGCAGGAGAATCACTTGAACCCTTGAGGCAGAGATTGCAGTGAGCCGAGATCATGCCACTGCACTCCAGCCTGGGTGACAAAAGCGAAACTGTCTCAAAAACAAAAAAAAAAAAACAGAAATGAGAGACCAGAATGGAGGCTTTTTGACTCTATATGCTGGTAGAGCGGGTATTGATGGAATAACCCTTATTCTTTCTAATAGGTCCCCGTGGCCGGGTGCGGTGGCTAACACCTGTAATCCCAACACTGTGGGAGGCTGAGGCGGGCAGATCACCTGAGGTCAGGAGTTCGAGACCAACCTGGCCAACATGGTGAAACGCCGTCTCTACCAAAAATACAAAAAAAATTAGCCAGGCATGGTGGCGTGCACCTGTAGTCCTATCTACTCAGGAGGCTAAGGCAGGAGAATCACTTGAACCCGGGAGGCAGAGGTTGCAGTGAGCCGAGATCGCACCACTGCACTCCAGCCTGGGTGACAGAGCAAGACTCCATCTGAAAAAAAAAAAAAAAAAAAGCAAACAAAAAAAAACTAATAGGTCCCCATAACCCTAGAAGGCCTTTAATTCTCTTCATTCTCAGGCAAAATCCTGACAGATGACTTTGCAGACAAGGAGGGTCTGGAAATGGGTGATGAGTACTTTGCAAATCTGGACCATATCGAGAGCGTGGAGAACTTCAAAGAAGGATATGAGAGTGATGCCCCCTGTTCCTCTGACAGCAGTGGTGTAGACTTGAAGGACCAGGAAGATGGCAACAGCGGTACAGAGGACCCTGAAGAGTCCAATGATGATAGCTCAGATGATAACTTCTGTAAGGATGAGGACTTCAGCACCAGTTCAGTGTGGCGGAGCTATGCTACCCGGAGGCAGACCCGGGGCCAGAAAGAGAACGGACTCTCTGAGACAACTTCCAAGGACTCCCACCCCCCAGATCTTGGACCCCCACATATTCCTGTTCCTCCCTCAATCCCTGTAGGTGGCTGCAATCCACCTTCCTCCGAAGAGACACCCAAGAACAAGGTGGCCTCATGGTTGAGCTGCAATAGTGTCAGTGAAGGTGGTTTTGCTGACTCTGATAGCCATTCATCCTTCAAGACTAATGAAGGTGGGGAGGGCCGGGCTGGGGGAAGCCGAATGGAGGCTGAGAAGGCCTCCACCTCAGGACTAGGCATCAAGGATGAGGGAGACATCAAACAGGCCAAGAAAGAGGTAAGCAGTGGCAGAACACTCTGAGAGCTATGGCTTTAACTTTGGTGCAGTAACAATGCAGTCTCACCATGAGTCTTTGCATGTAGATTATTCTACTTGATGGATATTTCTGTGGCCACCTCGTTATCTCTCCCCCTAACTAGCACATTCCTAGTGTTTGTTTAAAGAACCAAATTATTGACCGGGCACAGTGGCTCACGCCTGTAATCCCAACACTTTGGGAGGCCGAGGCAGGTGGATAACTTGAAGTTCAGGAGTTGGAGACCATCCTGGCCAACATGGTGAAACCCCGTCTCTACTAAAAAATACAAAAATTAGCCGGGTGTGGTGGTGCATGCCTGTATTTCCAGCTACTTGGGAGGCTGAGGCAGGAGAATCGCTTGAACCTGGAGGGTGGAGGTGCAGTGAGCCGAGATCGCACCACTGCACTCCAGCCTGGGTGACAGAACGAGACTCTGTCTCAAAAAAAAAAAAATATTTTAAAATCCACTTGCCTGGTGGTAGAGGGTGGACAAGTATCTGATTAATTACAAAATGAAAGATTTATAAGTGATTTTTTAATGTTAAATGCTGTTTCAAATTATTCACATCGTTTCCTTCTACTAAAGTAGAGAAACAATAATTGATTTTAAGTATCTCTTTGATGATGATGATGCTTTCCACATTACAGATGGTGAAACTGTCCCTGGTTGATGTAATCCTGCTCGTGGTGTTTTCCATGAGCATTAAGCCCCATCACTGAGAAGGCTTAAAGGCTCTAGCCAGGGAGTGTAGTGAGGATTTCTGTCAAGTTGCAGAGTGGTTTACCCACCCCACTTTAGAATGTGTACCTGTCACTGGCTGATGTTATCTGTGGAGGTCATTTGAAGTCTGATTATTGGACTTGTTACCCTAGGCTGTGAAAGCATTTAACCCTTCACTTGTTCTTTTCCAGGACACTGACGACCGAAACAAGATGTCAGTGTAAGTGCCTTTTGTTTTGTTTTGTTTTGTTTTGTTTTGAGACAGAGTCTTGCTTTGTCACCCAGGCTGGAGTGCAGTGGCGTAATCTCAGCTCATTGCAACCTCCCCCTCCCAGGCTCAAGAGATTCTCCCACCTCAGCCTCCCTAGTAGCTGGGACTACGGGTGTGCACCACCATGCCTGGCTAGTTTTTGTATTTTTTGTAGACACGGGGTTTCACCATGTTTCCCAGACTGGTCTTGAACTCCTGGGCTCAAGCGATGCTCCCAAAGGGGATCCTCAGCCTCCCAAAGTGCTGGGATTACAGCCATGAGCTACCATGTCCAGCCCAGTGCCTGTCTTTTTGACCTGTCTCCAAATCTGCCTTCTCTCAAACCTAGGCTAGAAGCCTAAGAAACAGCCAGTAACCTGTTGGCTTCATTCCTTCCCCTCCCATTAGAGTTACTGAAAGCTCTCGAAATTACGGTTACAATCCTTCTCCTGTGAAGCCTGAAGGACTTCGCCGCCCACCTAGTAAGACTAGTATGCATCAAAGCCGAAGACTCATGGCTTCTGCTCAGTCCAACCCTGATGTAAGTCACCTCAAGCTTATTCAGAGTCTAATAAAGGAAAATGGGCCATTGTCACCTCATCAAGTCCTTCACTATAATTACTGTTAGGTCTTCTCCTACTTCTTTAGCCTTGACTTCCTGCCTTATTTTCTTTCATCCAGCATCTAATCTTCCTCTTGCCACCGCCCTTTCCTGCCAAACCGTGGGTAACAGCAAGGACTTAAAGGAGCCCTTCCCATTTACTTCTCTTACTTCTTACCCTCCTGCTTCCCCAGGATGTCCTGACACTGTCCAGCAGCACAGAAAGTGAGGGGGAAAGTGGGACCAGCCGAAAGCCCACTGCTGGTCAGACTTCGGCTACAGCGGTTGACAGTGATGATATCCAGACCATATCCTCTGGCTCTGAAGGGGATGACTTTGAGGACAAGAAGAACATGACTGGTAGCCTGGAAAAATTTTGGGAATGGTGGGAAGAAATAGTAAGAAACTTGGGATAGAGCATTTTTTAAGGAAGCTAAAGAAGTAGCGGGTAAAAATTCAGATCCTAAGAATTGGAGCATCTCTGGGAGGGCTGACTCCAAGCTAAACTATTGTTTGACACATCCTCTCTCATTTCCATTTTTTTACTCTTTCCCCTCAGCTCCTTTGTCTAGCAGATCTAATTATGCTTGAAAAAAAAACCTGCTACTTAGGATCTTTGAGTTCCAGCTTATTGGTGTTTCTCAGCTGCAATGTTGGGAGAGAAATAGGGGTAGAATGTCCATTCATGATAGAATGTCCGTTCATGAGTTGGGATGGGTCCTGACCCCATTCTCCCTCCTGTCCAGGTCCAATGAAGCGTCAAGTGGCAGTAAAATCAACCCGAGGCTTTGCTCTTAAATCAACCCATGGGATTGCAATTAAATCAACCAACATGGCCTCTGTGGACAAGGGGGAGAGCGCACCTGTTCGTAAGAACACACGCCAATTCTATGATGGCGAGGAGTCTTGCTACATCATTGATGCCAAGCTTGAAGGCAACCTGGGCCGCTACCTCAACGTGAGACCCCTCTCCCCACCTCTAGATGCTGGATTATCCCATGGTCCTCAGATTTCTTTTAACATACTCTATAAGCCCTTTTCTTGTTATAAACTCTTGATCTCAAAGGATCTTAAAGAGGTAGCTTTCTTTCAAAGCATCTATTATAATGGGGAGGGTCAGATGGCATCATTTTTCTTCCAACTCTCACTCTCCCTGCAAAGCCAGGTTCAGTTTCCCTGGTTCTTATTTGATCCTGTCCTTAAACCTACAGCACAGTTGCAGCCCCAACCTGTTTGTCCAGAATGTCTTCGTGGATACCCATGATCTTCGCTTCCCCTGGGTGGCCTTCTTTGCCAGCAAGTAAGGAGTCAGGAAAGGGGATGACTGGGGAGGGGCAAGGACCACTGAAGTTCTAAGGGCCCCTCCTCCATTCATGATCCAACTCCACCTACATATTCAGTAACCCCAAGTGCCTGGGTTATCTGCTGTCTTTGCCACACACCATCCTTTTCTTCCTCTTCAGAAGAATCCGGGCTGGGACAGAACTTACTTGGGACTACAACTACGAGGTGGGCAGTGTGGAAGGCAAGGAGCTACTCTGTTGCTGTGGGGCCATTGAATGCAGAGGACGTCTTCTTTAGAGGACAGCCTTCTTCCCAACCCTTCTTGAACTGTCGTTTCCTCAGGAACTGGGTCTTCCTGATTGTTGAACCCTGACCCGAAGTCTCTGGGCTAGCTACTCCCCCCAGCTCCTAGTAGATAGAAATGGGGGTTCTGGACCAGATGATCCCTTCCAATGTGGTGCTAGCAGGCAGGATCCCTTCTCCACCTCCAAAGGCCCTAAAGGGTGGGGAGAGATCACCACTCTAACCTAGGCCTGACATCCCTCCCATCCCATATTTGTCCAAGTGTTCCTGCTTCTAACAGACTTTGTTCTTAGAATGGAGCCTGTGTATCTACTATCTCCAGTTTGTATTATTTCTTGAAAGTCTTTTAACAATATGATAAAACTAAGATTGTGGTTTTGTTTCTCTCTCTCAGCCCGATACTCCCAATTCTGGATCTTTCAGTGAGGTATTATCCCCATCCTCCCCTGTGGGCTGCTGTCATTCATCTTCTACACCTTGTCTACCTTTGCTTCTTGCATGTGAATTTTTTTAGATGATGGAGTTCTCGCTCTGTCACCCAGGCTGGAGTGCAATGGCGCAATCTCGACTCACTGCAGCCTCCGCCTCCCGGGTTCAGGTGATTCTCCTGCCTCAGCCTCCTAAGTAGCTGAGATTACAGTCGCCCGCCACCACACCCAGCTAGATGTATTTTTAGTAGAGATGGGGTTTCGCCATGTTGGCCAGGCTGGTCTCAAACTCCTGACCTCTAGTGATCCACCCTCTTTGGCCCCCCAAAGTGCTCAAATTACATGCATGTGAAATTTAAAAAAGAAAATATTACATAACTGCAAGGAAGGCATAAGAAAGACTCTCTTCGTTTATTTAGTTGATCCCCCTTCTCAATTCCTAATAGTCTGACACTTATTGCCATGTTTTATTTAATATTTTTTATTTAATCTTTTAATTTAAAAAAGAAACCCATTAACAGTACATTTTGGTCTAAAATGGTCCCTCTGCTGAAATGCTAGGTGCTAGCCGTAATTCTGGCTTTAAAACCAAAACCCCAAATATTTAATAAATAAAAATTAGAATTAGTTGCCATTCTACTCCAAACCAGCTAGCCTAGCTGAAGAGAAGAGGGAAAGGGAAGAGGCCAGAGAAAGGAGGAGGCAGTCAGATCTTAGACCTGTCGCTACAGGGACAGCTGAAAGAAGTAGCACTAAGAAAGATCATCCGAGCAGTCCCCAGTACAGCCCCCACTTTTTGGCAGAGGTAGGGTAAGGGTTATGTGCACCCTCCTCCTACCCTCAATTCATCTGTGTCATAGAGGGAGAAAGTTAAAAGCTCAGCTTTGGTTTCTGGCCCAAGTTAGGGAGCTTAGAAAGGTTAGCCTTGGTCCAGCTTTGGCAGAATGAGGCCCACAGATGGGACAATAAGGCACAACCCTGGCTCTGGAGGTCAGGGAGTCAAAGGCAAACAGCTGGGGCCAAATTCTCAGAATAAGGAATGTGAATTGTAACCCCTACCCACAGAGAGCTGAGGGAGGGCCTCAAAAGCAGTAGAAAGGATGACTTGGCGGATAGGGAGGAAAATACGACCATCCCCCTCTAACAGAATATAACCAACGTCCCCCTACCTGGGGATAGGCTGGTTAGAATTTGGTTTAAAGGCAACTGGGTGACAAGGAGGGAGGATGCAGAGAACTCTCCTCTCACTTTCTCCTTTTTCCCCAGAGCTTAAAGTGACCCTATAGCGCGGGGAGGGGGGTAGTTCCTTGGCTTTATGCATTAATCTGGGAGGCAGCTGGAATAATGGTTCAGTCATTCTTACGATGGTTGTTATTGAGGATGGGGTGGCCATTGGCTAGGGGCCGGCTCTTTGCTCCTCCCCCAGCTGCAGCCTCCTCCCCCTCTGAGCTCTCTGTTTCTTCCCGGTCACTGCGTTCATCTTCTACCAGCTGTGGAAAAGGGACAAGAAGGGTTATTACATGAGATCCTCAAACCCCTAAGTACTGCTTCTCTCTGAGGGCTTGTTCCTGTTATACCCAGGGCTCCACACTAGTTTTTTAGAGAGTTACTGGCAAGATGGGAGTTCAGGAAGTTGTAGAGAGTAGTAAGGCCTACACAATGGGAACAGGGCTTCACCTTTCCAGTTATGAACTTGTGGGCCATGCGCAAAATGAGGTAGGCCCAGAAGATATGCAGCAGCTGTAGAACTCCCATCATGGAATTGAAGAAGTAATAGCCAAAGAAGGCAGGATAGAGCTCCAGTGGGTACACCAGGGTGCAATGCAGGATCCTGAGGATTCAAGGAGAGAGAGAACGTGGACAAGAGCAGGTCAGACACCGGGGAGATACAGGAGGGGAAGAAAGGCAAGGCTCCTGATTTCTTCAGAACAGGAGTGTAGCCTAGCTGCCTACTCACCAGAAGGGCAGGATGACCAGTCGGGTGATGATGAAAACAATGGCGAAGACGATGAAGATGTTGTTGCAGGTGTTCTTCCATCCCGCGTAGTTAAACATCTTGGCTGACTGCATAGAGAGCCCCCATCCATCATCATGGGCTCCTGACTCCCTCGAGTACATTCATATGTACACTCCAGTTAGGAGCACTGACTCTGTGCCCTCCTCCTTGGTCCCAGGAATGTCATCCTCCAAATTCCCACCCCGTACCTCCCTCCCAAAGAAAACCAAAGGGACAGAAGAACCTGCACCAGGGTCTCTAGATTTGAGGAAGCCTGACCTCCAGCAGGTAATCGGAAGAGTCATGCAGAGCCATGATTAGAGTCCCAGCTCGGATGTAATTGGCAAACCAGGAAAAGCTGATGAGAATGATGGTGGCCACATGGTGGATGATCTGTTCCTTGAAATCCTGCAGAGATGATGCAGGCCCCAGGGCCTTTTTTTATTCCCCAGCTCTCACTATGCCTTCTTACCCCTTGCCTTTGGTTCCCCATATACCAACAGCTCCATTCAGAGTACCCAGAAGTCAAAGGAGAGGGTGTTCATCCCAGGGCCTCATTTTGGCTCTGAGGCTTAATTGCACAACCCCTTCACCCACCTTTCGCTTGACATCAGAGGCAATGCTGAAGAGCAGGGACCAGTAGAAGGAAAGTTCAATCATGTAGTACCAATACTGGGAAGGGATAGTGCTCTGGGAGAGGAGAGAGAGGTAAGAGCAACCAGCCCCAAGGGTGTCCCCACTCCACAAACCCCCTAGCCCCTGAGGTTTTTCATTCCATCACTCTAATCCCTCTGCCATGGATTCCACAAACCGTCTCTTCACTAGGGTGTGTCTTAGTCCACCCCCACATGAGGAAGCAGAACTCATACCTGTATGGGATATCCCTCCCAAACTTTCTTCATGTCATAGAACCAGGGTTTCTGCAGAGAGATGGTGAGAAGTTAAAAGAGGAGGAACCCAAATTCCATGGCCTCACCTGACCTTGCCAGAGAACCTACTCCCACCTCCCAGTAATCCCCACTCACATCCACAATGACGGCCATGCCGGCAATGAAGGCAATCAGGTAAAATGTGAATCTCCAGCTGGCAGAGGAAGCAGAAATGGCTAGGTCAGAGGATAGCACAGTCCCCCAGCAGCCCCCAAATACCTGCAGATACCCTCACAAGATACCATTAATAACTGAATTCACCTCCTCACATCTCCCTGCGTATAGCCACCGCCTATCCCTCCCAGCAAGACACATCAGGATATTCCATGTCACCCAGCTTCTGCCCCAGCCTCCCCCACCTGGCTTCTCGGAACTTCTTGAGGAGACTGGGCCGGTCCTGGTTGCGGCGGCGACGGAACCAACGCTCTACCTGGCGGCCAGAGAGCCCGCTCTGCCGGGACAAAAGCTCTACTTCCACCTGGGCACAGTGAAGAAGCCCATTGTTATGTTTACCTTCGGAACTCAGCAGCATCCCCAGCCTCTCCCAGTAACAACCTCAGTCAGCACCACTGCTTCCCCATCTCTTCACCTGCCAGAGCTAACATTCAAACCCTGTCCCCCCACCACCAAACTCAGTGATTCCCAGAGCCAGAGCAGCATGCGGTTCATACCTGCTTGGGCTGCTTGCCACTGGTCAGGTAGAAATGTTCCAAGGTGGCGTTGGGAGGTGCCCGCAGCCGAGTTTTCTCCTTTATGTTCAAGAGGGCAGCCAGTGGTGTAGCCACGTACCTGGGGAAGGGATATGAGTAAGGTATCTAGCTTGCTGGGAAGGGAAAGGGCTGCAAGCTAAGGCAACTTTACCCTGGCCTCAGTTTCCCCAGCTTCCTGGCAACCCCCTTTTCTCTAGCCTCCACGGCTGCCCACAGCTGACAAAGCTGCCTGTGTGTTCACTAGTGGCCAGGCGGGCAGCGGGTAGAGGGTGAGAACAAATAACCATTGATGGAAAGGGCCTGGGGGTGCTGAGCCTTCAGGAAGACAATGGTGCCTTCAGGGGAGGGGGTGCACAGTGGGCAGGAACCTGAGTAGCCACAACATCAGGGTCAAGGGCTAATTAAACAGCAAGGAACAAACTTGAAGTCCAAGAAACTGCAACTGGCAACAGGGGAAGGCATGAGGGTAGGTTGGCATGCTTACAGCTCAAAGAAGTATCGAACGATGAGGAAGAGCAAGGCCAGGGGCAGCGTGATATAGAGATCTGAGGCTTTGGCGTAGACACGTCCATCTCGGTCTTCTAGATCGGCCCAGGTCAAGTTCACAGGCAGCCACAGACGTTCCCACCAGAAGTAATCATACAAGGTCTGGAGCATCCTGAGTGAGGGGCAAAGGGGAGGGCATCAAGAGGGAGTAGCTATGGAGGAAGAGATAGATGAATAAAAGTTTTCAGGATGTATCAAAAGGAGAAGGGGGCAGAGAGTCGAACTCTAGATCCCTATCCTGGCTATGTAACCTTGGGCAAATCAGTTTCCTCATCTGTAATACGGTGGCTTTCCAGTTTTAACATTTACTGTTAGGCCGGCCGTGATGGCTCATGCCTGTGGTCCCAGCACTTTGGGAGGCCGAGGCTGGCAGATCACGAGGTCAGGAGTTCGAGACCAGCCTGGCCAACACGGCGAAACCTCATCTCTACTAAAAAATACAAAAAACTAGCTGGGTGTGGTGGCGGGCGCCTATAGTCCCAGCTACTCGGGAGGCTGAGGCAGGAGAATCGCTTGAACCCAGGAGGCAGAGGTTGCAGTGAGCCGGAATCACGCCATTGCACTCTAGCCTAGGTGACAGCGAGACTGTCTCAAAAAAAAAAAAAAAGCATTTATTGTCTACAGCAACCTGCAGACGTGATTCCCTGGAATTAAAAAACTTGGGGTCCTTACAACCTCTGATTTCGGGGGGTGGGGGAAGAACCTTGGGGGTCTTGTCATTTTGCTATCTGAACCTGCAAGACAGGCAGGACCTGGCCCTAGAAGCTGTAGCCAACAATCTGAGTAAAGTCCCTCCCTTATCCCCCTACACTCTGGCCACTTCCTCGAGCCTCCAAGCCAACTCAGCTGAAAGCTTCCAGGGGGTGCCCCAAAACATTGCAGGGCTGAGGCAAACCCTTCTTCCCCTTCCCTACAACCTACAACCCATCTGAGTAGCAAGTCCCTAAAGAAAAATTAAGAGACAGGGTAGGCTGGGCAGTGGCTCACGCCTGTAATCCCAGCACTTTGGGAGACCAAGGCAGGCTGATCACTTGAGCTCAGGAATTTGAGACCAGCCTGGGCAACACGGTGAAACCCCATCTCTACAAAAAATACAAAAATTAGCTGGGTGTGGTGGCACATGCCTGTAATCCCAGCTACTCAGGAGGCTGAGGTGGGAGGATCACTTGAGCCTGGGAGGTGAAGGTTGCAGTGAGCCATGCTCTTGCCACTGCACTCCAGCCTGGGTAACAGAGTGAGACTCCGTCTCAAAAAAAAAAAAAAAAAAAAGCCAAGGTAAAGCAAAATTATGTCCCCAAATGACACTGAGCTCCACAATCACTGGACATCGAACTACTGCACACAAGGTTGACACTCCATGCCAAGCCATCTAGTCCCTACACACAAGGCAGAAGGACCCTATGTATAACTCTTCAGAAAGAAAAGTGAAGGTAGGGCTGCAAAGAGTCAGGGATTGTGGGGCAGGGAACCAAGAGAGCGGACCAATACATCTGATGGAATTAAGAGCTATTCTTTTATTTTCTTTTGAGACAGGGTCTTCCTCTGTCACCCAAGCTGGAGTGCAGTGGTACAATCACAGCTCACTGCAACCTCCACCTCCCAGGTTCAAGCCATCCTCCCCTCCTGCCTCAGCCTCCCGAGTGCCTGGGGCTATGAGTAGCATGCACTACCAAGTAGCACACACCACATCTGGCTAATTTTTGAATTTTTTTTTTTGGTAGAAACAGGGTTTTGCCATGTTGCCCAGACTGGTCTTGAACTCCTGGGCTCAAGCAACCTGCCAGCCTTGGCCTCCCAAAGTGCTGGGATTACAGGCATGAGCCACCGTGCCTGGTCAGAGCTATTTCGTATAAATGCTCATCCAGAAAACAGAATCCTAGTCTGCAGGGGAACACCCATACCCTCTCAGTCTAGGAAAGAGCCACTATGTAAACCTCCTCCCCCAACTGAAAGACAACAACATGGTGGGAGTGACCACTTGGATACCCAGAGGAGGGAGGGAATGGTCTGTGTGTGGCTCATGAGGGAAGAGCAGCTGCTTGGAGCTGAGAGGAATGGCAAGATGGTCCAGGAGAGCCAGGGATGCTGGGTCCAGCACAACACCTGGCAATCCTAGGACTCAGCAAGAAGCCGCAGCAGGATGACCATGACAGTCTTTTCCAGGCTCCCCACCCCTTGTTCTCCTGGGAAGGAGATGAGGCAGTGGGATTTAGGCTGGCCCAGAAAGTGAAAGCAGAGACAGGAAGAAAAGAGAGTGGTGAAATTGTTATCCACAGTGACCTGGAGACTAGTTGGTGCCACTGACTGAAGACAGAGCCTGAGACCACAGCTGGGTTGGGCTGGTCCTGCTGCTGCTCTGACAGCTCCCGCTCCACCCCCACCCACCACTGTAGCCCTTGCGAAATCCCTCAGCCTGTCACGGGTCAGTATTCCAGCTCAAGGACTTTACCCCCTTGTCCCCACTCCTGGTCACTGCTCTCTCGGATGAAATCAGAGGTCAGCACTGCCAGCAAAGGAGCTTCAGCTCCACCTTCTCCCCTCCTCCTCCCCCAAATCACACACACACATTCCAGACACTGCCCCTGCCCCTTCCACCTCAGCCAGAATAAATATTTAATTAAACAGACGGAAGCCTTCTGAACTGAACAAAATTAAATGTAATTATCCACAGTGGAACTTTCCCCACACAAACACACACTTTTTTCCTAGAGAAAAGTTGTAGAAAATTGAATAAAGAAGGGACAAGGGTAGAAAATGCACAGAGAAGGGACAATGCGGAACACTTTGATGTGTGCACATGGCCCCCTCTTCCCACTTTTTTGCTCAGCCTGATTGGAAGCGAGAAATCAGCCTGACCCAGTCACCTGACTGCTATCTCTTGGAGCCCAACTTCTCCAGGGAAATGTAAAGCCAAAGGTACCATGTTGCCCTGGCAGTCCTAGACTTCAGATCCCATCCCCAACCAGGTCTGTGAAAACTGGCAGGGATGTTTCTCTAGTCAGGCAGCAGGCTGGAGTCGCAGAGGGAGGGTGGAGCCCCTGCTGGACTCCTGGGGCCCAGGAATGTCTCATGCCTGCAAAGCAGGGGGTGGGGGGCAGGCAAAGTAGGCACTAGAGCATGGTCAAGGACAGACACCTGGGCAGTGCAACTTCCTCATCCCCAAGATGAGATAGCGCCTGTCCTCTTCCACTCCAAGCAGGGAGAGTGGAAGACTTGGGAAATGCAGATTAATGGGGGCTTTTACACCGAGGTTGCAGGCTTCCCATGACCACAGCCCTCCATGGTGGTCCTGCACCTCCATTAGCAGAGAGGCACTACCCCCATCTCCCCAGCAGGGAGGCCCCAGATTCAGCAGGGTCAGGACCTCTGACTCAACATGAAGAGAGGGGAGGACAGCTGGGGCCTGGCCGGCCTCACTTACACATCCCCACAGAACCAAAGAGTTGGGTCCCTGTGGCAGTACTGGGGAGGCCTCTTAGCACCAGCACACAGATCCAAGCAAGACCCCATAAACAAGAGGCTGGGGCAAGAAAAGCTGAAGTGTACACACGGTAAGGAGACAACCCTGTTTTTCCAGGCCCCCTGGGCCTTCAGGGCAGTTACTTGACTTCTTATGGAGAAAATCACATCTAGAAACACTTTTCCACCCAGACTTCACTCCCCCATACACATGAAGAGACATGGTATCTGTCTACGCTCTCTCTCACACGCACCTGCCTTGGAGGCACAGATGCCACTTTCTGAGGCACAGGCTGGAGAGGGGCCAGAAGAGCAGGGATTTAACTGGCATTGGATTAGCAGGAACTTGAGCAGCACTCTGTCCAGCCCCAACCTTTGCCCCAACTCTGACTGACACCCCCACAAGACCCCTCTAGGTGGATGAAAGGAGCAGAGGATCCCCATGGGAGTCTGTAGATCCAAACGGCTGAGAAGGCAGAAGTTTCGGCCTGAGAGGAAGGAATTCTCTCAGACTCCAGGTGGTCAGTCTGACTGGCTCTCATAGTTTGGAAGAATAACTGAGGAAAATAGAAAGGAGTTGTTGACAAGGGAGGAGTGACAAAGGTCCCACCGGCTCCCTGCTTCCACTGAAGAAGTCCTGAATAGTCTTCCTTGTTGAAAACTTTCAGGCAACAGAAGCAGGTCATGAACTATAAGTCTACAAGCCATGGATGGAGCCAATGAGAGGTGTGTTATCCCTCCAGGCTGCAGGATGGGCCTCAAAATAAGCCAGATTGTAAAAAAGAGGTGGGTGAGAGGCAGTCAGAACAGTAGTCCTTAGCCTCATCTGGCCTACAGCTTGTCTGCAAAGTCCCACCAAAGGCCTCCACGGACCCAAACACTGCATGAGACTATGGCCCCAGGGGCAGGGAGACGCCGGTAGGTTTGAGAGACAGCTGGGGCGGTGTTGAAGGACACAGTGAGGGATCAGCCAGCCTGTGGCCAGTGACAGGGGAAAAAGGAGGCCCTTCCTCCCAGGGGAAAATCTGGCCAGAGGCCCCAGTGAGGGGAGTGGGGGACCAGGGGAGAAAAGGATCCCTTTCTGGAACAGACTGTGCAGATCACGGTATGGTCAGCGCCAGGTCCTCAGGGACAGGACTGCAGGCAAGTCCTTACCCTTAGGAGCCCCTTTACATGTGCAGCCACTCACACCCCGGTGCGGTCATCCCGACTCCGGTATGCGGCAGCAACCGCCACCCACCCCTGCCCCAGCACAGATATGGGGGTGACTGCCTGCTGGAGACCTGCTCGGACTCACTTCTCCAGGAACAGGGGCTCACTGCATTCGCCACGATCCTCAGAACCCCCTGAACCTGGGCCTGGCAACTCAGGTGACTGAAACCAGGTTTTGATGCCAGGAGCTAGGCTTAGGGAGGGAGAGACTCCAACTGCAGGCTAAAGATGAGTGCTCTACACCTGCAGTCAACCCACTTGCCACGGGCCTCTAGTGATTAACAAGCTACGGCCCAGAAAGCCAGTTCCACCAGGAGCTCCCTTGCCAGCCACCCACACCTCATAACGGTATGCCTTAGCCCTACCGGGCCGGGGCAGGCGCTCTGGGCCGCTCCTTCCTGTTTCCCGTTAAGCACATGGAAGCTCTGACCTCGCCTGCGAGGTGGGCACGGTGGGCCGGTAGGAAGAAAACGGGGCAGGGCCCTCCCCTCTCCTCCCACCCAAGCCACAGGACGCGTCCAGGCCAGGGCAACCCCGCGGGCCGCTGCCAGGGTGGAGGCTCTCGCGCCAATGGTCACCAAGCTCCTCCACTCCCCAACAAAGGGAAGCCCGCGGCTCGGCCCCGTCGCCCGCAGCCCCCGCGTCCCCACCTTCCGCCCTACCTGTTGCCCGGGAAAGCTTCTCCGGCTCAGGGCGGCGCTGCCGCGGACACCGCGGCGCCAGGCCCGCCGGCCCCGGCCGCTCCCTTGAGGCGCTGCGCCCGCCTTACCCGGCGGCCGCCGCCATGAGCGCCCGCAGCGCCCCCCGCCAGCGCCGCCTCCCTCCTCGCCCCGGCCCCGCGGCCTTCCCAGCCCGACCCCTCCGTGGCCCCGCGACAAAGCGGCACCCGGGGCTCCCAACTTTTCCGCAGCCCCTTCCCACCCCCGCGCGGGGCTCGGGCGCCGGGCGGGGGCCCCGACTCACCCGGCGGCAGCGCTGGCGGGGCCGGGGCCGCTGCTCCGTGTACTCCGTCTGCTCGGGTGGCTGCTCCGAGGCCCCGAGGCCTGGCTCCCCGCGCCTCTCCTCCCTCTTCCGCCCGCCCGCCGGCCCGCGCCCGCCCTCGCCCTCCCTCCTCCGCCAGCCGCCGGCGCCGCCGCCGCCGCCCGCCGAGCCCAGTCGAGCTGAGTCCGAGCCCAGCCGGGAAAAGGCCGCGAGCAGCCCAAGGGCCGGGAGGCTGGGCGTGGACGGGAGGGGAGGGCGGGGCGGGCCTCTGCGCTGCGGCTGCCCCTTCGCCCCGGCGCGGGAGCCCAGACCCCAGCCCTCCGCTCCCGGCCCCACAGCCGCGTCCACGCCCGTCACCTTGCGCTAGAGAAGCCGCCGACGTGGGGAGGCGGGTGCGGGCTCCTTCCGCCACTTCGGTCTCTTTTCGGGGTGGGAGGTCTCCCACTGGGACCGACACAGACGCACTGGATGCCGCGGGGTCCCGGGCTCCGAGTGGCGGTGTCCCTGCCCCCTTACTCCTACCCACCCCCACCCACCCCCAACTGCTGTGCGGCCCCCGGTGCCCGCCAGGGTGGGCACATTCCCACTTCCAGCCCCACGGGGCGCGGGCGGAGGAGGGTGCAGCCCGGGGATCCTGCCCAAGTGCCTCGCGCCGAAGCTGAAAACCTCTCCAGGGCAGACCGAAGCAGCCGACCCTCGAGACCCAGTCGGAGCCTGCGATCACTCGGGCGACCCTCGCCTACCCCGCCGTAAAAGCCGCGGCCTTTCCACCTAGGTGCTACGGGACCTACCCCCGTGGCAAGGAAGAGCAAACCCGAACTTGCGCACACCCGGCGGCCCTGTCTGAAAGAGCCACCCCAACTTTTGTTTTGTAAAATGTATGAGTTTTCAAATGACACCACGTTTATCCGTATTCGATTTCGTGTTAAAAAGTGTTTTCCGGCCGGGCGCGGTGGCTCACGCCTGTAATCCCAGCACTTTGGGAGGCCGAGGCGGGCAGATCACCTGAGGTCAGGCGTTCGAGACCACCCTGGCCAACATGGTTAAACCCTGTCTCTACTAAAAATACAAAAATTAGCCGGGCACGGTGGCTCGCGCTTGTAATCCCAGCTACTCGGGAGGCTGAGCCACGAGAATCGCTTGAACCCTGGAGGTGGAGTTTGCAGTGAGCCGAGATCTCGCCACTGCACTCCAGCCTGGGCGACAGAGTGAGACTCCGTCTCAGGAAAAAAAAAAAAAAAAAGTGTTCTCCCCTTGGCCTGGCGCGGTGGCTTATGCCTGTAATCTCAGCACTTTGGGAGGCCGAGGTGGGCAGATCACTTGAGGTCAGAGTTCAAGACCAGCCTGGTCAACATAGCGAGACCCCCAACTCCTTTATAAATTAAAAAAAAAAAAAGTTTTCCCCTTGAGTCGTGTGGTAAAATTACTGTTTCAGAAGTAATTACTGTTGGAAGATGCAACATGGTTTTCCTAGAAAGCTGGTCTTAACTCCTAACGTGAACGAGTGGTGACTAAGATGTATTTGAGGGCTCCTATACAGGGAGAGCTGCAGCTTACTCCATGGAGAGGTACTTTTGTCAAATTTCTCACCTAGATGAAGTATTGCCTTTTTTATGCTGTTGCAATCAGAGCCTCTGACAGTAGCTTGTTTCCCCGTTTATCTGGTCAAGTCCTCGTAGGAAGGAGTGCAACCCCCACTAATCCAGTTGGAGGGCCCATCCCTCATCTCAGGCCCTTTCTGGAGGGTAAGGAGGTAGAGGCTGTCTGACCCAACTGTTTGTTCTGCCTCTCTTTTCAGGGGGACCCGCAGCCCTGACACACCATGGGAAAGATGAGAGTGGTGGCCCCTAACCAGCTCCCAGGGTTTCTCTAGGCTTTTCTAAGCCCCAGGCCTGCCTGATCTCCCAGTTTCCAGCAACCCCTCCAGCTGTGTTTTTCTCCTCCCTCCCTTATTAGCATATCTTCCATTGTATCTTTCTTTCCTTTCTTTTTTTTTTCCCCCTTTGGAGAGGAGGTCTCACTCTGTCACTGCAGCCTCGACCTTCCAGGCTCAAGCTATCCTCCACCTCAGCCTCCCAAGTAGCAGGGACCACAGGCGACGCCACCACGCCCGGCTAATTTTTGTATTTTTGAGATTTCACCATGTCGCTCACGCTGGTCGTGAACTCCTGAGCTCAAACCATCCACCCACCTTGGCCTTTCAAAGTGCTGGGATTACAAGCGTGAGCCACCTTGCATCCCAATTGTCTCTTTCTACCCGCTTGGAACTCTCCTCCTTCAGCCTTCTAATTCCAAAGTTCCCTCTTCCTTTCTTCAGTGCTCTCCCCAGAGTCCTTATCTGCTACACACCTACACACCTTTTTTCCAGCATAGTTCCAGGGCTCTTTGGGCCGCAGCTCACCTTCGGGTCTCTAACACTCTCCACACCTCCGTCCTATTCATCTTCCTTCTTTTAGTTCTGAATCCCTTTCTTGTGGTTTTCCTAAGTGCCAGGCTTTCCTGTAGTCCCTACCAGACTTTTCAAATGCTTCCTCAGGAGAACTGAAGACTGGTTAACTTTTTTTTCTTTTTTTTAAGATAGCAGTGGGGAGGGGAAGTTCTGGGGCAGAAGTTGGATAACCAGGGCCTGAGAAATAAAGATAAGAGGGTATATTCCTCCCCCAGGAGACAAAAGAGGAGGTGGATGGAGAAGGGGAAACTGGGCCTCAGCCAGCACCGGGATGATGCGACCAGCTTTGTCAGCACGCTTGGGGAGCACACACACCGCTTGCCTTGGCTGGACCGGAGACTGTGATCACCACCCTTCCAACCCATCCCCCAACACGTAGGCTGGCATGGCCACGCCCACAGTGCCCCAAGTGCTGCCTGCCTTGCAGTGACTCACTTCCTCTGTATGGGCTGCTGAACTGTCCCAAGGAGAGGACAGGCCATCTCCAGGCCTTCAGCCCCGAGTTTAGCTATCTGGGCAGGCTTTGTGGATGGGCAAGCATACAGGGAGCCCAAATGTGGAAGGTAGGATTTTCAGGTCAGGTGAAACTGTTAACACTGAAGTCTATTTGGGTAAGAAGCAGAGCCTAGCTAGTACCTAATAGAGATTCAGGGGCCAGGAGTTTCGGGGAGGAAACATTTCCTAACAGAGAGGTAAAATAGCCAAGAGGAGTTTCTATGTATTCTGAAATCAGGCAATGGAAAGTATTTGCAGAAAAGCAATGTAGGGACCAGGCGTGGTGGCTTATGCCTGTAATCCCAACACTTTGGGAGGCCGAGGTGGGTGGATCACCTGCGGTCAGGAGTTCAAGACCAGCCTGGCCAACATGGTGAAACCTTATCTCTACTAAAAATACAAAAGTTAGCTAGGCATGGTGGCACATGCCTGTAGTTCCAGCTACTTTGGAGGCTGAGGCAGGAGAATTGCTTGAACCTAGGAGGGTGAGGTTGCAGTGAGCCGAGATCATGCCACTGCCCTCCAGCCTGGCAACAGAGTGAGACTCCGTCTCAAAAATAAATAAATAAAAGGCTGGGTGCAGTGATTCATGCCTATAATTCCAGCACTTTGGGAGGCTGAGGTGGGCGGATAACCTGAGGTCAAGAGTTTGGGACCAGCCTGGCCAACATGGTGAAACCCCGTCTCTACTAAAAATACAAAAATTAGCTGGGTGTGGTGGTAGGCCCTGTAATCCCAGCTACTCGGGAGGCTGAGGAAGGAGAATCACTTGAACCTGGGAGGCGGAGGTTACAGTGAGCTGAGATCACACCACTGCACTCCAGCCTGGGTGTCAGAGTAAGACTCGGTCTCAATAAATAAATAAAAGCAATGTGGGACTTGGAGGCTGAAGAGGTGGACATGCATGAACAGTGGAGGCGGTGTATGTGGCTGCCTTTCCCCTGTATTCCACTGAGAGGGAGCCCAAATCTGCCTTGCCTGCATTGTGGGATGAAGAAAACACTGAGAGGCAGCTGAGAAACATGGATGCTAGTTCCAACTCCATGGCCTCGGGAAGTCACTCGGACTCCTTGAGTCAGTAATGAAAAGGTAGTAGATTAGAGGCTGGGCACAGTGGCTCATGCCTGTAATCCCAACACTTTGGGAGGCCGAGGCGGGCGGATCACAAGGTCAGGAGTTCAAGACCAGCCTGGCCAACATGGTGAAACACTGTCTCTACTAAAAATACAAAAATTAGCTGGGCATGGTGGTGCATGCCTGTAATCCCAGCTACTCAGGAGGTTCAAGCAGGAGAATTGCTTGAACCAGGGAGTCAGAGGTTGCAATGAGCCGAGATCATGCCATTGCACTCTAACCTGGGCAACAGAGTGAGACTCTGTCTCAAAAAAAAGAAAAGAAAAGGTGGTAGATTAGATCCTCTCTAAGATTTCCTCCAACTCTGCAATTCTAAAATGTACAACATGGGAAAGGAAGGTGATCAGTACATCTGTAAACAACTGCAATCCGGCCCAGAAGTTGAACAAAACAAAACCTAGGGAGAGGAATGAGTTTGTAGCAGGTTTCAATGCAGCGATTGTGAACGCATCACACACACACTCCTCACAGGCAAGGACTTCGCTTCTGCCATGTGACTGAGACTCTGTTGGTCTTCTCCAAATTCAGAGTTCAGCCTGGCAGGCCGGCCAGGAGCCCCTTGGAGAGATTCGGCGTGAGGAAACAGGAGGCCTCACGCTTCCTTCAGTTCTCCCTAAATCTGCTGGGCAGGTAGCCAGAAGAAACTCTGAAGGGTACAGAAAGCCGAGGGCCGGGGGGACCCCGGCTGCGGAGCTGCAGTACCGTGTTTACCCAGCCTAACTGCGGTCACCCAGTCTCCTGCATGTGTCTGAGGTCAGCCTCGGGGGCTCCCCTGAGTAGGTATCTACCTGAGGCTCTTCCCCTGATGCTACCTGCATACCAATTCCACCCAGGAACCTGGCGTCCTCAGGAGGCTGCACTTCCCAAGTGGGCTGAGACAGCCCCTTAATATGTGGGGCTGGAGCCAGAGACCTCAAGGGGCCGCTAGGGGGCTCGAGACTCTCAGTGGCTGCTGGCGCCCTCTTGTGGCCATTTTGGGGATTGGCAAGAAAAGTTTCAGAAGCGAGCCAAGATCGGAATTCTTAAGGAGGTAAGTAATAACAACAGTAACAGTTACCATATAACAATACTTATCGTTATATATTTGATAACATTGTGACATTTCTACTTAACGGCGCTGTGCCCAGAACTCTTCTAAGTGCTTTATATGCACTGTAGTTATTTAATTCTCACAACAACCTATAACATAAACACTATTACTTGTCTGTTGATGATGAGGAAACTGAGCACAGAATAGTTGCCCAAGGTCACACAGAAGACCAGAATCCCGACTCTGAGAAGTCTGGCTCCAGAAGCTTTGCTTTTAGCCACCACGCTGAGACTGAGTTCCATTTTGGGGTTGTCAGGTGAAATACAGGACACACTGTTAAACTATAATTTCAGATAAACAAAAAATAATAATTACAGGCAGTGGCTCACGCCTGTAATCCCAGCACTTTGGGAGTCCAAGGCAGGTGGATCACTTGAGGTCAGGAGTTCGAGACCAGCCTGGCCAACATGGTGAAACCCTATCTCTACTAAAAATACAAAAAATTAGCCAGGCATGATGGCAGGTGCCTATAATCCCAGCTACTCGGGAGGCAGAGGCAGGAGAATCGCTTGAACCCGGGAGGCGGAGCTTGCAGTGAGCCAATATAATGTCACTGCACTCCAGCCTGGGCAACAGAGAGAGACTCCGCCTCAAAAAAAAAAAATGTTAGTATATTTAATGAAATATTTGGGTCATACTTGTACCAACAAATGATTCCTCATTTACGTGAAATTCTGATTAAGTTGCATGTCCTGTATATATATTTATTTATTTAATCTAATACCCCTACTTTACAGGGCACTTTTCTCTGCCACGTGCAATTACACAGATTACTTTTTTTTTTTTTTTTTTTTTGAGACGGAGTCTCACTCTGTCGCCCAGGCTGGAGTGCAGTGGCGCCATCTCAGCTCACTGCAACCTCTGCCTCCCAGGTTCAAGTGATTCTCCTGCCTCAGCCTCCCGAGTAGCTGGGATTACAGGCATGCGCCGCCATGCCTGGCTAATTTTTTGTATTTTCAGTAGAGACGGGGTTTCACTGTGTAAGCCAAGGCTGGTCTCGATCTCCTGCCTCATGATCCACCCGCCTCGGCCTCACAAAGTGCTGGGATTACAGGCATGAGCCACCGTGCCTGGCCACATTACCTTGTTTGTTTATTTATTTATTTATTTATTTTTATGAGTTCAATAGTTTTTGGGGACAAGGTGGTGTTTGGTTACATGGATAAGTTCTTTAGTGGACACATTACTTCATTTAATCATCCCAGGAAACCTGTCCTCGGAGGCCCCAGCATGTCCCACAGCCGCCGTCTCTCTCAATCCTCCCATTTAGAGAGCTGAAAGGACTAGCGAAGCTTACAGAACATAGGTGGCAGAGCTGGATATTGAACCCTCATTCTCCAGTTCTGACACAGGTGCATGTTTTCCTTTTAACAGGAGAGAAAAGTGAGGAGCAGTGATTACCGCCACAGAAATATCCTTTCATGGCGTGTCCTCCGGCATGGTCTACTCAGTGTGGTGGAGCCACTGCAGGTCCCTCCTCCAGGGATGTAGGAATGCCAGTGAAGGCCTTCCTGAGTTGGGAGAGAGGCAGAGGAGTGAGTGGAGGCAGGGCTGTAGCTTCTGTGCCCCGCCCCTACCCAGGCTCTCCAGGGAGGCAGGAAAGAGGCTGTGTTTAGACCTGAGAGAGCCAGCTGTGAGGCTGGAGCAGTTGCTGCATGGCGGGGCGGGGGCTCCGCAGGGCTGTTCACCTGCTGCTCTGTGCAGAGACAGCCTCAATCCAGCTGCTGGGGTTGCATCACCTGCAGCTAAAACAGCCACAGGGCCCAGGCTGCCAAAAGGCAACAGAAGCAATCTAAGAAACCAGGCAAGGGAGCCTCCCCCATCTCCCTGTTGCCTTTTGGGAGCGTAGAGCTTCCCTCTGAAGGTAACACCCTTTGCATTTTTCTCTCTTGACTCTGTTCATCAACTTCCACTCCCAAATACTTGTGCCCTTCCTTCTCCACAGATATACACAATCCCTGGGCACTCTCCACCTAGGTCAGCTGGCTCTAGTAAGGCAGCAGTCAAGGGAGTTTCTGGGCTGGGACCCCCTCTGGGGTGCAGGCTGGGGTGCCCTGCTGGTATGTGCCCCAACAGGTTTTTCCCTATCAGCCTTGAAATCAGCCTGCAGCCTGTCTGACCTGCCCCCCAGGGAGCTGGAGCCAGAGGCAGAGCCAGGTCAGAAGCTGGGGCAGAGCCAGGTCAGAAGCTGGACTTTGAGACTAGGTCTCTGTGGTCCCACCTGGACCCACAGGGAAGGCAGTGCATAAAAGCCTCCTGTGTTTGAGGCTGAGCCGCTGAGAGGCTGAGTGGAGTTCACTCACATGGATTGAGGCCCAGTTCCTGGGAGAAGAGATGCTGGGCAGGAAGGTGTCTGTATGTGGGACTCTGTACAGCCCGGTCCTCTCCCACGTCTGGGAGGGGCCAGAGTCAGACAACTGCTGGGTTCGTCCCTAAGAGAGGTCATCTGACTGGCTGTTCAGCCTAGGCTGCACACGCCCCCACTTTCCTCTACCAGGCCACACCGGAGGCAGTGCTCACACAGGCAAGCTACCAGGCCACAACAACGACACCCACCTCACCTCTGGCACCTCTGAGTAAGTACTGGGCCCACGGCCCCATGCCAGGAGGGCTTGTTGATTGCTTGGGGGAGGGAAAAATGAGTTTTCCTTTTCCAACATGAGAGTGCCTCCTTTCTGTCCAGGCATGAGAGTGCCTCCTTTCTGTCCAGGCATCCACGTACTTGCAAGAACTCTTGCTCACATCAGCTAAGAGATTGCACCTGCTGACCTAGAGATTCCGGCCTGTGCTCCTGTGCTGCTGAGCAGGTAGGCAGCTGTACAGGCAGGAATTGAGGGTTGCTTGTCAGCTGGGGCTGCAGGTGGGGGAAGATGCTATTTCGAGTTGTCTCCCACTCTGCGTGGTTATCCTGCCACCTCACCTCAGCTCCCCTGCACTGCCCAGGAGACCCCAGCCAGGCCCAGGAAGGAGGGCCATAGACCTCAGAAGGGAGGCATCTACCGCGGACCAAGGCCTGAGGAGCTTTGGTGCTGACCCTGGCATCAGGGAGGGTTGGCGCCTGGTCCAGGAGCATCCCGCATCAATCCCCACTTCCTAAAGGAGCGGGGAGAGGTGGGGAAGGTGGGGGCTCCCCTCTTACCTCACCATTTCAGCTCCATTTCTGGCTCCAAGCCTAAGCAGGTTGATCTTTTTTTCTGCAGCAAGGAAAGGAACAGGTGACTGGAACCCAGGGTCCAGGGTCTCGGGGGGGTCATAAGGAGTCCCTGAAGGGCCAGGAAATTCAGCTCTGTGGGCTCCTGTTTCCTTCCCCAGGGCAACCAGTAGCACCATGTCTGTGACTGGCGGGAAGATGGCACCGTCCCTCACCCAGGAGATCCTCAGCCACCTGGGCCTGGCCAGCAAGGTAGGGGCTGTTGGGATTTTAGAGATCACTTTTAGTATCTCAGCTCGGGCTGTGAGAGGACGGGAGGCAGGAAAGTGGAGGACAGGCCCTGAGGTTATGCTGAGGAGGGGTAGGCAGCCTGGCCCTGGCCCTTGCCGACTACCCTGTGCTCCCGCAGACTGCAGCGTGGGGGACCCTGGGCACCCTCAGGACCTTCTTGAACTTCAGCGTGGACAAGGATGCGCAGAGGCTACTGAGGGCCATTACTGGCCAAGGTGAGCCCCTTTCCCCCGGCACTTGAGACTGCCTTTTAGAGCCAATCTGTAGACCAAGGAGGAGCCAGGAAGGAGGAACTAGTGATGTTGGAGAAATGTTTGTGGAACGCCTTCATTCTTGTATGTCAGGCGCCACAGTAGGTGTGTCAAACCCATTCTCACAACACCCCTGTGAGGCAAGGCTTATTATTTCCATTTTCCAGATGAGGAAACTGGGGCTCAGGGAGATTAAGAGGCTTGCCCAAGGTCACTCAGCTCATGACGGAGGTAGTATTCTCATCTAGGTCAGCCGATCCCCCCAAGTCATATTTTTTTTTAACCACCACACCAGGCCACCTTTGCCTTGGTCTGGGTCAGATTTGCATGCTGTTTTGACATTTTATTTGCAACTTCTTTTGAGATAAAATGGAAGTGGGGGTGATATAGCCCCTGCTCCTTTCCTTCCCAGCCCTCTCCTGGAGCACCTTCCCTCCTCCAAGGAGTAGGAACATCCCACTATGTAAAGACCCTGCTCACAGCACAGCCCTCATCTCGGTTCAGGCGTGGACCGCAGTGCCATTGTGGACGTGCTGACCAACCGGAGCAGAGAGCAAAGGCAGCTCATCTCACGAAACTTCCAGGAGCGCACCCAACAGGTGAGGCCATGCTGACCTCCCACAGCAGTGGACTGGGGTGAGAAACCCCCTGGAGGACTCGAGAGACAGCAACAGCCGCTGAGGCCAGCCCCTGCTTCCTGGCTAAACAGGGCCTGAGATGAAAACCAGCCAAATCTTCCCAAACCTCCCCACACTTCTGGGGCCCTTCCCCTCACCCCCGTCCCTCTGCTGTGAGGACCATTTATTGTAGGACCTGATGAAGTCTCTACAGGCAGCACTTTCCGGCAACCTGGAGAGGATTGTGATGGCTCTGCTGCAGCCCACAGCCCAGTTTGACGCCCAGGAATTGAGGACAGCTCTGAAGGTAGCAGGAGGGGAGACTTGCTGGGGTGTCTGGGGAAGGGAGAAGGCTGTCAGCCTTGCTTTTGCAAGACGAGAGTCCCCCTCTCGTCGTCCCATATTGTTCCTTAGAAGGAGAAGCAGCCAGCGTCAGCCCCTCTGTCTGCCATCCTAATGACACGGCCAGTCTGAGAGTAGACTCCCAATTTCTTGTAGGCCTCAGATTCTGCTGTGGACGTGGCCATTGAAATTCTTGCCACTCGAACCCCACCCCAGCTGCAGGAGTGCCTGGCAGTCTACAAACACAGTAAGAATATAGAGGGAGGGGTCCCAGATGCTGGAGAAGGGGCTATAGGACAGGCCGCTCCTCTCCTGTACTCCCCATAGGTGAGCTATCTGGCAACCTGGCTGCCTAAGTTCTATTCCCTTGGGGTCTTTCCTCTTGCCCCCACCAGTGCCTCAGTCTCTCAGGGGAGAGACCCAGATGTGATCATTAAAAAAAGAGAAGCAGGCCAGGCACAGTGACTCATGCCTGTCACCCCAACACTTTGGGAGGCTGAGGTGGGCAGGTCACTTGAGCCCAGGAGTTCAAGACCAGTCACAGGCAACAAAGGAAAACCCCATCTGTGCTAAAAATTCAAAAAAACCAGCTGGTCATGGTGGTGTGCGCCTGTGGTCCCAGCTACTCAGGAGTTTGAGGTGGGAGGATCACCCCAGCTTGGGAAGTTGAGGCTGCAGTGAGCTGAGATCGTGCCACTGCCACTGCACACCAGCCTGGGTGACAGGAGTGAGAGCATGTCTCTCTCTCTCTCTCTCACACACACACACACACACACACACAAATAGAGAGAAGCAATGATTAACCATCTTAATCTGGAGCTCCAAGGCAGATTCCAAAGTGACAGTCCCAAAGGTACTCATGTCACCTTCCCAGCCCCTTGCCATCCCTGCCATCACACCACATTCCAAGCTGAACCCAGCCATGCTGCAGCCTGAGGGAAAGGTGGGAATCTGCCCTCTGAGTCATGGGTGTCACTTTTCATGTCCCTGATGGCTGGCCTTGCTTGGCTACAAGTGTCTCACCCACTAATTTGTGGCTTTTTCCCATCCTCATCTTACCACCCCTTCCCCCCACCCCTACCTCTTTTTCTTGCTTTCCCCAATTTTCCTTTGATGTCTAATCTTGGCCTATGTTCTTCTTTTGAGACAAGGTCTTGCCCTGTAGCCTAGGCTGTGCAGTGATGTCATCATGGCTCACTGCAGCCTTGACCCTCCTGGGCTCAATCAATCCTCCCACCTCAGCCTCCTAAGTAGCTGGGACTACAGGTGTGCCACCACCATGCCCAGCTAAATTTTGTATTTTTTGTAGAGATGGGGTTTCGCTGTGTTGTCCAGGCTGGTCTCGAACTTCTGGGCTCAAGCCATCTCCTGCCTCAGCCTCTGAAAGTGCTGGGATTACAGGCATGAGCCACCGCCCTGGCCGTGGCCTATGTTCTTAATCCCTCTCCTACCTTCCTTCCTTCTTGCATCTGTTTCCCTTTTCTCTTTCCTTTTCTCCCTTTCCTGCTCTTTTCCTTCCTCATATCCCACCTCTCATATCATTTTTCCTTACCTCCAATGAGGGTGCCAGGTCCTAACCATCTTGTGTTATAATACAGGTTTCCCTAGCTCTTCTTCACTGCCTGGCCCCAACTCTAATAATGGTTGCCTCCTGCCCAGCAGGTTGGTGCTTGGTGATGAAGCCACTGCACACCTCACAACTTAGAGATGTTTTTAGAGTGGCCGTGATGGTACTTGTGCCTTACATCCTGGGAATTAGCAGCCATCAAGCTACTCCAAGCAGGGGCTAGCAGGGCTGGCAGGGTATAGCGGGTCAGGCATTTGGCAGGTCCTGGGGATATCTACACTAGGAAAACTCAGGAGGATTCAGAGAGCTCCTCACCCCACCCCAGATTTCCAGGTGGAGGCTGTGGATGACATCACATCTGAGACCAGTGGCATCTTGCAGGACCTGCTCTTGGCCCTGGCCAAGGTGAGGAGGACTGACCTGCAAGGAAGGGAGTCACGTTCACCAGGCAAGGAGACACGCTGGAGCAGGGAGCATTGCTGTCCTGTAATGGACAAGAGAGGGCTTTAGGGGAGACCAGCCTTCGCTTGTTGGTCTGAAGATAAAAAGGTGCCCTTCAAAGAGCCCTCTAAGAACAGTTTCTCCTCCTAGGGGGGCCGTGACAGCTACTCTGGAATCATTGACTATAATCTGGCAGAACAAGATGTCCAGGTGAGCAGGGGGTTTAGGAGTGTGCACAGCCGCCATGCACATAAGATGCCTTCCTCCACCATATCTTAGAGCCGGTGACCTACGTGCCCATTTTTCCCACAAACCCATCCCTGCCTTGGAGAGGGAGTTCTCAGTTATGTGGTAGGGGCAGGAGGTGTCAGGTAGCGTCATAGCTGAAGCCTTTTCACTCATCTAGCCTCTGACTCCTGAGCCCATCAACTGACATATTCTCCTCTCATGAGCGTTTGGGGGCAGAAAGCCGCCTCAGACCTTTTGGGGATTATTTAATCCTCGGGTACCAGGATTTTTCCAAATCAGTGAATAGAGCTGTGAGGCTGTAAGAGCAGAGCCCTCTCTTAGCCCTATTTCTTTCTTAAAAAATAAAAAACATAAGATAAAAAAACATAAATAAAAACAACTAGTAGGCCAGGCATGGTGGCTTATACCTGTAATCCCAGCACTTTGGGAGGCTGAAACAAGAGGATCACTTGAGCCCAGGAGTCCAAGACCAGCCTAGGCAACATAGTGAGACTCTATCTCCACAAAATATTTTTAAAAATTAGCTGCACCTGTAGTTCCAGCTAGCTAGGAGGCTGAGGTGGGAGGATCGCTTGAGCCTGGGAAGTTGAGGCTGAGGTAAGCCCTGGTCATGCCACTGCACTCCAGCCTGGGTGACAGAGAGAGACCCCATCTCTCTCGCTCTCTCTCTCTCTCTCTCACACACACACACACACACGCACACACACAAACCTAGTTTACGGGTTAAAATAAACTTTCTGGCTGGTTGTGGTGGCTCACACCTATAATCCCAACAATTTGGGAGGCCGAGACAGGTGGATCACTTGAGGTCAGGAGTTCGAAACCAGCCTAGCCAACATGGTGAAATCCCGTCTCTACTAAAAATACAAAAATTAGCCAGGCATGATGGTGAGTGCCTGTAATCCCAGCTACTCAGGAGGCTGAGCCTGGAGAATCACTTGAACCTGGGAGGCAGAGGTTGTGGTGAGCTGGGATCACACCATTGCACTCCAGCCTGGGTGACAGAATGAGAGTCCTTCTCAAAAAAAAAAAAAAAAAAAAATTCCTTTTCCACCCTCAATCCCATTTCCATCATGATGATGATAGATTCTGGAACGTCATACCCATGGCTCCCTAGGCCCCAACCAATGATCCTGATTGACTCCTCCCTGATTCATTCCTCCCTCCTAGGCACTGCAGCGGGCAGAAGGACCTAGCAGAGAGGAAACATGGGTCCCAGTCTTCACCCAGCGAAATCCTGAACACCTCATCCGAGGTACACACAAGCCTTCTTGTCCCCCTAGCTTGCTCTAATGATCAGTTTGGGCTGAGGAAGGTGGGGAGGGCCCATCCTTTCCAGAGATAATTAATCCCCCATCCATCTTTCTAACTGCCTCCTACACACACAAGTGTTTGATCAGTACCAGCGGAGCACTGGGCAAGAGCTGGAGGAGGCTGTCCAGAACCATTTCCATGGAGATGCTCAGGTGGCTCTGCTCGGCCTAGGTAGGGGCCTACTCAGGATTTGTGAAGTAAGTCTCTCTTGGGATGGGAGATTGTGGTCCTAGTTGTGAACCTCCATCCTTCCATCTTTGTTTCCAGCTTCGGTGATCAAGAACACACCGCTGTACTTTGCT
Organism: Pan troglodytes; assembly: GCF_028858775.2. Classification (NCBI taxonomy): domain Eukaryota; kingdom Metazoa; phylum Chordata; class Mammalia; order Primates; family Hominidae; genus Pan; species Pan troglodytes. The sequence continues at coordinate 98,227,125 of NC_072398.2, read as the reverse complement.
GACAAACTTCATCAAGCCCTCCAGGTGAGAGGGGCACTCCTTTCCCTCCCCAGAACAGAAACTGGGGAGGAGAGAGGAAGTCTCAGCTTGCTGCTTATGTAACCATCCTATATACACCATCTAAACCTCAAGCTGCTCTCCTTCCCAGGGCTTACACACCAGGGCTTACACAGGGGTGGAGGAATGAGCTGTGGTGAGAACTAACTTAGTTGGCTCCCAGGGGCCCTGAAACTAACATTTTGGCCTTGTTAATGTCTAGGTGGCCAAATAGAGATATGAATCTGCTCTGTAAGACAGTGCCTTGTGCAGGCTTAGTTGTTGCCAGAGTGATGGTGATAACACTAGCAAGAATAATGACAAGGGCTGGCATTTTGCAGGTGCTGATTGTGTGCCACAGCCTATCCTGAGCAGGGCACACATATTTCAATTAATCCTCACAACCATATCCATCCGTATCTTATAGATGAAAAAACTGAAGCCCAGAGAAGTTAAGTACCTTGCTTGAGGTCACGTAGCTAGTAAGTTATACAGTCTCCCTACACAACACTTCACGATGTAAGATATTGACCATCCTTGTCAGCTATACGATAAGTGCTCTTAGCACCCAAGGCCCCCTTTCTCCACGCTGGTCAGATTTTGTTCCACATTATCCATACTTTTTTTTTTTTTTTTTTGAGATGGAGTTTCACTCTTGTTGCCCAGGCTGGAGGCTGGAGTGCAGTGGCACAATCTCGGCTCATGGCAACCTCCGCCTCCTGGATTTAAGCGATTTTCCTGCCTCAGCCTCCCAAATAGCTGGGATTACAGGCGCCTGCCACCACATTATCCTAATTTTTTGTATTTTTAGCAGATGCGGTTTCACCATGTTGGTCAGGCTGGTCTCAAACTCCTGACCTCAGGTCATCAACCTGTCTCGGCCTCCCGAAGTGCTAGGATTACAGGCGTGAGCCACTGCGCCCAGCCCATATTATCCGTACTTAAACTGCTGACTGTGGCTTGAGTGCTTCCACCAATAGAATCCAGTTATTCTGTTGATTGAATTAGGTCTCCTATTAGTAGAACTGTCCCCCAAAATCTATAAATAAAAAGTTCAGGAAGGGCGCAGTGGCTCACGCCTATAATCCCAGCACTTTGGGAGGCCAAGGTGGATGGATCACTTGAGGTCAGGAGTTCGAGACCAGCCTGGCCAACGTGGTGAAACCCTGTCTTTACTAAAAATACAAAAATTAGCCAGGCATGGTGGCAGGCACCTGTAATTCCAGCTACTTGGGAGTCTGAGGCAGGAGAATTGCTTGAACCTGGGAGGCGGAGGTTGTAGTGAACCGAGATCATGCCACTGCACTCCAGCCTGGGTGACACAGTCAGACTAAAAAAGTAGTTATCATTTTGGCAGATGGAATAGCTTTCTGTAGACTGGTTGAGAAGCCATCATGCCATGTTGATGATTGCCCAAAAGTTAGTAAATATAAGCAATTGTTCTGTCATCTAGAGATTTCTATCTTGACAGTAGATTATTATACTTGCCCAATAAAGCCTGTATTATTATAATGAGTCAACACTAAGATTCATTTGAAGAGTTGTACTTATCTGTCCAAATTCCTGTCATAAATACAAACTATCCCAGCAGTAGATGATTTTGTAGTGTATTTGGATTACAAGACCCACACTCTTGAGTGTAGATAAAAGATTTATCTTAGAAGTAGTAGTCAGGGGCCAAGCATGGTGGATCACACCTGTAATCCTAGCACTTTGGGAAGCTAAGGTGGGAGGAGCGCTTGAGGTCAGGAGTTCAAGACCAACTTAGGCGACATAGCAAGAACTCGTCTCTACAAAAATAAGAAGAAAATTTGCCAGGCATGGTGGCACCTGCCTCTAGTCCCAACTACTCAGGAGGATGTGGTGGGAGGATTGCTTGAGCCCATGAATTAGAAGTTACAGTGAGCTGTGATTACTCCACTGCACTTCAGCCTGGGTAACAGAGCAAGACCCTGTCTCAAAAAAAGAAAAAAAGAAGTGGTAGTCAGAAAATAACATAGGCCCATTTTTCTGAAAAAAAAATTTTTTTTTTGAGATAGAGTCTGGCTCTGTTGCCTAGGCTGGAGTGCAGTGGCGTGATCTCAGCTCACTGCAACCTTCACCTTCTGGGTTCAAGTGATTCTCTGGCCTCTGTGTCTTAAGTAGCTGGGATTACAGGCGTAGGCCACCATATCTGGCTAATTCTGAATTGTTGCTAAAAAGGAAAAACTCAGGCTGGGCGCTGTGGCGCATGCCTGTAATCCCAGGACTTTGGTAGGCTGAGGCGGGTGGATTATTTGAGGCCAGGAGTTCAAGACCAGCCTGGCCAACATGGTGAAACCCCATCTCTACTAAAAATACAAAAATTAGCCAGGGGGTAGTGGTGAGCGCCTGTAATCTCAGCTACTTGGGAGGCTGAAGCAGGAGAATCTCGAGCCTGGGAAGCAGAGGTTGCGGTCAGCCGAGGTGACGCCACTGCGCTCCAGTCTGGGTGACAAAGTGAGACCTGCCTCAAAAAAAATAAATAAACAGGCCAGGCATGGTGGCTCATGCCTGTAATCTCAGCACTTTGGGAGGCCGAGGCGGGCGGATCACGAGGTCAGGAGATCGAGACCATCCTGGCTAACAAGGTAAAACCCTGTCTCTACTGAAAATACAGAAATTAGCCAGGCGTGGTGGCGGGCGCCTGTAGTCCCAGCTACTCTGGAGGCTAAGGCAGGAGAATGGCTTGAACCCAGGAGGCGGAGCTTGCAATGAGCCGAGATCGCGCCACTGCCCTCCAGCCTGGGCAACAGAGTGATGCTCCATCTCTAAAAAAAAACATAATAATAATAAATAAACAAACAAATATAAAATAAATAAATAAGGAAAAAATCATGATACATCTGTATTATTCTTTTTATTTATTTTTATTTTTATTTTTTTAGATCGAGTCTCACTCTGTCGACCAGGCTGGAGTGCAGTGGCGCGATCTCGGCTCATTGCAACCTCTGCCTCCCGAGTTCAAGCGATTCTTCTGCCTCAGCCTCCCGAGTAGCTGGGATTACAGGTGCTCACCACCATGCCTGGCTAATTTTTGTGTTTTTAGTAGAGACGGAGTTTCACCATGTTGGTCAGGCTGGTCCTTAACTCCTGATCTCGTGATCCACACGCCTCAGCCTCCCAAAGTGCTGGGATTACAGGCCTGAGCCAAGGCGCCCGGCCTTCTTCTTCTTTTTTTTTTTCCTTTGAGATGGAGTCTCACTCTGTCGCTAGGCTGGAGTGCAGTGGCACGATCTTGGCTCACTGCAACCTCCACCTCCTGGGTTCAAGCAATTCTCCTGCCTCACCCTCCCAAGTAGCTGGAACTATAGTTGCCCACCACCACATCCGGCTAATTTTTTTGTTTTTAGTAGAAACAGGGTTTCACCATGTTGGCCACGCTGGTGGCAAACTTTTTTTTTTTTTCTTTTTTAAGATGGAGGCTTGCTCTGTCACCCAGGCTGGAGTGCAATGGCGCGATCTTGGCTCACTGCAACCTCTGCCTCCTGGGTTCCAGCAATTCTCCTGCCTCAGCCTCCTGAGTAGCTGAGATTACAGGCGCCCGCCACCACGCCCGGCTAATTTTTGTATTTTTAGTAGAGACAGGGTTTCACCATGTTGACCAGGCTGGTCTCAAACTCCTGGCCTCAGGTGATCCACCAGCCTCAGTCTTCCAAAGTGCTGGGATTACAGGCGTGAGCCACCATGTCCAGCCTGTATTATTATTTTATGAGAGATATGTAGATATATGAAAACATAAATTGTGAAGAATATTTATTCAGAAAAACAACCTTCAGAAAATCAGCAATGGCTGATTCAGGACAAATTTCCACCAATCTGTAGTAAAAATTAATGTTCCTGGTGAAGATCCTAGGGCCATATGCAATGCCAGGTATACGATTAAGTATTATAATTAGGCCAGGCATGGTGGCTCATGCCTGTAATCCCAGCACTTTGGGAGGCCAAGGCAGGTGAATCACCCGAGGTCAGGAGTTCGAGACCAGCCTGACCAACATGGTGAAACCCCGTCTCTACTAAATATACAAAATTAGCTAGGTGTGGTGGTGTGCACCTGTATTTCCAGCTACTTGGGAGGCTGAGATAGGAGAATTGCTTGAACCTGGGAGGCAGAGGTTACAGTGACCTGAGATCGCACCACTGCACCCCAGCCTGGGTAACAGAGTGAGACTCCATCTAAACAAACAAACCAACCATATAGATAGATAGATAGATAGATAGATAGATAGATAGATAGATAGATACATAGATATAGATATAGATATAGATATATTTAAGGCTAGGTGCGGTGGCTTACACCTGTAATCCCAGCACTTTCGGAGGCTGAAGCGAGCAGATCACTTGAGGTCAGGAGTTTGAGACCAGCCTGGCCAACATGGTAAAACCCCACCTGTACTAAAAATAAAAAAATTAGCTGGGCGTTTGGCACATGCTATAGTCCCAGCTGCTTGGGAGGCTGAGGCAGGAGACTTGCTTGAACCTGGGAGGGGGAGGTTGCAGTGAGCTGAATTGACGCCACTGCATTCCACTCTGGGCGACAGAGCAAGAAAAAAGAATACTTGTACAACAATGAGAGTATTCAGTTAATGAGTGACTCTTGCCCAATTCTGTAACTTTAGAGTAACAAGCGTTGGAAGAAGAGAAGAATGGATACTGGGGAGCAATTGGCAATCTTTATGACAATACAAAACTAATGATGCATAAAAGTTAAAATGAAGTAGACATTAGGTCCACTGACAATTAGGTAATGAGTCTAAATGAATTGGAGCATCCTGTTTTACTTCATTTTCTTTTGTTTTGTCAAAGGAGTTTATGATCTATTGGGATGCCCTAAGTATGTGTTGTAGGCAGTTCTGGGAAGAGTCTTGTGAGTAAAGTGACTCAGGAAACTCTGAAAATGAGGATATTAGGAATTGATGACAACACTGGTGCACAGAAAAAAAAAAAAACAGGAATTTTACAATTAAAAGTTTTTATTTAAAAATCTCTCATAACAACACATTACTTAGTATAATCAATTATAATTCAGGATTTTGATGACTTGTACCTGTGTTATTTCTTTTCTTTTCTTTTCTTTTTTTTTTTTTTTTGAGACGGAGTCTTGCGCTGTCCCAGGCTGGAGTGCAGTGGTGTGATCTCAGCTTACTGCAACGTCCGCCTCCCAGGTTCAAGCAATTCTCCTACCTCACCCTCCTCAGTAGCTGGGATTATAGGCACCCACCACCACACCTGGCTAATTTTTGTAGTTTTAATAGAGACGGGGTTTCACCATGTTGGCCAGGCTGGTCTCGAACTCCTGACCATAAATGATCTGCTTGCCTTGGCCTCCCAAAATTCTGGGATTACAGGCATGAGCCACCACACCTGGCCTGTTATTTCTTTTTTTTTTTCTTTCTTTCTTTTTTTTTTTTTTTTTTTTTGAGACGGAGTTTTGCTCTTCTTGCCCAGGCTGGAGTGCAGTGGCGCGATCTCGGCTCACTGCAACCTCCGCCTCCTGGGTTCAAGCAATTCTCCTGCCTCAGCCTCCCAAGTAGCTGGGATTGCAGGCACCCACCACCATGCCCGGCTTATTTTTGTATTTTTAGTAGAGACAGGGTTTCACCATTTTGGTCAGGCTGGTCTCGAACTCCTGACCTCAGATGATCCACGCGCCTCGTCCTCCCAAAGTGCTGGGATTACAGGCATGAGCCACTGTGCCTGGCTTGTTATTTCTAAACTGAACCTTTCATTACTTTCTTTAGCCAAAAAACAGGCCTGCTGCATGTACAGGAGGAAGATAGCAATGTTTCAGCCTAAGGGTCCAACCGGAGAAACTAATACGCAGAGATGGGGCTGTGAGATGGCCCTATTGGGTTGGAATCAGAACTAGAAGTCACACAACCTTGAACCCTATCAGAGCCTCATCAGCTCAGTTTAGGGATAGGGCAGGTATATCCTCCTTGGATATTCACAAACTTGAAAGTTAAAAGCAGTTTTCCTGGTTTTCATGCTGGCAGTCTTTATATGCACCAAATCTTTTCTAGCCTTCCTGGTGTACCTATCTTTGGAGCTGCTCACCACCAAATTCTGGAGGTACACAGCTCTAAGCTAATGGTAGGGGCAGGAAAGACATGTGGAAAGAAACAAATACTCAAGCTGCCCCCACAGAGACTGATCTTTCCTGCTGTGTCATCTTCCATGAGGACGGACAAACATAACTTTTGTCCCGAGATAATGTATAATGTACACTCTTATCCCTTGACTCCCACCTTTCCTCCCCTTCCTACAATAACCCTCCAAGCCATTCAACCCCTACTCTCAGTAAGACTCTCACTAACTACCCCCCATCTCTTTCTTCCCCTACTAGGAAACTGAGCCCAATTACCAAGTCCTGATTCGCATCCTTATCTCTCGATGTGAGACTGACCTTCTGAGTATCAGAGCTGAGTTCAAGAAGAAATTTGGGAAGTCCCTCTACTCTTCTCTCCAGGTGAAACTTGGCTACTTCTTAGCCTGGAGCCTCAGGCCTTCACTCCTCACCTCCACCCTCACTCCCTGCACACAGCTGAGCATATTCTTGCCCCATAGAAAACCCAGTAGTTAGCCAGGCACAGTGGCTCACGCCTGTAATCCCAGCACTTTGGGGGGCTGAGGTGGGCGGATCACGAGGTCAGGAGTTCAAGACCAGCCTGACCAACATGGTGAAACCCCGTCTCTACTAAAAATACAAAAATTAGCCAGGCATGGTGGCGTGCACCTGTAATCCCAGCTACTCAGGAGGCTGAGGCAGGAGAGTCGCTTGAACCCAGAAGGCAGAGGTTGCAGTGAGCCAAGATCGTGCCACTGCATTCCCACCTGGGCGACAGGGCAAGACTCCATCTTAAAAAAAAAAAGAAAACCCAGGAGTCTTTGGTTAATGTAGTGCAGGACTCTGAGCTCCCGGGAGGACCCTTCCCTCCCAGATGAGCTGTGATGGACCAGCCCAAAGGAGGGGAGAGAGCACTTGGGCCATAGTGGTGGTGGATCTTTCTAACACTGAATTCCCTTGTCTGCAGGATGCAGTGAAAGGGGATTGCCAGTCAGCCCTCCTGGCCTTGTGCAGGGCTGAAGACATGTGAGACTTCCCTGCCCCACCCCACATGACATCCGAGGATCTGAGATTTCCGTGTTTGGCTGAACCTGGGAGACCAGCTGGGCCTCCAAGTAGGATAATCCCTCACTGAGCACCACATTCTCTAGCTTCTTGTTGAGGCTGGAACTGTTTCTTTAAAATCCCTTAATTTTCCCATCTCAAAATTATATCTGTACCTGGGTCATCCAGCTCCTTCTTGGGTGTGGGGAAATGAGTTTTCTTTGATAGTTTCTGCCTCACTCATCCCTCCTGTACCCTGGCCAGAACATCTCACTGATACTCGAATTCTTTTGGCAAACTTCGCTGTTGTTTGTGTTCCCTGATTGAAGGTTGGGTGGAGCAGGACATGGACCGGGAAGAGGCACTGGAGTTGGAGGTGCCTTTGATGTGCACTTGGCTATTCCGCAGGAATCCTGTTTTGCCTTAGTGCTACAGTAATCCACACCCAGGTCTCCCACTCCAGGTCTCCCCTCACCCTCATTCTCCAGGAAACTTCAGGCAAAATAATTGAGAAACAGGCATTAGAACAAGGTGAGAAATAGAGGGAGCAAAGGACCATCTGTATGAACTGGGAAGCAAGCGGAGGGCCAAGCTACCCTCCCCAGCATGGGAATTCTTGGGTTAGTGGAGAGCACAACCCTCAAATTCATGTGTCCAAGCAGAGATTTGGAAACCCACCTCCCAGAAGAGCACTATTTCCCATAGAAAACAAAAACAAAAACAGAAACAAAAACAAAAAGTCAGGCTTTGGTACCCCCTGCAGGCTATATTAGAAATGACAGGTAGCTGGGCGCAGTGGCTCACGCCTGTAATTCCAGCACTTCGGGAGGCCAAGGCAGGCGGATTACTTGAGGTCAGGAATTCAAGACTAGCCTGACCAAAGTGGCGAAACCGTCTCTACTAAAAATACAAAAATTAGCCGGGCGCAGTGGCGCATGCCTGTAGTCCCAGCTACTCAGGAGGCCGAGGTAGGAGAATCGCTTGAATCCGGGAGGCGGAGGTTGCAGTGAGCTCAGATTGCACCACTGCACTCCAGCCTGGGCAACACAGCGAGGCTCCATCTCAAAAAAAAAAAAAAAAAAAGAAAAGAAAGAAATGACAGGTAACCACCTTCCTGCCTCTGACCCACCTCCCGCTTTTTGCATTCTTCAATTGGGTCAGATACTTAACCCTATTGCTTCAGGGTAAGGCAAACAACAGATCTCAGGAAAGAAGGTTTTTTTTTTTTTTTTTTTAAGACAGTTTTGCTCTTGTCGCCCAGGCTGGAGTGCAATGGTGCGATCTCGGCTCACTGCAACTTTCACCTCCCAGGTTCAAGTGATTCTCCTGCCTCAGCCTCCCGAGTAGCTGGGATTACAGGCGCCCACCATGACACCCAGCTAATTTCTTGTATTTTTAGTAGAGACGGGGTTTCACCTTTTTGGGCAGGCTGGTCTCAAACTCCTAACCTCAGGTGATCCGCCCACCTTGGCCTCTCAAATTGTTGAGATTACAGGCGTGAGCCACCGTGCCCGGCCAGAAGTTTTATTTCCAAACCCCAGGAAGGCATTACAAATAAGAGATAGAAACCCAAATTAAGCTCTGAAACAACTGGAGACAGGCCTGCCTAGGTGATCAGGAGCATCCAGGCAGCAGGGATGGGAAGCAGAAGAGATGCATTCTGGATAGGGACCTCACCCCAGAGCCTCAGTCTGTACATACATGTGACTATTCAGGGACCGGGAGTTGAGAACCAGAAACCCACCAATCCTAGTGTTGCCCTGGGTGGGAGGCAGAGAAGGCAGCAGCACGTGAGGTCAAGGACATTACCAAGTCTGACCTTGGCATTTGTTGCCTGCTCTCATCCCCAACAGTCCATAAATAAGTTATCCAGCACACCTCAGGGGTGGAGGCGGGGGAGCAAGCCAACTAGCCATAGCCTCTGGAAGAAGGGGCAGGCCAGCCTGGCACTGGGGCAGAGCTACAGCAGAATGCAGTCTGACTCGTGCTTCGGCCTCTGCCGACGCTCCCCGGCTGGGCGTCCAGATGTGGCTCCTCTCCCCTGTATCGGATTTAACAATTGGTCACTGAACTTCCTTGGAAGAGCACAAGAAGAGATTCTAGAAGAAGGGGTGTCAGGATTGGGACAGGGAGTAGGGAGAGGAAGACAGGAAGGGGCTCCAGGGGAGAGGGACAGGCAGGGGAAGGACCCTGAGAGAAGAAACCTTGAAGAGACCAGTGCAGGAATAACAGGTGTTCTGGACCCGGCAAAGCATGAGGTGGAAACCGGGAGTGTGGGCGCCCAGGCAGCAGCCCACCTGCGGTGACAGGATCCGCGTCCGCATCCGCACTGGCTGTGCTGCCTGCTGCTGTTGATACTCCTCTTGCTGAAGCTGCTGGGCCAGCTCCAAGTCGGTAAGCCCCAGCGGGCCTCGTGGCTGCTGCTGCTGCAGGGACAGAGCAATCAGGTAGTCCTGGGGAGAACAAGAGTTGTACAGTGGGCTGAGGCCCAGAGCCGTGGCTATTCAGGCAAGGTTTCCAAATCAGTTTTCCCACATCCCTCAAATTCTCTAGCTCTTTCTCCCCACAGAGCAGCACACACAGCCAAATGCATTATCTGTGGTGCCAGAGAATACACACCAAGTGAGGAGATGGTCTGAGGTAACCCAGAGAGAGAGGCATGGGTTCACATGGCCTCTAGCAGTTAAAATGTATGCAGTAAAAAGCTCTCTGAGGCACATGTGCTCTCTGCACTTTTCCTAAGTGCCCTACACACCTGGTCTACCTGCAGCTGCTTTTCTGGGGAGCCACTCCCACCTTCTGCTCCAGGCCCCTTGCCCAGGGAATGACTCAGGTGAAAGTCAGAGTCACAAAAGCAGCTGTCTCCATCCACATTGTGCAGGCTCTCCCATACGACTTGCTCCTCCTGTAGAAAGCCCTGGTCAGTGACCAGTAGGTATAAGTGACTCTACAAAGAAAAGAACAGAGCTCATTGGGGGGACAGTTGATACGGAGGCAGTTCACTGCCAGAAATCTCGGTATGAGCATGTGGACTTTTTTTTTCTTGGAGATGGAGTCTCGCTCTGTCATCCAGGCTGGAGTGCAGTGGCGCAATCTCTGCTCACCGCAAGCTCTGCCTCCCAGGTTCACACCATTCTCCTGCCTCAGCCTCCCAAGTAGCTGGGACTACAGGCACCCGCCACCATGCCTGGCTAATGTTTGGTATTTTTTTAGTAGAGACGGGGTTTCACCGTGTTAGCCAGGATGGCCTCGATCTCCTGACCTCATGATCTGCCCGCCTCGGCCTCCCAAAGTGCTGGGATTACAGGCGTGAGCCACCGCACCCAGACCCTGAGCATGCGGACCTTTTACAAATATGTGTGGCCTTGGGGGGAAGAAAGGGATGTCTAAGTGTATGTCCAGTTGGGTGTGAGCACGGTGGTCATTCTGGCTAAGCGTGGCATGGAGTCATTGGGGCTGAGATGCCACATAAGACCCTGCTCCCCCCATTTCCCATTGTTCTCTGGGCTTGCCTGATGGCTCTTAGGATAAATCCTTTGAGAACCAGAGACTCCTCCCTCTGCTGCTCAAATCCTAGAGAGCTTTGGCAGTTTCTAACTTTTGAAGACCAGCATGGTTTAAAAATTCCACTGCCCCCTGCTAGGGGAGGATCATACTTTCCTGTCCCATCAACGACAGGCTTATCCCTTATGGCTTGCTCTGGCCAGAAGATGTGAGCAGAAATGACATGTGTCATTTCCAAACAGAAGCTCTAAGCATGAGTGCACAGTGCCCCTCTCTCTCTCTGTTCCCACATATATTCCAGATAAAGGATCTTTTGTCAGCTGGGTCCCAGAGTGAAGACGGTGTGGGACAGAACCGTAGCCAGTCCACAGTGGACACACACCAGGAGCGGGAAATGAACCTTTGTTGTGGTAAACCACAGGGATTTGAGGGGTCACTTGCTACCACGGCTTAATCTAGCTGATCCCAGCTGGACCCACGAGAAAAAGGCACCAGGAAATGACAGCACCGCAGCACGCCACCCCCAAACCCGCATTACCTTATGCTTAGTCATGGTGCTAAAGTGGTTGTTTCGGAAAAAGACGCTAAGTTCACCCTCCTTAGCAGCTGCTGTCAGCTCACACAGTCCGTGGTAGGTCAGCTGGGCGGCGGTGGTCTCCAGGAACTGCTCTGCAATCAGGCCTGCCAGAAAGGGACGAGTCGGGGGAAACTTGGCTTAAATTCAAGGTCCACAACAGGAAGGACCATCCAGAGAGCCCCTGTCAAAAGCCCCGGGGGGTCAGTCCCACCTTCTGACGTCCCTTTCTTGAAACCTGGCTGTATTCATTCACTTAACAAATACTTATAATAGAGCAGCTACCTTGTGCCAGGCACTGGGGATACCTCAATGAACTAAACAGAAATTCCCCAAGCTCCTTCTTGTGAAGCTTATATCTAGTGGGATGTGGTAGGAGATGACACCCAATAAAAAATAAGCCTAAGTAGCTGTCATTCCCTCCACATACTATCCATGAGAAGGGGAGGAATGTCACCTTCTGTCACGAGGTTGGTGTCACTGGAGTGTTTGCAGGTGATGATCCTCTCCACCAGCTGGTTGTAACTCAGTTTCCCAACTGCACGCACAGCCTCAGGACTCTGCTTGGGTAGTGGGATGTGGGATACCAAAAAAATTGGGATTTTTTTTTTCTTTTTTAAGGAAGGAAATGAACAAAGCTCACAAGGACTACAACCCTATGATGAATGGTTCCTAAACACTTTTTTTTTTTTGGTCTCTCAAAAAAGAAAAAAATTTCAGGAACCATTCATCATAGGGTTGCTATGTTGCCCAGACTGGCCTCGAACTCCTCCCAAGTAGCTGGGAATACAGGCATGTGCCACCAAACCCATCTGCTTCCTGAATTTTTGATGTCTAAAGAACTGACCTATTTGCATGTAGTTTGCTTGTATTTGCATGTTACCCCCAAAATAGATTAAAATTCAAGGAATTCTGTACTGGGTCCAGTCTCTAAACACTATTTCCCTCCCAAGCCAATCTAACCCCTAACTCTCTAACCTCTACCCCACAAAAATTTGCCTCTCTCATGTCAGCTTGAGCTGGATAAGGTCCCAGTGGGCCCTCCCACCCTCACCTGTGGGTCAACAAGCCAGCCATGGTACAGAGGTATGCCTAGCAGGTCAAAGACACTGCACTCGGGTGTATACTCAAAATCAGAGACGCCTGTGAATCGCACATTGACATCCAGACCTGTGGCCAGTTTAGGCAGCACTGTCATTGCATCATCCACATTCTGGGGGTAGAAAAAAAATGATGGAGATTCTAGCCTTCTCTCCCACCACTCCACTCCCACCTGCAGAAATTAAAAATTAACTTTGCTGCTCTTCTTCCCTGATTCTCTTACAAGCCACTCCATTTCTCCCTTGCCTCAACCCTTCTCTATCTTATATAAATGAACATTGTTTTTCTTTGAGAGTCTAAGTCTAATTCTTTCATCCAGGCTGGAGTGCAGTGGTGTGATCCTAGCTCACTGCAGCCTCAAACTCTTGGTTTCAAGTGACCCTCCCACCTCAGCCTCCTGAGTAGCTGGGACTACAGGCACGCACCGCCATACCTGGCTAATTCTTGAAAAAAAAAATGGTTTTTTTTAGAGACAGGGGTATTATTATGTCGCCCAGGCTGGCCTCGAACTCCTGGCCTCAAGTGATCCTCCCGCTTTGGCATCTCAAAGTGCTGGGATTACAGGTGTGAGCACCCGGCCAATGAACATATTTTCTAGGACAAAGATAAACTCTCCTCTGACTCCTGCAGAATGAAATCATGGTTCAAGGAAACCTCTGAAGAAGCAACAAAAGCTTATCTTAGTATTACAAGATGTCCCCTTACAAACCTGCAAACCCCTATGCCTGCAGACCTTTTGCCTCACCTGCTGAAAATTAAGCTGAAGTCCCTCTGACTTCTCCTGGGGCTTGATGGACAGGAGGCAGTTTCCTACAAGAGAGGGCCCCTTATCAGCTTACCCCACCAATCATCCCAAAAGCTAAGTTTCCTCTTCTCCTGGAGAAGGCGGGTAATGTCACAGAACACAGATTTTCAGAGCTGGAAAATACTTAGAGTCTAATCCAGACTCTTCATTTCTCAGAGGAGGCGACAGCCTCATAAAGGTGAAGGGCCCACCCAGGGTCAGATACAAAAGCTAAGGGCAGAATTGGTGTTACAACCCAGGACTCCCGACACCTTTGCTTTTCATTCTCCAGCCTTGCAGAGAAGCCCCATAGACCCTTACCCTCCCTGCCGTATCAGAACCCCCAAATGGAGATCCCTGAATAGTCTGGATTTCTGGCTGAGTGGATAGCTCTGGAACCCCTTGGGTAATTCCTCTTCAACGCCCAGTCACTCACCAAGATGGGCCATGAGCTCATCCGATGTGATCACTTCCTTCTGCGGGGGGAGCTTCACCTGGAGGCAGAAGGGGTGATCACGTGTGTGCTTTCCTCCAAAGAGCACTGAAGGAAGAACCCATGGAAAGGCAAGGGGGAGCTCCAGTAGTAGGGTGGGGTAGGAAAAAAGGCTTGCAACTGGCACAAGGGAATGAATGTGAAATCTTGCAAGGCATGTGCATTTGCTAGGGAGTAGGAGATACAGGGGTAGGACAGATCTTCCTCCTTTTTTTTTTTCTTTGTTTTTAGGAACATCTTATCTCATTTGCTCAAGCTGGAGAAATAGGGAGAATAATCTGAAAAGTTTTGACTAGTTTGAGGACATCAGGATGATCAAGGAAGTAAGTCAGGGAAGAGTACTCCCTGATATTTTTTGCACCCCTAACTGCATGTTCTCTTACCTTCCACTGAAGAAAGAGGATGTTCATGATGGCAAGGAGAGGGCAAGGGCCGTTAGTGCTCTGGGTGATGATGGGTGTCCGTTCTCCTTTCCAAGGGATCCACTTGACACAGTAGAAATCTGGCTCAGGCTGTCGGGTCCTGGGGGACTGAGGAAGCTCCTGGGGCGTGGAGCATGCCCTTATTGTCTCTACTTCAGGCAGTGTCCCAAGGGTTGGCCCCGGTGGAGCTGAGCTAGCTTCAGGCAGAGGGGACTCAAGGTTGTCCCCACACTGGCTAGGCAGCAAAGCTTGGTCTGCTGGCTCCCGTTCTCCAGCCTCCCCATCAGCATCTCTTGCATCTGTGTCCTGAGGGTGCTCATCTGGGCCTGCCAGAACCTCATGGTTTTCAGGGATGACTGCTTCTGCAGTCCCGGCCTTACCAGGGGCTGGATCCTCAGGCTGATGGTATTCCATGGTCAAAAGGGACTCGGCTGAGGGGCACTGAAGGTGTTTACTAACCTCAGGGACTTGCCTAAGCCAGGCTTGGGATGCAAAAGAGTGACCTGTCCAATAAGAAGGAAATCAGTGGGCTGGAAAGCAAACTAACCCAGAAAAGTCTTGGAAAAGGAATGTAGTGTAGAAGGCTGGCTAGTGTTTGTGCAGTAACTCCTGGCTATGGGCAGTATATGTGTAAACAGAAGGGCACCGTGCTGAGCTCTTTCCACCTCTAACTTGCTGTGACCAGATGAGACCAAGAGGTCGTGGGGCTTCCAGACTTGGGAGGGAAGACTGGTGGGATTGAACACATGGGTGGAGCCAGCTTCCCTGAAACAGATCATGACAGGGAAGGGAGAAAAGACAGAGAGAAAGGGAGAGCGCAAAGGAGAAAGAAGGATAAGAGGTGGAGAAAGAAATGTTAAATCTACGCTAATGGTTATTAATATGATGATCTTTAGCTTACTCTAATAGGCATCACATCAGTAACCCCCTCATAGCCATGACAGAGATAATTCCTCTGCCCTACCCCACACCCTGCCCCTTCACACAACATACTAAGAATACACAGTGCTTGTATGTTTAGGGATACCTTCTCTCTGCCTCACCCAAGGATAAAAAGATTAAGTCACATAGTACTTGGGGTGAAGAATGGAGGAGGCACAGAGAGTCAGTTTCATGCCCCTAAAGGTGAAATGCTGGTGAGGAAGGGGAAGTCTTCCACCTCAAAGGGCTCTACTGAACCTTACACAATCCCAAACCACAGTATAAAGGCCTTGGGAGGGGTTTCCTGTAAGCTGGGAGGGGAAATGTAGGTGGTGGGGGCTGGAATCAGAGACTGGTTTTGATAAATAACTTCAGATTAGGGGCACAAAAAGCACTCCCCACAAGTTCTTCCAGTAAGCTTCTCTTTAAAAAAAAAATTAATAAAGATATCAAATTTCTTTTAATTAAATTGAGACAAGGTCTTGCTTTGTTGCCTAGGCTGGTCTCAACTCCTGGGGGCCCAAGCAATCCGCCCTCCTCAGCCTGCCAAAGGACTGGGATTACAGGCATGAGCCACGGTGCCTGGACCCAGTAAGCATCTCTTGACAGCTAGAGTTGAGACAGCAACTTTTCCTCAGTTCATTTTTTTTCCGCAGAAACTACCTAAACCCAGAGGTACTCTCTTGCCTGCTATTTCTATGAAATATGAAAATGCTGATTATTAATTTACATAACAATACTTCCTGTACATTCACCTACCTAAAGTTTTATGTCTATTCCCATCCAAGTGGTTTTATTTATTTTTATTTTTTTGAGACGGAGTTTTGCTCTTGTTGCCTAGGTTGGAGTGCAATGGTGCGACCTCGGCTCACTGCAACCTCTGCCTGCTGGGTTCAAGTGATTCTCCTGCCTCAGCCTCCCGAGTAGCTGGGATTACAGGCATGCAACACCATGCCCAGCTAATTTTGTATTTTTTAGTAGAGATGGAGTTTCTCCATGTTGGTCAGGCTGGTCTTGAACTTCCGACCTCAGGTGATCCTCCCACCTTGGCCTCCCAAAGTGCTGGGATTACAGGCATGAGCCACCGTGCCCAGTCCTCTCCAGGTCATTTTAGATGTGAACAGCGGACCTGTTTAACCTGTTCTCTATCAGCACTGGAGGCACATTGAGGCAAGCACAGATAGACATTTAACTAATACTGTGGGTATAAATAATAAAAAACCACAAATCCTGCCCTTTGGAAAACATCTGCCTTCAATCTCCTTGCTCCCCTCCCACTCTTTATCAGGGAGAGAAACAGGGAGAAATTAAACTAGTTAGGGGCCAGGCGCGGTGGCTCACGCCTGTAATCCCAGCACTTTGAGAGGCTGAGGCGGGCAGATTACTTGAGGTCAGGAGATCGAGACCATCCTGGCTAACATGGCAAAACCCTGTCTGTATTGAAAGTACAAAAATTAGCCAGGTGTGTTGGCACGTGCCTGTAGTCACAGCTGCTCGGGAGGCTGAGGTGGGAGAATTGCTTGAACCTGGGAGGCAGGGATTGCAGTGAGCTGAGATGGTGACACTGCACTACAGCCTGGGTGACAGAGCGAAACTCCATCTCAAAAATAAAACAAAACAAAATAAAATAAAATAAATTAAACTAGTTAGAAATCTTGTCTTTTCTCCACCCTCCTCCCAGCCTGAGACTGCTTCCTTCTTGTAAACCTACAGGAATTTGGGGCTAGGGGAAGGCCTGGGAGATGAGGTTGAGGAACATTTAAGTTACTGAAACAAAATAAGCCTAGTCACTCAAATTGATTATCCTCTTGATTCACATATGTTTATGCTAGCTGCATATCATTTACGTGTTGTTAATTTAGAATCAGAGTAGCAAAAATTGCCTGCAGGCCTTACACTTTTTTTTCTCTCTCTTTCTCTCTCTCCTTTCCTTCTCCCCTTAAATGACACTTAGGGTGAACCTCAAAGCAGATACCAGAGCCTGGAAAAGTGAAAAAGCTTGAAGAAAAGCAGGCCTTGGCCGGGCACAGTGGCTCACACCTGTATCCCAGCACTTTGAGAGGCCGAGGCAGGCGGATCACCTGAGGTCAGGAGCTCAAGATCAGCCTGGCTAACATGGCGAAACCCCATCTCTACTAAAAATACAAAAATTAGCCGGGCACGGTGGCGGGCACCTGTAATCCCAGCTACTCAGGAGGCTGAGGCAGGAGAATTGCTTGAACCCCGGAGGTGGAGGTTGCAGTAAGCCAAGATTGTGCCTCTGCACTCCAGCCTGGGTGAGAAGAGTGAGACTCTTGCCTCCAAAAAAAAAAGAAAAAAAGAAAAAAAAAAAAAAGAAAAGCAGGCCTCATTTTTTATATTTTCTCTCCAGTGCCAGAAATGATCAATGATGAAGTGGGGGTTGGGCAGCTAGCTGGCTGGAGAGGTGAGCCAAAGGAACCCAGGAGTGGACACCTGAGGGAGTGGGGTCTCAGAGGAACTGGGCAGAGCTAAATGGGCTAAGTCTTAAGAGGCAGGGGCAGGAAATGTAATGGAGGCTTTCTACTCTACAACGTCCAATCCTGCTGGGGAGGGCATGGAGTATTTCAGAGTAGGAAAGAATGAGGGAGAGGATAGTCAGATAAATCAAAGTTTCATTCTTTTCCTCCTCTTTCTTAGCTCGTCAAATCCTACACTTTCTCTCCAGCTGGAATTATGGTGGTGAGTGAGGGAGTTAAAATAACCCTGGCTCCTCCCTAATCAATGGCAGTAGAGAGCCGAAAGTTGGAAGAAGCACGTAAAACAGGTATGTAGCTTCAAGAAGACACTCCTCCTCTGTAGAAACAGTTCCCTTACTGTCTCACACCAATCTCCTTCTTAGTCTGACCTATGTCTTTGTGCAATCAATAGTTTAGATTTTCATCTCAGAATATGTCAACCATGGCCACAGTGCCCTGTCTACTTGCTCACAAGGAGAGGGGGAAGGTTTCGTGCTTTCATTAAAAGGAGGAGGACCAAGCAGCATCCCCTTTACATGTCTCTCCTGACTTAGCTCCTCTAAGCAATCCAGACTTGCAGACCAAAGGTGGAAGGACAGCAGGTGTCAGCTCCCCAAAGCTGGAGAGGAAATAGAGAAGGGTGGGAGAAGAGGTGAAGAAGATGATTAAAATAAAGTTTTTACCTTAAAGAAGTGGGTGCTGTTCCAAGATTGAGAAGGAGGGTTCAGCCGTGGCAATGAGATGGGGGAGATAGGTGCAATGAAGGGGGCTGCCAGTGCCAGCTGCCTTCCAGCTGTCAACGCCTGAGCTTATACAGGTTTACACAGCTTTATAAGCGACGGTCCAGGCTGGGTTGTGGCCACTTCCGGACTCACGCCCAGTACTGGGGGCACTGGAGGAGGGTGAAGGCAGGCAGGGACGAGCCAAGGTGCTCCAGGTCGCTCAGAGAGTCTTCAGGATTCCTGAGTCGCCGAGTCTATGGCATGCGCTCCGGGCCCTGACTACAAGCTGGTTTTCAAAGGAAGTTTGTGGTTTTTCTTTTCTTCTCTCTCTCTTTTTTGTTCTCATCAGGACGAAGAAAAATTAGGCAAGGACAAGCTCCCTGGAGGAGGAGGGGCCTGCCCAGCGCTGGTGGATTTCTATCAGGACTTTCTGACCCGGTCAGCAGCTTTGTGATCAGCAGAGAGGGAGCGAGAAACAGGAGAGAAAAACAACAGACCCTTTCTCTTCCCTCTGCCTGCCTCTAGAAGGGACGGAGCGCTTGTGCCTCTCTGGTGAGAATAGGGAAGAGCAAGTGCCCTTGCTAAGTAGGGAGGAGCAGGGCTGGACAGAAGCAGCTTGTTGGATCTGGGCTCTCTCTCTGGGTATGGCAGTCCTTTGCCCTGGATCCACAGAAGCAGGACCAAAGAGCACGATATTTGCATGTATTACTCAATTAATGTTAAAAACAAACAAACAAACAAACCCAGCTCTTTTCCCTCTGGAGCCCTCCAGAGAGCTCCTTTCCAAGTCCTTGCTGTATAATTTTAAGTCTAGAAATGAAACTGGTTGGGTTGTGCACCTGGTAGAGTGCAGAGGGTGTGGTAGAAGCCCCAGGCTCTGGGCGCGATGGCTGACGCCTGTAATCCCAGCACTTTGGGAAGCCAAGGCGGGCGGATCACAAGGTCAAGAGATCAAGACCAACCTGGCCAACATAGTGAAACCCCATCTCTACTAAAAATACAAAAATTAGCAGGGCATGGTGGCACATGCCTGTAGTCCCAGCTACTCGGGAGGCTGAGGCAGGAGAATCGCTTGAACCCGGGAGGCGGAGGTTGCAGTGAGCCAAGATCCTGCCACTGCACTCCAGCCTGAAGACGGAGCAAGACTCCGTCTCAAAAAGAAGAAGAAGAAGAAGAAAAGAACTGGCAGAGCAGGCAGGAGATCCAACACCCCTGTGCTCTGGATCTTGGTTCCACTGCAGGTCTCTCATCAGTCACCTCCTCTCGATTTACAGCTGGGGAAGCAGGAAAAGCTGGTGTGAGGCTGACGGTAGGAAATAAAGGGATAGATAAATAAATGAGGGAATTTTTGATGATGAGTGTCCATTTATTTGCAGTACCTGCACTACTCTGCGGCTGGAAAGTGGCAGTTAAGGGAGGTTGGAACCTAACTCCACATTCTGAAGGGTTCCCTAAACTCTATGTACAGGGCCGCCACAGGATGAAATTTCAAGCAACTCTAAAGGCTGAAAGAGCAATTGGAACAATTAGGGTGGCAGAGAGCAAAAAGCCAAGGTTACAACCGTCCAAGAAAGGAAGAAGATATTTGCCGAGGCTGTAGAAAAAAACAGGCTACAGAGTTGCAAAGGGAGAAGCAGCAGGAGTTGGCAGGAGACTGTAGGTGTTCACAAGAGGGGTCAAAGATTATTCTAATGTTCTCCTAACATGAACAACCACAAAATTGGTGGCGATTGAGTCAGTTTGGTAAAGGGCAGAATTTCTAGAAAGAAGATGATCTGTTTTGCCAAGTGTCATTTAAAATGTCACCAGATGCTCGGTGAGATATATGTAAAGATGTTATACTTGGCCTGATCTGAGAGGGAAAGTTCAGATGCCACAATAATGGGTTACTGTGACACATACACATTTGTTTACCAAACGACTGATCCCTCAGAAAACGATCCTTCCCTCGGTTGCTAGGGTCATTGCGGAGTTGAGGGACTACGTTTCCCACGTCGCCCCACGCCACGCCCCCTTGGCCTCGCCGGAAAGACGTCCCAGGAGCCTCTGGGCGTAGAGCCCCGCCTCCGCCGCTGGGGGCGGGGCGACGCCGGACTCCGGAGCGCCCGCTTACGCAGTTCCTCCCGGGGTCGGAGGCCGATTCGCCGTGTGGCGGGTTCGAGTCCCGCCTCCTGACTCTGGCCTCTAGTCCCTGAGTCCCGGGCGGGCTGCATTCGCCGGGGAAACCTCTCCTCGACCAGGGGCACCTCTACTCGACCAGGGGCGACGGCGTACTTTGGGCTTCATCATGGAGGACTACCTGCAGGGTTGTCGAGCTGCTCTGCAGGTAACGAATCCCTGTCTGTGACTGTAAGGAATGGAGCACGGGGTCCAGGAAGGACGAAGACGTGGGATCTGGGGGAGCCTCGACGGTCCGTGTGGAGGGAACACTGAGTTGTGGGGAGGGGGGTTGGGGCCTGATCAGTTTTGGGGCATGAGGAGCGAGGAGCGAGAAGCCAGTTTAGGAGCGTGAGAATGCTGCTTGTTCAGTCTCCCGGTTTTTGGCTCCCCGCCTTTGGGGTCCGCCTGAGAGCGGGGAGAAGTCTTGGGTCTGAATCCTGCATTTGAGCCTCTGCTTGCTGTCATCTTGGTCAGTTCCGTCAAAAGAACCAGGACTGTGCCGCCGCCAGCCTAGCCCCGCGAGGTGTGTTTATTCTTTTCTCCCCGCCCCTCTTTGAGTTCTCCGCACCCAAGGCTTTGCTTGGCCCACTGGCCTCCAGGTGAACCTCGGGGGTGTGGAGGGAACCGGTGCTCACGGCTTTATTTCCTCCGAATGGCAGTTTCTGTCTGGCGGGCTGAACTCATTTCTAGGTTAGAAGTAGTCACAGTATTTTACTTTAAGTCAGTGTTTTTAAGCCAAACATACAAAATCCATCAGGTATATTTGTTGACCCACAACCAGCATTCCTTTGCCTCCAGGTTTCTCCTTTGGCCTTAACGCACACAAATGACATAAAAATTCTCCACTTGGAAGGGATAAGCACAAAGTGTGTTTGGAATCAAAACCATAAATATGACTACTCAATGCTTTGTGGCTTATTTTTGGTGCTCTCTGACTCAGCTGGACTCACCCAGCCATGCTGAGCCGTCATGAGGCATTAGGCTGTTATCCCCAGTTAGCAGCAAAAAGCTAACCAGAGACAGGCTCCAGGAGGTCACCCGGCCCCTCTACTTTGAGTTATACTGCCCTGAAGAAACCTAGATAGACGGCTTGCTGAGCTTTCCTTTTTAGATATCTTAAACTCTACAAATTCCCCTGAGGGACAGATTCTGGTCTTTAACAAATCCTGAAAGTCACTTAATTCCTGCTGCAGACTCAGCTGCTGGAATAAATGAATTGTCTTCATATTGAATTGGGGAGAAGGTCCATTTTAACACCAATTACATAGACATTTTCCTTGTGAAAAACAAATTTGGGGAGTTATTTCAATGCATAAGGCCATTTGGAACCAATCCCTTTTTGTTACCTCTGAGTCCACCACAGGGTGCTTATTGGAGGACTAATGTAGAGTTTTTGGGGCACCGTTCTAAGTGCTAAACAGTTGGATTTTGCCCCCCAGTAACCCAAATGACGGGTCTCTTCCACCATTTGGTAAAGTGCCCTTGGACCTGAAACCTCACCAAATAGTATTTCTTTGCATGCATCTACTCTCCAGTATATATCCTCCAGAGCCTCCCCCCACCCCCAGGTTAGTAGTATATTCTCTATTTTTATTTTGTATTTGTTTATTTATTTTCAGCCAGGGTCTCACTCTGTTGCCCTGGCTGGAGTGCAATGGTGTGATCACCTCCCCGGCTCAAGTGATCCTCCCACCTCAGCCTCCCGAAAAAGCTGCGACTATAGGCAGTGCCACCATGCAGGGCTAATTTTTTGTATTTTTATAGAGACAGGGTCTCGCCATGCTGCCCAATCTGGTTTCAAACTCCTGGACTCAAACAATCCCCCTGGCTTGGCTTCCCAAAGTGTTGGAATTACAGGTGTTAGCCACTGTACCCAGCCCGAATAGTATATTCTCTACAGCAATATGAAGCTGGAAAAATACTTGATTTTTCCAATATTGCTGGCATCTCGACCTTTCTCTCCCTGCATTCATCCCCCAAGGAGCAAGATCTAGATCTTCCTTTCAAACTTGTGAACTTGTGAAAGGCGAGATTGTGTCTTAGAGCTTTCATCATCACATAGCCTCTCCAGGGCCTGGAGAAATGAGAAAATTAGACTCTAGGAAGGTTAACAGGGGAACTGATGGCAAGACATACTGGTAGATGCCAACAATTTAACTTGCTTTAATTTTTTTTTTTTTTTTTGAGATGGACTCACTCTGTCGCCCAGGCTGGAGTAGGCTCACTGCAACCTCCACTTCCCGAATTCAAGCGATTCTTCTGCCTCAGCCTCCTGAGTAGCTGGGATTACAAGTGTGCACCACTATGCCTGGCTAAGTTTTGTATTTTTAGTAGAGACAGGGTGTCACCCTGTTGGACAGGCTGGTCTTGAACTCCTGACCTCAAGTGATATGCCTGCCTTGGTCTCCCAAAGTGCTGGGATTATAGGCATGAGCCACCACACCCAGCCTAGATTGCTTTAAATTATAGAAGTAGTAAATGTGTATTTCATGAACAAATTTAAATACCAAAGGGATATGAAATGAAAAAGATAAAGATCATTTTTCTTTTCTCCTCTCCATCCAGTTCTCCAGAGGACACCGTTAAGTTTCTTGTGTAAAGAGAGAGAGGTGATTTAGACAGATACACTCTTAAGTTTGAATGTTTCTGTTAAACTACAGTTTAATTATAACTTGCAGAAAATCATGAATGCTTCTCTTTGCGCAGGATAAAGACAGCTGGTAATCCAGCCAAGTCTCCCGTTGCTACCATATTTTTAGTATTTGATACCACAGAAATTTTCTATAGCCTCTGCCACAGAGACAATAGGATGTTCCATTAAAAAAAAATCATTTAACCAAATGTCCTATTTATGGTGACTCATCTTTCACTTCTGAGGGGAGAAATCTTTGCTTCAGGGTGGGGCTGCATTGCAGTTTAGGTGTTCATCCAGGACCCCTTGGATAATGTAGTGTGTGCAGTTCTCAGGCATGAGGCAGGAATCAGGAGCTGGCTCTCCTTAGAAATTTGCAGTCCTGGCATCAGTATTGTTCCTGTTTTCTCTGCTGAGAGGGTTTGTCTCTCTCTGGCTTTCTGTCTCGTTTATTTTTCTCCCTAATTAACTATTCTGAAGAGTAGTTATCATACCATATTCAGCTTTAGAAGGGAAGTGGTTTACTTTGCCAGGCCTAGAATCCCCTCCCTGCCCACTCCTCTTGAGGCCACAAAGAACATATCAGGATAAGAGAGTCATTTCAACTAGTGGGTGTTTATTCATTTATTTATTTTAATTAATTAATTTTTTTTTTTTTTTTTTTTTGAGACGAAGTCTCGCTCTGTCACCAGGCTGGAGTACAGTTGCATGATCTCGGCTCACTGCAACCTCCGCCTCCCAGGTTCAAGTGATTTTCCTGCCTCAGCCTCCCGAGTAGCGGGGACTACAGGCATGTGCCACCATGCCCAGCTAATTTTTGTATTTTTAGTAGAAACTGGGTTTCACCATGTTGGCCAGGATGGTCTCAATTTCTTGACCTCGTGGTCGGCCCACCTTGGCCTCCCAAAGTGCTGGGATCACAGGCGTGAGCCACCGCGCCTGGCCAACTAGTGGGTCTTTAAAAAAAAGAAAAAAGAAAAAAAGTTTGTATTTATTTACTTGTGGCCCTCAGATTGTATTTTTTCCATTGGCAGCTTAGATTTCCTCATGCTGCTAAGTATTAGCTGTATTTTCCCTGAACTCTTTCTCTGATGGTCAGAAAACTGAGGCTGTTTGGCTTGTGCTTTCAGCTGATGGAGGATGGGCTTGGAATTAGGGGTTACACATGTTTTTCTTAAATAAAGAAGAGAATGATGTCTTATAAGTTGGGCAGCCCCACACATGGTTTGCCCAGGGCAGTCTTGGTTTTCCCCTGTGTAATCATTAATAGCACCCCTTTTCATTCTCATAAGCGTCCCAGTTTGAACAATCAAATATATAGTCACCCACCACATAAGCCATGTTAAGGATCAGGGATACATGACCATGAAAAGACAGGGAGCTCCTTAAGATAGAAGTTAAGGTCTGTCTCAGAGCCACAAGTGCTAGAAGCTGGAGGTTTAGAGGAAGAGGATTTCTCTGGGCTGGGTGTTCAGGAAGGCTTCACAGAGAAAGACATTAGGTAGACTTGAACAATGGGGAGAAGTAAAGAAAGAAGATGGGAGATCACATCTTTACTATTTACAGCGTAGGCACTTATGGTACTATCTCATTTAATCCTCCTAACAACATCATGAAATTGGTTACGATATTATTCTCATTTTTTTTGTTTGTTTTTTTGAGATGGAGTCTCACACTGTCACCCAGGCTGGAGTGCAATGGTGGGATCTCGGCTCACTGCAACCTCCGCCTCCCGGGTTCAAGCAATTCTCCCTGCCTCAGCCTCTGGAGTAGCGGAGATTACAGGCACCTGCCACCACACCCGGCTAATTTTTGTGCTTTTTAGTTTCACCATGCTTGCCAGGCTGGTCTCGAACCCCTGACCTGAGGTGATTCGCCCACCTTGGCCTCCCAAAGTGCTGGGATTATAGGTGTGAGCCACCGCGCTCGGCCTATTCTCATTTTTATATGAGGAAAATGAGGCTTAGAGGGTCCAAAGTCCTGCAAGAAGTAAGAAGCAGAGCTGGAATTCAACCCCAAAGTCTGTGATCTTTTCAAATAGTAGTTCTGCATTCAAACAGAGAACAAATAGTGCAAAGGGCAGAGCTGGGAATGTGCACATCATGGTTTGCGGGTGGTGAATAGTCCAGTCAGGCCGGGATGACAGTGGGTGTTGACAGGGGAGAGGAATGCTGCCGCCTCCCTTGGTCACTCCAGTTCCAAGATTTGCTACAAGTCCCAAAGTATTCCTTTTGTATTCATTCCTTTTGGTTGCTGTCTAGGTTTGGCTGAGCGCAAGGGGTTCATTGTTCACCTTCCTCTGTAGATGGTTTCTCCTGACTTCAGAACCATACCACTGTATTTGGTCCCTACTTTGTGCTTTTCTGCTTAGCATTCTCTTCATGGTAAGGATCTAACTGAACCTGATTCAGCTGCTGCTTGCAGTGAAGCAACACTGATGTAAATGAGCGTGGAAAGGTTCTCCAGCATCTCTTTGGACCCTGCAGTAGGTCTCTCCTGCTTGCTCTGCCTTTTCTCCACTGCTCTTATGTTTTTCCTCCAGTCAGGGCCATATGCCTCATGTTTATATAGTTTCCTCTCTAGAGAACACTCGCTCCCCCTAACTGCTTCAGTGAGCAAGTTATTTCTGCAGCCTCTTATCTCAAATGCTTTGCTGTCACTTTGGTCCACAGCCATTTGGGCAGTTCTTGGTCTCCAGGAAACAGAGGTCTCTGGTATCAGGAGGAGGAATTACAAGTCAGAGGAGTTACTATAGGACTGGGGTATTGGGTAGAATTCTTACTGCTTTGGAAAAAAGTAAAGAATCCCCCTACCCCAGTGCTGTTCAGTATGAATGGGCCTTTGCTTCCACACTTTTTTTTTTTTTTGAGACAGAGTCTCGCTCGGTCACCCAGGCTGGAGTGCAGTGGCACGATCTTGGCTCACTGCAACCTCCGCCTCCTGGGTGCAAAAGATTCTCCTGCCTCAGCCTCCCGAGTAGCTGGGACTACAGGCACCCGCCACCACGCCTGGCTAATTTTTTGTATTTTTAGCAGAGACGCGGTTTCACCAGGTTAGCCAGGATAGTCTCGATCTCCTGACCTTGTAATCTGTCCGCCTCGGCCTCCCAAAGTGCTGGGATTACAGGCGTGAGCCACTGTGCCTGGCCTGCTTCCAAACTCTTGAAGTAGACTTAGAGAAATAGGCATGGGGAGGACCTCAGGGCAAACTTCTTTAGGGGCCCTTTGGGCAGAACCCGGACAGATAACCTCTGTCTTCTGTATTTCTCTCCAGGGATGAGAGTAGGAGATGGCGAAGAGGGTGGTTTAAAAACAAAAACCTATCTCGTAACTGGATGGGGCAATTGATACCACCAGAAGTCTTCTAAAATTGCCCTTTTTGAGCTGGGGCTTTCCAGTGGGGGAAGAGAAGAGTGATAGCCTGTATAGGGAAGATGATTCTAGGTTTCCCTAGATTCCCTTTTTTTCTTAAAGTTACATTAGTTGATAACTATTCTTTGCTATGTGTTACTCCTCTGAACCTTCCCACTTTGCTAAACTCTTGTGTCTAGCAAATCTTCCCTGATTGAAGAAGTCAGACTATATGGATTTTCACCTTCTTGTAACCCAGTAGTTCTCAACTGGGGGCAGTTTTGCCCCCCAGGGAACATTCAGCAAGTCTGGAGACATTTTTGTTTGTCATGACTTAGGGTGCTACTGGCATCCATGTGGGTAGAGGCTAGGGATCCTGCCAAATATCCTATAATGCACAGGACAGCCTCCACAAAAAAAGAATTATCCGGCTGGGCATGGTGGCTCATGCCTGTAATCCAAGCATTTTGGGAGGCCGAGGCAGCTGTATCACTTGAGCCCAGGAGTTCGAGATCAGCATGGGCAACATGGTAAAACCCCATCTCTACAAAAAATGCAAAAATTTGGCTGGGTGTGGTGGCTCACGCCTGTAATCCCAACACTTGGGGAAGCTGAGGCGGGCGGATCACCTGAGGTCAGGAGTTCAAGACCAGCCTGGCCAACATGGTGAAACCCTGTCTCTACTAAAAAATACAAAAATTAGCTGGGTGTGGTGGCGCACGCCTGTAGTCTACTACAGCTACTCGGGAGGCTGAAGGGGGAGAATCACTTGAACCCAGGAGGCAGAGGTTGCAGTGAGCCCAGATTGCACCACTGCACTCCAGCCTGGGCGACAGAGTGAGACTCCATCTGAAAAAAAAAAAAACAAGGGCCGGGCACGGTGGCTCATGCCTGTAATCCCAGCACTTTGAGAGTCTGAGGCGGGCGGATCACGAGGTCAGGAGTTCAAGACCAGCCTGACCAACATGGTGAAACCCCGTCTCTACTAAAAATACAAAAATTAGCCGAGCATGGTGGCATGTGCCTGTAATCCCAGCTACTCAGGAGGCTGAGGCAAGAGAATCTCTTGAACCCAGGAGGTGGAGGTTACAGTAAGCCGAGATCACACCACTGCACTACAGCCTGGGCGACAGAGTGAGACTCCATCTCAAAAAAAAAAAAAAATTTAGTGGGGCATGGTGGCGGGTGCCTGTAGTCCCAGCTACTCAGGAGGCTGAGATGGGAGGATCACCTGAGTCTGGGAGGTGGAGTCTGCAGTGAGCCGTGATTGCGCCATGCACTCCAGCCTGGGTTACAGAGTGAGACCCTGTCTCAAAAAGTAAAAGTTAAAAAAAGAAAAAGAATTATCTAGTCCAAAATACCAGTCATGCTGAAATTGAGAAACCCTGCTATATTTAGTGTGTCTCATTTTGTCTGTCTCATCCCATCCTCTCTCAGAACCAGGCTGAGATAGAAGTTCAAAAGTAAACTGGTGGGCTGGGCATGGTGGCTCACACCAACATTTTGGGAGGCTGAGGTGGGCGGATCACTGGAGGTCAGGAGTTCAAGACCAGCCTGGCCAACATGGCAAAACCCCATCTCTACCAAAAATACAAAAATTAGCCGGGCATCATGGCACATGCCTATAGTCCCAGGTACTCAGGAGGATGGTGCAGGAGAATCGCTTGAACCCAGCAGGTGGAGGTTGCCGTGAGCCAAGATAGTGACACTGCACTCCAGCCTGGGCAACAAAGTAAGACCCTGTCTCAAAAAAAAAAAGTAAGCAGGTAAGACAGAAGTATTGTGCCATATGCTGGGCCATAGGCTTTCTGGTCTCATTCCACCCAGCAGAATGCTTATACCTGGAATGAAATGATATAAGTACCTGCCTCATTGGGTTAAAGATTAAATGATTGATTAATGCATGAAAAAATATGAGAATAATGCCTGGCACATTCAATAAATGCTTAAAAACAAAACAAAACCCAAGACGCTGTCACCCCGATTTTGGGCACTCTAGTTTTAGTATATTTTATTTTATTTATTTATTTGAGATGGAGTTTCGCTCTTGTTGCCCAGGCTGGAGTGCAAAGGCGCAATCTCGGCTCACTGCAACCTCCGTCTGCCGGGTTGAAGCAATTCTCCTGTCTCAGCCTCCTGAGTAGCTGGGATTACAGGCGCATACCACCATGCCTGGCTAATTTTTGTATTTTTAGTAGAGATGGGGTTTCATCATATTGGTTAGGCTGGTCTCAAACTCCTAACCTTAGGTGATCCGCCCGCCTCAGCCTCTCAAAGTGTTGGGATTACAGGCGCCAGCCACCACGCCCAGCCCTGGACTAGATCTTACTTTTAACCTTTATTCTCAAAGCCTCTTCACCTGCAATCATGATTTAGAAGTGTAAGCATTCGGCCAGGCACGGTGGCTCACGCCTGTAATCCCAGCACTTTGGGAGGCCAAGGCGGGCGGATCACCTGAGGTCGGGAGTTCGAGACCAGCCTGACCAACATGGAGAAACCCCGTCTCTACTAAAAATACAAAATTAGCTAGGTGTGGTGGCGCATTCCTGTAATCCCAGCTACTTGTGAGGCTGAGGCATGAGAATCTGGTCAAAACTCCGTCTCCAAAAAAAAAAAAAAAGAAGTATAAGCATTCTTTTACCTATTATGAAAATGGGAAGAAAATAATCAACCAGGGTTGATATGCCCAAGAGCATGCCTTGAATGTATCAGCTACCCCAAATTCCCTTTTTTGACTGTTTGAGTGCCCAAAGAAGATAAGAAATCAGAAGTTTATTTACTGCTCTGTAAGTTAACATTCAAGGAGATAGGAGGAAAGAACACTTTTCTACAAACTGGATATAGGTAGAATGCTATAAGCTTAGCTGAAACACTTATGCCATCTATGGAATGAGGACCCATTAGATTAT
Organism: Pan troglodytes; assembly: GCF_028858775.2. Classification (NCBI taxonomy): domain Eukaryota; kingdom Metazoa; phylum Chordata; class Mammalia; order Primates; family Hominidae; genus Pan; species Pan troglodytes. Next base: position 98,197,911 of record NC_072398.2, on the reverse strand, counting down.
TTGACCTACCTCCTCTGTGAAGATCAATGACAGGAAGTGTGTGAAGCCCTACATGAGTATAAGGTAGATGGAGAGGCCAGGCACAGTGGCTCATACCTGTTATCCCAGCACTTTGGATCTCGAGCCCAGGAGTTTGAGACCAGCCTGTGCAACATGGCAAAATCCCGTCTCTACAAAAAAATACAAAAAATTAGCTGGGCATGGTGGCGCTTTCCTGTAGTTCCAGCTACTCAGGAGGATCGACTGAACCTAGTAGGAGGTTGAGGCTGCAGGGAGTTGTGATCACGCTACTGCATTCCAGCCTGGGCGACAGAGTGAGACCTGTCTCAAAAATATATATATTATTTAAAAAAAAAAAAGATAAGTGGAAATGAATAGAGATACTTTTGTTAGTTTCCCATTTTCCTTTCTCTCCAGGAGTCCCGACCTCTACATGTTGTGCTGGGAAATGAAGCCTGTGATTTGGACTCCACGGTGTCTGCTCTTGCCCTGGCTTTTTACCTAGCAAAGGTGGGTAAAAAAAGGTAGTACCTAGGATCTGAGTCCCTCAGAACGAAAAGATCTGGGTTCAAGACCCAGCTCTACCACTTACCAGCATTTAGCATTGGGTAAATTAGATCCCTTAACTTTGCTGAGTCTCATGCCACCATCTATAAAAACTAAAATGATATTTTGCAGTGTTGCTGTGAGGAAAAAAGTGAGCAAATATATTTCGAGGAATATGTAAACCATAAAGCAATATTCAAACAGTTTATTACTGAGTTCCGTATAGGTATCAGTGATCTAGTGTGTATTCCTCTGCCCAGGTTAGTTCTTGAGGACTAAAAATTCCTTCTCTGCAGCATTGCATCTAGAAATAGGTATTTACCATGAGTTACCTTGTTGACTTTCATGTTATTACTAAGAAGGAGGGAGGGCTAAAGTCATCCTCTCATTTTTATAGACTGGGTACTTGTGGCTTTGAGAAAGGTGGTAACTTACCTAAGTATGTCTCCTTTGGTCCCAGTAGTCTTGTTACTTTTTCCTGTCATTATAAAACCTTGTGATACCTTCTTTTCACTTTCCTATCTAGACAACTGAGGCCGAGGAAGTCTTTGTGCCAGTTTTAAATATAAAACGTTCTGAACTACCTCTGCGAGGTGACATTGTCTTCTTTCTTCAGAAGGTTCATATTCCAGAGAGTATCTTGATTTTTCGGGATGAGATTGACCTCCATGCATTATACCAGGCTGGCCAACTCACCCTCATCCTTGTCGACCATCATATCTTATCCAAGTAAGCACAAGGAAATTAAATTGCTACCTATCATGTACCATGCTGGGCTCTGATGAGTGAGATATAAAGAGAGGAAGAAAGAGTTTTTGCTGGCTGGGCATGGTGGCTCATGCCTGTAATCCCAGCACATTGGGAGGCCGAGGCGGGCGGATCACCTGAGATCAGGATTTTGAGATCAGGATTTTGAGACCAGCCTGGCCAACATGGCAAAACCCCGTCTCTACTAAAAATATAAAAATTAGCTGGGCGTGGTGGCAAGTGCCTGTAATCCCAGCTACTTGGGAGGCTGAGGCGGGAGAATCACTTGAACCTGGAAGGTGGTGGTTGCAGTGAGCCGAGATCATGCCACCGCACTCCAGCCTGAGCGACAGAGCCAGACTCCGTCTCAAAAAAGAAAGAGTTTTTGCTTTCAGGGATCTCATAGGCTAATCATAATTGATAGGTCATATTAGATATAGAAAAACAACACAAAATATTGTCAGTTCTGCAGTTATATGTATGTCTGTGGCATATAGACATACCCTATAATAAAAAGAAATAGAACGTGTTGAGTTCAAACTAAAGGGTAACTCAAAAATCATTTAAATCTGCCTTTGGTATCATTATTTAAGATTTTGTGTGCCGGGTGTGATGGCTCATGCCTGTAATCTCAGCACTTTGGGAGGCCAAGGCAGCCAGATCCATTAAGCTCCAGGAGTTCAAGACCCGCCTGAGCAACATGGCAAAACCATGTCTTTACAAAAAATTTTAAAAAATTAGGCATGGTGGTGCATGCCTATGGTCCCAGCTACTCGGGAGGTTGAGGTGGGAGGATCACTTGAGCTCAGGAGGTTGAATCTGCAGTGAGCCAAGATCACACCACTCCACTCTAGCCTGGGAGACAGAGGGAGACCCTGTCTCCAAAAAAAAAAAAAAAAAAAGATTCTGAGACAGATTTATTGTAATAGAAACCTTTGAAAAATGTTTGCAATTCTCTTTTTATTTTTTTACTTATTATTTATTTTTGTACTTACTTATTAAATTTTTTTTAGAGAAGAGGGTCTTGCTATATTGCCCAGGCGGATCTCAAATTCCTAGGCTCATGCTATCTTCCTGCCTCTGCCTCCCTAAGTGCTGGCTTATAGGTGTGAGCCACCACACCTGGCCTGCAACTCTATTTTTAATTTTAATTTTAATTAATTATTTTTTTTTGAGATGGAGTCTTGCTCTGTCACCCAGGCTGCAGTGCAGTGGTGTGATCTCGGCTCACTGCAACAACCTCTGCCTCCCGGGTTCAAGCGATTCTCCCTGCCTCAGTCTCCTGAGAGCTGGGATTACAGGTGCGCGCCACCATGCCCAGCTAATTTTTATATTTTTTACTGGAGACAGGGTTTTGCGCTGTTGGCCAGGCTGGCCTGGAACTCCTGACCTCAGATGATCCGCCCACTTTGGCCTCCCAAAGTGGTGGGATTACAGGCGTGAGCCACCACACCTGGCCTATTTTTAATTTTTAAAAAGTGGCCTGGTGTGGTGGCTCACGCCTGTAATCCCAGCACTTAGGGAGACCTGTCTGACCACTATAGCGAGACCCTGTTCTCTAAAAAAAAATAATAAATACAAAAATCTATAAACATAGTGTGACCTTGTCTCTACTAAAAATAAAAAAATTTGCCAGGTGTGGTAGTGCATGCCTGTAGTCCCAGCTACTTAGGAGGCTGCTGAGGTGGTAGGATCACTTGAGCCTAGGAATCAAGGCTTCAGTAAGCCATAATCACATCACTGTACTCCAGCCTGAGTGACAGGGCGAGAACTTGTCTCCAAAAAAAATTTTTTAAGTTATCAAAAGGGCCAGGTGTGGTGGCTCACACCTGTAAACCCAGCACTTTGGGAGGGTGAAACAGGAGGGTTGCTTGAGCCCAGGAGTTCAAGACCAGCTTGGGCAAGATGGTGAGATCCCATCTCTACAAAAAAATTTAAAAGCACACAAAAAGTTAGCAAAAGTTTTTCTACATAAACTCTTATGATTTTAGAATAATGTATTATGTTAGAATATATAAATATCTCAGGCCAGGCGCGGTGGCTCACGCCTGTAATCCCAGCACTTTGGGAGGCTGAGGGGGGCGGATCATGAGGTCAGGAGATGGAGACCATCCTGGCTAACATGGTGAAAACCCGTCTCTACTAAAAAATACAAAAAATTAGCCGGGCATGGTGGCGGACGCCCATAGTCCCAGCTACTTGGGAGTCTGAGGTAGGAGAATGGCATGAACCCGGGAGGCGGAGCTTTCAGTGAGCTGAGATCACGCCACTTGCACTCCAGCCTGGGCGACAGAGCAAGACTCCATCTTAAAAAAAAAAAAAAAAATAGCTGGGCGTGGTGGCTCGCGCCTGTAGTCCCAGCTACTCGGGAGGCTGAGGCAGGAGAATCGCTTGAACCTAGGAGGTGGAGGTTGCAGTGAGCCAAGATCGCGCCACTGCACTCCAGTCTGAGCGACAGAGTGATGCTCTGTCTCAAAAAAAAAAAAAAAAAAAAAAATTAGCCAGGCCGGGCGTGGTGGCTCACGCCTGTAATCCCAGCACTTTGGGAGGCTGAGGCGGGCAGAATCACCTGAGGTCAGGAGTTTGAGACCAGCCTGACCAACATGGAGAAACCCCATCTCTACTAAAAATACAAAATTAGCCAGGCGTGGTGGCACATGCCTGTAATCCCAGCTACTCAGGAGGCTGAGGCAGGAGAATTGCTTGAACATGGGAGCCAGAGGTTGCAGTGAACCGAGATCATGCCATCGCACTCCAGCCTGTGCAACAAGAGCGAAACTCCGTCTCAAAAAAAAAATTTTTTTAATCTATAAATATCTCAATAATGTCTGTTTAACAAATGTACACATTTATAATAATTCCATCCCTAATTTACTACTGGAAAAAACTACCAAAAAAGCAACACGATTATGTGACTTTCCTGTCTGTTTGGCTCCTGCTAATATTTTTTTCTTGAGCACATTGTGGTTATAGCAGGATACTGACAGAAGGCAGCCTGAGAGAGCATTATCCATCTATGGATTCATTCAGTAATAAACTTTCCTTTTTTTTTCTTTTTTTTTTTTTTGAGACAGAGTTTTCTCTTGTTGCCTAGGTTGGAGTGCAATAGCGCAATCTAGGCTCACTGCAACCTCCGCCTCCCGGGATAATTTTGTGTGTGTGTGTGTGTGTGTTTTTAGTAGAGATGGGGCTTCACCATGTTGGTCAGGCTGGTCTTCAACTCCTGACCTCAGGTGATCCGCCCACCTCGGACTCCCAAAGTGCTGGGATTACAGGTATGAGCCACCGTGCCACCACCTTTTTTTTTTTTTAAGAGATGGTGTCTCTCTCGCTCTGTCTCCTAGGCTAGAGTACAGCAGCATCATCATAACCTTGAGCTCGTGGGTTCAAGGAATCCTCCCACCTCAGCCTCCTGTGTAAAAGCATCATTCCTGGCTAATTTTTTTTTTTTTTTTTTTTTTTGAACCTGAGTTTTGTTCTTGTTGCCCAGGCTGGAGTGCAATGGCACCATCTCGGCTCACTGCAGTGAGCCTCCCAGATTCAAGTGATTCTCCTGCCTCAACCTCCCAAGTAGCTGGGATTACAAGCATGCGGCACCACACACCCAGCTAATTTTTTGTATTTTTAGTAGAGACGGGGTTTCACCATGTTGGCAAGGCTGGTCTCAAACTCCTGGCCTCAAGTGATCCGCCCGCCTCAGCCTCCCAAAGTGCTGGGATTACAGGCGTGAGCCACCACGCCCGGCCTGGCTAATTTTTTTTTTTTTTTTTAAGAGACGTAGTCTCGCTCTGTCGCCCAGGCTGGAGTGCACTGGCGCGATCTCGGCTCACTGCAAGCTCCGCCTCCCGGGTTCACGCCATTCTCCTGCCTCAGCCTCCCGAGTAGCTGGGACTACAGGTGTGCCCGCCACCACACCTGGCTAATTTTTGTATTTTTAGTAGAGACAGGGTTTCACCGTGTTAGCCAGGATGGTCTCGATCTGACCTCGTGATCCGCCCGCCTTGGCCTCCCAAAGTGCTGGGATTACAGGTGTGAGCCACCATGCCCAGCCTTTATTTTTTATTTTAAATATATATATATATATTTTATGGAACAATTCACAAATGTGCGTGTCATCCTTGCTCAGCGGCCATGCTAATCTTCTCTGTGTCATTCCAATTTTAGCGCATGTGCTGCTGAAGTGAGCACTGATCTCCGTCTTGAAAGAGGACTAGGTGTTTGCTTGGTGAATTGGGAGGGAGGAGGGAAGGTGGTTAGGAAAGGCATTCCAGGCAGAGGGAGTAATTAATAGAATCAAATGCAGGCAGGCGTGAAATAGTATGGTGAGCTAGGGGAAATGGAATTTGTTTTGCACAGCTGGAGCATAAAATTTGAGGGAGAAGTAGGACATGGAAAAAGATGAGACAGAGGGGGCAGGCAGGAGGCAGATTATGGAGGCCTCATAGGCCCTTCTAAGGCGATTGGATTTTATTTTAGGCAGTGGGGAACTATTTTAAATTATATTCTGGGTCCTAAAAGAATCAGATTTTCTTTTTTCAAATGATCATTCCGGCCACTTTGTGAAGGACAGCCCAGGAGGGCTCTTGGTTGGAAGCAGGTGATTGGTTAAGAGACTACTGGAATAGTCCAGACGAGAGATATTGAGGGCCTAGAATGGGGCAGTAACAGAGAGTTAGAAACTAGGGCATGGATAGGAATTAAGATAGAATTCACAGGACCTGGTGACCCACATGGAATCTAAGTATTGAGTGGGTTATAAAAATAGGAGAGATTTGCCGGGCGCGGTGGCTCATGCCTGTAATCCCAGCACTTTGGGAGGCCGAAGCGGGCGGATCACGAGGTCAGGAGTTCGAGACCAGCCTTGCCAATATGGTGAAACCCCGTCTCTACTAAAAATACAAAAATTAGCTGGGCCTGGTGGTGGGCGCCTGTACTCCCAGCTACTTGGGAGGCTGAGGCAGGAGAATTGCTTGAACCTGGGAGGCGGAGGTTGCAGTGAGCCAAGATTGCACCACTGCACTCCAGCCTGGGCGACACAGCAAGATTCCGTCTTAGAAAAAAAAAAAAAAAGGAGAAATTTAGATGTTGGGTATCAAGGGTGTCAAGGGTATAGGGTTGGAAAGGCAACGCTAAAGGACAGCAAATGTGGGGGTAAGATATTTGCAGCAGATGCTTCACAGAATTTGCTTATACACTATTTAAAGATGACTCCAATTATAACATTAAAGAAAAGAATTGCTGGGCGCGGTGGCTCACGCCTGTAATCCCAGCTCTTTGGGAGGCCAAGGCAGGCAGATGACGAGGTCAGGAGTTCGAGACCAGCCTGACCAACATGGTGAAACCCCATCTTTACTAAAAATACAAAAAAAAAAAATTAGCCGGGTTTGGTGGCACGTGCCTTGTAATCCCGGTTACCCAGGAGACTGAGGCAGGAGAATCACTTGAACCCGGGAGGTGGAGGTTGCAGGAGCCGAGATCGTGCCATTGCACTCCAACCTGGGCAACAGAGTGAGACTCCGTCTCAAAAAAAAAAAAAAAAAGAATTGAGAGGAGTTAGGCAGAGGTAAAAGTAACCAAAGGTCAGTTTTAAATGCTTGCCTGGCAGATCACCTGAGGTCAGGAGTTCGAGACCAGACTGGCCAACATGGCGAAACCCCATCTCTACTAAAAATACAAAAAAATTAGCTGGGCATGTTGGCAGGCGCCTTTAATCCCAGCTACTCAGGAGGCTGAGGCAGGAGAATCGCTTGAACCCGAGATGCAAAGGTTGCAGTGAGCCGAGAACGCACCATTGCACTCTAGCCTGGGTGACAAGAGTGAAACTCCGTCTCAAAAAAAAAAGACATCTGCATTTTCCTTGATGTGTGGGGTAGAGGTTGGCTAGAAGCAGCTGGAGTGTCCGTACCTATCTTTCTTCCTCTTTTCCCATACCCTCCCCTCCACAGAAGTGACACAGCCCTAGAGGAGGCAGTAGCAGAGGTGCTAGACCATCGACCCATCGAGCCGAAACACTGCCCTCCCTGCCATGTTTCAGTTGAGCTGGTGGGGTCCTGTGCTACCCTGGTGACCGAGAGAATCCTGCAGGGGGCACCAGAGATCTTGGACAGGCAAACTGCAGCCCTTCTGCATGGTAAGGGTGGCTTTTGGATTGGGACCTCAGTAGTTCTATTCCTGTCCCTGAGAAGGGCGGGTGGAAAAGTCTAGACGCTTCCAGCCTAACCATATGCTCTCAGAGCCATTCAGCTCATACCAAAAGATAGGATTCTTTCAGGGGACAATTAAGCATCTGTTTAAAGGCCTGTGGGATACTTGTTGGAGAAAGTAGAAAGGAAGTGCAGGGCAACAGACCAAGAAGCTTCCTATTGGCATCATTTTATGATGGAAGGAGGATTAGCTAAAGAAGCAGGAAACAGATTCCAATACCAATTCCTCCAGGAAATAGGTGACCTTGAGCAAATCTCTTAACCTTTCTTGTTCTCATTTTTCCACGTGTAAAAAAAAAAAAGAGAGAGAGAGTGAGTTGGACTAGACTGTCTTTTCCAACTTAGACGATTCTTTGATGGGATTTGGCCTACTGAAGAGGTGTATCTCTGTCTGACTAGGCTGTAAAATCTCCAAGGTTTGAGATGCTCAGGCTTTCTTTCTACCTTTTCCCCATTTCCCTTCCTACATTTTAGTTTGGATTTGGGAGGTCTGAGGACACAGTCCATCCCAGTTTCTCATTTTGCTTTCAGAGATTTTGCTATACAAATCTCCTTGTGTGTGTCCATTTGGTGTGAAGGTTATATATGTTCTGGTGGTCGTGTGTGAAGGGTCACAGGATTCAAGTTCCACCATCTCCCTTCTCCACAGGAACCATCATCCTGGACTGTGTCAACATGGACCTTAAAATTGGAAAGGCAACCCCAAAGGACAGCAAATATGTGGAGAAACTAGAGGTCCTTTTCCCAGACCTACCCAAGAGAAATGATATATTTGGTTCCCTACAAAAGGCAAAGTTTGATGTATCAGGTATGAAATGTTAGCTGACTTTTCTACCTCCCAGATAAGAAAACAGAAAGGCAAGCCTTGTTCATTATATTATTATTTTTTTTTTTGAGACAGAGTCTTGCTCTGCCACCCAGGCTAGAGTGCAGTGGCACAATCTTGGCACACTGCAACCTCAACCTCCTGGGTTCAAGCGATTCTCCTGCCTCAGCCTCCCGAGTAGCTGGGATTACAGGCACCCACCACCACGCCCAGCTAATTTTGGTATTTTTAGTAAAGATCGGGTTTCACCATGTTGACCAGGCTGGTCTTGAACTCTGAAGCTCAGGTGATCTGCCCGCCTGGGCCTCCCAAAGTGCTGGGATTACAGGCATGAGCCACCGCGCCTGGCCAATTATTTAAATTTTTTACCAGAAAGAAATGAAGTACCATATTAGCCTAAGCATGAAATAATCAATCATTTACTGGATTGTTCTATCCTGGCTCTTGGTTAGGATGAGGAGGAATGTATTAAGAGCCTCAGAAGGGCCAGACGCAGTGGCTCATGCCTGTTATCCCAACACTTTGGGAGGCCGAGGTGGGCAGATCACCTGAGGTCAGGAGTTCAAGACCAGCCTGGCTAACATGGTGAAACTCCGTTTCTACTAAAAATACGAAAAATTAGCTGAGCGTGGTGGTGTGTGCCTGTAATCCCATCTACTCAGGAGGCTGAGGCAGGAAAATCGCTTGAACCCGGGAAGCAGAGGTTGCAGTGAGCCGAGATTGCGCCATTGTACTCCAGCTTGGGCAACAACAGCAAAACTCCGTCTCAAAAAAAAACAAAAAGAGCCTCATAGGTTCCAGTCTATTCAGAGAATACAGGACATATATATAAAATATGCTGAGAGTATACTAAATTATCAGAGTGAAATCTATAGAATTGGTTAGGGAGGCAAAAGAAATATTTTGTGAGTATACAAAAGATGAAGAGAACCCAAAAAAAACTGTATTCTTGTACTCAGCTACCACCTGTTGACATAAAAAGGAAGAAAGAAAGAAAGAACTCACATGTAAACAGTATAGGAAGAGGGAAAGATAAAAAGTAAAAGCCTCTGTTCTGGGTTTCATCCTTCTCTCCAAAGTTACTTGCTCTAAAGGTACCTATTGTCACCAGTTATTTAAGATGGCTTTTGATTATGTGATTACATTTTCTTTCTTTCTTTTTTTTTTTTTTTTTTGAGACAGAGTCCAGGTTCAAGTGATTCTCCTGCTTCAGCCTCCTGAGTAGCTGGGATTACAAGTGCCCGCCACCACACCCAGCTAATTCTTTGTATTTTTAGTAGAGACAGAGTTTCATCATGTTGGCCAGGCTGGTCCCAAACTCCTGACCTCAGGTGATCCGCCCACCTCAGCCTCCCAAAGTGCTGGGATTACAGGCCTGAGTCACCGCGCCCGGCTATGATTACATTTTCAATTATCTCCCCCATTCATTGCCCCAAAGAGAGGCTGTTTTTCCTTCCTTGACCCATCTGGCTGTCCTTGCCTTCTTGGTCTTGGGACCCTGGCCTACCCTGTTTGACCCCTAGTCTCTCATCTGCTTTCTAGGACTGACCACTGAGCAGATGCTGAGAAAGGACCAGAAGACTATCTATAGACAAGGCGTCAAGGTGGCCATTAGTGCAATATATATGGATTTGGAGGTAAGAGCAAGTTGTGGCTGTGGGTGGGGAGAGAAAGCCTTTAGCTGTGCATGTTATGCATGTGGCCTTGCACCTCATTCCTGGCTCACCTCCAAAATGTATCTTGTGTCTATCTTTGTCTCTACCTCCACTGTGACCACCAGAGTCCAGCATCTCTCACTGCACCACTGTATTAGCCTCAGTACTGGTGTCCCTGCCTCTGCTTTTGCAGCCCTACAAACCATTCTCCCCGCAGCAGCCAGAGTGGTCTTTTTTAATTTTTTTTTTTTTTTTTAAGGGAGTCATGCTTTGTTGCCAGGCTAGAGTACAGTGGTACCATCATGGCTCACTGCAGCCTCAACCTTCCAGGCTCAAGCAATCCTCCCACCTTAGCCTCTCGAGTAGCTGGGTCCACAGGTGCACACCACCACACCTAACTAGTGTGTGTGTGTGTGTGCGCGCACACGCGTGTATGTATGTGTCGATGGGGTCTCACTGTGTTGCCCAGGCTGGTCTCAAACTCCTGGCCTCAAGCAGTTCTCCTCTTGGCCTCCGAAGTTCTGGGATTATAGGCGTGAGCCACTGTGCCCGGCCTCATTGTATTTTTAATAAAAATCTAAAGGACTTACTGTGGTTTACAGCGCCATGCTTGATCTGGCCCTTGTCTTTTTCTCTGGCCTCATCTCATTCCAGCTCCACTCCTGTTCTACAGTACTGCAGCCACACTGGTTTCTTTTCTGTTCCTCAGAACCATTAAGCTCATTCCCAGCTGAGCTTTTTTCTTTGTAAAGCTGGCTCCTTCTTAACATTCAGGTACTCAGCTCAGATGTCTCTTGTTTTGGGAGGTTTTTCCTGACCACCCTAGCTGAAGTACTATCTCCTATGCTCAAAAAACCTCTAGCAGTTATGTATGTTTGTTTGTTTGTTTGTTTTGAGCCTGAGTCTTATTCTGTTGCCCAGGATGGAGTGGAATGGCATGATCTCAGCTCACTGCAACCTCTGCCTCCCGGGTTCAAGTAATTCTCCTGCCTCAGCCTCCCTAGTAGCTGGGATTACTGGTGCGTGCCGGCATGCCCAGCTAATTTTTTGTTTTGTTTTGTTTTGTTTTTGTTTTTTGAGACGGAGTTTCGCTCTTGTCCCCCAGGCTGGAGTGCAATGGCGCAATCTCAGCTCACTGCAACTTCCGCCTCCCTGGTTCAAGCGATTCTCCTGCCTCAGCCTCCTGAGTAGCTGGGATTACAGGCATATGCCCCCATGCCCGGCTAATTTTTGTATTTTTACCAGAGACAGGGTTTCACCATGTTGGCTAGGCTGGTCTCGAACTCCTGACCTCAAGTGATCACCTGCCTCGGCCTCCCAAAGTGCTAGGATTATAGGCGTAAGCGACCGTGCCCGGCCCAAGGATGTTTTATTGATGATGATGAGAAAGTCCTTCATCCCTCTCCATTTCTTCCCTTTCAGGCCTTTCTGCAGAGGTCTAACCTCCTTGCAGATCTCCATGCTTTCTGCCAGGCTCACAGCTATGATGTCCTGGTTGCCATGACTATCTTTTTCAACACTCACAATGAGCCAGTGCGGCAGTTGGCTATTTTCTGTCCCCATGTGGCACTCCAAACAACGGTGAGTCTGTGTCCCTTCTCCAACCTAAGAGCCTTACAGAGTCTGCCTGTATGTACCTCTGTGCTCTACAGCTGTCCTATAAGGACCTCTCTTAGGTTCTTATATTAATGTACTTACACGAGGTCCCTTGACCTGTTTCTGGACCTGTTTCCTCCCCTTTCTGCTTTTTCCCATTCTCTCTCTATATGAATATCCTTTTTTTTTTTTTTAATGAACATCCTTAATCATAGCATTGTTGAGAAAGGGGGAATTCCAAAGAGAACTAGAGATTCAATTCCTACTTTGAAAGAACGAAATCTAGTTAGAAGGAAATGTTATAAATCCGGAGTTAAAATTCCCTTCTTGAGCTAGGGACAGTGGCACGTGCCTGTAGTCCCAGCAACTCGGGAGGCTGATGCAGAAGGATTGCTTAAGCTGGAAAGTTTTTTTTTTTTTTTTTTTTTTTTGAGACAGTCTTGTGCTGTTGCCCAGGCTGGGGTGCAGTGGCACAATCTCGGCTCACTGCAAGCTCTGCCTCCCGGGTTAACGCCATTGTCCTGCCTCAGCCTCCCGAGTAGCTGGGACTACAGGCGCCCGTCACCACGCCCGGCTAATTTTTTGTATTTTTAGTAGAGATGGGGTTTCACCGTGTTAGCCAGGATAGTCTCGATCTCCTGACCTCGTGATCCGCCCGCCTCGGCCTCCCAAAGTGCTGGGATTACAGACGTGAGCCACCGCGCCCAGCCGAGCTGGAAAGTTTGAGTCCAGCCTGGGCAAAGATAGCAAGACCTCATCTCTGTTGGGGAGAAAAAAAAACAAAAACTCTATTCTTGGTTTAATCATTAATTCCTCACCCCTGGAATTATGCTGTTGCCTTGAAAATTAGAAATACGAGAGACCTTTTCTGCTACTTACTATGCAGGGATTAATTATTCTGTATAGTGCAAACTCTGTAAAGAAGTGATCTAGATCCAGATTTGGCTATCTTTCCTACTTCCTCCCCCTTCTGTTCCTCTGCTGGTTACTGATTAGCCTAGGGAAGAATTTAAAAGTGGGCTTAAGGCTGGGCGCGGTGGCTCACACCTGTAATCCCAGCACTTTGGGAGGCTGAGGCGGGCAGATCACGAGAGCAAGAGATCAAGACCATCCTGGCCAACATGGTGAAACCCCATCTCTTTTAAAAATACAGAAATTAGCTGGGCGTGGTGGTGCGTGCCTATAGTCCCAGCTACTCAGGAGGCTGAGGCAGGAGAATCTCTTGAACCTCGGGAAGCAGAGGTTGCAGTGAGCCGAGATTGCGCCACTGTACTCCATCCTGCCAACAGAGCAAGACTCCGTCTCAAAAAAAAAAAAAAAAAGGTGGGCTTAAGGCAGTTCAGGGATTCTGAGGGTTGCCTAGGCTCTGTGAGGACTGCTAAAGACAGAATACAGCCAGATAATCCTTTGCTCTCATAGAAGGTATGTCTGTCCTTTCCCGCCCCCCTTTGCCTTTGCCTTCTCCCCAGGAAGCAAATCTGATTTCATTCAGTGTAAGGTAGTTCGTCATTATGAAAAGAACTGCAGTTTTGTCTGTTTGTTTGTTTTTTAAGATGGAGTCTCACTCTGTCGCCCAGGCTTGAGTACAGTGGTGTGATCTTGGCTCACTGCAACCGCCACCTCCCAGGTTCAGTCAATTCTCCCACCTCAGCCTGTAGCTGGGACTACAGGCGCCTGCCACCATGCCTGACTAATTTTTGTATTTTTAGTAGAGATGGGGTTTCACCATGTTAGCCAGGCAGGTCTCGAACTCCTGACCTCAAGTGATCCACCCGCCTTGGCCTTCCGAAGTGCTGGAATTACAAGCCTGAGCCACTGCACCTGGCCAAGAACTGCAGTTTTTAAAGTCAGGTGGATGTGCTTTTCTGTTCTAGGTTTGCCTCTTACTCACTCTTTGAGCTAAGGCAAGTCAGTTGACTTCTGCATCTGGAAATGGCATAATAGTACCTACTGCTAATTCTGCTATGATCATTAAACGTAATATCATGTGTAAAGCACACTTCTGGAGCAGAGTAAGCACTTTGTAAATAGTGGCTCTTACTAATCCTGTCATTAAGAAAAGGGTGCTTTGGCCATTAGAAGTACCTCTTCCACGTTCCTGAATCTTCTCCCCTCTGTGCTGCTCTTTTAAAGCTGTGTGGATTTCTAATGACTCTACCATTGTCTAGGTTGCCCCTATGCTTGGAAACAGGAGTCCTTCTCTCTCTGTTTTGTTTTTTTTGTGTGTGTGTTTTTTTTTTTTTTTTTTTGAGATGTCTCACTCTGTTGCCCAGGCTGGAGTGGTACAATGGCACGATCTCAGCTCACTGCAACCTCTGCCTCCCGGGTTCAAGCAATCCTCCCAGCCTCCCAAGTAGCTGCGGCTATAGGCACACCACCATGGCTAGCTAATTTTTTTTGTATTTTTTGTAGGGAGAGTCTCGCTATGTTGCCCAGGCTGGTCTCGAACTCCTGGACTCAAGTGATCCACCAGCCTCACCTTCCCAGAGTTCTGGAATTGCAGGTGTGGGCCACTATGCCCAGCCAGGAGTCCTTTTCTTACAGTCTACTCTACCATCTCCTCTCTTTCTCCTATGTTAGGGGTAGTATAATATATTGATTTAGAACACTGGCTTTGGTGACAGCTCTGGGCTCGGTGTCAGTTTTGCTTCATGCAAATTATGACCTTAGGCAAGTTACCTGATCATTGAAGCCTCAGTTTCCCTGCATGTAAGTGAGGGTAATAGTGATACCAGTCTTATTTTGTTCAATTCATTCTTTCTTCCTCCATCCCTCTTCTGGCCTCTAGATAAATTCTAGTCCCATCCTAGTTCAAGTTCTTGAGCACATTTATACACTTGGAAACAACACTAGATTAGAAGCTGGGGTTCCTCGGTTCTGGTTTAACTGCCATCATCTGCATGATTTTACTTACAACCATCTTACTTAGCTTTAGTTACTTTAATAATAAAATGAAATATACAATCTAAACTGTTTCCTCTGTTTTTAAAATACTGTGTATGGCTGGGTATGGTAGCTCATGCCTGTAATCCCAGAACTTTGGGAGGCTGAGCTGGGCAGATCACCTGAGCTCAGGAGTTTGAGACCAGCCTGGCCAATATGGCGAAACCCCGTCTCTACTAAAAATACAAAAATTAGCTGGGCATGATGGCAGGTGCCTGTAATCCCAGCTACTCAGGAGGCTGAAGCAAGAGAATTGCTTGAATCTGGGAGGCGAAGGTTTCAGTGAGCTAAGATCGTGCCACTGTACTCCAGCCTGGGTAACAGAGCAAGAATCCATTTCAAAAATAAATAAATAAATAAAGTAAAATAAAATAAATAAAACACTGTGTATGAATCCCAGCACTTTCGGAGGCTGAAGCAGGAGGATTGCTTGAGACCAGGATTTGGAGACCAGCCTGGGCAACATAGCAAGACCCCATCCCTAGTCTATTAAATAAAAAATACAAAATACTAAAATAAAATACTGTGGGCCAGGCTTGGTGGCTCACACCTGTAATCCTAGCACTTTGGGAGGCCGAGGCGAGAGCGGATGACCTGAGGGCAGGAGTTCAAGACCAGCCTGGCTAACATGGTGTAACCCTGTCTCCACTAAAAATACAAACATTAGCCAGGCTGGTGACACATGCCTGTAGTCCCAGCTACATGGGAGGCTGAGGCAGGAGATTCACTTGAACCGGGGAGGCAGAGGTTGTACTGAACTGAGATTGCACCACTGCACTCCAGCCTGGGCGACAGAGCAAGACTCTGTCTCAAAAAAAAAAAAAAAAAATACTGTGTATATTAGTGTTCCTTCTGTTGCAAACAATAAAACCGAACTCTGGACAACTTACTTTTTTTCTTGTCTTGCTTTATTGCCCAGGCTGGAGTGCAATGGTGAGATCTCGGCTCACTGCAACCTCCGCCTCCCGGGTTCAAATGATTCTCCTATCTCAGCCTCCCAAGTAGCTGGGATTACAGGTGTGAACCACCATGTCTGGCTAATTTTTGTATTTTTCGTAGAGATGGGGTTTCAGCATGTTGACAAGGCTGTTCTCGAATTCCTGACCTCAGGTGATCCGCCCACCTTGGCCTCCCAAAGTGCTGGGATTACAGGCGTGAGCCACTGTGCCCGGCCTCAAGGATAACTTACTTTTTTTTTTTTTTTTGAGACGGAGTTTCGCTCTTGTTGCCCAGGCTGGAGTGCAGTGGCACCATCTTGGCTCACTGCAACTTCTGTCTCCTGGGTTCAAGTGATTCTCCTGCCTCAGCCTCCCAAGTAGCTGGGATTACAGGCATGCGCCATCATGCCTGGCTAATTTTGTATTTTTAGTAGAGATGGGGTTTCTCCATGATGGTCAGGCTGGTCTCAAACTCCCGACCTCAGGTGATCCGCCCGCTTCAGCCTCCCAAAGTGCTGGGATTACAGGCCTGAGCCACCGCGCCCGGCTGACTTACTTTTTTTTTTTTTTTTTTGAGATGCAGTCTTGCTCTGTCCCCCAGGCTGGAGTGCAATGGCGCGATCTCCGCTCACTGCAAGCTCCGCCTCCCGGGTTCACGCCATTCTCCTGCCTCAGCCTCCCAAGTAGCTAGGACTACAGGCACCCGCCACCATGCCCGGCTAATTTTTTGTATTTTTAGTAGAGACGGGGTTTCACTGTGTTAGCCAGGTCTCAATCTCCTGACCTCATGATCCACCCGCCTCGGCCTCCCAAAGTGCTGGGATTGCAAGCGTGAGCCACCGCGCCCCGCCCGGCCGACTTACTTTTTAAAAGCTTCCTCTTCTATAGAGGAAGCCTCTCACTTAGAAGCCCAGCACTTTGCTACGGCAAGTTGTGTATCATTTCCCTGTTATTGTCTCCTCTTTAGATCTGTGAAGTCCTGGAACGCTCCCACTCTCCACCCCTGAAGCTGACCCCTGCCTCAAGTACCCACCCTAACCTCCATGCCTATCTTCAAGGCAACACCCAGGTCTCTCGAAAGAAACTTCTGCCCCTGCTCCAGGAAGCCCTGTCAGCATATTTTGACTCCATGAAGATCCCTTCAGGACAGCCTGAGACAGCAGATGTGTCCAGGGAACAAGTGGACAAGGAATTGGACAGGGCAAGTAACTCCCTGATTTCTGGACTGAGTCAAGATGAGGAGGACCCTCCGCTGCCCCCGACGCCCATGAACAGCTTGGTGGATGAGTGCCCTCTAGATCAGGGGCTGCCTAAACTCTCTGCTGAGGCCGTCTTCGAGAAGTGCAGTCAGATCTCACTGTCACAGTCTACCACAGCCTCCCTGTCCAAGAAGTGACTGTTGAGAGGCGAGGAGGTAGTGGGTGAGGCTACCTGACTCACTTCAAATGCATGTTTTGAGATGTTTGGAGATTCAGCAATTCTGTCTTCATTGCTCCAGGATCTGGTATACTGTTCTCATAAAACTGAGAGGAGAAAAAAAGTGAAAGAAAGCAGCTGCTTTAAGAATGATTTTCCACCTTTTCCCCCTAATCTCTACCAATCAGACACATTTTATTATTTAAATCTGCACCTCTCTCTATTTATTTGCCAGGGGCACGATGTGACATATCTGCAGTCCCAGCACAGTGGGACAAAAAGAATTTAGACCCCAAAAGTGTCCTCGGCATGGATCTTGAACAGAACCAGTATCTGTCATGGAACTGAACATTCATCAATGGTCTCCATGTATTCATTTATTCACTTGTTCATTCAAGTATTTATTGAATACCTGCCTCAAGCTAGAGAGAAAAGAGAGTGCGCTTTGGAAATTTATTCCAGTTTTCAGCCTACAGCAGATTATCAGCTCGGTGACTTTTCTTTCTGCCACCATTTAGGTGATGGTGTTTGATTCAGAGATGGCTGAATTTCTATTCTTAGCTTATTGTGACTGTTTCAGATCTAGTTTGGGAACAGATTAGAGGCCATTGTCTTCGGTCCTGATCAGGTGGCCTGGCTGTTTCTTTGGATCCCTCTGTCCCAGAGCCACCCAGAACCCTGACTCTTGAGAATCAAGAAAACACCCAGAAAGGCCTTAATGACCTCATAGGCACTCTTCCAAAAAGACAACAGAACTGGAATGAGAGGCCTGGGTCTGTCTCCTGCCTTAGCAGGCCTATCAATTTCTTGTCAATCTCTTTTTTTCCTTGCTCACATTAAAAGGAAGCATGGAGTTCTAATGCTCCCATAAACTATGTATTTTGGCAAGACACTTCACTACTCCAGGTCTCACTTTCCCCATCTGTAAAACAGGGTTTGGACTAGGTGTTCCCTGGTATTCTGTGATCTGCCTCTTGCTGCCATTCTTTCTCTCCTCTGCTTCTCTGTATTTTTCTTCTGTTATCCCTGGGGGTGCTCAGGTTCACTTGATTGTCTGTATTTCTGTGTGGTTGTAGCAAGGACTCAGCCTCATGTAGCACGAATAGGGGTGTGGTTCATGGCGTGTTGACCCAGCAGAGCGCTCCCTCCCACTAACTTGTTCTGCATGTGTAGAGTCTCCCCATTTTTTTTTAACGCAACCCTTTCCCCTTTTTCCTACCCCACAGCTCTGTTCCATGTAAGTTGCCAACAGTTTCACTGAACAGTGGGGTATGTGATGGTTTTGGCATGACATCTTCAGTATGAGGGGGACAGTTTGACTTCACTTTGAGGGTGTGATGTCTGTAGCTATGTGGAAGGTAAAAATAGTGGTGTGATCATGAACCAAAGGAATTTATGTTTTGTAACTTGGGTACTTTATTTTGCATTTTGTTATACTATTAAATAATTTTTTCCTGTTTGGGGGTCTTACTGTCTTTTTTTACAAGTGTATTCAGGCCTTTCTCTGTGATAGTTGTTTCAGTCTCCTCAAAATTCATCCCCCTTCTTCGTACTATACTTAATGTCTTCTTTCTGTTGACTCTTTTTGGGAATAAGGAGCAACAGGCTTCTGTCTCCCCTCATCCTCAGCCTCCCGTTCAACTTGTTTATTCTCCCAGAAACCTCCTTATAACATACTTCCGTTTCGCCAGTTTTCCTTATGCTTGAAAAGTAGATCCAAGATAACAGTCCTAGAAACACACACAATGGTTTCTTTTTCTTTTTTTTTTTTTTTTGAGATGGAGTTTTGCTCTTTTTGCCCTGGCTGGAGTGCAATGGCACAATCTCAGCTCACTGCAACCTCTGCCTCCCAGGTTCAAGCGATTCTCCTGCCTCAGCCTCCCAAGTAGCTGGGATTATAGGCATGTGTCACCATGCCCAGATAATTTTTTTTTTTTTTTTTTTTTTTTTTTTTTTTTTTTTTTTTGTATTTTTAGTAGAGATGGGGTTTCTCCACATTGGTCAGGCTGGTCTCAAACTCCCGACCTCAGGTGATCCGCCTGCCTTGGCCTCCCAAAGTGTTGGGATTACAGGCGTGAGCCACCACGCCCGGCCAGAAACACAACGGTTTCTACTGGTTTTTTTGCTTGTTTGTGTAAAGAGCAACTTTGAGAGGGATATATGGAGTCTGGAAAGGAGAACAAATTGCCTTCCTAGACTCAACCAAGACTGGACCCCACTAGAAAATGCACTCTCCTCCCCAAAACCCGCCCCCTCACAGGAGGCAGGGTTTTTCTTTTGGGCAAACCTGCTTCTGGGGAGAGGAGTGGCAAAACCTGTTTTGAAGATGAGGTTACCTCCCTTCCACACCTCCCTCCTTGGAGGCAAGAGCTACAACAGCTGAGACAGAAAAGAGGTAAGGAAGTGTTGGGGGCTGGGACAACCAGCTCCCCAACAACTCCTAGGTGTTTAAAGAAGGAGGCAGGAAGACTTGTGAAGATGGGAACTATACAAGAGGCAGGAAAAAAGACAGATGTTGGGTAAGTAAGATCTTGGCTCACTTGATTGGTAACAGTGAATAAACAGTCCGGAGAGACTTCCCCACCACCCAGCTCTTACCGGGTCAAATCTCGGGTTCCTCAAGGAGACAAGACTGTAAGAGAATTTGCAGAGAAGAGATGAGGGTGGTTTTAGGTAGGAAATGTCAGTATGGTATGGAACTGGGGAACAGGATTCCAGGATAATTCCCTGGTTTAAAAATCAAGGAAGTTTCTGTAATATGTTGTACCTGATAAATCTTCCTGTGTTCTTTTATTTTCTAACCCTCACCCTCCAGAATGGCCATCAGGAAAGCTGAACCAGAACCGAGTTTAGGTCCAGGTTCTCGTTCCGGCAAATCTTTCTCCTTACCTTCTTCCTCCACCCCTCCACCTATGCCATGTTTTCCCTTAGCCACTCCCCAGCTCGGTGGAGGAAAGGCAGGCCTGACTAGGTACTGTCTTCCCGACTTTGCTCAGTGATAGCTGGGTGGGTATAGCTGGCTTCCAGCCACTTGTAATGTGGGACATCTCTCACCCCAACTTTGTAGGTGGAGCAACTGCTACAGAGGTAAATATGATTAACTTTACATTCCATCTCTCATCTGCTCCCAAACTTAACAGCAGGTAATCTGCTTCTAGCAAGTGGTGAAGGTAAGAGAAACATCTGTATAGGAGGCAAGAGATCTGAGTCCTTTTGAAGGCCTATCCTCTGCTCTGTATCTCAATTACTGTTCTTCATTTCAATTATTCTTACCTACTATTCAGTTCCCTTGATCTTTTCTTCTTGGGGGCTGTCTTAGGGTCACGGAGATTGCAGAAGCACCAGAACTAGGAGCAGCCCTGAGACATGGGGAGTTGGAGCTGAAGGAGGAATGGCAGGATGAAGAATTCCCTAGGTGAGGACGTGTGAGGGTGGCTGGGAGAAGGGAGGGATGGTCACGAATGGACGGAGGGGATGGCGCGGCGGCTCATGGCTGTAATCCCAGCACTTTGGGAGGCCGAGGCAGGTGGATCACCTGAGGTCAGGAGTTTGAGACCAGCCTGACCAACACGGTGAAATCCCGTCTCCACTAAAAATACAAAATTAGCCAGGTGTGGTGGCTGATGCCTGTAATCCCAGCACTTTGGGAGGCCGAGGCAGGTGGATCACTTGAGCTCAGAAGTTCAAGACTACTCTGGGCAACATGGCATAACCCCATCTCTACAAAAATACAAAATTTAGCCAAGTGTGGTGGTGCACACCTGTAGTCCCAGCTACTCGGGAGGCTGAGGTGGGAGGATCGCTTGAACCCTGGAGGTAGAGGCTGCAGTGAGCTGTGATTGTGCCACTGCATTCCAGCCTGGGCAACAGAGTAAGACCCTGTCTCAAAAAAACAATTAAAAAAAAAAGCAGCATAGGTGATAAAATCATGGTGGGGAGAGAGAACCTATATATTGAGTCCTGGCTTGATGCCTTTGGTGTATATGTCTGCCGCCTTTTAATCTCTTCCCCTCTAGATTGCTTCCTGAGGAGGCTGGCACTTCTGAAGATCCTGAAGACCCTAAAGGAGATTCACAGGCAGGTAGGTCAAGTAGAAACCAGGCCTCAAGTTCTTGATTCTAGTCCAGTAAAGGGCTATGCCACCTCTATCCTTTTACAGTTCCATTTCCCCCTTTTCCCAAATCTCCCCTGCGTGAGTCCTTCTTCAGCATTCACCCCATATTATCACTTTCACATACAGGAATTCTAGCCCTCTTGGCGCTCCAACACACACACCCATCTTGGTTCTCTTTTTCCCCCTTTCTCCAGCTGCAGGTACCCCCAGCACTTTAGCCCTGTGTGGCCAGCGCCCCATGCGCAAGCGTCTTTCTGCCCCAGAGTTGCGGCTGAGTCTGACTAAGGGGCCTGGAAATGATGGAGCTTCACCCACCCAGTCTGCACCTTCCTCTCCTGATGGCAGTTCTGACCTGGAGATAGACGAATTGGAGACACCTTCAGACTCGGAGCAGCTGGACAGTGGACATGAATTTGAATGGGAAGGTGGGAAACAAACCAGAGGACTCAGCTGGTAGAAGTAGAGGCTAGAGCTAAAGGATCAGGATGGACTTAATGGGACTGCAGTTAGAACTAATAAGGTGGGACCAAGGGCTACGGCCAGCAAAATTAGTTTCCTCAAATGGAACTTGGGCTTATAGGTCCAATGTGAGAGTAGTCAGTAGAGGGGGAGGGGAGCCCATTGTTTATTAAGGAAAATTTAATTGAATGCCTGTTACATACTATCATGTATAGGACTGGGGTTATAAAGATGAATAAGAGAGGGCCTACAGGGAATTCTCTGCTTAGTAGGAAATAAACATATATAAAAATAATTGCAGTTAAAGATTATGATCTATATATGTGTAGGGTACAGTGTAGACAGGGAGAAGGAAAAGGTCAGTTCTGCCTGAGAGATGTTAGGAAAGGCTTCATGAAGGAGATGATTCTGAGCTAAGTGTTGAAAACTGAAGCTGACATTTATCAGGTAGTTGGAGAGAGGGCATTCTAAGGAGAAGAAGCAGAAGCAACTCAAGCAATAGCATGGCATGTTGGGGAATTCAAAGTATGAGCATGACTATTTTAATATGAAGGGCCGGGAGGTGAAGAGAGAATGACAAAAGATAGTGCTGCTGGGTTAAGTAGAAAAAGGTCACATCATGGAGGCCCTTGCTGCCATGCTAAGGAGTTTAGGTTTTATCTTATAGACAATAGGGAGTCATGATAAGTTTTTTTGTTTTTTGTTTTTGATACAGAGTCTTGCCCTGTTGCCCAGGCTAGAGTAGAGTGGTGTGATATAGGCTTACTGCAACCTCTGCTTCCTGGGTTCAAGTGGTTCTTGTTCCTCAGCCTCCTGAGTAGCTGAGATTACAGACGTATGCTACCACGTGTGGCTAATTTTTATATTTTTAGTAGAGATGGGGTTTCGCCATGTTGGCCAGGCTGATCTTGAGCTCCTGGCCTCAAGTGATCCGCCTGCCTTGGCCTCCCAGTGTGCTGGGATTACAGGTGTGAGCCACCATGCCTGGCCCAGTAAGGTTTTAATCAAAGGAGTAACATGATCAAATTTAACGAGTCTGAAAAGATTGGAAACAACCTAAAGATCCAGCAGTAAGGTATTACGTTTGTTATGGTGCATCCATCCAATGGAATACTAAATACTAGGCAACATTTTGTTTTTGAGACAGTCTTGCTCTGTTGCCCAGTCTGGAGTGCAATGGCACAATCTTGGCTCACTGCAGCCTCAACCTCCTAGGCTCAAGCAATCCTCCTGCCTCAGCCTCCCAAGTATCTGGGACTATAGGTCCACGCCACCAAACCTGGCTAATTTTTATATATTTTTGTAGAGACAGGGTCTTGCTATGTTGCCCAGGCTGGTCTTGAACTCCTGGCCTCAAGCAATCCTCCTGCCTCAGTCTCCCAAAGTGTTGGGATTACAGGCATGAGCCACTGTACTCGGCTATGCAACTATTTTTTAAAATGAAGCAGTTCTTAGGCTGGGAGCGGTGGCTCACGCCTGTAATCCCAGCACTTTGGGAGGCTGAGGCAGGTGGATCACCTGAGGTCAGGAGTTCAAGACCAGCCTGAGCAACATGGAGAAAGCCCATCTCTACTAAAAATACAAAATTAGCTGGGTATCGTGGCACACACCTGTAATCCCAGCTACTTGGGAGGCTGAGGCAGGAGAATCGCTTGAACCAGTGAGGTGGAGGTTGCGGTGAGCCGAGATTGCGTCACTGCACTCCAGCCTGGGCGACAAGAGCAAAACTCCATCTCAAAAAAAAAAAAAAAAAAAAAGAAGCAGCTCTTTCTATTGCTATGGAAAGATCATGCAGAATGGTGGGTATAATATATTATCATTTGAATAAAAAGCTAAAGAGGCTGGGTGCAGTGGCTCATTCCTGTAATCCCAACACTTTGGGAGGCTGAGGAGGGCAGATCATCTGAGCCCAGGAGTTGGGACCAGCCTGGGCAACAAAGTGAAACCCTATTTCTACAAAAAAAATTTTTTTTAAATTGGCCGGGCTTTGTGGCACAGACCTGTAGTCCCAGCTACTCGGGAGGCTGAGGTGGGAGGATCACCTGAGCCTGGGAAGTAGAGGTTGTAGTGAGCCAAGATCATGCCACTCCACTCCAGCCTGGAAGACAGAGTGAGGCCCTGTCTCAAAAAAAAAGGTAGAGAAGAAAGGAAAGCTTGCTCTAGCAGTGGTATAGAGGGTCTATTGGAAAAAAACAGACTAGAGGCAGGGAAAGCAGTAAGGAGGCTAGTACCAAGGCCAGGTGAGAAATACTAAGAACCCAAACCAGGATAGCAGTAGTGGAAAGGATGATGAAAGAATATCATAGAGATAGATGGATGACAATCTGGAGTCCAGTTCATTTCAGGGCTGATAGAGAAGAAAGAGTTTCACATGACATGCAGTTTTCTCACTAGCCAGGCATGCTGATGTGTACCCATAGCCCTAGCTACTTGGGAAGCTGGGGTGGGAGTATCACTTGAGCCCAGGAGGTCAAAGCTGCAGTGAGCAAAGGTCGAGCCACTGTACTCCAGCTTGGATAGCAGAGTCAGTCCCTGTCTCTAAAAGAAAACAACAACAACAACAATAATAATAATATAATTTTCTCATTCAGGCAGCTAGATGGATTCAGTCATTCATCAATACAGGAAATATGGCTGGGCACGGTGGCTCATGCCTGTAATCCTAGCACTTTGGGATGCCAAGGCAGGTAGATCACCTGAGGTCAGGAGTTTGAGACAAGCCTGGCCAACATGGCAAAACCTCGTCTCTACTAAAAATACAAAAAATTTGCCAGGCATGGGGGCGTGCACCTGTAGTACCAGCTACTCGGGAGGCTGAGGCAGGAGAATCACTTGAACCTGGGAGGCGGAAGTTGCAGTGAGCCAAGATTGCACCACTGCACTCCAGCCTGGGCAACAGAGCAAGACTCCATCTCAGAAAAAAAAAAGGAAATAGGAAATATGAGGGAGAATAAGAATAATAATTTATTTATTATTATTATTATTATTATTTTTGAGACAGAGTCTCACTCTTGTTGCCCAGGCTGTATTATTATTATTTTTTTAGAGACAAAGTCTCACTCTGTCACCCAGGCTAGAGTGCAGTGGTATGATCATAGTTCACTGCAGCCTTGAACTCCTGGGCGTGAGTGATCTTCCCACCTTGGCCTCCCAAAGCAGAAAAGAATGATTTTGAGTTCCATTTTTTTGTTGTTGTTGTTATTGTTTTGTAATTTGTAATTTTATTATTTTTTAAATTTTTTGTAAAGATGAGGTCTCACTTTGTTGCCCAGGCTGGTCTCAAACTCCTGGCTTCAAGCAATCTTCCTGCCTTGGCCTCCCAAAGTGCTGGGATTACAGGCACGAGCCACTGAGCACAACCTTGAGTTCCCTTTTGAATCTGGTGATTTGTTGATGACAAGCAGACACGAAGTGAAGATGTACACTCTAGGCATTTAGGGATATGGCTAGAGTCAAAACAGAAGCCTGGGTTAGAGGCTAGGTGTGGTAGCTCATGCCTCTAATCCCAGCATTTTGGGAGGCCAAGGTGGACTGATTGCTTTGAACTCAGGAGTTCAAGACCAGCCTAGGCAACATGGCAAAACCCTGTTTCTACAAAAAATACAAAAATTAGCTGGGCATGGTGGTGCATGCCTGTAGTTCCAGCTACATGGGAGCCTGAAGCTAGAGAATCGCTTGAGCCCGGGAAGTGGAGGTTGCAGTGAGCTGAGATCCCACCACTGCACTCCAGCCTGGGTGACAGAGTGAGACTCTGTCTCAAAAAAAAGGAAAAAAAAAAAAAAAAAAGAATCAAGGAAAAAATTGAGTAATGACAGATTAGAGTAACAAACTAGGAATCTGAGGAAGTTACAAAAAACTGAAGGTAGGAAATCTGCCTTGTTGATCCTTCCCCATCCCTCTCTTTTAGATGAACTACCCCGGGCAGAGGGTCTGGGCACCAGTGAGACAGCTGAAAGGCTGGGCCGAGGTTGTATGTGGGATGTGACTGGAGAAGATGGACATCACTGGAGGGTGTTCCGAATGGGACCACGGGAGCAGCGCGTAGACATGACTGTCATTGAGCCCTATAAGAAAGTCCTGTCTCATGGAGGTAATGGCTAGCATAATGCAGATGTTAAGAGCTATGGCTTCTTAATAAAATGCCTAAGCTGGAGACTCAGTCATTGGATCCAAAATCTATCCTGGAACTTTCAGAGACCCTCAGAGTCCCTCAACTTAAACAGATATACTATCTGTCAATACATATTTGTTGACCGAATGAATTTTCCCCTTACACTCTCCAGGTTACCATGGTGATGGCCTCAATGCTGTCATCCTTTTTGCTTCCTGTTATCTACCCAGAAGCAGCATCCCCAACTACACCTATGTCATGGAACACTTGTTTAGGTGAGGTGGAAGGCCTGAAGGGCTACAGGGCAGTGTTAGGGAGGGAAAAGTAAAAAAGAACTCCTTCAAATATCAGTAGCTGATGGGAGAGTCTACAGTAATGTTCCTCTCACTCTCTGAAGCCCCCAACACATACCTTCCCTGCAATTTCATCCCCCCAGGTATATGGTGGGAACTCTGGAGCTGCTAGTAGCTGAAAATTACCTGCTTGTTCATTTGAGTGGAGGCACAAGCAGGGCCCAAGTTCCACCTCTAAGCTGGATACGTCAGTGTTACCGTACCCTGGATCGGCGGTGAGACCTGGGATGAGAGGGCTACAACTCTCTATCTCATCTTTTTTTCCCCATCTTTCTATTATTTCTTCTTCCATTTAGTCCTTTTCCTATTTTCTTTGTCCTTTTACGTTCCTTTCCCAGCTCTTTTGTCTTCTGTCTTCTCTTGGAGTCAAGGAAATCTAGCTTCAAATCCTGCTGTTACCACATTACCGTTTACTAGCTGTATGGCTTTGGACAAGTCACTTAACCTCTCTGGGCTTCAGCTTCAGTTTTTTTGGTTTTTTGTTTTTTTTTTTTTTTTTGAGACAGGATCTGGCTGTGTCATCCAGACTGGAGTGCAGTGGCACGATCTCGGCTCACTGCCACCTCTGCCTGCCAGGCTCAAGCGATCCTCCCACCTCAGCCTCCCAAGTAGCTGGGACTACAGGCATGGGCCACCATGCCCAGCTAACTTTTGTATTTTTTGTAGAGATGGAGTTTCACCATTTTGCCCAGGCTGGTCTCAAACTCCTGAGCTCAAGTGATCTGCTTGCCTCCACCTCCCAAAATGCTGAGATTATAGGCATGAGCCACTGCACTCAGCCACTTCAGCTTCTTTATCTGTAAAATGGCAATAGTTATACTTTTGCCACTGGGTATTTGTGAAAATCGAGTAAATTAGTGTGGCATATTGCCTGGCACACAGAAAGCACTCTTCTCTCAGTCTTGCCATTTATTTCCCTTTCCACACCTCCATTATCTTCTTCTCTGCCTTCATCACTGACCTATGTGTCTTCTCTGTCACCAGGCTGCAGTGCAGTGGTACGATCTTGGCTCGCTGCAACCTCTCCCTCCCTGGCTCAAGCCATCCTCCCACCTCAGCCTTCCAAGTAGCTGGGAGTACAGGCATGCGCCACCACCATGCCTAGCTAATTTTTGTATTTTTGTTGTTGTTGTTAGAGACAGGGTTTTGCCATGTTTCTCAGGCCAGTCTTGAACTCCTGAGCTCAGGTGATCTGCCTGCCTTGGCCTCCCAAAGTGCTGGGATTACAGGTGTGAGCCACTGTGCCTGGCCCTGTGTCTTCTTTTCCTTCTCAGGTTTTTTTTTTTCCCCCTTTTGGTTCCCCCATCTCCATTTGCTCACATTTCTCTTCTTGCCCCCTTTCCTTTTTTCGTCCTTGCTGGTCTTCTTCCACCTAGAGTTTTATAAGTAATCTTGGTCATGGAGCGATGTAGAAGCATGCAAAAGGAACTTACGCGAGGGTGGAGCACAAGATGGAAATGGAGCAGAAAAAGACCAGGTGGTCGGGCGCGGTGGCTCACGTCTGTAATCCCAGCACTTTGGAAGGCCGAGGCGGGCAGATCACGAGGTCAGGAGATCGAGACCATGGTGAAACCCCGTCTCTACTAAAAATACAAAAAATTAGCCGGGCACGGTGGCGGGCGCCTGTAGTCCCAGCTACTCAGGAGGCTGAGGCAGGAGAATGGCGTGAACCCGGGAAGCAGAGCTTACAGGGAGCTGAGATAGTGCCACTACACTCCAGCCCAGGCGACAGAGTGAGACTCCGTCTCAAAAAAAAAAAAAAAAAAAAAATCTTGAGAGTTTTTTTTAAAATGAGGATCATGGAGGGCTAAATAAGATGGGTGGAGCTGAGATTACAGCTGACGGAATGGGGATTAGACCCAAGTACCAGATAAATCTAGAAACTAGAGAAGTGAATGAAGGAAGTTACAGTACAGAAAACAGTTCCACTTGATCTTCACACATAAAGGTGGAAGAAGAAATAGGATGATCTCATGTTGTTTTTCAGGCTACGGAAAAACCTGCGAGCCCTGGTGGTTGTCCATGCTACATGGTATGTGAAAGCATTTCTGGCACTGCTTCGGCCCTTCATCAGGTACTAGTTCTAGGAACAAGGACTCCTTTCTCCTTCCCCCCATTTTCAAAATCAAGATTAGGATCTTTCTCCACCTTGATTCTTTCTAGCCTTAACCACTCTACTTCTACATTTTTCTTTGCAAGGATTTTTGGGAACCCTTCTCCCAATACAAAACACAGTTGATTTATTCTCTCTTTTCAGTTCCAAATTCACACGAAAAATCCGTTTTCTGGACAGCCTGGGGGAGCTGGCCCAACTCATATCCCTGGATCAAGTCCACATCCCTGAAGCTGTCAGACAGTGAGTTTCACACTTAAGAATAAAGCTTTGGGGTGGGATGTGTAAAGCCAATCTCTACTTTTTTAATGCCTTGGGGGACATACAAAAGAACGAAAAGCTAGAGGGCCCTGTTTTCGGGTGCTTTAATGTATATGGGGAAACTGCACACACCCAGAGAAGAAATGAAGGACACTACCGCATCCAACAAGAATAAATGAAAAAAAAAAAAAAAAAAACCTATACATATAAGTGCAGAGGCAATAAGGAATAAAGGAATAATCACAGTGCAGAGGAGATTCAGACTGGCCCTAGAAATTAGGAAGAGATGTGTTGGCAGTGAACAGATGATATCCAGTGGGGGAGAGGGTGTTAGGGAGCAAAAGTGCTAAATGATGACTCAACCCAATCATCTAGCTCTTCCAATTCACCTGGCTTCTCTCCCCAAACCAGAAAATAAAACCCAAGTCCTACCCCCTGAACCACTTCTCTCCTCCCCCTCTCCCTCTCCTAGGCTGGACCGGGATCTCCATGGCTCAGGAGGGACCTAGCACAGGACTGGATAAAGGGCCTTAGAACCAGTTAGTGATCTGCCTACACCCGAATCCCTGAAACATCTGAACTGTTTTGTAAATCATCTTATCCCCAACCTCAGTACCACCGGATCTTCACTTCTCAGTGGGATTTTGTCCTTTGCATGACCCTACTTTCAGCAGGGCTTTGAGGCTGGGAAACTGATCTGCTGGGTGACTTTCATTCCAGTTGCTGGGACGGAAGGCTGAATGTAGGGTCATTTTGTATGGGATATGCAGAGCTCTGGGTTTTTTTGTTTTTTGAGACGGAGTCTCGCTCTGTCGCCAGGCTGGAGTGCAGTGGTGCGATCTCGGCTCACTGCAACCTCCGCTTCCCGGTTCAAGCCATTCTTCTGCCTCAGCCTCAGAGAGTAGCTGAGACTACCGGCGCACGCCACCACGCCCAGCTAATTGTTTTGTATTTTTAGTAGAGACGGGGTTTCACCATGTTGGCCAGGATGGTCTCGATCTCTTGACCTCGTGATCTGCCCGCCTCGGCCTCCCAAAGTGCCGAGATTACAGGTGTGAGCCACCGCGCCCGGCCAGAGCTCTGGGTTTTAATCCTACTTTAGCTGTAGAACCTTGGGCAAATAACTTCATCTTTTTGGGTCCTAATTTTCCTCCTGTCTAACTGGAGGGACTGTGATCCTTCCACCTTGGATGGAAGAGGCTTACCTGACAGCCAGCCTGCCTGCTGGGAGCCAGGAGAGTCAGCTCATTAAATCTTGAAGAACCGCTGTATGCCCTTTTTCCTTCTAAGTCATGTCTGCTGCCTGTGAGCCTGGGAAGGAGTGCTTTCAAAACCTGTATTTTTGCCCTCTTTAGTAAATTTAGAACTGTAGAGGCTAATAAACTGCGATGAGACATTTAAGCTCTGCTCCAAAGAAGTGAACGACTCTTTCACCACCCCTTGCATCCCAAACCTTCGGTTCTGGCAGAGTTCTTGCCGCAGAGGTTCCTTAGGAGCACCCCGCGCGGCCCGCGCGAGCGCGCCTGCGCGTCGAACCCCACCCCCTTCCCCGCGGGCCTCGGTTCAAACGACCCGGTGGGTCTACAGCGGAAGGGAGGGAGCGAAGGTAGGAGGCAGGGCTTGCCTCACTGGCCACCCTCCCAACCCCAAGAGCCCAGCCCCATGGTCCCCGCCGCCGGCGCGCTGCTGTGGGTCCTGCTGCTGAATCTGGGTCCCCGGGCGGCGGGGGCCCAAGGCCTGACCCAGACTCCGACCGAAATGCAGCGGGTCAGTTTACGCTTTGGGGGCCCCATGACCCGCAGCTACCGGAGCACCGCCCGGACTGGTCTTCCCCGGAAGACAAGGATAATCCTAGAGGACGAGAATGATGCCATGGCCGACGCCGACCGCCTGGCTGGACCAGCGGCTGCCGAGCTCTTGGCCGCCACGGTGTCCACCGGCTTTAGCCGGTCGTCCGCCATTAACGAGGAGGATGGGTCTTCAGAAGAGGGGGTTGTGATTAATGCCGGAAAGGATAGCACCAGCAGAGAGCTTCCCAGTGCGACTCCCAATACAGCGGGGAGTTCCAGCACGAGGTTTATAGCCAATAGTCAGGAGCCTGAAATCAGGCTGACTTCAAGCCTGCCGCGCTCCCCCGGGAGGTCTACTGAGGACCTGCCAGGCTCGGAGGCCACCCTGAGCCAGTGGTCCACACCTGGGTCTACCCCGAGCCGGTGGCCGTCACCCTCACCCACAGCCATGCCATCTCCTGAGGATCTGCGGCTGGTGCTGATGCCCTGGGGCCCGTGGCACTGCCACTGCAAGTCGGGCACCATGAGCCGGAGCCGGTCTGGGAAGCTGCACGGCCTTTCCGGGCGCCTTCGAGTTGGGGCGCTGAGCCAGCTCCGCACGGAGCACAAGCCTTGCACCTATCAACAATGTCCCTGCAACCGACTTCGGGAAGAGTGCCCCCTGGACACAAGTCTCTGTACTGACACCAACTGTGCCTCTCAGAGCACCACCAGTACCAGGACCACCACTACCCCCTTCCCCACCATCCACCTCAGAAGCAGTCCCACCCTGCCACCCGCCAGCCCCTGCCCAGCCCTGGCTTTTTGGAAACGGGTCAGGATTGGCCTGGAGGATATTTGGAATAGCCTCTCTTCAGTGTTCACAGAGATGCAACCAGTAAGTGTTTGGTGATGAGCCAGGGTCTTTGTTGACGGATCTGAAAAGTCCTGGTATCTAAAACCCGGTTGCTAAGCCAGCCAGTGTTGCTTACATGAACTGTTACTGACTTACCTGGTTATTGATTCATAACATGCATTGGTTATTCACATTGTTAGCCATTGATTCCACCTATTATTTATTGAGCAACTACTGGTTGGTCATTAGGTAAAATGTCTTACTGCTCATTAGGTGATTATTGACCAAATAGTTAAGATTGGAAATATTTTTTTTTTTTCAAGACAAGAGTTTCACTCTTATTGCCGAGGCTGGAGTGCAATGGCGTGATCTTGGCTCACTGCAACCTCTGCCTCCCAGGTTCAAGCAATTCTCCTGCCTCAGCCTCTTGAGTAGCTGGGATTACAGGCACCCACCACCACACCCGGCTAATTTTTTTTTTTTTTTTTTAGAAGAGACAGCATTTTACCATGTTGGCCAGGCTGGTCTAGAACTCCTGACCTCAAGTGATCCACCCGCCTCGGCCTCCCAAAGTGCTGGGATTATAGGCATGAGCCACCATGTCTGGCCCTGGAAATTCTTTCTCTGTTTTTTTTCCACAGACAAGATCTCGCTATCTTGCCCAGGCTGGTCTTAAACTCCTGGGCTCAAGCAATTCTCCTGCCTCAGCCTTCCAAAGTGCTGGGATTACAGGCATGAGCTACTGTGCCCCTGACCATAAGACTTTTTTTTCGAGACAGGGTCTCTCTCTCATCACTCAGGCTGGAGTGTGGTGGCGCAGTCACAACTCACTGCACCCTCCATCTTCTGGGCTCAAGCAATCCTCCCACCTTAGCCTGCTGAATAGCTGGGACTACAGACGTGCACCACCATGCCTGGCTAACAAGATCTCGCTATGTTGCCCAGGCTGGTCTCCAACTCCTGAGCTCAAGGATCTGCCCACCTTGGCCTTCCAGAATTCTGGGATTACAGACATGAGCCACTGTGCCCGGCCCATAAAGTCTTTTTGATGCACAGATAATTAACAGATATGAAGGATCTTAATCAATTAATAGTTTTGACCTAATACAGCTTAACAGCAACAAGTGCCAAAATTTGAGGTCTTACTATGTGCACTTTACCTGAATCGATCCTCACATCCTATGAGGTATTATTATCCCTGCTTTTCAGATGAAGAAACTGAGGTTTACAAAGCTAGTAAGTGGCAGAGCCACGAGATTTAAACCAGGTTTGACACCAGTGCCCACTCTCTTCACCACTACCATTTGGGAGTACTGTCCTTCCGGGACAAGGAAGGATAGTCCTCTGCTTTTCCCAGAATTAGCAAAGGTTCTGACTGACTTGATAAGGTAGTCTCAATTGATACGGATGATAGGACTTTGAGGAGGGAAAGGTAATAAAGCTTACACTTGGTCATTTTGCTTGTTTCTGTTTTTCTCCTTGTGTGTCCAATACCATTATTGCATACAAAAATAAGTAAGGGGTGGGCAGTAGGGTTGAGGGAATATGGGTTTGTGGGAGGGGGAGATGAAGCAAGGAAGGGAAAAGAATATAGATGTGGTTGTAATTTCCCTTTTTCTCTATTTTTTTTTCTTACGCAGATAGACAGAAACCAGAGGTAATGGCCACTTCATCCACATGAGGAGATGTCAGTATCTCAACCTCTCTTGCCCTTTCAATCCTAGCACCAACTAGATATTTTTAGTACAGAAAAACAAAACTGGAAAACACATTGTTTGGTCTTGTGTTTCTTTACAGAGGTACCTGAGGGAGGAGAGACATAAATCCCTTCATCCCTAAGACTGAACTATGTAACTAGCAGCCTCTGGCTTGTTTTCTACTCCCTGTCCCTCAGGATAAAATGTTGATATTGCTCATTTTCCTCATTTCCAACATTGTTTTAAAACAAGTACTTCTTTTACAGGCTTGAAAAATCTCAAACGCTAAGAAAAGGGAGTAGGAAGAACAAGGAGTTGAGCCCTTGAAAGATGACAGTGGTCTTCTTGCCTTCATGCTTGGCCCTCTCTCCTCAAAAGGGCAATGTTGGTACAAAATTCCATCTCAGCCACTTTCGAGGAGTTATCTTCATTAGCTATATCCATCCTTTAATCCAACACACACCTGCAATGATTACTGTGCAACTATTTTGCTTAATTTTTTATTTGAAAAAATGTATTTAAAAGTCCAACAACTTTTTAATATAAATTACGACTCTCAAACCCATTCCCATCACTTTATTAGTGATGGTAGCATACGTATTAGAGAAGGTAGCTAAAGGCAAGAGAGCACCAAAGGAAAAAGACTGTGTCCAAAGAACAGGTATTAGAATGAGGCCGAAGATCACGGTGACCAGAGATTTCTAGGAGTCTCTAACCTTTCCACCCTATCCTGTTAACCCTTTAGATCTCTAGTATAACACTCAGGCTACTGAGGTATTTTAGAGCAACAAGCTGGGTTACTTTCAGAGCAACCAGCTTGAATGGAACTGAGAGTAAATTGGGAATGTATGACCAATCTTAGACCCTGAAAAATGGCAGAAAATACATGGAAATTTGAAAAAAAAAAAAAAAAAAAAAAAGAATAGAACCTCAGTCACTGTTCTGTAGGGATAAGCAAACTGAATGGGTGGTGGAATTGGCAGAATGGATACCAGTTCCTACATTCCTGACCCCACTACCATAAAACAGGATGTTTCCTGTTGCAAAGCTAATGAGACTCCACCCTTCTTGTCTCAGAGCAGGCAGGAGCTCATCTGTCTTGTTCTGCCTTCCTAATTACCCTGGAAGGGCCAGAACGAAGAACACCTGAGAATACTGAAAGTGCCTAAAGACCCCTGCTCCTACGTTGTTTTCCCATTTAAAGCAGACTCTTCAGCCAGGGGGCAGTGGGACCTGGTCTTCAGACAAAACTCCCTGAGTCTAATGTGTGTCTAGGACTAGGGCACAGAAATAGAGCTTAAAATTGGGGGAGGATAAGGAGTGTATCTACTGCTTCTCTCTCCCCTTTCCCCAATCCTACCATACCCTGTTCATATCTCTACACTGCAGGAACCACTTCTCCAGAGGGCGAGAATGGAGGAGGGGGACCTGTCCATCACAGCAACATGCGAACACAAGCAAAACACTGAATAAAGAATTGTTTGGAGATTATGTGCAGCCCTACTGAGCCTCATTTATATGGGCTCCTAGTTGATCCATGGCTCGGGCTTAAGATGAGTAACATGATGAGGGTAGCGTGCCAAGCAGAAATCACTTCAGAGAAAAATATCTTGACTTTAGAGTTGTGGTTCTCAAATGGAGGCGATTTTGCCCCCTAGGAGAAATTTGGCAATGTATAGAGACATTTTTGGTTGTCATAACTAGAGTGGGCCAGGGATGCTGCTAAATATCCTGTAATGCACAAAATAGGAAACAGGTTTTCCTTACAAAGAACACTTCAGCCCAAAATGTCAAAGGCATCTCGGTTGTGAAACCTTGTTCTAGATAGAGCCTCTCCCTGCTCCCGTGCTGTGAGGATCTTAAGACTCCTAAACTCACAGATGATTGTTTTCAACCTATTTATCTCACCATCCTCAATGATCAGAAGTCCACCTTGAGATGGACTTACTCCTAGTTCTGCCGCATTCTGGGTTTCTTTCCAGACCCCTCTTCCTCCTCTCACCTGGGCCAGCAGGGAGGTTGGCAGAGGGCAGGAAAGATGCCCCAAAACTTAAATGGAATGTCATCAGGTGAAGAGCTACCTCTTAACTCTTATTCGGTGGGAAACAAGGTTCCTAATAGGGATAGAGTTAAGGGCGGAGGCAACAGCAGGATGAGGATAATTAAGAGAACCTGAATTAAATTTTTAATATTTTTAAAAAAGGAAAGTTGCTGGGAAGCTGGTAAACAGAAACAGAAGATTAGAGGCCTAACTAGAGAAAGAGACACTGGTGTTAGCAGAGAGATATTGAGGGGCTGTAAGCCTAAGGTTTGAAATCTAAAGATAGAGTGGAAAAGGGAGTAGGCACCCCCACCAGCCCCTGCTTGACATCTGCTTTAGTTCATTCCAGGAGGAAGGAGGAGAAGGGCAGGGAGGTAGGGAGCTTCTCAGCAAAGCCAGCTTCAGCTTTGATAATCTCACCCACCTACCCCATTTAAGGAGTTCCAGGTTTAAGAGTTTAAAAACAGGTGGCACCCAGACCATCATTCAGGAGACAGGAACTCATTCCAGGTTCCTAGAGAACTCCTATCTCAGACCTGAGGGTTTCCAGGGCTTCAGCTGAGCTCCTCTGGCTAACCAGTAGTCACTTGATCAGTCCTGCTGCCTTGACCCCATCTCCAGGAGGGGCTATAGCCAGAGGGAGTAGAGGGAGTCCAGCCCCCAAGCCTTGTGAGGCACTGTTAGGCAGATAGGGAAAAGAGGGGTCCTTAGATCACTGGTTCAAGGAGGGATCTGGTAGGGGCAGCATTTCTTCTGGGCTGGAAACAGAATGGGGGTTTCAAGATGGCAGAACCTGAAATAAAAAAAAAGTTTTTCTTAAAGAAGATTAGCCTCAAAGAAAACCAAGGCTTTAGGAAGAAGGCACTACCTAGTGCAGACTTTAAGCTATTTCCACAGTGTGTTCTTTACTTCTGTCTGCACAACACCCTCTCAGTCTTTCTATATCCTACATTCTTTTTTTTTTTTTTTTGAGACGGAATCTCACTCTGTTGCCCAGGCTGGAGTGCAGTGGCGCAATCTAGACTCACTGCAACCTCTACCTCCCGAGTTCAAATGATTCTTCGGCCTCAGCCGCCTGAGTAACTGGGATTACAGGCGTGTGCCATCATGCCTGGCTAATTTTTGTACTTTTAGTAGAGACAGGGGTTCACCATGTTGGCCAGGCTGGTCTCAAACTCCTGACCTCAAGTCATCTGCTGACCTCGGCCTCCCAAAGTGCTGGGATTATAGGCGTTAGCCACCATGCCCGGCCTAGATCCTACATTCTTGAATCTTCCCTTCTAATTCCTATCTCCCATTCTTTTTTTATATTTTGAGATAGAGTCTCGCTCTATCACACAGGCTGGAGTGCAGTGGCGCGATCTCAGCTCACTGTAACCTCCGCCTCCCGGGTTCAAGTGATTCTCATGCCTCAGCCTCCCAGGTAGATGGGACTACAGGAGCACACCACTGTGCCCGGCTAATTTTTGTATTTTTTGGTAGATACAGGGTTTTGCCTCGTTGGCCAGGCTGGTCTTGAACTCCTGGCCTCAAGTGATCCACCCATCTCGGCCTCCTAAAGTGCTGGGATTACAGGCATAAGCCACCATGCCCGGCCACACCTCCCTTTCTTGCATAAGATCAGGGTTCTGAGTCAGGGTATCAGGTTGTGCTGTTATGGGGGCTGAGGTGTTGGATGGGTTTCTCTAATCACTCACCATTCCATTATTGGAGCTATAAGCCCCTAGAATTGCTCCATGGCCTATCTCGGTTTCCCTTGGATCTCATCTGCTCCTGAACTGCACCTGTCTGTAAAAAAACAGATGTGAGACACCTTCTAAGTCTTCATATCCTACAGTAAGAACTCTACTTTGTGCCTTCCAGGGAAGAGGCTGACGCCATCTCCTTGACAATAGCAGCCATCTGCTAACCACCATTCCTCCTAGGGGAGTCTCAATGCCTCTTTTCACACTGGCCTTCATGAGGATGAGGTAAAATGGGTCTTTTACTAATAATATTCCCTCACAGTGGATTCTCCCCTATATATCTGAGTTTCAGGATCTGAGAAAAGACTATCTCTAGACCCATTTCCCTTATTTTGGGAACAGAAGCGCATCTTAGACATTATTTAGGATGAAGGTGCTCAGCTTTTTTCCTGTCCCAACACTCCTAAATATATGATTTACTGTGGCACTGAGATAGCAGTTCTTAATTAGGAGAAGGGAGAGTTATAAGTTTTTGGAAAAAGCCCTCCAACTATTAAGATATATATACCCCCTACCCCAGTGAAGAACAATCTGCTAAGTTGTAAAGATGAGAGAACCTAGGCCCAGACACCTAAAATGCCAGGTCTCGGGTTTCCACAACTTGTGACCAGGACTAGAATCCCAGGTTTTTACTTCCCCATTGAGTATTTTCATATGTCCCTAGCTTGAACTTTCAAAAAGAGGGAACGGTTATAGACCTCACCCCTGTATCAACCTCTCCCCATTTCCTTGTTACCATGGCAAGTCCATCTCCGGCCCCCATCTCCCCTGAGCCAATGTGAGTCAGGTGGACAAAATTCATTGGTTCCCCAATCATGGTCCGGTCAATCCGTCTTCTCTTCTTCTTCTGCTTGGAGAAGATAAGGAGTCATGTCTTAAGGCCCCTCCTCCAGTCAGCACGGAGGAAGGGAAAAGAGTCTTCAAAACCACTGAAAAGCTAAGGGCCTGGTGGGAAGAGGGGATGTGGCATTTTAACAGGGAAATCACTGGGGCATGAAAGACAAAGCTGGAACAACAAAAGCACACAGAAGACATGAACCAGAGTAGTGAGGGCAGTGGCCTGCAGAGTGAACACTGGACAAAGAAAGGACATGTCAAAGTCACCTCTGACTGATGACGAAATAATGGGGAAAACTGACAGGTATGCAGCTCCACCTACAAACCCCACCCAGCTCAGAATGGACAGGAACAGGAGGTAATAGCTAGGACTATTCACTTCTTCCATCACCCAGTCCCCTTTGTTCCACATATACAGCTGCCTGACCATAGAAGCTCCTGACACAGAGGGAGGCAAGAAGTGTGCTTTTTTAGATGGCAGATCCTAGATGGTGTGGCTACCTCACAGCACACGGTAACTGACTGCTCTTTGGGTTAGGATGGGGGGTGGGGAGACTCACCGGCTGGGGTTTCTCTACCACACAGCAGCCCAGTTTGTGCCAAAATTCACTCATGTTCCCTGATGGTTCCAGCTTCACTCCTCTGTCTGAGGCCCCAAAGGGCTCTATCCCTGGTGTTTGGACAACCCACTCCTCACTCTCCCCAGATACACCACCACCCTGGGTTCACTCAGCTGGATGGGTCCAGACAAAGTGGAATCCCTGGAACCTTTAACTGAGCAGTGAAGGTCAGTGTCTCAGAGCCTGAGAGATGAACAGGACCAGAGAGAGAGGTGGGCAGGCAGGCACAAGGTTATGTCTTCCTCAGACTCGGAACCCTGGATTAGAAGAAAGTAAAAAGAAAGATCAGTGAGAAATCTCCCCCTCCCCCAATCCTTGAGAAACCCCCTGATGAGCCTATATCTTCCCAGTCCTCCCTGAGAGGCCCTAGACCTGTACACCAACACTCATTCCCAAACACTATGAACCTCAGTTTGACTCTAAAAAAAAGGAACAGAACCAAAAGGACACCAAGGGGTTAAGGAGCAGTGGCTGGTGGTACCAAGGGAGAGGAAGGGGGCTAGAAGCACTTAGAGTTAAGAGGATGGGCGAGGACCAAAGGATAGTGGCAGAAATTAGCAAAGTTTGGGGTGATACAAGCTCCAGCTCCCTTCTCTCTGAGTTTAGGGCAGAAGGGGAGGGGCATTTAAGTGACTCTGAAGAGGAAATAGTGGTTTTTTGTTCTCACAAACAAGGTCTCCACCCTGTCCCTGCCTTTTTTCTTACCTTGCCCTGAACGCCTAGAGTTTCTTTAAGAACAGGAGAGCCCTGGACCACTGAGGTCCTAGGAGACTAACTGGCAGGTTGGCCCTCAGGAAAGACTTTCTACAATAAGGAATTTCTTCCCTCTCTGTTTGCTGCCCTATTCCTCCTGATTTCCCTCCAGTGAAATCCAATCCCTCCCAGAAGCCAGTCAGCAGTTCCTTTATTACCTGACCTTGAGATCCTTCCTGAAGGCTGTGTACATTCTGTTTATCTGTGTCCTGTATCACTGCACTCCTGTGTGTACACCTCTGTTTGCACATGCGTGGCATGGCCATATCTCCACGTGTGTCCAGTACAGATCATCTGTGTACAGGTTGTGGGTACATGTGCCAGGTATCTTCTGTCCCATGAGGAATATTTTCCCCACCGTCCACATGTCCTATCTGCCACTCTGCTCTGCCTCACACCCTATAGGGCCCAGGCTCCCCTCCAGCTGTGACCTGTTCTCCCCTCCCTCCTCACCAATTCTATCCTCAAGCTTCATCAGTGAACCAGACATAAGGAACTTTCCAATAGTACTAGTGTCCAAGGAAGAACTTCCTCCCTTCTCACTACTGCCAGCCAGGGTAGGACACATCTGGGTTTCTTCTTAGACTCACTTGCATTTCCCCAGTCCTATAGTACAGACAATCTCAAAGATTCCAAAAAGGGCAGTTTCATAAATATGACACTTTAACATGAACAGCAATCTCCCTTTCTTGCAGGCCGGGAACCCTGATGCTTTGGCACCCTAGACCGATTAAAAAACAAGAGATAGGCCGGGCGTGGTGGCTCACGCCTGTAATCCCAGCACTTTGGGAGGCCAAGGTGGGCGGATCACCTGAGGTCAGGAGTTCCAGACCAGCCTGGCCAACATGGTGAAACCCCATCTCTGCTAAAAATACAAAAGATTAGCTGGGCGTGGTGGCGGATGCCTGTAATCCCAGCTACTTGGGAGGCTGAGGCAGGAGAATCGCTTGAACCGGAGATTGCAGTGAGCCAAGATCGCCATTGCACTCCAGCCTGGGCAACAAGAGCGAAACTCCGCCTCAAAAAAAACACACACAAAAAAAGGAGATAGCAGGGTGTGGTAGCATGTGCCTGTCATCCCAGCTACTGGGGAGGCTGAGGCAGGAGGATCACTTGAGCCCAAGAGTTGCGGCTACAGTGAGCCATGTTTGCACCCCTGCACTCCAGCCTGGGTGACAGGACAAGACCCTGTCTCAAATACAAAACACACACACGCACACACGCACACACACACACACACACAGAGGCTTTTTTTTTTAACAGCCTTGAGATGAGATCACACAAACACTCAAATGTAGCTTCTAGGGGAGGGGAGAACCCAGGAGGCTGGGCTTTCTCTTACTTCTCTTCTCACCACTGGAAGGGAGGAGTAAACAGAAGGAGCGGAAGCTAAAACACGCTGTCCAGAGAGGGGCGCTGTGGTCAGTGGGACGTCAGTGAGTCAGTCATAGGGTTTGTCCTGATGGTGGTGGTGGCAGGTGGTAAGGGTTGGGGAAAAATGAAGAATTAGAGGAAACCCCCAACACCAGCAGGCAGGCTGTACTGTGACTAGACTCTCCCTCAACATCCCCCACTCTGCTCAAAGCTGAGGGACAGAGGTGGATAGTGCTGGGAGGGAAGAGAAGAGAGGGGGAGGAGAAGGAGAGAGGGAAAGGGGCAGTGGAGAGAACAAGGCCATTTCTGTTTCTTTTCCAGGGACCTGACCAGAGCTGGGTGGAGGGAAAGCGTGTGTGTGGGACTTGGCATGAAATGACCAATGATGACGAGAAGTGACCAGGAAATTCCATTCCCTAGGACATTAGGGTCTCTGAAACTTGAGGGTGGGGTCAGAGTGTGAAGAAGACAGGTCAGGGTGAACGTGATGGTAGCGCAGGGCAGTGGGGGATGGGAACAAAGCCAGAAAAGGAAGTAAGAGCCACTGGCGGCCACTCTTCTTTAAAGCAGCCAGAA
The DNA here is from genome assembly GCF_028858775.2 of Pan troglodytes. Taxonomy (NCBI): domain Eukaryota; kingdom Metazoa; phylum Chordata; class Mammalia; order Primates; family Hominidae; genus Pan; species Pan troglodytes. The sequence continues at coordinate 98,157,362 of NC_072398.2, read as the reverse complement.
GAGAGTGGGTTGAGGAAAAATGAAGTCCTGAGCTGGTCAGCCCAGGCGGAAGAGCCACCCGATTCCAACCCCACAGTGAATAGGGAAGGGGCTGAGAAAACAACAGGAGGGATGAGGATTAGACCTCATAAGGCCACGTCCTGAGAGCCAAGTGGTGCTCAGAACTCGACCTCTCTGAGTTCCAAATGGCAAGAGTGAAATATGGAACCGGGAAAGCCTCCCCCCGCCCCCACCAAGATCACACTAGGACTTGAGGGTCTCAGAGCTGTTGGGAGGTGAGCAGAAGGGATGGGAAAGAGGTGCCAGGGAGGAAGGATGTACAGGCTAGTTCTCTGGTCCTATTCGGGCCCCAAACCGGTTCTCCCGGTCCCACCGCCTCTGGCCCTAAGGCCTCCAACCCGCGGCCTGACAAGCCCTCACATGAAGCAGCTGGAGAGAAAGAAAGAATCGAGAGAATGGCATGGGCAATTCTGGCTAGAAGCCCGGGGCAGCAGCTGGTCCCTGTGTGGAGACCCCGAGACATGGAGGGCTGCTGAGGGACTCTGGAGAAGCGGAGTGGACTCCATATTTCAGCCAAGTGACAGGCCCAACACCAACCTTCCCCTTCCCCAGGAAAGGTCTTCTGGGGGCTTAAGAGGAAAGAGGGCTAGGCCCTAAGCCTCCCCTCCCCAAATATATTCAATCACACAGATTCCATATCTGTCTCCCCCCCACTACACAACTCTACCTAGAAGTTCTCTGCTGTTCCCAACCCTTAACCGGACTGGGACCTCTCTGGGAATCTTTCGGACCCTCTCCCTCCCACCTCCCCCAACATTCCAGTTCCTTCTTTTCCTTCTACTCTTCAGCGGCCTCAGCCTGCGCACCCCAGGAGCGTGGATGACTACGGCCACCCCGGGCGCGCACCCCTTTCCCACCACCCCAGCATCTCTGCAGCCCAGGACACCCGCCTCCCCCACACCCCGCATCCGGTGTGTCTCCGCCTGGCCCGGCCGGCGCGGCAGGCGGGCCAGGTGACCAACTGCACGGCCTCACCTGCTCTTCTCCACCATCCAGACGTTCAGCTACAGCTGGTGGGGGTGAGGGACTCTGCTCCGTGGCCGCTAGTGTGGGCTTCCCGGGCTAGCTCTGCGGCGAGGTGGGGGAGCCGAGTACGAGCCGGCAGAGGTGGGGCCGGCTGAGGGCGGAAGCGGCGGCGACGCGATTACGAAACCCGTCCGGCTCGGAGCCGGGCGCACTGCTCCCCTCTGGACTGCGGAGGCACTGCACTGCGCGGGACGTGGGAAGGTGCCTCTGCCGCCCCTCAAGGCCGCCGCCCCTGCGGGGAGAACTGGAGAATGCGGACACCTAGATGAGGGCCTGGCACCCAAGCTGGGGCCCCCGGAATCTCACGTTCCCTTTACTCGCCAGGCATTTCGGGGCAAAACGAAGCGGAGCCCCCCAAACCCCCAGACCTAACCAAGTTCAGAGATTCGCAGAAGCACGCCCCCCACCCCAAATTTATTGTGCTCTACCCAAAATGGAATAGGACTAGGTTTATTTACCCATTGTGAGGGTAGAGAGGCGAGTCTGGAGGAGCAGGGATTGGGAGAAGGGGTGGAAAAATACTCTGATTCTTAAAAATACTTTGTAACCTAAAGTCCTTAAATTGTGGAAGAAAGGAACACTCCTCCTTTCCATTGTAGTCTAGAGTTAAGATTTCAAATCCATAAATTAGAGGACCTAAAATTAGAGGGCAATTAACTGCTCATTCATTGGGCCCCCAGTCAGCACGGGGGTGCTGGAAGAGATCGGGAATAATAGCGCAGACCAATGAGCCTAGGGAGATGCTTTCATCGTCTCTCCTTCCCTCAAGTGTTCTGGAACCTATCATTTGAATTAGCCGAGTCAGGCAGGAGGGGGCGGAGAATCCTTCCGCCCTTCTTAGGAGGGGCTGCATTGCAGGGGGAGAGTGAACTGACAGACTCAGTCACTGAAGAGGGAAAAGGAGTGAGAAGACAAAGCCGTCAAAGCCCCAACAGCTTTGTATTTCTCCAGCCCGGCGCAGACCCCGGAGCTCCCGAGGCACTCCCTCCATCTTTGGAACACGCCAGTAATTGATTGATAACAGGTAAACCAAACTGAGGGAGGGGGCAGGGGGCTGCAAAGATAGAAGAGCGGCTGCTTATGGTTAGATTGAAAGACCCCACATGAGGTGGGGGACAGCTGAAGAGGAGAGAAGGGGGCGCTATGAACAATGGGTAGTTATTTCTTCACAGCATCCATGCCTTGTTACCTTATACAGACCATTAATTTCTAACAATTTACTTGTAGTTATTTCTCAGCACCTACCTCATTTCAAGTATCCTTTTCTGTAATTTATTGTCCTGTGTATTTAATATCTTCGGTCTACTTATCTTCCTTTTCAAACCATAATTTGTTTTACCAGCTGTTTAATTTTTAGTCCTACTGTATCTCTCTGTCCTCTACTTCCCTATACTTGCAATTTTTTTCTGTAGTGTTCTATGTTTCTCTGTAGGAGGGAGTTTGGGAGGGGGTTATATGGGATAATGTTGGGTGTAATCCTGACCTTTCTTTGGATAATCTCTTTCATTCCACCTCGAATCTTTGCTCCAAAGAAAGAGGGAGCCTAGGGTAGGAAAGGTGGGGGCCTCTGTGTTGGAGAACTGCCTGATTCCATAGTGAAATCAGTATAGCCCACAGGAGCTAGGTATGGGGACAGATTCTGGAAAAGAATGATTTGCAGCTCAGTGGAATTGGTGGAGGAATGCTAATAGGAAAATCCAAGCTCTGACTGAGGCACACATTATGAGATGTCAGAGAGGTTCTGCTCCCCTCTACCACCACCACCACCTTGTCCTTCCCCCTTCCCCATGGTGGCAGCATGACACAGCAAGGCCCTGTTGAGTAGGCCTTGGATGCCCACAAAGGGTCTGGACAAAGGATATTTGGGCGTGTCTGTGTGGCTCCGAGAGTGTATCTTTCTAATCTATACATTTGCTAATCATGTATCTCTAAGAACAGAGTGATAATTAGATATTGCCTTTGCCTAAAATACCCGGATAATTTAAAGTGAAGGATAGTGGGAAGCATTTATTGAACATATATTGTGGTACAAGGCACTGTCAACCCTTTAAGTAAATGATACCATTTAAGATAATGAAAGATGTAAAGATAGATGAAGTAGGGCTGGAGAGCATTTGTGGAGGGGAAGGGGAAGCTAGCCAAAAAGGATCTTTTGTGAAATTTGGAGTATTTGATAATTAAATCCATACTATATTAAATCAAAAATGTCATTACTACTTACATTAGTGAATAGCATTTTAACTTCAATTTTCTGTGTAGTATTACTTTATGTTCTTGACTTGATTTTAATGCCACGTATGTTTGCATGCATGTCTTTCTTGAATGTATTTGGTACCCTGTGTACATGTCTCTGGGTCAATGACATAGAGATTTTAGGCCTTTTGAGTTAATATTTCATAAAATTTGCTTTAGCTTTTTAAATTGCAAGATAGCTCTACCAAACACTCAGGGACTGTTTGAGCAGTTTTTTATACATACTCTGGTTGTAAGAAAAGGAGTCAGTTTGTCGAAGAGCTTTTTTTTTTTTCTCAGATTCTAGCTTGCTCTACTGCCCTTTGCTTTTCCCCATTCAGATCACAATTACAGGAACAATCACCTAACCCACAGAAAATCTATTCTTCAGCAACTAAGAATTCTTTTAAGTTTTGGGAATACTGGTATAGGGTTATATAAAGCTGTTGGCAACTATCCATGTACAACACAAAAAGGGATGGGATCAGATTGGGAATTATGAGACCTGGATTCTATACAAACTGGCTGGAAGTCTTCCCAAGTCATTAATTTCTAAGATGTCTTCTAGTTTTAAAATTCTATGATTTTTCCCCCCATGATTCTATTTTTTTTTTTTTTTTAAAGATGGAGTCTCGCTCTGTTGCCCAGGCTGGAGTGCAGTGGTGCAATCTTGGCTCACTGCAACCTCCACCTCCCCAGTTCAAGCGATTCTCCTGCCTCAGCCTCCCGAGTAGCTGGGATTATAGGCGCCTGCCACCACACCTGGCTAATTTTTGTATTTTGAGTAAAGACGGGGTTTCACTATCTTGGCCAGGCTGGTCTCGAATTCCTGACCTTGTGATCCACCTGCCTCGGCCTCCCAAAGTGCTGAGATTACAGGCGTGTGCCACCGCGCCTGGCCCCATGATTCTATTTTTTAAAGAGCCTATAATGTGCCCTGCATTATACTAAGCTCATTCTGGAGAAGACTTGTCAGGGAGGATGGAGAAAAGAACCCAGCTAGCTGTGAAAATAACTGGTAACAGTAAGAATCCCTGTAGCCACAAGTCCATAACAGTATTGACTCCTAGGGTATGCTGCTTGGAATCTCTATAGTCCCAGATTTAAGCAGTGGGTGGTTGGTTAATGGATACAACCATTTTTTGTAGCTCTCTTTCTGCACACGTCTCTGCAAAGTACTATGGAGATTATCAGAGTTGGGTATCATAGGATGATGACCTCACCTTTCCAACATGCTCCCCGACCCTGCTGCAATCCCGGCATCACCCTCCTTCTAAGCAGCTTCTCTGCTGAGTAATGCTCAGTTCCCAGGGTTTATTTTGGAACTTAAACTAAGAAAAAGAACAACTCAGAATTCACTTTCAACATTAAAAACATCCTAGCCTACCCACTCACCATTCCTGAAGCCCCCACACTCTCACACATCACTGTGTTCTAGATTAACACTTTCTTTTTCTGCCTTAGTACAGTCATTTCACATTATACTGGAGCATTCTGGAACCTATTTAAGGCCATTATTTAGGAGTCTCTGGCCTGGTGAGACCCAATAGGGTGTGTTGGAGAAAGGCCTTTTGAAACTTGGGGTTCTGTTTTTGGAGGTGATAGAATGTTCTTTCTGCTCCTTTGGGAACATTTCAACTAATGCTTCTTTTTTAAATTTTTATTTATTTATTATTATTATTATTGAGACGGAGTCTTGCTCTTTCACCCAGGCTGGAGTGCAGTGGCGCTATCTCAGCTCACCGCAAGCTCCGCCTCCCAGGTTCGCGCCATTCTCCTGCCTCAGCCTCCCAAGTAGCTGGGACTACAGGCGCCCACCACCGCGCCCGGCTTAATATTTGTACTTTTAGTAGAGACGGGGTTTCACCGTGTTAGCCAGGATGGTCTCAATCTCCTGACCTCGTGATCCACCCGCCTCGGCCTCCCAAAGTGCTGGGATTACAGGCGTAAGCCACCACGCCCGACCACAACTAATGCTTCTTGACCCTTGGCTAGTAAGTAGCAGGGTGGAGGCTGTAGGCAGCTCTAATAGTCCTATAATATCAGGCAGGGCTTGGGTAGAATGAGTAGAGAAAGTGATAGATCCATTAACGCATGGAAGAGTATCTGATTCTGTTAAAAGACCTTCTTCCAATCTGAACTTTACTTTAAATCCAAATGGATTTCCAAACCATTTGCTCTCATTATCATCAGTATACTCGAGCACTGGGATCAGAGAAAAGAGATCCCTGTTACAGCATAGGAAAGTTATTTATTTATTTATTTATTTATTATTACTTTTTTTGAGATGGAGTTTCGCTCGTTGCCCAGGCTGGAGTGCAATGGCGAGATCTCGGCTCACTGCAACCTCCACCTCCCAGGTTCAAGCAATTTTCCTGCCTCAGCCTCCCAAATAACTGGGATTACAGGCATGCGCCACCTCATCTGGCTAATTTTGTATTTTTAATAGAGAGAGGATTTCACCATGTTGGTTGGGCTGGTCTTGAACTCCTCACCTCCTGATCTGCCTGCCTCAGCCTCCCAAAGTGCTGGGATTATAGGCGTAAGCCACTGCACCTGGCCAGGAAAGTTCTTTTAGCACCTGGGTTTTGTTCTGAAGGAGAGGTAGGCTAGAGAGAAATGGATTGTTAAGGCTTACCTGTGGGCTAATATATGGGAATGGCAAGGTATTAATTAAATAGTGAGGGAAAGTTAATCAGCAGCCTTGAATGGCTTTGTGTACAAAGCCCACCACTTGTGTACAGAGAAAGTAGATTGGTTTTTACCCTTGGGGATACTCCTAGGTATGGGGACAGATTCTGGAAAAGAATGATTATTTGCAACTCAGTGGAACTGGTGAGGGAATGCTAATAGTAAAATCCAAGCTCTGACTGAGGCACGCATGGTGAGATGCCAGAGAGCTTCTGCTCCCCTCTACCACCACCTTGTCCTCCCCCTTTCCCCATGGTGGCAGCATGACACAGCAAGGCCCTGTTGAGTAGGCCTTGGATGCCCACAAAGGGTCTGGACAAAGGATGTTTGGGCGTGTCTGTGTGGCTCCGAGAGAGTGTATCTTTCTAATCTACATATTTGCTAATCATGTATCTCTAAGAACAGAGTGATAATTAGATATTGCCTTTGCCTAAAATACCCAGATAATTTAAAGTGAAGGATAGTGGGAAGCATTTATTGAATATATATTGTGGTACAAGGCACTGTCAACCCTTTAAGTAAATGATACCGTTTAAGATAATGATAGATGTAAAGATAGATGAAGTAGGGGTGGAGAGCATTTGTGGAGGGGAAGGGGAAGCTAGCCAAAAAAGGGGTCTTTTGCAAAATTTGGAGTATTTGATAATTAAATCCATACTATATTAAATCAAAAATTTCATTACTATTTACATTAGTGAATAGCACTTTAACTTCAATTTTCCGTGTAGTCTTATTTTATGTTCTTGACTTGATTTTAATGCCACATATGCTTGCATGCATGTGTTTCTTGAATGTATTTGGTACCCTGTGTACATGTCTCTGGGTCAATGACATAGAGGTTTTAGGCCTTCTGAGTTAATATTTCATAACATTTGCTTTAGCTTTTTAAATTGCAAGATAGCTCTGCCAAACCCTCAGGGACTATTTGAGCAGTTTTTTATTCATACTCTGGTTGTAAGAAAAGGGGTCAATTTGTCAAAGAGCTTTTTGTTTTTCTCAGATTCTAGCTTGCTCTCTACTGCCCTTTGCTTTTCCCCATTCAGAAGGCAATAAGGCCATCCCTATACATAAAATACATTAACAGTGATCTGTAATCCCAAAATGATGGAGTTAGGTAAAACTCTACAGGGTGTTGAGGGAGATGCTGGAGGAAATAGAGTAGATGAAGCTGAGTAAAAGTTTAAGGAAGTCATCTGGAAGAGGTGAGTTTATAGTAGGATTTAGAAGGCAAGAAGGAAAATAGAAAGCAGAAAAGTCACGGAAGGCCTTTTCACACATACCATGAGCTATTAAACCAAAGTCAGGAGGAAGTCAAGTATTTTTAAGTATAATAGGAGTTTGGGCTAGGGGAACGGGGGTTCCTCTATAGACTTGGAGTTTTTTGTTTGTTTTGTTTTGTCTTTTTGTTTTTTGAGACAGGGTCTCACTCTATTCCCCAGGCTGGAGTGCAGTGGCACAATCTCAGCCCACTGGAACCTCTGCTTCCTAGGCTCAAGTGATTCTCCCACTCAGCCTCCCAAGTAGCTGGGACTACAGGCGTGCACCACCAGGCCCAGCTAATTTTTTGTATTTTTTGTAGACGGAGTTTTGCCATGTTGCCCAGGCAGGTCTGGAACTCCTAGTCTCAAGCCATCCGCCTGCCTTAGCCTCCCAAAGTGCTGGGAATACAGGTGTGAGCCACTGAGCTCTTGAATGGAGTCCTGAAATGTGGAAAGTCTTTTTTTTTAGACAGAATCTTGCTCTGTTGCCCAGGTTGGAAGGCTCACTGCAACCTCACCCTGCTGGATTCCAGCAATTCTCGTGCCTCAGCCTCCCTAGTAGCTGGGACCACAGGCACAAACCACCATGCCTGGCTAATTTTTTGTATTTTTAGTAGAGGCAGGGTTTCCCCATGTTGGACAGGCTGGTCTCAAACTCCTGGCCTCAAGTGATCCGCCCACTCTGCCTCCCAAACTTCTGAGATCACAGGCATGAGCCACCACACCTGGCTGAAACGTGGAAAGTATTTTAAGGTGGAGAATGGAGAGAGTTAAGCAAGACAGGAATGAGCATAACTGTAACAGAGGATATACCACTGCTGGGAAGAATGGGCTAGATTTTGGAAGGCCTTGAAAATCAGACCCAAGATCAATTTGATGCAATAGATGGTAAATAAGTCATTCCAAGATGGGAAGAAGTTTAGAAAATAGTAGAAATTCGGCCGGGCGCGGTGGCTCACGCCTGTAATCCCAGCACTTTGGGAGGCCGAAGCAGGCAGATCACGAGGTCAGGAGATCGAGACCATCCTGGCTAACATGGTGAAACCCCATCTCTACTAAAAAATACAAAAAATTGGCCGGGCGTGGTGGTGGGCACCTGTAGTCCCAGATACTCGGGAGGCTGAGGCAGGAGAATGGTGTGAGCCCAGGAGGTGGAGCTTGCAGTGAGCCAAGATCGTGCCACTGCACTCCAGCCTGGGCGACAGAGCAAGACTCCGTCTCATTGAGAGAGAAAAAAAAAAAAAAAAAGTAGAAATTCATAATAAAGGGTTTCTGAAGCTTGTCCAAGGGAACTTGGATTCTCTCCAGAGGCAATTGGGGAGGGTGAGTTTCTTTTTTTTCCTCCCCAAATTCCTTTTTACTGGTGGGATTGGAGGATATACAATTTTCTTTCTTTAATAGAAAAAAAAAAAAATTCCTTTTTACTGGTATGTGGAGTATCTAAGCAAGGAAAGGCCATGGGCCACAAAGAAGTTGCTGTAGCATGAAGACTGACAAGTGGTTTCTTTCTAGGAAGCTATGAGGGACCCTGTGAGTAGCCAGTACAGTTCCTTTCTTTTCTGGAGGATGCCCATCCCAGAACTGGATCTGTCGGAGCTGGAAGGCCTGGGTCTGTCAGATACAGCCACCTACAAGGTCAAAGACAGCAGCGTTGGCAAAATGATCGGGCAAGCAACTGCAGCAGACCAGGAGAAAAACCCTGAAGGTGATGGCCTCCTTGAGTACAGCACCTTCAACTTCTGGAGAGCTCCCATTGCCAGCATCCACTCCTTCGAACTGGACTTGCTCTAAGGCCAAGACTTCTCTCTCCCATCACCTTGCCCTCATTGTCCTCCCTCTCAAGCCCCTTCCTTTCCACTCCTTTCCCATTTTAATCTTGTTCTCTCCCTACTGTGTTGGTGGTGCTGATGAATCTGCCAGAGTTGAGTTCTATGTATTTATTTATCTATCTGTCTACTCCATTTCTCTCAAAAGCCCTCAAGTCACAAAGTAAATGGTTCAAGCAATGGAGTACTGGGTCACAGGGATTCCTCCTTTCCCCCCCAAATATTAACTCCAGAAACTAGGCCTGACTGGGGACACCTGAGAGTAGTATAGTAGTGCAAAATGGAAGACTGATTTTTGACTCTATTTTAATCAGCTTCAGAGATTCCTTAAACCTTCCTAATTTCCTGCTCCAGGGCAGTAAACACAAATATTTCTTCAAGGGGTGATGAAAACCTCGGAAGTTTTAATTTGAGGTTATCTGCTACGAAACAGTATTTCTAAAAGGCTAAAGTGATAAGTCTCTTGCTTTTTTTTGATCCTGCTCTTATATTCTTTTTTTTCCTCAGAGAAATCAGGAGGGTAGTTAGAGGTATAAAACAGGAGGAAATATTATGGAAAATGAAAATAGGGAAAATAATTGAATCATTTTAGAAGTAGCTAATTTCTTTTCTCAAGAGTGTCCCTTCTTCAAACCTACTCACTTTACAACTTTGCTCCTAACTGTGGGTTGAAAACTCTAGCTAAAGAAAGTTATCAAATCTTAACATGCATTCCTACTATTATGATAGTTTTTAAGGTTTCAATTCAGTCTTCTGAACGGCATAAGTCCTATTTTAGCCTTACCTCCTGCATTTGCAATACGTAATACTGATCAGTGGGCACAGTTCTTCAGCTACATTGAGACCCTGAAATGAACAATTATATTCTGACTCGACATCTTGTCCCCAATCCTTCCAAAAATATTGATGGTGATTTGTGCTACCATTTACTCCTTTATTTAATAAAGACATTCAATCCCAGGACTGGAGTCTAGTTTTCTCTCTTCACAAGAAAAGCCATAGAAATCTGAGAAATTAGCCTTGCTTTCACACTTAGCTTATACATCTTTTTTTTCTTTTTTATTTTTGAGACAGGGTCCCACTCTGTCACCCAGGCTGGAGTGCAGTGGCGGGGATCACCGCTCACTGCAACCTCCACCCACCAGGGTCAAGGGATCCTCCCACCTCAGGCTCCCAGGTAGCTGGGATTACAGGCGCCTGCCACCAGGCCTGGTTAATTTTTGTATTTTTCATAGAGACGGGGTTTCACCATGTTGGCCAGGCTGGTCTCTAACTCCTGACCTCAGGTGATCTGCCCGCCTTAGCCTCTCAAAGTGCTGAGATTACAGGCGTGAGCCACTGAGCCCGGCCTCATTTTATCTTTCTATAATAATATTCAACTTAGAGGAAGAATGATTTGAATAGCATTTAGACATTAGATGGTGAACTTCACATTGAACAGATAATGAAAGGGCAAAATCAACTTAAAATTAGAAAAGTAGTTAGGGAGACAGGTACAACCACTCTTCTGCTTGCCCACTAACTACCAACATTATATTTCAGGTAATAATTCTCCTAGGTGCCTAAGAAGATAAACGAATTCACTCAAATATGTTATCTGCTTAACTTCTGGTTTTTGTGTGCCTACTATAGGAAAGCACTGAGCCAAACAGAATGTAAACGGGAATGAGACAAGACTCCAACTCTCAAAAGAGAAACTGTAAATACCAATATGGATAGGATAGAATTGGGCAGTGTACTATAAATAAGGATGACACTATACCCTAAATAAGGATGATCTAGAGAAGTCCCCAGGTGGGAGAAAAAAAGACAAATCCTCCCTCTAGGCCATGAAAAGCCCACATCTAAAGACGATCCCAGTCTAACGAAGAATGGGGCCAGGAAGGATAAGTAGTGCGTCCTTTTCTATTTTTACTGAGTTTTGAAGGGCCCCTTCAGAGTCCTTCAGCCATGGCAATTGGTGGGTGGAGACAGGGATCAACTGTTTGGTAAATAAAGTGACTAAATGGATTTGCAAACTCATGCTCCATCCTCTTGCAGGCCTCCAAAAAGAAATGACTCAGGCCGGGCGCGGTGGCTCACGCCTGTAATCCCAGCACTTCGGGAGGCCGAGGCGGGCGAATCACTTGAGGTCAGGAGTTCGAGACCAGCCTGGCCAACATGGTAAAATAAAACCCCATCTCTACTAAAAATACAAAAATTAGCCCAGCGTGGTGGCGGACGCCTGTAATCCCAGCTGCTGGGGAGGCTGAGGCAGGACAATCACTTGAACCCGGGAGGCAGAGGTTGCAGCGAACCGAGGTCACGCCACTGCACTTCAGCCTGGGCGACGGACGAAGCGAGACTCCGTCTCAAAAAAAAAAGGCCGCGCGCGGTGGGTCACGCCTGTAATCCCAGCACTTTGGGAGGCCGAGGCGGGTGGATCACGATCGAGCTAGGAGATCGAGACCATCCTAGCTAACACGGTGAAACCCCGTCTCCACTAAAAATACAAAAAAATCTCCGGGCGTGGTGGCGGGTGCCTGCAGTCCCAGCTACTCCGGAGGCTGAGGCAGGAGAATGGCGTGAGCCCGGGAGACGGAGCATGCAGCGAGCCGAGATCGAGCCACTGCACTCCAGCCTGGGCGACAGAGCGAGACTCCGTCTCAAAAAAAAAAAAAAAAAGAAAGAAAGAAAGAAAGAAAAGAAATGACTCAGTTATTTGTTTCACTGTTCTCACTGACAGCTTGGCTCTGGGGTCCTTACATTCGGGCTGTAACTGGAAAAATGTGTCCATCAGGCACCAGAACCCAATGCACAAAGCCAGGAACGTCCCAAACAGCTGCAGCCGAGGTTGGGATAAGGAAACGAGGCTTTCCTGTCAAACTAAACCTGGCCGCCCCGGACCCCGAAGAAGCAGCCAAGAGTTAAGACGCAATCTGCATGACTGACGCACGATGCGAGTCTCCCTCAGCGGTTCGCCAGGTTCTTGGCGCCAACACCAGACCCAGGATCCGTCCCCTGCTGGAACTATTCAGACGCGCAAGATACGTAACCAGCAGTCCTCCGCCCCGTTAAATAGTCCTGCCTAGCATGCCTCGGTGACGCACTTTTCCACCTCAGAAGTGCCTCAGCAGAAAGGCGATGAGCCTCGGGGGTGCATCATCTTTCTGTTAGAATGGGAGCATGAGTTTTCCCTTCACAGATTCCTCCGCCAGAAATCTTACTCGCGGCGCCTTCATTTCCGGGTCCGCCATTTTGTTGCCTCTGTTTCTCCACGAGGGGGGGTTAAAGGCCCCCAAAACATGCACACATGAAAAGGGCAAAAAGTAACCGTCCTTGACAGGGAGTCTTAACTAGAGAAGGAAACGGGACTAAACTGGCGGGCTCCGTGGAAGCGTGGCCGGCAGCGTCCCGGACGAGGAGGTGAGGAGGAAAGAAGAGATGTGTGGACTCCGGGGGGCGTCAGGGCTGGAAAGGAAAGTGCCGTGAGAAGTCACACCGCTTCCCAGCCCAGCCTCGGACTTCTGGGTGCAGACCTCGCGGCTCCCCGTCACTGAAGCGGGGGCAGCGGGGGGAGGGGGACGGGGAGGAAGGGGATGCTGTCGGGAGGAAGGGGAGGGGACTGGAAGCAGGTGAAGAAGGGGGTGGGTGTAAGACCTGGGGCTGGGGAGCTGGACCAAGGGAAGCCCAGGCCGCGGAGGTGACCACTAGGGGGCGGCGCGGAGCCGGGGCCGAGGCCTGTCGCCGAGGCTGAGTTTGGCCCCCTGCCCCAAATTGGTTCCCATCTTTCAGACAGACATTGGTGTGAGGAACTGTAGGGTTTATGATAGAGAGGGAAACGGCGACTCTGTCATTATCTGACCCTAATAATGACCTGAAAGATTACTAGTTAACTCGGTATTCTGAATGAGAGCAGTACGGGCCCCGCCTCTGCTTTTTTGCTCTTTTTTTTTTTTTTTCAAAACTGAGTCTTGCTCTGTCACCCAGGCTGGAGTGCAGTGGCGCGATTTCGGCTCACTGCAACCTCCAGCTCACTGCAACCTCCGCTTCCCGGGTTCAAGCGATTCTCCTGCCTCAGCCTCCCGAGTAGCTGGGATTACAGGCGTGCGCCACCATGCACGGCTAATTTTTGTATATTTTTAATAGAGACGGGGTTTCACCATGTTAGCCAGGCTGGTCTCGAACTCCTGACCTTAGGGGATCCGCCCGCCTTGGCCTTCCAAAGTGCTGGGATTGCAGGCGTGAGCCACGGCTCCCGGCCTCGCCTCTGCTTCTTTCACAGTTGTTTGTACAGCTGGCCGCCCAGTGGGGACTTGAGCAATACTAAAAGAACCATAGATTCTTCCATTGCAATTCTGAAAACAGGCTGTCTCCTGTTTTCACATACTTCCTTGAGCCAGAGGTCATCCCATTCCTCTCCCTTTTCCCAAAAGGGCTTTCTCTCTAGGGGGTGCCCCCCAACCCAACGTCTTTGGAAAAGGACAGTCTATGGCTTACTATCAACGATGTAACAAAATTTTGGCCATCCAAGACCATATTTTCATCTAATCACTTGGTCCACCCAATCCAGTAGAGATGTTCTTAGGCATGTATTTTCACACGTGCTTTGATGACAATAAAGAGAAAACTGCCCCATCCAGATTCTTAAATAAACAAAAGTAATTACTCTAATTATCTTGGATAATAGAGTACTTTGTTGTCAAGAGCTCAAGCACTTCATGAATTATTAAAACACACACTTATTGAAAGGTTTTGGCCGGGCGCAGTGGCTCACGCCTGTAATCCCAGCATTTTGGGAAGCTGAGGTGGGAGGATCCCTTTAGCCCTGGAGTTCTAGACCAGCCTGGGCGAAATAGGGAGACCCCTGTCGGTACAGAGAAAAAAAAATTATTTTTAATCAGCTGGGCGTGGTAGTGCCCACTGGTGGTCCCAGCTACTCGGGAAACTGAGGTGGGAGGATCGCTTGAGGTCGAGGCTGCAGTGAGCCGTGATTGCACCACTGCACTCCAGCCTGGACCACAGAGTGAGGCCCTGTCTCTTTAAAAAAGCAAACAGGCCGGGCGTGGTGGCTCTGGCCTGTAATCCCAGCACTTTGGGAGGCCGAGGTGGGTGGATCACCTGAGGTCAGGAGTTCGACACCAGCCTGGCTAACATGGTGAAACCCCATTTCTACTAAAAATACAAAAAATTAGCCGGGCGTGGTGGCACACACCTGTAATCCCAGCTACCCAGGAGGCTGAGGCAGGAGAATGGCTTGAACCCGGCAGGCAGAGGTTGCAGTGAGACAAGATCGCGCCATTGTACTCCAGCTTGGGCAACAGGAGCAAAACTCCATCACAAACAAACAAACAAACATACTTTATCCAGTCCCCTATTGATATATATTTAGGTTCTTTTCAATCTTTTTATTTCTTTTTATTTTTAGTTTTACTTTTAGAGACAGGGTCTTGCTCAGTACTTTATCCCATCCCCTATTGACATATATTTAGGTTCTTTTCCATCTTTTTTTATTTTTTTGTTTTTAGAGACAGCATCTTGCTCAGTCACCCAGGCTGGAGTGCAGTGATCATAGCTCATCGCATCCTTGAACTCCTGGGCTTAAGCTATCCTCCCGCCTTAGCCTCCTGAATAGCTAGGACCACAGGTGTGGGCCACCACACCCTGCTAATTTTTTTATTTTTGTATTTTTGTAGAGACAGAGTCCCTCTGTGTTGTCCCGGCTGGGATCAAATTCCTGGCTTCAACTGATCCTCCTGCTTTGGCTTCCCACAGCACTGGGATTTATTTTATTCATCTCCAAAATCCTAGAAGGCAAGTGAGACAGATTTTGTTTCCTCAGTTTATGTATAGGGAAAGTGGAGGTACAGCCAGCAAGGGAGAACATGTTAGTTGTCTGTAGTCAAGGAGTCAGAAGTGCCTAGACTGTTTTCTGATGTATCAGGCTTCATCTCTTGTCTGGTTGATGGGCCACCAGGCAGGTATTGACCACCTGCCAGAACCAGCATGGACAAGATACTGGGAGAATGGCATATAGTTCCCCTCAAAATGCTGTGTTTTTTGTTTGTTTTTTGTTGTTTTGTTTTGTTTTATTTTAAGTGAAAGCAAGTTGCTTGAGAAAGTAAAGGAAGGCCGGCGCGGTGGCTCATCCCCGTAATCCCAGCACTTTGGGAGGCTGAGGCGGGCAGATCACAAGGTCAGGAGTTCAAGACCAGCCTGGCCAACATGGTGAAACCCCGTCTCTAATAAAAATACAAAAATTAGCTGGGCATGGTGGCGTGCATCTGTAGTCCCAGCTACTTGGGAGGCTGAGGCAGGAGAATCACTTGTACCCAGGAGGCAGAGTTTGCAGTGAGCCAAGATCGCGCCACTGTACTCCAGCCTGGTGACAGAGCAAGTCTCTGGCTAAAAAAGAAAGTAAAGAAAAAAAGAATGGCTACTCCATGGGCAGTATTTTTATGGTTATTTCTTTTTTTTTTTTTTTTTTTTTGAGACAGAGTCTTGCTCTGTTGCCCAGGCTGGACTGCAGTGGCGCTATCTCGGCTCGCTGCAAGCTCCGCTTCCCGGTTCATGCCATTCTCCTGCCTCAGCCTCCTGAGTAGCTGGAATTACAGTCACCCGCCACGGCGCCCGGCTAATTTTTTGTATTTTTAGTAGAGATGGGGTTTCACCGTGTTAGCCAAGATGGTCTCGATCTCCTGACCTCGTGATCCTCCCGCCTCAGCCTCCCAAAGTGCTAGGATTACAGGCGTGAGCCACCGCGCCTGGCTGGTTATTTCTTGATTGTGTGCTAAACATGCCTCCGCTTTTTTTTTTTTTTTTTCCAGACGGAGGAGTGCAGTGGCGTGATCACGGCTCACTGCAAGCTCCACTTCCTGGGTTCACGCCATTATCCTGCCTCAGCCTCTCGAATAGCTGGGACTGCAGGCCTCCGCCACCATGCCCAGCTAACTTTTTTTTTTTTTTTTTGTATTTTTAGTAGAGACGGGGTTTCACCACGTTAGCCAGGATGGTCTCGATCTCCTGACCTCATGAGCCGCCCTCCGCAGCCTCCCAAAGTGCTGGGATTACAGGCATGAGCCACCGCACCCAGCAGCCTCCTCTTTTTAGACCATACAGGGTAACTTCCTGACATTGCCATGGCATTTGTAAGCTGCCATGGCATGGCACTGGTGGGAGTGTAGCAGAGAGAACAACCAGAGGTCACTCTTGTCGCCATCTTGCTTTTGGTGGGTTTTAGCCAGCTTCTTTACTATGGCCTGTTTTATCAGCAAAGTCTTTATGATCTGTATCTCGTGCTGACCTCCTATCTCATCCTGTAACTAAGAATGCCTTAACTGACTGGGCACAGTGGCTCACACCACTTTGGGAGGCCGAGGTGGGTGGATCACTTGAGGTCAGGAGTTCAAGACCAGCCTGGCCAACATGGTGAAACCCTGTCTCTACTAAAAATACAAAAATAAGCCAGGCAGTAGTGGCACACGCCTGTAATTCCAGCTACTCGGGAGGGTGAGGCAGGAGAATTGCTTGAGCATTAGAGGCAGAGGTTGTGGCGAGCCGAGATCGTGCCACCGCACTCCAGTCTGGGCGACAGAGTGAGACAGTCTCACAAAACAAGGGCCAGGCGCAGTGGCTCATGCCTGTAATCCCAGCTCTTTGGGAGGCTGAGGCGGGCAGAGGTCAGGAGATCAATACCATCCTGGCTAACACGGTGAAACTCCATCTGTACTAAAAATACAAAAAATTGGCCGGGCACGGTGGCTCATGCCTGTAATCCCAGCACTTTGGGAGGCCCAGGAGGGCAGATCACAAGGTCAGGAGATCGAGACCATCCTGGCTAACATGGTGAAACCCCATCTCTACTAAAAATACAAAAAATTAGCCGGGCATGGTGGCGGGCGCCTATAGTCCCAGCTACTCGGGAGGCCGAGGCAGGAGAATGGCGTGAACCCAAGAGGCGGAGCTTGCAGTGAACCGAGATTGTGCCACTGCACTCCAGCCTGGGCGACAGAGCGAGACTTCGTCTCAAAAAAAAAAAAAAAAAATTTAGCCGGGTGGGAGACTGGGACAGGAGAATCGCTACAACCTGGGAGGCGGAAGTTGCAGTGAGCTGAGACTGCACCACTGGACTCCAACCTGGGCAACAGAGCAAGACTTCATCTCAAACCCCCCCCCCCAAAAAAAAACCCAAAAAAACACAAAACAAAACAAAAAAAGAATGCCTTAATGGGAATGCAGCCTTATTTCACCCAACTCCTATGCAAGATGGAGTTGTTCTGGTTCAAACACCTCTGACATTTCTCCCATCCCTTTTATTAGAGAACCCTTAATCCTAGGGGTTACAAAGAAATAAAGATCCATCTTCTGTAACTTTTTCAGGGTGAATAGGGGCGATGATATTCCTGCCTGACTCTTAGGGTCTCTTGTATTCAGGGTTCAGAGAGGAGCTCAGTCAGAAAGCATCAGTATGGTGAGAGCTATTCATAACTCCAACAAAAGGTGATATCTGGAAGATTAAAAGGTGTTCAGTTTAAGAAAACATTCAGTAAGCTTATCCTGCATTCCTACACAAAGAGTACAACAGCAATATACTCCTCAACAGTAAAGCAAAATAAGCAAAACTATCCCAAGTAAACTAAATAAGAAGGTTTTCCATGAACTGGGCAACTGTTGGAACCAAGCTGATTTGGGGTTACTAGCTGATTCCAGTATGTGCCCAGAATTAGAATATTGATCCAGATTTTTACATTACCCATTCCTTTTGTTTCTTCTGAGCAGCAGCCAGAGATCACTGGTTGGTTCACAGGAATAAGCAGGGTTAGTCTAAGTTGCAGAAAAAAACTTAAAAACAACTGATGAGACTAGAATTTTTATTTTTTTTATTTTTTGAGACAGAGTCTTATTCAGTCACCTAGGCTGGAGTGCAGTGGCACAATCTTGGTTCACTGCAAGCTCTGCCTCCTGGGTTCAAGCAATTCTCCTGCATCAGCCTCCGGAGTAGCTGGGATTACAGGCATATGCCACCACGTCCGGCTAATTTTTGTATTTTTAGTAGAAACGGGCTTTCACCATGTTGGCCAGGCTGGTCTCGAACACCTGACCTCAGGTGATCCACCCGCCTCAGCCTCCCAAAGTGCTGGGATTACAGGTGTGAGCCACTGTGCCTTGCCAGTCTCCCATTTTTACTAAAGGCAAATCATGGTAAAATAGATTGGCTTTATTACACTTGGTCTGGTTTGTTTTTTTTTTTTTTGAGATGGAGTCTCGCTCTGTCGCCCAGGCTGGAGTGCAGTGGCGCAATCTTGGCTCACTGCAAGCTCCACCTCCTGGGTTCATGCCATTCTCCTGCCTCAGCCTCCCGAGTAGATGGGACTACAGGTGCCTGCCACCACACCCGGCTAATTTTTTGTATTTTTAGTAGAGACGGGGTTTCACTGTGTTAGCCAGGATGGTCTCGATCTCCTGACCTCGTGATCCGCCCTCCTGGGCCTCCCAAAGTGCTGGGATTACACTTGGTCTGATTATTTGTATAAAGTGCAGCAAGAATAATGATTTTTCACATAGGCTTTTTAAATTGGCTTTGAAAGAACTTTGTTCCGTAAAAGGAATCTCACGTAAGACTTACAAAGCCAATTAAAGCCCTTTGGGAAAACTGGCCTCATACCTTGTCTAAAGTCCCTGTACAGGGTTCCTGATCTGTGGTAAGTAAAGAATGTCACTTTCTGACTTTCTGACAGGCCCGGGAGCCCCAAATTATCCTGGGACCTCAGGAGGGGAGGAATTTATCCAACTCATAGGTTTTTTTTTTTTTTTTTTTTTTTTTTAAGATGGAGTCTCACTCTCTCACCAGGCTGGAGTGCAGTGGCGCAATCTCGGCTCACTGCAGCCTCCACCTCCCGGATTCAAGTGATTCTTCTGCCTCAGCCTCCTGAGTAGCTGGGACTACAGGCATGCAACACCACGCCCAGCTAATTTTTGTATTTTTAGTAGACACAGGGTTTCACCATGTTGGCCAGAATGGTCTTGTTCTCTTGACCTTGTAATCCGCCGCGCCTGGCCACTCATAGGTATTTGAGAGTATAAACCCATGGCTGGGCTCAGCTTTAAAAAAAAAAGAGAGGCCAGGCGCAGTGGCTCACGCCTGTAATCCCAGCACTTTGGGAAACCAAGGCAGGTGGATCACAAGGTCAGGAGTTCAAGACCAGCCTGACCAACATGGTGAAACCCTGTCTCTACTAAAAATACAAAAATTAGCCGGGCATGGTGGCACGTGCCACCTAATCCTAGCTACTCAGAAGGCTAAGACAGGAGAATCGCTTGAACCCAGGAGGCCGAGGGTGCAGTGAGCCAAGATCACACCACTGCACTCCAGCCTGGGCAACAGAGCAAGACTCCGTCTCAAAAAATAATAATTTTCTTTAGAATAATAAAAATAAAGGCCGGGCATGGTGGCTCACGCCTGTAATCCCAGCACTTTGGGAGGCTGAGGCAGGTGGATCCCCTGAAGTCAGAGTTCAAGCCTCGCCTGACCAACATGGTGAAACCGTGTCTCTACTAAAAATACAAAATTATCCAGTTGTGGTGGCACGAGCCTGTAGTCCGAGCTACTCGGGAGGCTGAGACAGGAGAATTGCTTGAACCTGAGAGGTGGAGGCTGCAGTGAGCCGAGATCACACCACTGCACTCCAGCCTGGGTGAGACAGAGTGAGACTTCAACTCGAAAAAAAAAAAAAAAGAGTAAGAATAAAAATTCATTTTACACTGGGCGCGGTGGCTCACGCCTGTAATCCCAGCACTTTGGGAGGCCAAGGCGGGCGGATCACGAGGTCAGGAGATCGAGCCCATCCTGGCTAACACGGTGAAACCCTGCTTCTACTAAAAATCCAAAAAATTAGCCAGGCGTGGTGGCGGGTGCCTGTAGTCCCAGCCACTCGGGAGGCTGAGGCAGGAGAATGGCGTGAGTCCGCAAGGCAGAGCTTGCAGTGAGCCAAGATCGCGCCACTGCACTCTAGCCTGGGCCACAGAGCAAGACTCCGTCTCAAAAAAAAAAATAGAAAAAAAAATTCATTTTACTTTTTCTTTTTTTGTTTTTGTTTGTTTGTTTGTTTGTTTGAGACAGTCTCGCTCTGTTACCCAGGCTGGAGGGCAGTGGCACAATCTTGGCTCACTGCAACCTCTGCCTCCCAGGTTCAAGTGATTCTCCTGCCTCAGCCTCCTGAGTAGCTGGGAGTACAGGCGTGCACCACCACACCTGGCTAATTTTTGTATTTTTAGTACAGGCGGGGTAGTAAAATTTTGTATTTTAGTAGGGGCGGGATTTCACCATGTTGGCCAGGCTGGTCTCCAACTCCTGCCCTCAAGTGACCCGCCTGCCTCTGCCTCCCAAAGTGCTGGGATTACAGTCGTGAGCCACTGTGCCTGGCTACATTTTACTTTTTCTTATGATGGATGCTTCAGGTTAACTCAAAAGAATAACTGAGGATAGGAGGAGAAAAGAGCCTTGAAGAACGCATTTCTATATCTTTCTTATATTAGGAGGTAAATATAGCACCCTATTTACATTCTAATCCCAAAGTTTAATTATATATATAGTAAGAAATAGGGCTTTAAAATCATGGCTTGTTGAAAGAATGGGATGACAGATTTGGGTTGGTTGTCATTTAGTAGTATTGATATGTGACAGAAAGATGATTAAAGAAGAGTGATAGGCCAGGTGCAGTGGCTCACGCCTGTAATCCCAGCACTTTGGGAGGCTGAGGCTGGCGGGTTACTTGAGGTCAGGGCTTCAAGACCAGCCTGGCCTAACCTGGTGAAACACTGCCTCTACTAAAAATGCATAAATTAGCCAGGCGTGGTAGTAGGTGCCTGTAATCCCAGCTACTCAGGAGGCGAGGCAAGAGAATCGCTTGAATCCAGGAGGCAGAGGTTGCAGTGAGCCATGATTATGCCACTGCACTCCAGCCTAGGAAACAGAGTGAGACCCTGTCTCAGTAAATAAATATATAAATACGATAAATGTAGATATGAAAGCAGACTACAGTATAAAACACTGCTCAGAAACATTTTGCCACCGGGCGCAGTGGCTCATGCCTGTATCCCAGCACTTTGGGAGGCTGAGGCAGCGAATCACCTGAGGTCAGGAGTTCAAGGGGCTGACCAACATGGTGAAACCCTGTCTGTACTAAGAATACAAAATTAGCTGGGCATGGTGACACATGCCTGTAATACCAGCTCCTCGGGAGGCTGAGGCAGGAGAATCGCTTGAACCTAGGAGGCGGAGATTGCAGTGAGCTGAGATTGCACCATTGCACTCTAGCCTGTGTAACGAGCAAAACTCTGTCACACACACACACAAAATAATAACAACAATAATAATAAAACATTGCCGGGCACAGTGGCTCATGCCTGTAATCCCAGCACTTTGGGAGGCTGAGGCCGGTGGATCGCGAGGTCAGGAGTTCGAGACCAGCCTGGCCAAGGTGGTGAAACCCCATCTCTACTAAAAATACAAAAATTAGCCAAGCGTGGTGGCACACGCCTGTATTCCTAGCTACTTGGGAGGCTGAGGTAGGAGAATCGCTTGAACTTTGGACACAGAGGTTGCGGTGAGCCGAGATCACGCCATTGCACTCCAGCCTGGGCAACAAGAGCCAAACTCCGTCTCAAAAAATAAAATTAAAAAAAAAAAACAATAATTAGCTGGGCATGGTGGTGGGCAGGCCAAGCTGGGCAAATCACCTGAGGTCAGGAGTTCAAGACCAGCCTGACAAACATGGAGAAACCCTGTCTCTACTAAAAATACAATATTAGCTGGGCATGGTGGCACATGCCTGTAATCCCAGGTACTCGGGAGGCTGAGGCAGGAGAATTGCTTCAACCCAGGAGGCAGAGGTTGCAGTGAACTGAGATCATTCGATCACTGCACTCCAGCCTGGGCAACAAAAGCAAAACTCCATCTCTAAATAAATAAATAAATAAATAAAATAAAAAGGGTTTAGGCCAGGTACAGTGGCTCACGCCTGTAATCCCATCACTTTGGGAGGCCAAGACAAGCAGATCACTTAAGGTCAGGGGTTCAAGACCAGCCTGGCCAAGATGGTGAAACCCCATCTCTACTAAAAATACAAGTATTAGCTGGGCATGGTGGCATGGCACCTCTAATCCCAGCTACTCGGGAGACTGAAACTCAAGAATCACTTGAACCCAGGAGGTGGAGGTTGGAGGTTGCAGTGAGCCGAGATTGCGCCACTGCACTCCAGCCTGGGTAATAGAGGAAGACTACGTCTCAAAAAAAAAAAAAAAAAAGAAAGGTTTTTTTTTTGAGATGGAGTCTCGCTCTGTCCCCCAGGCTGGAGTGCAGTGGCGCAATCTCGGCTCACTGCAAGTTCCGCCTCCCGTGTTCACGCCATTCTCTTGCCTCAGCCTCCCGAGTAGCTGGGACTACACGGGCCCACCACCACGCCCAGCTAATTTTTTTGTATTTTTAGTAGAGACGGGGTTTCACCATGTTAGCCAGGATGGTCTCGGTCTCCTAACTTCGTCATCCGCCCGTCTCGGCCTCCCAAAGTGCTGGGATTACAGGTGTGAGCCACCACACCCGGCCAACTTAAAACATTTTTATAAAAAATATATCTTCAGGCCTGGTGTGGTGGCTCATGCCTATAATCCCAGCACTTTGGGAGGCTGAGGCCAGCGGATCACTTGAGTTCAGGAGTTTGAGACCAGCCTGGACAACATGGTGAAACTCCGTCTCTACTAAACATAGAAAAATTAGCCAGGCATGGTGGTGCACACCTGTAATGCCAGCTACTTGGGAGGCTGAGGCACAAGAATCACTTAAACACTGGAGGCGGAGGTTGCAGTGAACCGAGATTGTGTCACTGCCCTCCAACCTGGGCAACAGAGCAGCAAGACCCTGTCTCAAAAAACCCCAAAAAAGAAACAAAGAAACAAACTGTATATATATATCTTCAGAGTTAAAAAATGGTGAGAACAAGAGCATTGTTTTATATATTTTTTCAACTCTCTTTAACTTCTGGCTTAATAGAAGACAGCTGCATTCTCATTATTATTTATTTATTTATTTTTAGATGATGTCTCGCTCTGTCACCCATGCTGGAGTGCAGTGGCGTGACCTTGGCTCACTGCAACCTCCACCTCCCGGGTTCAAGCAATTCTTCCGCCTCAGCCTCCCGAGTAGCTGGGACTGCAGACGTGCACCACCATGCCCAGCTAATTCTTTTGTATTTTTTGAAAAGACAGAGTTTCACTATGTTGGCCAGGCTGCTCTCAAACTCCTGACCTTAGGTGATCTGCCCGCCTCAGTCTCCCAAAGTGCTGGGTTTACAGGCGTGAGCCACCGCACCCAGTTGACAGCTTCATTCTTATATCCACTTCATTTTGTTACAATATGTACTTGTCGAAGGAAAGAGTATTATAATAACTTTTTCCAGTAACAGTGAGTATTCTTTGATACTGCACAAAAACTTGACAAGTGGTAATTTCTTTTTCTTTTTTTTTTTTTTTTTTGAGATGGAGTCTCACCCTTGCCCAGACTGGAGTGCAGTGGCGCGATCTCGGCTCACCACAACCTCTACCTCCCGGGTCCAAGCGATTCTTCTGCCTCAGCCTCCCAAGTAACTGGGACTACAGGCACATGCCACCATGCCCAGCTAATTTTTGTATTTTTAGTAGAGACGGGGTTTCACCATGTTGGCCAGGCTGGTCTCAAACTCCTGACCTCAGATGATCCACCCGCTTTGGCCTCCCAAAGTGCTAGGATTACATGCGTGAGCCACTGCGTCTGGCCAACGAGTGGTAATTTCTTTTTTTTTTTTTTTTTTTGAGATGGAGTCTTGCTCTGTCGCCCAGGCTGGAGTGTGGTAGCTCGATCTCGGCTCACTGCAGGCTCCGCCTCCTGGGTTCATGTGATTCTCTTGCCTCAGCCTCCTGAGTAGCTGGGACTACAGGCGCCCGCCACCATGCACAGCTAATTTTTTTTTTTTTTTTTGTATTTTTAGTAGAGATGCAGTTTCACTGTGTTAACCAGGATGGTCTCAATCTCCTGACCTCGTGATCCGCCCACCTCAGCCTCCCAAAGTGCTGGGATTATAGGCATGAGCCACTGTGCCAGGCCAACAAATGGTAATTTCTTAAAAGTTAGTTTACGAAGGCAGGAGGATTGCTTGAGGCCAGGAGTTTGAGACCAGCCTGGGCAATATAACAAAACTGCACCTCTACAAAAAACTAAAAAATTAGTCAGGCATGGTTGTGTGCACCTGTAGTCCTAGCTACTCAAGAGGCTGAGGACAGAGGATTGCTTGAGCCCAGGAGTTCAAGGCTGCAGTGAGCTATGATCATACCACTGCACTCTAGCCTGGGCAACAGAAAAAGACCCTGTCTCAAAAAAAAAAAAGAAAAGAAAAAGTTAGTTGCAATGAGGAATTTGAAAACACATCAGTGAATTTTTCTATTCTGTAACCTTAAAACCCATTGATCTTTCACTTTGAATTGTTTTACTTGTGCATGATTTCATTACATTAAACATTGGTCATTTGGAAAGTATTGGTTCACCAAATTGTATAGGTCATCTAAATATTGATGCATTTTATTATACAATATCAAAAAATCACATTCATTAATATTACCACTTATTTCATCAGGAAAGTCTTTAATGTGAGTTACCAAGTTGATGGTGGTGGTTATAGATTTTCCAAAATTCTAATTTTTGCTTGAAAGCTCAAATCGTAATTGATAATTGGCAATAAATACTGTCAATTGGCTGGGTGCAGTGGCTCACGCCTGTAATCCCAGCACTTTGGGAGGCTGAGGCAGGCAGATCACCTGAGGTCAGGAGTTTGAGAACAGCCTGGCCAACATGGCGAAAACCTGTCTCTACTAAAAGTACAGAAAAATTAGCTGGACGTGGTGGCACATGCCTGTAATCCGAGCTACTCGGAAGGCTGAGGCAGAGAATTGCTTGAACCCAGGCAGCGGAGGTTGGCAGTAAGCCGTCATCTTGCCACTGCACTCCAGCCTGGGTGACAGGGCAAGACTCCGTCTCTATAGAGAGAAAAAAAAATTATATACATATATATATATATATATATATATATATATATATATATATATGGTCAGTTGTTCTCCTTGAAGTGGCAGCTCACTTTGTTCACTTTTTATTTTATTCATTTATTTGTTATTATTATTTTTTGAGATGGAGTCTTGCTGTGTCACCCAGATTGAAGTGCCTTGGTGCAATCTTGGCTCACTGCAACCTCCACCTCCCAGATTCATGCAATTCTCTGCCTCAGCCTCCCGAGTAGCTGTCATTACAGGCACCCGCCACCACGCCCGGCTAATTTTTGTATTTTTAGTAGAGATGGGGTTTCATCATCTTGGACATGCTGGTCTTGAACTCCTGACCTCGTGATCCAGCCCCCTCAGCCTCCCAAAGTGTTGAGATTACAGGCATGAGCCACCGTGCCCATCCTTTTATTTTTATTATATATATATATAATATATATATATATTTTAATGTGGAAATGGGGCCTTACTGTGTTGCCTGGGGTAGTCTCTTACTCCTGGGCTGAAACTGTCCTCCCACTTCTGCCTGCCTAAATGCTGCAATTGCAGGCGTGAGCCACTGTGCCCAGCTGTTTTTTGTTTTTGTTTTTGTTTTTGTTTTTGAGAAGGAGTTTCACTCTTGTTGCTCAGGCTGGAGTGCAATGGCGGGATCTCGGCTCACCGCAACCTCCCTCCCGGTTCAAGTGATTCTCCTGTCTCAGCCTTCCTGAGTAGCTGGGATTACAGGCACGCGCCACCATGCCCGGCTAATTTTTTTTGTATTTTTAGTAGAGATGGGATTTCTCCATGTTGGTCAGGCTGGTCTCAAACTCCTGACGTCAGATGATCAGCCCGCCTTGACCTCCCAAAGTGCTGGGATTACAGTCATGAGCCACCGCGCCCGGCCCTAGCTGTTTTTTTTTTTTTTTTTTTTTTTGAGACGGAGTCTCACTCTGTCGCCCAGGCTGGAGTGCAGTGGCGCAATCTCAGCTCACTGCAAGCTCCGCCTCCCAGGTTCATGCCATTCTCCTGCCTCAGCCTCCCGAGTAGCTGGGATTACAGGTACCCGCCACCATGCCCAGCTAATTTTTTGTATCTTTAGTAGAGACGGGATTTCACCAGGTTAGCCAGGATGGTCTCGATCTCCTGACCTTGTGATCCGCCCGCCTCTGCCTCCCAAAGTGTTGGGATTACAGGCGTGAGCCACCGCGCCCAGCCAGCTGTTCATTTTTAAAAAACATACCTGCCATATACCTGAGCCCTTGGTCTATTCATCATTCCTTCATATAAAAGTGATGTTGCAGACTCTGTCTCTACAAAAAATTAAAAAAAAAAATTAGCTGGGCATGGTGCCACTTGCCTGTAGTCTCAGCTACTTGGAAGGCTGAGATGGAATTGCTTGAGCCTAAGTGGTCAAATCTGCAGTGAGCTGTGATCACAGCACTGCACTTCAGCCTGGGTGACAGAGCAAGAACCCGTCTCAAAAATAATAAAATAAAATGGCCAGGCGCGGTGGCTCACACCTGTAATCCCAGCACTTTGGGAGGCCGAGGCAGGCAGATCATCTGAGGTCAGGAGTTCGAGACCAGCCTGACCAGCATGGCAAAACCCCTCTCTACTAAAAATACAAAAATTAGCCGGGCATGGTGGTGGGTGCCTGTAATTCCAGATACTTGGGAGGCTGAGGCAGGAGAATCGCTTGTACCTGGGAAGCAGAGGTTGCAGTGAGCCGAAATCATGCCATTGCACTCCAGCCTGGGTGATGAGAGCAAAACTCTGTCTCAAAAATAAAATAATAAAATGATGTTCAATGATAAAAGCAGTTATTTTTTTTTTTTTTTTTTTTTTGAGACAGAGTCTCGCTCTGTCACCCAGGCTGGAGTGCGGTGGCACAATCTCGGCTCACTGCAAGCTCCGCCTCCAGGGTTCACACCATTCTCCTGCCTCAGCCTCCTGAGTAGCTGGGACTACAGGCATCTGCCACCACACCTGGCATATATATATATATATATATATATATAGTATTTTTAGTAGAGATGGAGTTTCACCGTGTTAGCCAGGATGGTCTTGATCTTCTGACCTCGTGATCCGCCCGCCTGGGCCTCCCAAAGTACTGGGATTATAGGCGTGAGCCGCTGCGCCTGGCCAAAAGCAGTTATTTTAGCTTGTAACTTAATCGTGTAGTGCTTTTTCTCAAGAAAACCATCATGTTTCAGTAAGCAGCAGAAGTATTTTATGTCGGATAGGCACAGTGGCTCATGCCTGTAATCCCAACACTTTGGGATTCTATTGCTATGGACAGATCATGCAGAATAGTGGGTACAATATAATTGTCATTTGGGCAAAAAGGTAGAGAAGAGGCTGGGTGTGGTGGCTCACGCCTGTAATCCCAACACTGGGGGGGCCAAGATGGGTCGATTGCTTGAGCCCAGGAGTTTGAGAACAGCCTGAACAATATTGTGAATCCCCATCTCTACAAAAAATACAAAAATTAGCTGGGCATGGTGGTGTGTGCTTGTAGTCCCAGCTACTCGGGAAGCTGAGATGGGAGGATCCCATGAGCCCAGGAGGTCAGGTCTGCAGTGAGCTGTGATTGTGCCCACTGCACTCCAGCCTGGGTGACAGAGTGAAACCCTGTCTCAAAAAAAAAAAAAAGTGCTTTATGTATACTCCCCATTTTGTCACACATAAATTATAAACACATATATTCAGGTGTTGAGATTTAATACAATTAATAATTTTTGCTGTGTCATCCAGGACACTCCTAAGTAGAACTGGCAATTTTCCCTTGAGATTACATGGCAGTGAAGAATACAATAACCAATAGCACAGTTTGATTCATGCTAAGGCACCAGCAGTTGTACCCACTGTTGGATTTGCACCGTTAGTGCTAATGTAAACATGGAAAAAGAAAAAAGGCAAATAATGTTTTTGTATTATAACAAAAATAGTTTTGACCTCATAGTTCCCTAAAAAGGCATCAGGGACCACCAGGGGTCCATAAACCATATTTGTTGAGCTACTGGCCTAACGAGATCAGTGTTTAATCAGTGAAAGCTTGTTCTTAATTTTTTTTTTTTTTTTGAGTCAAGATCTGGCTCTGTTGCCCAGGCTAGAGTGCAGTGGTGCAATCTCAGCTCACTGCAACCTCCACCTCCTGAGCTCAAGTTTTCCTCCCACTTTAGCCTCCTGAGTAGCTGAGACTATAGGCACGCACCACCATGCCCAGCTGATTTTTGTATTTTTTTGTATATATATTTTTTATTTTTTCGAGATAGTGTCTCGCTCTGTCGCCCAGACTGGAGTGCAGTGGTGCGATCTCAGCTCATTGCAACATCCACCTCCCAGGTTCAAGCAATTGTCCTGCCTCAGCCTCCCAAGTAGCTGGGTCTACAGGCATGTGCCACCACGCCTGGCTAATTTTTGTATTTTTAGTAGAGACAGGGTTTCACTATGTCGGCCAGGCTGGTCTCAAACTCCTGACCTCAGGTGATCTGCCTGCCTTGGCCTCCCAAAGTGCTGGGATTACAGGCGTGAGCCACCGCGCCCAGCCAATTTTTGTATTTTTTGTGAGACGGTTTCGCCATTTTGCCTAGGCTGGTCTCAAACTTGTGAGCTCAAGTAATCCTCCTACCTTGACCTCCCAAAGTGCTGGGATTACGGTCCCAAGCCACTGCACCCCTCTTTGTCTCCTTAAATTTTAAGCATGATTATATGATTACACCATAGTCAGAAGATAAAAACTAGATTAAGATGCAGTTTGGGCCGGGCGCAGTGGCTCATGCCTGTAATCCCAACACTTTGGGAGGCTGAGGTGGGTGGATCACTTGATTTCAGGAGTTCAAGACCAGCCTGGCCAACATGGTGAAACCCCATCTCTACTAAAAATACAAAATTTAGCCAGGCATGGTGGCGGGTGCCTGTAATCCCAGCTACTCAGGAGGCTTAGGCAGGAGAATTGCTTGAACCCGGGAGGCAGAGGTTGCACTGAGTCAAGATCACACCACTGCACTCCAGCCTGAGCAATACAGCGAGACTCAGTCTCAAAAAAAAAGAGAGTTACAGTTTTATTTGGAAACCTTGATGTGTCCTGTTTCATTGTGCTATCCAAAGACCTACAAACCTCCAGAGAGAGCAGTTAGTTGCTAATAAGGGCTCTCATAATTTCCATCAAGCAGTAGTTTCACAGATGGGCATCCACCTTGCTCCCTTCCTGGAGATCAAAGTACATACTTTATTATTTTATATTATGTTCCTTAAAATAATATTGTACCCTTCTTCATTTCAGGGGAATGAAATGGTGTTTTATCGATTCCTTAAACTAGAAAGGTCATAGTGTGTTGCAGATATTTCCAGAGTATTTTTCTGGGGATTGAAAGTGATAGAACTATGTATTAGGGCTTGAAACATTCCCAAATATTTTATTGTTTGTGTTAGACGAGGTAGAAAGGAAGTGACCTACCAGACAGTCAACTTGAGATGTATCTTATATACATTCAAATATAAGAAGTCTTCTAAAAAATGTATTGGCAGCTTTCCTTATTTTCGAGTTATAGCTACCTGAAAACTTTTGTTCCTATGCATAAAGATGTCTTTGGTGGACTTGGGAAAGAGGTTGCTAGAAGCAGCAAGAAAAGGCCAAGATGATGAAGTGAGAACGTTGATGGCAAATGGCGCCCCATTCACCACAGACTGGGTAAGCTTAGAGGAGAGGTCTCTTAATTATTTCCAATGTATGCTTTTACCAACATTTTTCTTAAAGGCTAACAGACTATTGGTTTTTCTTCACTCCCTTTCTACCTCATATCCCTTACAAGAGTTTTATTTTCTTTGTCTCATCTGAATATGTGGTTTTCTTTTTCTTTTAGTTTTCCAAATTGAGAGTCTCCTGTGGATATATAGGTGATAATTGTAAGGTATTATATACTTGTGATTTTCTATAATGTTTTTTAGAGTATTTTCTAAAGGTTTAACTGTCTCTGGAGTGTACTTGGGTTATAGGCTTCTGTAATTAGCTAGAAATTAAACAAAATCAATATAATAAGAATGCATTCCTAGACTAATAAATTCCTTGTTTCCTTTTCTCTAATATGCCCTGGTTAATAAGAAATTGTCTAGGCTGAGCGTGGTGGCTCACGCCTGTAATCCCAGCACTTTGGGAGTCCAAGGCGGGCGGATCACCTGAGATCAGGAGTTCGAGACCAGCCTGCTAACATGGTGAAACCCCGTTTCTACTAAAAATACAAAAAATTAGCCGGGCATGGTGGCGCACGCCTGTAATCCCAGCTACTTGAGAGGCTGAGGCAGGAGAATCGCGTGAACTCGGGAGGTGGAGGTTGCAGTGAGCCGAGATTGCACCATTGCACTACAGCTTGGAAACTCTGTTTCAAAAAAAAAAAAGAAGTCATCTAGCTGTTTTGTTTCCTTTACGACTGTTCAAAAAACATTAAAGAGGAAGGTGTAATTTAGCCTCAACCATCTTGGAAACCAAAGAGTTTCAGAAGAAACAGGTCCAAGTTATAATGTGGGCTTTCTTAGCAGTCACAGATTTTGTACACATTGCCTAATTTTAACAATTTCAATGAATGAGTGACCTCTATTCTGGACTGATTAATTGAGAGGCCAACAGATTCTTAGCATTTCACAAAAAGAAAGAAAAGGAAACTCATGAAATTAGCATTTCTATAAATAGACCTGGAAAGAACAATGTGAATTAAATTCAGTCAGGCAGAGAGGCTAAATATATGAAAAAGCAAAGAATAAACTAAACAGGCTTAAAATAAAGAGCATAACAAAAAGAAGGGAATAGAGCTCTGGCCAAAGTGGATGCTGATAGATAACTCTTACAAGATTTACACTGGGATGACAGACTGACTTATTGCTGTTGATACATCATTGCTAAATTTTTATTGCGTCTTCATCTCATCATTCATTTTGCCCTGCTTTACTGTGGCAAAAAACTTTTCTTCCAGTCAGTCAAATTTGTACCTCAAATTCCACATGTAACTTTCTAGTCTGTACCCTTTTTCTTTTTTTAAATTTACTTTATTTATTTATTTTTTAATTTATTATGAGATGAGGTCTCTCTATGTTGCCCAGGCTGGTCTTGATCTCTTGGGCTCAAGCAGTCCTCCTGCCTTGACCTCCCAAAGTGCTGGGATTGCAGGCATGAGCCACCACATCCAGCCTGATCCTTTTTTTGTTTGTTTTAACCTTCTAGACGCTGCGTAAAGTCACGTCCTTTAGGGAATCTTAACTGATAAATCCACCTGACATAAAGCCATTATACTTAGTACTTATTCAATTGGTGGTATATTTATTTGTCCATTAGCATGTTAATTTTTTTTTTTTTTTTTTTTTTTTTTTTTTTTTTTTTTGAGACGGCGTTTCACTCTGTCGCCCAGGCTGGAGTGCAGTGGCACAATCTCAGCTCACTGCAACCTCCGCCTCCCAGGTTCAAAGCAATTCTCCCTGCCTCGGCCTCCTGAGTAGCTGGGATTACAGGTGCCCACCACCACGCCTGGCTAACTTTTTTTGTATTTTTTAGTTGAGACGGGGTTTCACCATGTTGGCCAGAAGAGTCTTGAACTCCTGACCTCAGGTGATCTGCCCACCCTGGCCTCCCAAAGTGCTAGGATTACAGGTGTGAGCCAGTGCACCTGGCCCCTGGCCTTTAATTTGTAAATTTAAGCATTTTTTCAGTTTTATCTGCCCAACCAGATTCTCTCTTGAAGGACAAGAACCATAGCTTGTTCATTTGTATCTCTCCAGTAACGATCTAGGACTCTGCACACAGTGGATATTCAATGAGCATTATTTTTCCACAGCTTGGAACATCACCCCTCCACCTTGCAGCTCAATATGGTCATTATTCCACAGCAGAAGTACTCCTTCGAGCAGGTGTTAGCAGGGATGCCCGGACTAAAGTAGACAGGACCCCCTTGCACATGGCTGCAGCCGATGGACATGCGCACATCGTGGAACTGCTTGTTCGGGTAAAGCAAGAATAGGGGCAAGGTTATATTGTTAAAAAGGCATCCACTTTCCTGTTTTCTTACTTAAATGGGTACTAGGAAATGACTTGGGAATGATTAAGTTTAGGACAGTTATAGCATTAAGTTGCATCTCCAGGAGTCTTCATGGCAGGCCGGGTGCCTATAATCCCAGCACTTTGGGAGGCCGAGACGGGTGGATCACAAGGTCAGGAATTCGAGACCAGCCAGACCAACATGGTGAAACCCCATCGCTACTGAAAAAAAGCAAAAAAAAATTAGCAGGACGTGGTGGTGCGCGACTGTAATCGCAGCTACTCAGGAAGCTGAGGCAGGAGAATCGCTTGAACCTGGGAGGCGGAGGTTGTGGTGAGGCAAGATCGCGCCACTGCACTCCAGCCTGGACAACAGAGCAAGAATCCGTCTCAAAACAAAACAAAACAAAACAAAAAAACCTTCATGGCTATGAGGAGTCTGTTTTCTTATTTATTTTTTGTTTGTTTGTTTGATTTTTGAGAAGGAGTCTTGCTCTTGTGGCCCAGGCTGAAGTGCAGTGGCACGATCTCTGCTCACCACAACCTCTGCCTCCTGGGTTGAAGTGATTCTCCTGCCTCAGCCTCCCGAGTAGCTGGGATTACAGGCGCCCGCCACTACACCCAGCCAATTTTTGTATTTTTAGTAGAGATGGGGTTTCACCATGTTGCCCAGGCTGGTCTCAAACTCCTGACCTCAGGTGATCCACCTGCCTTGGCCTCCCAAAGTGCTTGGATTACAGATGTGAGTCACCGCACCTGACTGTTTTCTAATTTATTAAAACAATTTTTTTTTTTTTGAGATGAACTCTCAGCCGGGTGCGGTGGCTCACTCCTGTGTCTCCAAAAAAAAAAGATGAAGTCTCGCACTATCGCCCAGGCTGGAGTGCGGTGGCACAATCTTGGCTCATTGTAACCTCTGCCTCCTGGGTTCAAGCGATTCTCCTACCTCAGCCTCCCAAGTAGCTGTGATTACAGGTGCCCGCCACCATACTCAGCTAATTTTTTTTTGTATTTTTAGTAGAGATGGGGTTTCACTGTGTTGGCCAGGCTGGTCTCAAACTCCTGACCTTGTGATCTGCCTGCCTCGGACTCCCAAAGTGGTGGAATTATAGGTGTGAGCCACCATGCCTGGCCCTAAAACAATTTTTTAAATTTGAGACAGGGTCTCACTCTTTTGTCCTGGCTGGAGAGCAGTGGCATGATCATAGCTCACTGCAGTTTTCAACATCTGGGTTCAAGCAATCCTACTGCCTCAGCCTCCAAAGTAGCTGGGAGGACTACAGGCATGCAGCACCATGCCCAGCTAATTTATTTTTGTTTTTATTTTTTGTAGAGAATAGGGTCTCGTTGTATTGCCCAGCCCAGGCTGGCCTTGCACTCCTGGCCTCAAGCAATTCTCCTGCCTCAGCCTCCCAACACTGACAGGTGTGGGGTTACTGTGCCTAGCCAGTTTTCTAATTTTTTTTTTTTTTTTTTTGAGACGGAGTCTTGCTCTGTCGCCAGGCTGGAGTGCAGTGGCGCAATACTGGCTCACTGCAACCTCTGCCTCCCAGGTTCAAGCGATTCTCCTGCCTCAGCCTCCAGAGTAGCTGGGACTACAGGCGTGCTCCACCACACCCAGCTAATTTTTATATTTTTAGTAGAGATGGGGTTTAACCATGTTGGCCAGGATGGTCTACATCCCTTGACCTCGTGATCCACCCGCCTCAGCCTCCCAAAGTGCTGGGATTACAGGCGTGAGCCACCGCACCCAGCCATTTTTTTTAAATCGTATTTTAAAAAAAAAATACAGATGAGATCTCACTACATTGACCAGGCTGGTCTCAGACTCCTGGCCTCAAGTGATCCTTCCATCCTCAGCCTTCCAAAGTTCTGGGATTACAGGCATGAGCCATTGCTCCCAGCCTAGTTTTCCAATTTATTATTATTATTATTAATGGTTTTTTGTTTTTTTTTTTTTTGTTTTTCTTTTTTTTGGAGACGGTGGTCTCACTCTGTCACCCAGGCTAGAGTGTGGTGGTGCAGCCTC
Source organism: Pan troglodytes (assembly GCF_028858775.2). Classification (NCBI taxonomy): domain Eukaryota; kingdom Metazoa; phylum Chordata; class Mammalia; order Primates; family Hominidae; genus Pan; species Pan troglodytes. The sequence continues at coordinate 98,123,171 of NC_072398.2, read as the reverse complement.
CACCTCCCAGGCTCAAGAGATTCTCCTACCTCAGCCTCCCCTTTAGCTGGGACAACAGGCACATACTACCATGCCTGGCTAATGTTTTAAATTTTTTGTAGAGGCATGTTTTTTCACCATGTTCCCCAGGTTCATCTTGAACTCCTGAGCTCAAGCTTTTCTAATTTTTTAAAGGCTAAACAGACTTACTGATTTTTCTTCTTTCCATTCCTGAAGGTATTCTCTGCACTTATGCCTATTTATTCAGGCACTTGGCTTTCTGTTAATAAATGCAACAAAAATCTGTTCTTTCTCTCTTTGTCTTCCATCTGTTTAATTTCCCAATGATGTCCTTAGAGGACCCACTCGTTGAAAGCATTATGTCTGTCAGCATTTAGGAGAATTTGAGAAATGTTTTTCCCTTTGATATTCCTTAAATGTGATCTAGATTTGAGTACGTAATCTCTATGGAAATCCTCTGTATTTGATGATGGGATGTTGCACCTGTGCTACTATAACCGCTGTTTGTTGAAAAAAATGCTTTTCTGTGACAGAATGGTGCAGATGTGAATGCCAAGGACATGCTGAAGATGACAGCTTTGCATTGGGCCACAGAGCGTCACCATCGAGATGTTGTAGAGTTACTTATCAAATATGGAGCTGATGTCCATGCTTTCAGCAAATTTGATAAATCAGCCTTTGACATAGCTCTGGAGAAAAACAATGCTGAGATTTTGGTCATCCTCCAGGTGTGGTTTTTTTTATACTCTCCAGAATGTATGTTAATTGAAGTTAAGGATTTTTTTGTAGGAGCTGAAACAAAACTGAATTTTCCCTATTTTATTAAAGTAGCACTTCTAATATGTCTCAATCTTGTGACTCAGTGTCATTAGTATCTTTAAAATACAGCTATGTATAGAATATATATTTGTGTGTATATATGTATATGCATTTTTTTTTATATTTTTATATATATTTTTAATATATATATTCTATAAAGCCCTGAATTAATCATGGTGATTAAAGAACCATGTTGTGGCTAGTACCAAAAACATTTATTTGGCTTTAGAATGTCTTTTTCTCCATGAAAATTTCCCTTTCTAATTAAACTTGACTTGGGACAATATTAAAAGTTACTTGATGTTTTCTGAATATTCATCAACTGATGTGAGACAGTATACAGATGCTCCTTGACTTATGATAGGGTTACTTTGGATCCATTTATGATGAGTTTATGCAGCTGTAACCCCATCATAAGTCAGATCACTTTCACACCATGGCAAAGTTGAAAAATTGTAAGTTGAACCCTTGTAAATTGGGGACTATCTATGAAGCTCTAAAGCATATTGAGTGATAAGGAAGCCACTTCAGAATTTAAAATTAACTGTGACGATTTCGTCCTTTTTTTTTTTTTTTTTTTTTTTGAGGCAGAGTCTCACTCTGTTGCCCAGGCTGGAATGCAGTGGCATGATCTCAGCTCACTGCAGCCTCCATTTCCTGGGTTTGAGGGATTCTTCCACCTTAGCCTCCCAAGCAGCTGGGACAATAGCCACACACTACCATGACCAGCTTATTTTTGTATTTTTAGTAGAGACAGGGTTTCGCCATGTTGCCCAGGCTGGTCTCGAACTCCTAACCTCAGGTGATCCACCTGCCTTGGCCTCTCAAAGTGCTGGGATTACAAGTGTCAGCCACTGTGCCGGCTGTATCCCATTAATTTCTGTTTCCCACCCCCGACCCCGAGATAGAGTCTCACTCTGTCGCCCAGTGCAATAGCACGATCTCGGCTCACTGCTTGGATTCAAGTGATTCTTCCTCCTCAGCCTCCTGAGTAGCTGAGATTACAGGCACCTGCCATCATGCCCAGCTAATTTTTGTATTTTTGTAGAGGCAGGGTTTCACCATTTTGGCCAGGCTGGTCTTGAACCCCTGACCTCAGGTGATCCGCCTGCCTCGGCCTCCCAAAGTGCTGGGATTACAGGCGTGAGCCACTGCGCCTGGCCTGCCCATTAATTTCTTAAGCCAGCACTGTACATCAGGGAACAATAGGACAGGGGATATAAAAATTAACAGGACATGGGCCAGGCGTGGTGGCTCATGCCTGTAATCCCAACACTTTGGGAGGCCGAGGCAGGTGGATCACCTGAGGTCAGGAGTTCGAGACCAGCCTGGCCAATATGGTGAAATCCCGTCTCTACTAAGAATGCAAAAAAAATTTGCTGGGCATGGTGGCGTGTGCCTGTAATCCCAGCTACTCGGGAGGCTGAAGCAGGAGAATCACTTGAACCTGGGAGGCAGAGGTTGCAGTGAGCCAAGATCGCGCCACTGCACTCGAGCCTGGGTGACACAGCAGGATTCCATCTCAAAAAAAAAAAAATTAATAGGACATGAAGTGTTGAAAGCATGATAAAAGTAAAGACAGGCAAGAAAATATTATAATATTGCATGATAAATAGATATCTAGTAAGTGCCATGGGAGCACAAAGGAGGGAATAGTGGAATGTGAACTGAATATTGAAGTAGGCAGAGAAGTGAGAAAACTATATTCTAGCCTAGAAAAAGAGCAAATCAAAGACACAGAGGTGTGAAAGAACGTGGAATGTTCAAGAAAAAGTAGTTGAGTGATGAGAGAATGGGCAAAGGAAGTAGAGTTTGGGAGTGGCAGATGCTAAGCTTGAAAGTTAGGCTGGATTCTGAATGTAGGGATGCTTTACAGCATGTGAAGGAGTTTGAACTATTATGTGGGCGATGCATTTGGATAGAAGTTTTTAAATAGAGGAATGATATGACTAAATTTGGTTTAAAAAGATGATTGTTTGGAATGTGGCACACAGATGAGAGAGACACTTAATGCTAAATAACTATACGGTGACTTTCATTAGGCCAGGCAAGGGCCAATGAGAACTTGAACCAAGGAAGTGCTACTATTTCGCCACGTAGCAGTGCTACTCTTCCCTCCTCTGTGCTCCCATAGCACTTACTAGATGTCTATTTATCATGTAATATTGTAATATTTTATTTCCTATCTTTAATTTTATCGTACTGTGAACACTTCATGTCCTAGTGGAGGATAAAGGAAAAGGGCAAATTCAAGAAGGAATTTAGGCCAGGCATGGTAGCTCACGCCTGTAATCCTAGCACTTTGGGAGGCCGAGGCGGGTGAATCCCCTGAGGTCAGGACTTCAAGACCAGCCTGGCCAACATGGTGAAACCTCATCTTTACTAAAAATACGGAAATTAGCTGGCTTGGTGGTGGGTGCCTGTAATCCCAGCTACTTGGGAGACGGAGGCAGGAGAATCGGTTGAACTTGGGAGGTGGAGGTTGTAGTGAGCTGAGCTGAGATCGTGCCACTGTACTCCAGCCTGGGAGACAAGAGTGAGACTCTCAAAAAAAAAAAAAAAGGAATTTCACAATATCCAAAGAATGGATAACCTGTTTCATTTGAAGCTCTTAGTCAAGGGGATAATTATATATGAAAAACAGTCATTTCTGGCTGGGCGTGGTGGCTCATGCCTGTAATCCTAACACTTTGGGAGGCTGAGGAGGGTGGATTGCCTGAGCTCAGTTCAACGCCAGCCTGGGCAACTCGATGAAACCCTGTCTCTACTAAAATACAAAAGAAATTAGCCGGGCATGGCAGCGTGCGCCTATAGTCCCAGCTACTTGGGAGGCTGAGGCAGGAACCCTGGAGGCGGAGGTTGCAGTGAGCCGAGATCGCACCACTGCACTCCAGCCTGGGCGACAGAGTGGGACTCTGTCTCAAAAAAAAAATAAAAAGAGAGAGAGACAGAGAAAGCAAGCAAGCAAGCCATTTCTGCTGCATTTTCAGTATTTTTTTTTAATTGACAGGTGGTCTATATACTGGTTAGTCCCTTGAACTTTCAATTCTTTGTTTAGAGCCCTTTCATAACTGGACTTTTTAAAGTAATGATTATGTTTGTAGAAAATTGCTTCTGAAAGTAATAAAGATAAGCTACTTTTCACCAAAATTGAACAGATATCCCTGGAAGCAAAAGTACAGCATATGGAGCGAGACTTTAAAATCTGGCACTTATTTATTTGCTTGTTATATATTCTCTCAGGAATTTTTTCAATGGCCAAATGGAACAAGTAGTTGGACAAAACTCTAGAGAATATTGTTCTCTATAGATACTCTGCAGGGATCTCTTGCTAGCACACTGACTTGTAGATAATTAATCACAAAATGTTAGTGCTGGAAATTACTTTTTAGACTATTCAGGTCAACTCCCTCATTTTTCTTTTTTCTTTTTTTGAGACGGAGTCTCACTCTGTCGCCCAGGCTGGAGTATAATGACGCCAACTTGGCTTACCGCAATCTTGGCCTCCTGGGTTCAAGCAATTCTCCTGCCTCAGCCTCCCGAGTAGCTGGGATTACAAGCACCTGCCACCACGCCCAGCTGATATTTTTGCATTTAGTAGAGACAGGGTTTCACCATGTTGGCCAAGCTGGTCTCAAACTCCTGACCTCAAGTGGTCCACCCGCCTCAGCCTCCCAAAGTGGTGGGATTACAGGCATGAGCCACCGTGCCTGGCCTGACTCCCTCATTTTTCAAATGAAAAAAACAAGATTCATAGAGGTTAATTGAATTGTCTAGAAGTTTTTGCAAATGATACACCTTTGCTTTCCTGAAGTAGGAACAAGCTTTGGAAAGCAACCTAACAACTCTGTTGGCCTGGTCTGAAAAAAAATGGTGGTCTTAATGAGAACTCTGATCTCCCTGGGACATTGTGTACGGGAACTAGTTATAATTGATAGAGCATTGGGATGGGAGTGGAATATGCTGTTCAGTAACTGTGTAACTAAAGCTAATAAGTGTTCTTGGGCTGGGCACGGTGGCTCAAGCCTGTAATCCTACCACTTTAGGAGGCCAGGGTGGGCGATTTGCCTGAGCCCACAAGTTCTAGACCAACTTGGGCAACATGGCAAAACCCTCTACTAAAAATACAAAAAATTAGCTGGGCGTGGTGGCGTGTGCCTGTAATCCCAGCTGCTTGGGAGGGTGAGTCATGAGAATTGCCTGAACCCAGGAGGTGGAGGTTGCAATGAGCCGAGATCGTGCCACTGCACTCCAGCCTGGGTGGCAGAGTGAGACTGTCTCAAAAAAAAAAAAGAAAGAAAAGAAAAGCTAATAAGTGTTCTGATTGAAATATCATACCTTGTTTGATAGGAAGCAATGCAGAATCAGGTGAATGTTAATCCAGAGAGAGCCAACCCTGTGACTGACCCTGTGAGTATGGCTGCTCCATTCATCTTCACGTCGGGTGAGGTTGTTAACCTCGCAAGCCTTATTTCTTCAACCAACACCAAAACAACCTCAGGTAATGTTCTGATAACATGAAATTTATTTTAGACTCAAAAAAGAACAGAACCCTAGATTTTCCAGAAGATGAATGGATACCCTTTCTAATATTCCTTAATTAAAATATTGCCAAAGCAGAAGATTTGTAATGGATTTTAAAGCTGAGGTACTTATTCTTTCTGGGGAAGGGAAGATCATACATAGGGATTACAAAGGAATACTTATTGTGTTAAAAGTAAAATATTCTGGCTTGGGCACAGTGGCTCATATCTGTAATCCCAATGCTTTGGGAGGCCAAGGTGGGAAGATTGCTTGAGGCCACCCTGGACTGGACAACATAGCAAGACCCCATCCTCTACTAAAAATAAATTGGGTGGGCATGGTGATGCATACCTGCAGTCCCAGCTACTCAGGAGGCTGACATGGGAGGATCTCGTGAGCTCAGGAGTTGGACTTACTGTGAGTTATAATTGTGCCACTGTACTCTGGCCTGGATGACAGAGCAAGACCCTGTCTCTAAAAAAAAAAAAAAAAAGGAAAATATTGTACAGATTAATCTATTGAAGGGTTATGCCTAGACCAAAAATGAAAATATGAAGGTGCCTCAACATGATACTGATAAGGGAAATAAACATTAATAGTTTAAAGCAGTAACAAAGCAGAATAAACATAAGCGGCTTTTGGAGTACTGATATAAAAGAGGTAAATGTGATTATCTGAATAAAGTATAAGAGTCTGGATTTGTTCTTAGTGCATATATAAAAAGAAAACAGCAGAGAAAACTACTTGGTGTTGATCTTTTGAAACCTGTATGTTTTTGACTTGGCGCGGTGCCTCACGCCTGTAGTCCCAGCACTTTGGGAGGCTGAAGTGGGTGGATCACCTGAAGTCAGAAGTTTAAGACCAGCCTGGTCAACATGGTGGAACCCCATCTCTACTAAATATACAAAAATTAGCCGGCTGTGGTGGTGGGTGCCTGTAATCCCAGCTACTTGTGAGATTGAGGCAGGAGAATCGCTTGAACCTGGGAGGCGGAGGTTGCAGTGAGCCGAGATTGCGCCATTGCGCTCCAGCCTGGGCAACAAGAGTGAAACTTCATCTCAAAAAAAAAAAAAAAAGAAAGAAAGAAACCTGCATTTTTTCAACAAAACCTTCTATCTAAATAAGAATGAATGAGTTTGTTTTTCAGCATCTCCTTTATTTTTTATTTTTTATTTTTTATTTTTTTCTCCGAGGTGGAGTCTCACTGTGTTTCCCAGGCTGGAGTGCAGTGGCGCAATCTTGGCTCACTGCAACCTTTGCCTCCCGGGTTCAAGCGATTCTCCTGCCTCAGCCTCCTGAGTAGCTGGGACTACAGGCATGTGCCACCACGCCCAGCTAATTTTTGTATTTTTACTAGAGACGGGGTTTCACCGTGTTAGCCAGGATGGTCTTGATCTCCTGACCTCATGATCTACCCGCCTCGGCCTCCCAAAGTGCTGGGATTACAGGCATGAGCCACCGCACCTGGCCTTTCAGTTAGCATCTCCTTTTATAAATTTTTTTTTACAATGAAATAACTTGTGTCCTCATTTAAATAAATTTTCCAATTGACTATTGGTTTCTTTTTCTGTTTCTTTTATTTGAAATAACAGTATTCTTAGTTAAGTTTCTATAATGTCAAAGGAAAGATCTTGACTAAGCTATTGATATTGAGAGGTAGTGTGGTAAAAGAGAAGAAGCAATGTATGTGATATACACAGAATTTTGGAATCAGAATTGTGCTCAAATAATTATTGGTTGACTAGCTGCTTAACCCTAGGAAAACTTCATACTTTTCTATGCCTTGTTTACTTATCTGCAAAATTGGGATATAATAATACCTAGTTTATGAGGTTGTTGTGAGAGTTTGAGAATTTGTATTTCAAGGTCCATTTTATAGTAGGGCTTCAATAATAGCTATTAAATGAAAACGTAGTATCTTAGCGAAGTTTGACCCCAACATGCCCACCAGGGGGCAATAGTGATCTTCATTTTATAAGCTATCAACAGTTATTTAAAATAATTTTGCATTCAGCAGGATGATACAAAAACTTTACATTAAATTTATATATACATGTAATCAGAACATTCACAATCTTTTGTATTCATATTGGTTCAGTCACACTGATTAAAACAACTTTTTTTTTTTTTTTGAGACGGAGTCTCGCTCTGTCGCCCAGGCTGGAGTGCAGTGGCCCAATCTCAGCTCACTGCAACCTCTGCCTCCTGGGTTCAAGTGATTCTCCTGCCTCAGCCTCCCGAGTAGCTGGGATTACAGGCGCCTGCCACCATGCCTGGCTAATTTTTGTATCTTTAGTAGAGACGGGGTTTCACCATGTTGGCCAGGCTGGTCTCGAACTCCTGACCTTGTGATCCACCCGCCATGGCCTCCTAAAATGCTGGGATTACAGGCGCCTGCCACCACACCCAGCTAATTTTTTTGTAGTTTTTAGTAGAGATGGGGTTTCACCATGTTGCCCAGGCTGGTCTCAAACTCCTGGGCTCAAGCAATTCACCTGCCTTAGCCTCCCAAAGTATTGGGATTACAAGTGTGAGCCACTGTGCCTGGCCCTTTTTTTTTTTTTTTTTTTTTTTTTTTGGAGACAGAGTTTTACTCTGTCACTCAGGCTGGAGTGCAGTGGCATGATCTTGGCTCACCGCAAACTCTGCCTCCCAGGTTCAAGCGATTCTTGTGCCTCAACCTCCTAAGTAGCTGGGATACTGGTGCCTGCCACCACGCCCAGCTAATTTTTGTATTTTTAGAAGAGACAGGGTTTCACCATGTTGGCCAGGCTGGTTTCAAACTCCTGACCTCAGGTGATCTGCCTACCTCGGCCTCCCAAAGTGCTGGGATTACAGGCATGAGCCACCGCGCCTGGCCCTGACTTCTTGAAAGAAGAAAAACTGGAAAGAATATTTAAGCATAGGTAGTGGGAAAACTTAAAAATTAAGAGTAGGCTGGGTGCGGTGGCTCACGCCTATAATCTCAGCACTTTGGGAGGCTGAGGCAGGTGGATAGCTTGAACTCATGAGTTCGAGAGCAGCCTGGGCAGCATGGTGAAACCTGGTCTGTACAAAAAATACAAAAAAAAAAAAAATTAGCCAGGCATGGTGATGCACACCTGTAGTCCCAGCTACTTGGGAGGCTGAGGTGGGAGGACAGCTTGGGCCTGGGAGGCAGAGGCTGGAGTAAGCCAAGATTGTACCACTGCACTGCAGCCTGGGCGATAATGCCAGAGTTTGTCTTGAAAAAAAAAAAATTAAGAGTACATTTAAAAATAAAATATATTGCTTAGTGTGCTGGCTCACGCCTATAATCCCAGCACTTTGGGAGGCCGAGGTGGGCAGATCACTTGAGGTCAGGAGTTCGAGACCAGCCTGGCTAACATGGTGAAACCCCGTCTTACTAAAAATACAAAAATTAGCTGGGCATGGCGGCGCACGCCTGTAGTCCCAGTTACTAGGGAGGCTGAGGCAGGAGAATGGCGTGAACCTGGGAGGCAGAAGTTGCAGTGAGCTGAGATCGCGCCACTGCACTCCAGTCTGGGCAACAAGAGCAAAACTCCGTCTCAAAAAAAAAAAAAAAAAGAAAAAAGAAAAGAATACAGGAATAGCCAATAGAGGGTGCAGCAGCTACTTCTACTTCTATACTAACAAAGCTTAATATCATGCCAGCTGACAAGAAATGTTTATAGGGTCCAGCCCCAGCATCACCAGGCAGGACAAAGAAGGGTAGATTCGGAACTGAGAGGCAATAAATTTGTAACTGGCATAATAGGTATCTCTGAAATTATAGTGAAAGAAATAGAGAAATATAATTCATTTTATAAAAGTAAGATTTATACAAAACTGTTGAGTAATACTTTTTTTCCCCAACAAGGAAATATCTACAGTTAGAGTAATACTTTTGGTTCATAAAGTTAGGCATGTCTGTTGCCAGATCTAGTGTGCTTCCCTCTTACAACTTAGCTATGAGAATAGCACACAGATATAAGAGAAGAAGGTTATGAACAAAGTCTTTTTAAAAGTACATCTTGGCTGGACACAGTGGCTCATGCTTATAATCCCAGCACTTTGGGAGGCCGAAGCAGGCAGATCACCTGAAGTCAGGAGTTCAAGACCAGCCTGGGCAACATGGTGAGACCTCGTCTCTACTAAAAGTATAAAAATTAGCTGGGCGTGGTGGTGCACACCTGTAATCCCAGCTACTCAGGAGGCTGAGATAGGAGAAGTGCTTGAATCCGGGAGGCGGAGGTTGCAATGAGCTGAGACCGTGCCACTGCACTCCAGACTGGGAGACAGAGCAAGACTCCATCTCAAAAAGTAAATAAATAAAAAATAAAAGTACATCTTGACATAACTAAAGTATTTTTAGCATTTAGCATTTTTAGCGTTAATCTATTGTACTACCCTTTGACATTCAATATATGAAACTTTTTATTTATATATTTATTTATTGAGATGGAGTCTTTCTCTGTCACCCAAGCTGAAGTGCAGTGGTGCGATCTCGGCTTACTGCAATCTCCACTTCCCAAGTTCAAGCGATTCTCTTGCCTCAGCCTCCTGAGTAGCTGGGATTATAGGTGCCCACCACCAACCCAGCTAATTTTTGTATTTTTAGTAGAGACAGGGTTTCACCTTGTTGGCCAGGCTGGTCTCGAACTCCTGACCTCAGGTGATCCATCCGCCTCGGCCTCCCAAAGTGCGAGGATTACAGGCATGAGCCACAGCGTCCGGCCATGAAACTTTAGGTTTTTAACTATTCTTGTACTAGAGGTGAATCCTATTCTTCACATCTATCTAGCTGATGAAAAAAGGTAGTATGATTGGGTAAAGCCCAGAAGGGGACTATTCCCTTATCACTGCTGAGCTTGGGGTGAGGTATGCATTTTACACTTACTGCCTGCTGCCAAGGAGAGCTCTGCCCATCCAGCTTAGGGAGTGGGTAGCACTCTTGGTCTGTTAGCTACTAATGCTCAGCACTGGCAGTGCCAAGAGAATGATTAAATGAGGGGAATGTAGTGGCCCTGTACAAAGTATACTTTTTTTTTTTTTTTGAGAAGGAGTCTCGCTCTGTCGCCCAGGCTGAAGTGCAATGGTGTGATCTCAGCTCACTGCAAGCTCTGGCTCCCGGGTTCATGCCATTCTTCTGCCTCAGTCTCCCAAGTGGCTGGGACTACAGGCGCCCACCACCACACCCAGCTAATTTTTTGTATTTTTAGTAGAGACGGGGTTTCACCATGTTAGCCAGGATGGTCTTGAACTCCTGACCTCGTGATCCACCCGCCTCGGCCTCCCAAAGTGCTGGGATTACAGGCAGGAATGGCGCCCGGCCCTCCAAGTATATTAATTTAATCCACTTTAAAGGAAAAACTTTTTAAACCTTAAAAGAATTTTAACACTGATATAATTGGCTTATATCAGTTTGAGTTAGAGAACAAGATTGAGGACATTAGAAGGAAAAGCTGAGGTTTTGATTTAATAAGCTGTTTTTAATTTGCCTCAATTTTTTCTCTACATTGGACCTCATTTGTCTTTCTTACTGAAATAGGTGACCCCCATGCCTCAACAGTACAGTTTTCAAATTCTACCACCTCAGTGCTGGCTACCCTTGCAGCTCTTGCTGAGGCATCAGTCCCCCTCTCCAACTCACACAGAGCCACAGGTAGGTAAGGGATATGCTGCTGGGTGAATCACCACTTTTTCTTTTGTTTTTAAGTCTCCAGCAGATTTAATTTGCATGAAATATTATTAAAGAATTGCATTTAATTAGAGGCAGCTAAGGAAAAGGGATGTGGCATCATTGAACATCAGAAAGAAAAATTGCTAGGTGGTATAATCAGACAGCTGAATAATATCAGAGAATGACTGAATTATTCCTTTGTGTGTTTACAATTTGAAGTTTCTTCTCCCTGACTCTAGTTACTTCAGATTGAAATGTCTATTCTCATATTAGCAGATTTTTTTGGAGATACTCTGTTATGTTTTGACTGATGCTATCATGGAATGATTCAAAATAGCAGCCCAGATATCTTATATTAAAGTATCAAAATACATGGGACTGGTACCTTTTTCGTTGTCATATCCTTTGTACTTCATGGCTTGCTTTTATTTTCACTGGAGATGTTATTTTGGCATTTCCAAAGGAGTTGAGCAAATATAGGCTATGTATTGCCTTTCTGATATTTAAAACAAAAAAGTTTTCAAGTCATTTAGCCAGAGCTAGTGGTCTGTGGGGGGAAGACTTAAGGCTTCATATAGGCAGGGGCATATAGTCATAGGTAGGGCTCAGTAGACATTTAGAAATCTGTCTGGAACCCTCTGGCCATCTGCTCCATCATATATGAAAGCAGAATGTTCTGATTTCTTTCTGCCATGACATTTGGGTGGTAAGAACATTCTTCCAATTCCAATCCTATTTTTCTGAATGGGTGTAATCATAAAGAACTCTACTCAGATGTATATGAGGGAACAACATAGCAAAGGGAAAAGCAGTGTATTAAACTTGTCCTTGCTATTCTTTTGCTTTGCTCTTTGATCTTGGATAAATCACTTCTCCAGGTTCTAGTTTTCTCATCTTTGGCATGATGGTTGGATTAGGTTATCTATCCAGGACCTTTCAGCTTTAATATTTAACTGTTCTTTGTTTCTAAGAGGTGTGAATCCTTTATTTCCATTGAACTACCTAGATGTGTTTCATATGGATGGTTGATACCCCACTTATTACTGCAAAGTTCTATCTGTGACTCTTTCTTTCTTTCTTTCTTTCTTTCTTTCTTTCTTTCTTTCTTTCTTTTCCTTTCTTTCTCTCTCTCTCTCTCTCTCTTTCTTTCTTTCTCCTTCCCTCCCTCCCTCCCTCTCTCTCTCTTTCTCTCTTTCTCTCTTTCTTTCTTTCCTTCTTGAGACAGAGTCTCACTCTGTCACCCAGGCTGGGATGCGGTGGCGCGATCTCAGCTTACTGCAATCTCCACCTCTGGGGTTCAAGCACAATTCTCCTGCCTCAGCCTCCCAAGTAGCTGGGATTACAGGCGCCCACCACCATGCCCAGCTAAATTTTGTATTTTTAGTAGAGATGAGGTTTTGCCATGTTGGCCAGGCTGGTCTCAAACTACTGACCTCAGTGATCCGCCCACCTCAGCCTTCCAAAGTGCTGGGATTACAGGTGTGAGCCACCACGCCCGGCCCTGTGACACTTTAGATAGAGAAATTCCATAGTGGTAGGAATTATTTCCTCTAATAGTGCTTAGTTTATTGGGATATTGACTAATCAAACTGAAAATCTCGATTGAACATAATACACATAACACTCATAGGATGGTACCTGGCACATAAGCGTTGGCTATTTTATATATATATATGTGTGTGTATATATGTATATATCAAATGTATATCAAATATATATACAAATGTATATACAAATATACATATATATGTATATATACAAATATACATATATATGTATATATACAAATATATATCAAATATATATACAAATGTATATATATTTGATATACATTTAATATAAACATATATATATATATATGTTTGGGGTTTCTTTTGATATAGACAGGATCTTATTCTGTTATTCTGTCACCCAGGCTGGAGTGCAGTGGCACAATCAGAGCTCACTGCAGCTTGAACTTCTGGGCTCAAGTGATCCTCCCACATCAGCCTCCTGAGTAGCTAGGACTAAAGGTGCATGCTACCACGCTCAATTAATTTTTCAAATTTGGGGGGATGGTCTCACTGCTCAGGCTGGTCTTCAACTCCCAGCCTCAAGCAGTCCTCCTGCCGTGGCCTCCCAAAGTGCTGGGATTATGGGCGTGAGCCACCATACCCAGCCAGCTATTATTCTTGATTTATCAGATGAAAAAAGCCACCTAACATTTTTGTCTATCAAACTTCAATATTTTGACTACTTCACATATTATTCTGTGAATTCACTATTAAATATCCCTGTTTTCTTATAGAAATGATCTACTGTAATTTATGGTTATTTTAGATTGGTTTTTTTTTTTTGAGATGGAATCTCGCTCTTGTCACCCAGGCTGGAGTGCAATGGCGTGATCTTTGCTCACTGCAACCTCTGCCTCCCAGGTTCAAGCTATTCCCCTGCCTCAGCCTTCCAAGTAGCTGGGATTACAGGCACCCACCAAGACGCCCAGCTAATTTTTGTATTTTTAGTAGAGATGGGGTCTCACCATGTTGGCCAGGCTGGTCTCGAACCCCTGACCTCAGGTGATCTGCCCACCTCGGCCTCCCAAAGTGCTGGGATTACAGGCGTGAGCCACCGTGCCTAGCCATTTTAGACTTTCAAGATACTTTCTGAAAAAAAAAAAGGGTTCCAATATCAAATATGTTGGGGAAACAGCATATCTGGTTTTTTTGTTTGTTTTTTGAGACAGAGTCTCGCTCTGTCGCTCAGGCTGGAGTGCAGTGGCTCCATCTCGACTCACTGCAACCTCTGCCTCCCAGGCTCAAGCGATTCTTGTGCCTCAGCCTCCAAAGTAGCTGGAACTACAGGCACGTGCCACCATGCCTGACTAATTTTTGTACTTTTAGTAGAGACAGGGTTTTGCCATGTTGGCCAGGCTGGTCTCTAACTCCTGGCCTCAAGTGATTCGCCCATCTTGGCCTCCCAAAGTGCTGAGATTACAGGCGTGAGCCACTGTGCCCAGCCGAAACAGAGTATCTTATACTCTGTTGGAGAATCACACCCTGTTGGAAAATCACAATGTTTATTAGCCTATTGAAGTCTCTGATACTCCTACAAAACAAAAAAATTTAAGCATGTTTAAACCAGAATTTTGAAAACGTATTTATACATAGAATCCATCTTTAGTGAAAGTTATTAATACCTCAGTGAACACATTTTACAAAATACTGTTCTAATGCATTCTGTTTTCTTTTCTCCTCTGACTTAGCATTGTTCACAAAACCTTTTGCGAACTATTGAATCTCACTTTTTTTTTTCAAATGTTCCTCTCCCTGAATGTTGTCAGGTTCAAGGAGGTTGAAATTGCTATACTCCTATGTTTTTAAAAAGCTGAAATTTTAAATTTGCTTTTGTCATCTCTAGCCAATTCAGAGGAAATTATAGAAGGAAATTCCGTTGACTCATCAATCCAGCAAGTAATGGGGAATGGAGGCCAGAGGGTCATCACCATAGTGACTGATGGAGTCCCTCTGGGTAATATCCAAACTTCAATCCCTACTGGAGGCATTGGCCAGCCATTTATTGTAACTGTGCAAGATGGACAGCAAGGTGAGTTATCTCTTGTAGACAATTGTTTATTAAAAGATATTTTAGATACTCCATACTCACCTAAAAATGAGGCATTAAGACAAATAGTGGAAGTGGGAGATTGCCAGATGCAAGTTGGGGCAAAGAAGCTCTGAAAAAGAAAAAGAAACGGAACCAGACTGGCAAAAGCTAATTGCCTAATATGTATAAAATCTGTAGTAAAAACCAGTTGATCTGGTGGAAAAAATAACAAATAATATGAACCAATAGTTCACAGAAAAAAATGTACTGATGGCTCTTTTTTTTTTTTTTTCTTCAGAAGGGATTCTCACTCTCTCACCCAGGCTGGAGTGCAGTGGCACAATCTCAGCTCACTGCAGGCTCCGCCTCCCGGGTTCACGCACCCGGGTTCACCGCGCCCGGCCCTGATGGCTCTTAAAAATATGAAAATAGCTGGGTGAGGCGGCTCACGGCTGTAATCCCAGCACTTTGGGAGGCTGACGCAGGAGGATCACTTGAGAGCAGGAGTTCAAGACCAGCCTGGCCAAAATAGCAAAACCCCATCTCTACTAAAAATACAAAAATTAGCCAGGCATGGTGGCGCACGCCTATAGTCCCAGCTACTCAGGAGGCTGAAGTGGAGGATCACTTGAGCCCAGGAGGTTGAGGCTGTACTGAGCCGTGATTGTGCTACAACACACCAGCCTGGATGACAGAGTGAGACTCTGTCTTTAAAAAAAAAGGAAAGAAAGAAAAAGAAAATATTTTTGACCTACTTCATTCATAACGAGAAGTGCAAATACTGTACTGACATACCATTATAACACTATGTTGTTAAAGGTATAGGGAAACAAGCACTCTTATAAATCACTTGTGAGAGTGCACATTAATGGATCCTCTAAAAAGGATATTGGTAATATCTGTAGGTATTAAAGATGTACATAAAGATGTACCTTTGGGTTTTTTTGTTTGCTTGTTTGTTTGAGATGGAGTTCCTCTTTGTTGCCCAGGCTGGAGCGCAGTGGCAGGATCTTGGCTCACTGCAACCTCCAGCTCCCTGGTTCAAGTAATTCTTGTGCCTCAGCCTCCTAAGTAGCTGGGACTATAGGCGCACACCAACACGCCCAGTTAATTTTTGTGTATTTTTAGTAGAGACAGGGTTTTACCATGTTAGCCAGGCTGGTCTTGAACTCCAGACCTCAAGTGATCCTCCCGCCTAAGCCTCCCAGAATGCTGGGATTATAGGTATGAGCCATCACACCCAGTGATGGTGTGTACCTTTTGGTTAAACAGTTCTTTTTTCTTTTTTGTGTGTGTAACTGGGTCTTGTTCTGTCACCCAGGCTTGTGTGTGGTGGTGCAATCATGGGTCACTGCAGCCTCAACCTCCTGGGCTCAAGCTATCCTCCCGCCTCAGCCACCTGAGAAGCTGGGGCTACAGTTCCACGCCACCATGCCCAGCTATGTTCAGACTGAGGCTATACATTAGTATACTGAGGCATAACATTAGTTGCTGCCAGGGAGGGCAATTGGGTACTAAGGATGAGTGGGAGGCTTTTCAATGTATATGCTTTTATAGTCTTGATGTTTTTAATCATTTAATGTATCAGTTATTCAAAAAAGACATAGTTAAAATTTTTTGAAAAGAGGAAGCCCATCATTACAACTCCATGCCTTAAAAATACTGGAGGTTGGCCAGGCACAATGGCTTACATATGTAATCCTGTAATCCTAGCACTTTGGGAGACCAAGGCAGGAGGATTGCTTGAGGCCAAGAATTCCAAATCAGCTGGGGCAACATAGCAAGACCCCCTCATCTCTACACAATTTTTAAAAAAAATAGCCTGGTTGATGGCACGTGCTTATAGTCCCAACTACTCAGGAGGTTTTGGCAGGAGGATCAGTTGAGCCCAGGAGCTCAAGGTCGCAGTATGCTACCATAATCATGCCACTGCACTCCAGCCTGGGCAACAGAGCAAAACATTGTCTCTAAAAAATAAAAATGTATATTGGAGGTTGAAACGAAGGGTACTGGTATAATTTCCTTTCTTAATGTCACTAAAATTTTGACTTGGCTTAAATGATTGTGGGGATTTATATATATATATATACACACAAATATATATATACACAAATATATATATACACAAATATATATATATACACAAATATATATATACACAAATATATATATATACACAAATATATATATACACAAATATATATATATACACACAAATATATATATATATATATATATATTTTTTTTTTTTTTTGAGTCAGAATCTTGCTCTGTCACTCCAGGCTGGAGTGCAGTGGCACAATCTCGGCTCACTGCAACCTCCACCTCCTGGGTTCAAGGGATTCTCCTGCCTCAGCCTCCTGAGTAGCTGGGATTACAGGTGTGTGCCACCACGCCCGGCTAATTTTTTTGTATTTTTAGTAGAGACGGGGTTTCACTATGTTGGTCAGCCTGGTCTCGAACTCCTGACCTCGTGATCCACCCTCCTCGGCCTCCCAAAGTGCTGGAATTACAAGTGTGAGCCACCACACCCGGCCTATAGTTTTTTTTTGTTTGTTTTGTTTTTGTTTTTGAGATAGGATCTCCCTTTGTTGCCCAGGCTAGAATGCAGTGGCATGATTATGGTGCACTGCAGCCTCGACTTCCCAAGCAACCTTCTCACCTCAGCCTCCCAAGTAGCTGGGACTACAGGCATGCACCACCACACCTGGCTAATTTTTTTATTTTTTTAATTTTAGACAGGGACACAGTCTGTCACCCAGGCTGGACTGCAGTGGCATGATCTCGGCACACTGCAGTCTCCGCCTTCCGGGTTCAAGTGATTCTCCTGCCTCAGCCACCGGAGTAGATGGGATTACAGTCATGTGCCACCATGCCCAGCTAATTTTTTTTTTTTTTTTTTTGCAGAGACAGGGTTTCGCCATGTTGGCCAGGCTGGTCACGAGCTCCTGAACTCAAGTGATCTGCCTGCCTTGGCCTCCCAAAGTGCTGGGATTACAGGTGTGAGTCACCACCCCTGGTCTTTTTTTATTTTTTGTACAGACTGGGTCTTACTATGTTGCCCGTGTTGGGATTTATAATTTTTTAATTATTTCAACTGATGGATCAGAAAGTATGGGAAGATAAGAATTAAACTTATTATAATCCAAACTTTGGTATCATAAATTCTAATTTATGCATTGCTGATATTTTTGTGAACATAGTTATCATTTTAAGTTTTTAGGGCTCATTGGGTAGGTGAGAGACTCTGCTTATAACGGAAATAAATAAATGAAAACTGAGTTGTTTTGGAGAAAAAGAATAGAATTGAGGTTTTACCTAAATAAACTATACTACTTTTTTATTTTTATTTTTTAAATTTATGTATTTATTTATTTAGAGGTGCAATCTCAGCTCCCTGCAACCTCAACCTCCTAGGCTCAAGCAGTCCTCCCACCTCAAGTCCCAAGTAGCTAGGACCACAGGTGCGAGCCACCACACCCAGCTAATTTTTTACTTTTTCGTAGAGACAAGGTCTTCCTATGTTACCCAGCCTGGCCTCAAACTCCTGGGCTCAAGCAGTCCTTCTACCTTGGCTTCCTAAAGTTCTAGGATTACAGGCATGAGCCACTGTGCTCAGCCTACACTACTTTTTACAAATATGTTTAAGGCCCAAAGAAGGAAAACAGATTTCATGAGTTATCTGCAGAAAAATTTAAATCCCAGACTAAACTTCCATTTATACTCAACATATATCTAAGCTGCTTTCCACTGACATCAGTTGATGAGTTTATAAAGAAATACAAACCAATTTTTAAATCTGCCAACCCCAATGATTATGTAAATCTTCTGTTTTTTTGTTTTTGTTTTTAAATTTTTGTCCGGACATGGTAGCTCACACCTGTAATCCCAGCACTTTGGGAGGCTGAGGCGGGAGGAGCGCTTGAGGTCGGGATTTCAAGACCAGCTTGCCAACACGGTGAAACCCCATGTCTACTAAAAAAAATACAAATATTAGCCGGATGTGGTGGCCCCAGCCTGGAGTGCAGTGGCACGATCATGACTTACCGCAGTCTTGATATTCAGGACCCAAGTGATCCTCCTGCTACAGCTCCCGAAATTTTTTTTTTCTTTTTTTTTTTTGAGACGGAGTCTTGCTCTGTCACCCAGGCTAGAGTGCAGTGGCGCAATCTCGGCTCACTGCAACCTCCACCTCCTGGGTTCAAGCAATTCTCCAGCCTCAGCCTCCTGAGTAGCTGGGATTACAGGCGCCCACCACCACCCCCCACTAATTTTTTTTTCTTTTTTTTTGAGACACAGTCTCGCTCTGTCACCCAGGCTGGAGTGCAGTGGCGTGATCTCGGCTCACCGCAAGCTCCACCTCCCGAGTTGACGCCATTCTCCTGCCTCAGCCTCCTGAGTAGCTGGGACTACAGGCGCCTGCCACCACGCCCGGCTAATTTTTTTTGTATTTTTAGTAGAGACGGGGTTTCACCGTGGTCTCCATCTCCTGACCTCGTGATCCACCCGCCTCAGCCTCCCAAAGTGCTGGGATTACAGGTGTGAGCCACCGCGCCCGGCCTAATTTTTGTATTTTTAGTAGAGACAGGATTTCACCATGGTCTCGAACTCCTGACCTTGTGACCCACCCGCCTCGGCCTCCCAAAGTGCTGGGATTACAGGCATGAGCCACTGTGCCCGGCCTTTAATTTTCATATATGAAGAGCTAACATGGTTTTTAATTGGGTGCATGCCTTGGATAATCCATTCAAGAGAGATCACTTAGTCCAATTTAATGAAACCTATATCCTGTGGCTGGGCGCAGTGGCTCACACCTGTAATCCCAGCACTTTGGGAGGCCGAGGCGGGCGGATCACGAGGTCAGGAGATCGAGACCATCCTGGCTAACATGGTGAAACCCTGACTCTACTAAAAATACCAAAAATTAGCCGGGCGTGGTGGTGGGCGCCCGTAGTCCCAGCTACTCGGGAGGCTGAGGCAGGAGAATGGCATGAACCCGGGAGGTGGAGGTTGCAGTGAGCCGAAATCACGCCACTGCACTCCAGCCTGGGTGACAGAGCGAGACTCCATCTCAAAAAAAAAAAAAAAAAAACCTATATCCTTCGTGTACTGATGGAAAGGCTGGCGGTATATATTGAGGCCATATTTCCGGATCAGACTGTGCTGATTTTTTCTTTTTGTTGTTGTTGTTGTTTTTGTTTTTTGAGATAGAGTCTCACTCTGTCGCCCAGGCTGGAGTGCAATGGTGTGGTCTCAGCTCACTGCAACCTCTGCCTCCCGGATTCAAGCGATTCTCCTGCCTCAGCCTCCTGAGTAGCTAGAATTATAGGCGTTTCCCAGCACGCCCGGCTAATTTTTTGTATTTTTAGTAGAGACAGGGTTTCACCATGTTGGTCAGGCGGGTCTTGAACTCCTGACCTCAAGATCTGCCTGCCTCGGCCTCCCAAAGCACTGGCATTACAGGTGTGAGCCACCGCACCCGCCCACTATGCTGGTTTGAGCAGACATGACAAGAGCAAGAACCCTGGCCAAATTTTTGTGGGTGGCTCCAGTAGAGCTGCTGGTAACCCATCTTGCTCTCAAGAGTGCAAGGAGGTAAAAGGAAGGAGCTCCCGAATTTTTTTTTTCTTTTTGAGACAGAGTCTCGCTCTATCACCAGGCTAGAGTGCAGTGGCATGGTCTCGGCTCACTGCAATCTCTGCCTCCCAGGTTCAAGCGATTCCCCTGCCTCAGCCTCCTGAGTAGCTGGGACTACAGGTGTGCACCACCATGCCTGGCTAATTTTTTTTTTTTGTATTTTAGTAGAGACAGGGTTTCACCATGTTGGCCAGGATGGTCTTGAACTCTTGACCTAGTGATGTGCCCACCTCAGCCCCCAAAGTGTTGGGATTATAAGCATGAGCTACTGCGCCTAGCCCCCCAATTTTTTTTTTTTAATAGAAATGAGGTCTTGCTAAGCTTCCCAGGCTGGTCTCAGACTCCTAGACTCAAGCTTTCCTCCCACTTTGGCCTCCCAAAATGCTGTGATTGGCCAGGTGCGGTGGCTCACACGTGTAATCCCAGCACTTTGGGAGGCCGAGGTGGACAGATCATGAGGTCAGGAGATCGAGACCATCCTGGCTAACGTGGTGAAACCCTGTCTCTACTAAAAATACAAAAAAATTAGCCAGGCCTGGTGGCGTGCACCTGTAGTCCCTGCTACTCCGGAGGCTGAGTCAGGAGAATGGGGTGAACCCCGGAGGCGGAGCTTGCAGTGAGCAGAGATCGCGCCACTGCACTCCAACCTGGGCCACAGAGGGAGACTCCAACTGCAAAAAAAATAAAAAATAAAAAATGCTGTGATTACAGGCATGAGCTACCGTGTCTGGCCAAATCTTCTGTTTTAAAATAATCATAATATATCCTAAAACGTAAATATAATTTTTAACTTTTTATTTTTAGATCATTAAAGATTCAGTAGAGTTCTAAGAAATAATACAGAGAAATCTATTGCTGGGATTACCGGCACATGCCACCATGCCCACCTAATTTTTTGTATTTTTGGTAGAGACAGGGTTTTGCCATGTTGGCCAAGCTGGTCTCGAACTCCTGACCTCAGGTGATCCACCCACCTTGGCCTCCCAAAGTGCTGGGATTACAGGCATGAGCCACCGTGCCCATCCTCTACTTTGTCATTTCAATAATGTTATATAAGTGGAATCATACAGTATACATGATTTTGAGATTGGCTTTTTTCCTTTCAGCATAATTCCCTTGATACCCATCCAAGTTGTTGTTTGAATCAATATTTCATTCCTTCTTATTGCTGAGTATTATTCCATGATATGGATGTACCACAGTTTGTTTAACCATTTACCCAGTGAAGGACATTTAAGCTGCTTCCAGTTTCAGCTATCTAAAAATAAAACTGGCTGGGCACAGTAGCTCATGCCTATAATCCCAGCACTTTGGGAGGACTACGCTGGCAGATAGCTTAAGCCCAGGAGTTTGAAATCAGCCTGGACGATATGACGAAACCCATCTCTAAAAAAAAATACAAAAAAAAAAAATATATTAGCCAGGCGTGCTTTTGTGTGCCTGTAATCCCAGCTACTTGGGAGGGTCACTGGAGGCCAGGAGGTTGAGGCTGCAGTGAGACATAATTCTGCCACTGCACACCAACCTGGGTAACAGAGTGAGACTCTGTCTCATAATAAATAAATAAATAAATAAATAAATAAAGCATTATGAACACCATAATTGTTTACAGGTTCTTATGGGAAATAAAAAAATGGGAAATAGGGCCGGGCTCAGTGGCTCACACACTTTGGGAGGCCGAGGTGGACGGATCACAAGGTCAAGAGATCGAGACCATCCTGGCCAATATGGTGAAACCACATCTCTACTAAAAATACAAAAATTATCTGGGTGTGGTGGCATGTGCCTATAGTCCCAGATACTCGGGAGGCTGAGGCAGGAGAATCTCTTGAACCCAGGAGGTGGAGGTTGCAGTGAGCCGAGATTGTGCCACTGTACTCCACCTGGAGACAGAGCGAGACTCTGTCTCAAAAGAAAAGAAAAGAAAACAAATGAGAAATAGGCCAGGCATGGTGGCTCAAGCCTATAATCCCAGCACTTTGGGAGGCAAAGGTGGGTGAATCACCTGAGATCAGGAGTTTGAGACCAGCCTGCCCAACATGGAAAAACCCCATCTCTACTAAAAGTACAAAAATTAGTCAGGCGTGGTGGCAGGCACCTGTAATCCCAGCTACTCGGGAGGCTGAGGTAGGAGAATCACTTGAACCTGGGAGGTGGAGGTTGCAGTGAGCCAGCATCATTGCACTGCACTCCAATCCGGCCTGGGTGGAGCCAGACTCCATCTCAAGAAAAAAACAAGTAGGAAATAAATTTTCTATTCTCTGGGATAAATGCCCGAGAGTACAATTGCTGGGTCATAAGGTAAGTGTGTGTTTTGTTTTGTTTTTTAAGAAACTGCCAAACTTGAGCGGATCACCTGAGGTCGGGAGTTTGAGACTAGCGTGACCAACATGGAGAAACCCCATCTCTACTAAAAATACAAAATTAGCCGGGTGTGGTGGCACATGCCTGTAATCCCAGCTACTCAGGAGACTGAGGCAGGAGAATCGCTTGAACTGGGGGCAGAGGTTGCGGTGAGCCGAGATCGCGCCATTGCACTCCAGCCTGAATAATAAGAATGAAACTCCGTCTCAAAAGAAGGAAGGAAAGAAAGAAAGAAACTGGCAAACTATTTTCTTTTTTTTTTTTTTCAAATGGAGTCTCACTCTGTCACCCAAGCTGGAGTGCAGTGGCACTATCTCAGCTAACAGCAACCTCCGCATACCAGGTTCAAGTGATTGTCCTGCCTCAGCCTCCCGAGTAGCTGGGATTACAGGCAGGTGCCACCACACCCGGCTGATTTTTGTATTTTTTGTAGAGATGGGGTTTCACCATGTTGGCCAGGCTGGTCTCAAACTCCTGAGCTCAGGCAGTCCGCCTGCCTCGACCCCCCCAAAGTGCTGGGATTACAGGGCATGAGCCACTGCACCCAGCCTGCCAAACTATTTTCTAGAGCGGCTGTACCATTTTACATTCCCACCAGCAATTTATGAATAATCCAGTATGTCTACATCCTCTCCAGCATTTGGTATCATCACTTTTTTAAAAACTTTTAGCCCGGCGCAGTGGCTCACACCTGTAATCCCAGTACTTTGGGAGGCCAAGGCAGGTGGAATATCTGAGGTCAGGAGTTCGAGACCAGTCTGGCTAACATGGAGAAACCTCGTCTCTATTAAAACTACAAAAATTAACTGTGTGTGATGGCATGCACCTGTAGTCCCAGCTACTCAGGAGGCTGAGGCAGGAGAATTGCTTGAACCCAGGAGGTAGGGGTTACAGTGAGCTGAGATTGTGCCACTGCACTCCAGCCTGGGTTACAGAGTGAGACTTCTCGAAAAAAAAAGGCCGGGTGTGGTAGCTCACGCCTGTAATCCCAGCACTTTGGGAGGCCAAGGCAGGTGGATCACATGAGGTCGGGAGTTCGAGACCAGACTGACCAACACGGAGAAACCCTGTCTCTACTAAAAATATAGAATTAGCCGGGTGTAGTGGGGCATGCCTGTAATCCCAGCTATTTGGGAGGCTGAGGCAGGAGATCACTTGAAACCGGGAAGCGGAGGTTGCAGTTAGCCATTGCACTCCAGAGATCACGCCATTGCACTGCAGTCTGGGCAACGAGAGCAAAATTCCATCTCAAAAAAAAAAAAAAAAAAAAACTTTTAGCCATTCTGACAGATGTGTAGTGTGTCATGTGTGTTGTGTGTGTGTTGACTCTTCTCTCACTTATCTATGAGAAGAGAATTAATTTAGGTACAGATAATGGCTATTGGCTTTTATTAGAGGTCTCAAAAATATATAAAGACTTCAGGCCTTCTTTTGACAGATTATTTCTGCAGTTTTTTTTGTTTGTTTGTTTGTTTTAAGACAGGGTCTCATTCTGTCACCCAGGCTGGAGTGCAGTCGCGAGTTCTTGGCTCACTACGGCCTCAACTTCCCAGGCTCAGGTGATCCTCCCACTTCAGCCTCCCAAGTAGCTGGAATTACAGGCATGCTCCACCATGCCTGGCTAATTTTTTGTATTTTTTTTGTGGAGACAGTGTTTGCCATGTTGCCCAAGCTGGTCTTGAACTCCTGGGCTCAAGTGATCCTCCCACCTTAGCCTCCCAACATGCTAGAATTATAGGTGTGAGCCACCTTGCCCTGCCATTTCTGGGCGAATTGATAAGCTAATTGGCCATAGGTGACCTAGAGTCAGACACCTTCATATAAGAGCTTCAGACTTGGGACTTACTTGCATGGCTTCCAAGCCTGCAAATCTATACCCTTCCTTTTTGAGCCATTCTTAGTGCTCTATTAATCCTTTTTGTTTCTCTCTGAAGGGCCATGCCTTACCTGTTGATTCTAAAATTCAAAGAGATATTAAAAATAATATATCAAGGAATATATTTTACTTTCTCTTTCTTTGCCTTTTTGTTGAGATGGGGTCTTGCTGTGTTGTCTAGGCTAGTCTTGAACTCCTGGACTCAAGAAGTCCTCCAGTCAGCTGCCTGAGTAGCTAGGACCACAGGCACACACCACTGTACCCAACCTAGAATATATTTTAGTTTATTTTCTAATTAAAAGCAAGCAAAACCTCTTTGTTTTATTATGCATTCATCACCTCAAATTGGTGTCCTTTGACTTGTAGTTCTAACTGTACCTGCTGGTCAGGTTGCAGAGGAGACTGTAATTAAAGAGGAAGAAGAAGAGAAGTTGCCACTAACAAAGAAACCAAGGATAGGAGAGAAGACAAACAGTGTGGAGGAAAGCAAGGTAATGTTTTTAGGAGTGATGAAAAGAATTTAAAGCCTTAATTATTAAGGCCTGAACCCTTCTTCATCTTTTCTTTTTTCTTTTTGAGACGGAGTCTTGCTGTGTTGCCCAGGCTGGAGTACAGTGGCATGATCTCAGCTCACTGCAACCTCCGCCTCCCGGGCTCAAGTGATTCTCATGCCTCAGCCTCCTGAGTAGCTGGGATTACAGGCATCTGCCACCATGCCTGGCTAATTTTTGTATTTTTAGTAGAGACGGGGTTTCACCATGTTGGCCAAGTTGGTCTCAAACTCTTGACCTCAGATAATCTGCCTACCTCTGCCTCCCAAAGTGCTTGGATTATAGGTGTGAGGCACCGCTCCTGGCCTGTCTTTTTGTCTACTGTCTGGATAATTTATGATCAGGAATTTACCTGGTGGTGACATGGCTTACTTTTACAGGAAGGCAATGAAAGAGAGCTACTACAGCAACAACTCCAGGAGGCCAATCGAAGAGCCCAGGAATACCGACACCAGCTCCTAAAGAAAGAGCAGGAAGCAGAACAGTACCGTCTTAAGCTGGAGGCCATAGCCCGACAGCAGCCCAATGGAGTTGATTTCACCATGGTTGAAGAGGTGGCTGAGGTAGATGCTGTAGTAGTCACAGAGGGGGAGTTGGAAGAGAGAGAGACAAAAGTGACTGGGTCAGCAGGGACCACAGAGCCTCACACTAGAGTTTCCATGGCAACTGTTTCATCTTAGTATGCAAGGGCCACAATTTGCACTGTGTTCATATTAATCCTCTTTTAAAAAAGAAAATATACAGAAGACAAACATTGTATAAAAACTAAGAGTGTCTTTAAGAAGAAAACTATAGCAGGGTACAATGCTTGGGCTCAGGAAGTTTCTCTGTGCAACTGGAAAATTCAAAGCCATATTTAGGGAACATTTTTTCTGAGGGGCCAAAAGAATAAGGACCAAATTTCTTAGCTCATATCATTGCTTTAAACATAGAAGTAAAAGAATACTGCATGTTGTGGGTTGATTTTTTTTTTTAAATAACTGACTTTCTCACAAAAGATTTTAAGATAACATTTCTAATATATATGCACCAATATATATGCCTTTAATAATTATACCATCAAGTGACCTGAAAATGCCCCTTAGATTTATGATGCGTATCTGTTGGAAAAACCAATTGGAAGGGAGGTTAGACAAGCTTTGGGGGAGAGAAAAGGAATATAGTCCATTTCCAAAGGAGCAGGAACTCCCAACCTTAAGTTAATTTCACTGAAGAGAATTTTCCCTTTTTTTTTTTTTTGAGACACGGTCTGACTCTGTCACCCAGGCTAGAGTACAGTGGTGCAATCTTGGCTCACTGCAACCTCCGCCTCCAGGGCGCAGCCTCCTGAGTAGCTGGGAGGACAGGCATATGCCACCACATCACTGAGAAGAAATTTTTGATTGTCTGACAGATACTTATCCATTATGTGTCTATAGTTCAGATGCTTGTGTAAGAAACTGAAATAAGCTGCGTGTGGTGGCTCACACCTGTAATCCCAACACTTTGGGAAGTTGAAATGGGAGAATTGCTTGAGTCCAGGAGTTTGAGATGAGCCTGGGCAACATAGAAACCTGTGTCTACAAAAAATTTAAAAATTAGCCAAGTATGGTGACAGGCACCTATGGTTCCAGCTACTCAGGAGGCTGAGGTGGGAGGATCGCTTGTGCCTTGGAGGTCAAAACTGCAGTGAGCCATGGTTGCACCACTGCTCTCCAGGCTTGAGTGACAGAGCAAGACTGTATCTCAAAGGAAAAAGGAAACTAGGCCAGGCGTGGTGGCTCACGCCTGTAATCCCAACACTTTGGGAGGCCGAGGCGGGCGGATCACGAGGTCAGATCAAGAACATCCTGGCTAACAAGGTGAAACTCCATCTGTACTAAAAATACAAAAAATTGGCCGGGCACAGCGGCTCACGCCTGTAATCCCAGCACTTTCGGAGGCAGAGGTGGGCGGATCACAAGGTCAAGAGATTAAGATCATCCTGGCCAACATGGTGACACCCCGTCTCTATTAAAAATACAAAAATTACCCAGGCATAGTGGCACACGCCTGTAGTCCCAGTTACTTGGGAGGCTGAGGCAGGAGAATTGCTTGAACCTGGGAGGCGGAGGTTGCAGTGAGCCAAGATCGTGCCACTGCACTCCAGCCTGGCGACACAGTGAGACTCTGTCTCAAAAAAACAAAACAAACAAACAAAAATACAAAAAATTAGCCGGGCGTGGTGGCACCTGCCTGTAATCCCAGCTACTTGGGAGGCTGAGGCAGGAGAATCGCTTGAACCCGGGAGGCGGAGGTTGCAGTGAGCTGAGATCGCACCATTACACTCCAGCCTGGGCAACAGAGCCAGACTCTGTCTCAAAAAAAAAAAAAAAAAAGGAAATTGAAATAGAGTTTTTAAAAACTGAACTGGAAAGCTGAGGCGAGCGGATCACCTGAGGTCGGGAGTTCCAGACCAGCCTGACCAACATGGAGAAACCCTGTCTCTACTAAAAATACAAAATTAGGGCCAGACCCGGCAGCTCATGCCTGTAATCCCAGCACTTTGGGAGGCCGAGGCGGGTGGATCATGAGGTCAGGAGTTCAAGACCAGCCTGGCCGAGATGGTGAAACCCTACTAAAAATACAAAAATTTACCTGGCGAGGTGGCAGGCACCTGGAATCCCAGCTACTCAGGAGGCTGAGGCGGTAGAATCACTTGAACCCAGGTGACAGAGGTTGCAGTGATCCAAGATCATGCCACTGCACTCCAGCCTGGGCGATAGAGTGAGACTCTGTCTCAAACAAACAAAACAAAACAAAATTAGCTGGGTGTGGTGGCACATGCCTGTAATCCCAGCTACTCAGGAGGCTGAGGCAGGAGAATCGCTTGAACCCGGGAGGCGGCAGTTGCAGTGAGCCGAGATGGCACCATTGCACTCCAACCTGGGCAACAAGAGTGAAACTCAATTAAAAAAAAAAATAGAAAAGAAAGAAAACTTGTTTATGTGGGAGGAGTATATATAAAACCAAAATCCAGGCTGTGTTTCCACAGTGCTGGGAAGTGGCCAGAAAAAGGCTTATAGGGGCTATGAAACTCTGGTCTTGACATATAAACTTTGCTCTGACTGGATTTCATAAAATTACAGTGAGGAGGGTAGTCTCTTGTCAGAACAACTTGTTTCCAAACATTTATGTAATGTCAAGCTCAGTCTCTCTTTTTTTTTTTTTTTTTTTTTTTGAGACGGAGTCTTGCTCTTGTTGCCCAGGCTGGAGTGCAATGGTGTGATCTCAACTCACTGCAACTTCCACCTCCCGGTTTCAAGCTATTCTCCTGCCTCAGCCTCCCGAGTAGCTGGGATTACAGGCACGCGCCACCACGCCTGGCTAATTTTGTATTTTCAGTAGAGACAGGGTTTCTCTATGTTGGTCAGGCTGGTCTGGAACTCCTGGCCTCAGGTGATCCACCCGCCTTGGCCTCCCAAAATGCTGAGATTACAGGCGTGAGCCACCCCGCGCACAGCCTAGACTCTAATTTTATAAAACTTTGTTGAATTTTCTAAGTGTCATTTAGGACATATTGTGCTTTTCTGTGGAGCTTATATCTTATCCTCTTATGTGCAACAAAAAGGGGGTCGGAGGTAAATGCTGATGATGTTGTTTAGTTTTATTTCCTTTTGATCTGGCATGAGTAAATTGCTCTGTTTCCTTAAGCTTGGGTCTGTTACAGAGCTTTGTGCCTTATAGGGTGCTCAGTGTGTGTTGACAAAGGGAATAAGAACTGTCAGTGCCATAAAGAACCAAAGATTCTGGCTACTTTGTCTTCTTCCTTTCTCTCCCACTATGCCTACACTTCCTCTGCCCAGACACTTTTGGAAAGTGTTTAACTGCTGGGTTTTCTTTTTCTTTTTCTTTTTCTTTTTTGAGACGGAGTTTCGCTCTTGTTGCCCAGGCTGGAGTGCAATGGCGTGATCTCGGCTCACCGCAACCTCTACCTCCTGGGTTCAAGTGATTCTCCTGCCTCAGCCTCCCGAGTAGCTGGGACTACAGGCATGCGCCACAATGCCTGGCTAATTTTGTATTTTTAGTAGAGATGGGGTTTCTCCATGTTAGTCGGGCTGGTCTTGAACTCCTGACCTCAGGTGATCCGCCTGTCTCGACCTCCCAAAGTGCTGGGATTATAGGCGTGAGCCACTGTGCCTGACCACCTGCTGGGTTTTCTTTGTATGTCAGCATGGAGTTTTTCCCAAAAAAAGGGAATATGGATGGAGAGAGAGAGGTTATGAACAGGTTATGTTACAGAGGTTATTGCCTTTGAAACTGGGCCCTCATCATTCTAGACTTGCTTGCTTTGTTATAAATTAGAAGAAACCAGAGGGAGATGTGCCAAGTAAACATTCGAATGACTGTTTAGAATATGGTTTTCTTAATTAGCAGTCATGGGGAAAACATGCATTTTTAATTTGGAAAAAACCTGACAGTTAACATGGTTCTGTTTACCTTGATTAGTGAAGTAATTTGCTGCAGTGTTACAGAGGAGCAGAATCACTTGGGTCTCAAAATAGACTGAAAATTTAACTCCCCAAACCAAATTTAACAAACAGAATTGGTTATTAGAGATTTATAGGCAAAAATATCAGTTTGGAAATTAACCTTGGCTACTGGCCACCTTAGCTAGGTTTTCTCCACAGATCTGTTTTCTCCACAGATCTGAGTACTTAACACTTCCCAGATGATTGGAGAATATTCTGGGCTGTTGGGGATGACAGGGAAATGTGAGGGGGGAGTAGCCTAGGTAAGGGTGATGATGAAATTGTTCTATCTGCTGTCAAATAATCTTTTCCTGTTTGCAATGTTTTTATTTTTTCTGAGTCCCTTTGGGAACCAGGTGCTAACAAGAAGCTGTTATGTGTGGGATTTCGGAGCCTTACTTTAACGATAGAGGAACCAAGTATCATTTTAGATGTCTTTTATTTATGTTATCGGTGCATATGTTGACTTTAATCCCTCTTCCCCCACACCTCGCCCATTAAGGGGAAGGAGGTTAACTCTGCAGATGATATTCAGGCCCAACCAGCTCACTCTCTGGGGTGGCTACTGACTAAAGGCAGAGAATGTCCATCCAACATGCCCTTCTGACTATACAGTCACCACTTTTTTGGGGGAATTCTTTAGCAGATCTTATTGTTCTTTCTGCAGAAGCTATCATTCCTACCTCCCCAACCCCCAAAATCTCTAATACAGGCCAAGTCATTTTTTATGATGGGTCTCTGAGATAGGGCAGTTTGTTAGAGGAGAGGCTAGGGTAGAGAGGGAGAGAATGGAGGTATCTGAAAATAAGTAAGAAAAAGGCATTGATTTTTATTTACTCGGAACAGTCCTCTTGGCATCCCAGATAAGGGAAATAGGATTTGATCTCCAATTGTATTGCCATGGAGAGAATGGCAGGTGAGGATGCTTTGAAGTAGTTAGAAATTAAATATTGAATACATTAATGGCAATACCATTTCATGACTTTGCATATCTTTCTGGATTAGTCATGGAAGTTGGGGAAATATTGCTTAGATCTTCTGGGTTAGAGGATTCCAACTGGCTTATTGGCAAGGTTGGATTATTAAGAATCAAATAGCAGACAAAAATGGCTGGGCACGGTGGCTCACGCCTGTAATCCCAGCACTTTGGGAGGCTGAGGTGGGTAGATCACTTGAGGTCAGGAGTTCGAGACTAGCCTGGCCGACATGGCAAAACCCTGTCTCTACTAAAATACAAAAATTAGTTGGGCATGATGGCATACGCCTGTAGTCCCAGCTACTCTGGAGGCTGAAACAGGAGAATTGCTTGAACCCAAAAGGTGGAGTTTACAGTGAGCTGAGATTGTGCCACTGCACTCCAGCCTGGGCAATAGAGCGAGACTCTGTCTCAAAAAAAAAAAAAAAAAAAGAAGGAAAGAAAGAAAAAACAGACAAATGGATCAGAATTGGTGCTTGAGCAAGAGAAACTTCGAGCTTAGGATGGTTGTCTACTTTAAAATAAAGCTGCTGGCCGGGCACAGTGGCTCACGCCTGTAATCTCAGCACTTTGGGAGGCCAAGGCAGGTGGATCACGAGGTCAGGAGATTGAGACCATCCTGGCTAACACAGTGAAACCCCGGCCCTACTAAAAATACAAAAAATTAGCCAAGCGTGGTGGTGGGTGCCTGTAGTCCCAGCTACTCGGGAGGCTGAGGCAGGAGAATGACGTGAACCCAGGAGGCAGAGCTTGCAGTGAGCTGAGATCGCCCCACTGCAACAGATCGCCTGGGCAACAGAATGAGACTCGGTCTCAAAAAATAAAATAAAATAAATAAATAAAATAAAATAAAATAAAATAAAGCTGCTGGCCAGACATGGTGGCTCACGCCTGTAATCCCAGCACTTTGGGAGGCCGAGATGGGAGGATCACTTGAGGCCAGGCCAGCGTGGTGAAACTCAGTCTCTACTAAAAATACAAAAATTAGCCGGGGGTGGTGGCACATCATCATACTGGTGAGAAAAAAAAAAAAAAAAACAAAAGAGGCCGGGCGTGGTGGCTCACAAAAAAAAAAAAAAGAAAGAAAGAAAGAAAAAGAAAAAAAAGAAATATCAGTTTGAGAAATGATTTTTTTTTCTTTTTTCTTTTCTTTTCTTTTTTTTTTAAACAGAGTCTCTCTCTGTCACCCAGGCTGGAGTGCAGTGGCATGATCTTGGCTCATTGCAACCTCTGTCTCCCGGGTTCTGCCTCAGCCTCCCAAGTAGCTGGGATTACAGGCACGCGCTAATTTTTGTATTTTTAGTACAGACGGGATTTCACCATATTGGCCAGGCTGGTCTCGAACTCCTGACCTCGTGATCCACCCTCCTTGGCCTCCCAAAGTGCTGGGATTACAGGTGTGAGCCACCATGCCCAGCCTCTTTTTTTTTTTTTTTTTTTCTCACCAGTATGATGATGACCATTTTAAGAAAGCTTGTGTGGCTCTCTCCTATCATTACAGACCTCCAGAGCTGGAAAATTTGATGCATTTACTGAACTCTTCCTGAAAGTTTAATATGGAGTGGGAATCAGTTTTTGTCCTAATTTATTAGAGAAGGCTTCCTCTTCTCTACTCCTTGTGCAAACCCATCTCTGGATAGCTAGAAAAGGAACTTCAGAATGGACTATATGTGATGACCACCTGTATGCACTCTAGGCTCTTATTCTCTATTTTATGTGGTGACTATATCTCAGAAGTACTACCCCTTCTGAGTAGTACTATTATTTCCTATGCCAATTTTTTTTTAATTCTCTGATGCTGCCCTTTTTAAATTTTTATCTTATTTTTTAGCCTCTTTAGTATTAGGGGGTGAGGTGACATTCCTAGACTCTACAGTAGCAGTTTGGCATGTTAGTGACAGGAAATTGTGATTCCCTATCTCCCCCTCCTCCTACCTTTTCTGCTTTTGTGATTCCATTGTTCCTATCTCATTGAGGCTTTCCCAGGCATTCGAATTTAGTTAGCAGGTCATTTCTAATCTCTGGGCCTTGTCTTTTCTCTCTCTGTTCCCCTCCTTCCCTACCACATATTTTTTGTTTATTCTGAGGTGGTTTGTTTCTGAAAGTTAATCTAGGTCACCTTCTATATCCTGTGCTTTCTAGTTGGCTTTAGACATCTTGTTCTAGCAACAATGATGGTAGCAGCTCTCTCCCTGACCTTGCCCCATGTGCTCTCCTTCTGTCAAGGCCATTTGTGTGTGTACTGCGGCAGGTGTGTGTGGGGGGGATGCACCCAGACTGTTCTCACAATGTCCTCAGTTTTTCAGGTTGTCTGACAGCTTTATGTACAGCGTATTTTTAGAAAAACTTAAATATACTTCTTTATTTAGGGTTTTATTCTGATGAGCAAGTTTGTGTGTATATGTGTGTATGAGCATTTGTATGTATATATACTTATACAGATCTATATTATATATACAGTTTTTGTACTATCATTTAAAATAAAAATGTTTCTCAATAAAATGTCAAAGCCGACCATTTCAGGGTGTCATTGAATTTGTTTTCATCTCCTGGGCAAAATTTGTATCTATTCTCTAATGACAGGTGAACCACAGAGCTCATTTTCCCTGTCCAACTGAGCTAACTGAAGGGGGAGGGGTATAGATCTACTAACCCATGCATGGCCATTGCCTTTTCCTTATCCACCGCTCCTCAGCCTGGTATTCTTGACAGGCAGAGCAAGTTGAGGTAAGAAATGAAATGAGAATGAGGAGAGCTTTTGACCAGCTTGTTAAATGTACATTTTCCTTCTTTCTCTCATTCCCCACTCCCTTCCCTAAAAGCAAACAACCAAGGGAGGAGAAAAGTAGCTGAAGAAAATGATTATGTGCCTTGTGTGGGAGTAAAGTCAATGCTGAGACGTATGGGGAAAAACATCAGACTCAGGAGTGCTTGGAAAGAGTAGATTTACTTTGCCAGCTTCTCAGCTATTCTTGGTTAATAGGGTGCTTGCTGCTATCTTAGTCCAAAATCAGCACACATTTATATTTAAAAATAGGAGGATCAGTCTGATAGTAGCACAATCCCCATTGATAGCTAGGGGTGAACAGACCAATTTGACTAGCAAGATGGGTATCCTATCTAGTGTATAGAGTTCTGAAAAGCTGTTTTGTTGGCAAGAAGGATACCTTTCTTTACAAAATTAGCTTTGAGCCTGTCCAAAGCTAAGGACATATAAGCATCTGTGTTCAGTGACTGGAATCTCAAGTAAGTTCTCAAAGTCAATATTTAGGAAATTGGACACCTACCATGTACTAGGGTACATGTAGATAATTTCTTTTTGGTAAATACATATAGTCAGCAAATGCTGTGCACATATTCAAGTAATAGAAAGTAATTCTGGCAGGTACTTTAGCAATATATATAGTCTTGGCTGTGCTGACAGAAAAAAAAGCAGGAACTTATGGAGCCTTAAGAACCAAAGAACTAAAAATCTTGTTGAATTAAATCCTGGTGAGAGAAATCATCAAGATGGGCAAGTTGGAGGGAACTAGAGAGATAGGAACCTAGAGTTCTCTGATGGGTGATACTATTTTTTTTTTTTTTTTTTTTTTTTTTTTGAGACAGAGTCTCACACTGTTGCCCAGGCTGGAGTGCAGTGGCATGATCTTGGCTCACTGCAGCCTCTGCCTCCCAGGTTCAAGTGATTCTCCTGCCTCAGCTTCCCTATTAGCTGGGATTATAGGCATGCACCACTACACTCAGCTAATTTTTGTATTTTTAGTAGAGACGGGGTTTCACCATGTTGGCCAGGCTGGTCTTGAACTCCTGACCTCAGGTGATCCACCCGCACTGGCCTCCCAAAGTGCTGGGATTACAGGCGTGAGCCACCGTGCCCGGCTGGGTGATAGTCTTAAGTAATGGGAAAAATTATGAACTAGGGCAACTTTCCTAAGACTTCCTTCCTCTGTGAAAAAGAACCCTCTACTCCAAGGAGATCAATAGGTAAAAAATACAGGTGAAGGCTGAAGTGGGAGCAACCCAGTGATAACTACACCTATGTAAGGCTTGTGCAAGACATTTGATAGGTAATTGAGTAAGTTAAGACTATGGGAGACTTCTGAACAAAAGTGTGGGGTTGCAGTCTGCTCCTATAACCAGTCCTAAAATTTAAGGGTAGTGCTGTAAAGGAAAGGAAAGTTTGGGAAAGGGCCCAATATTATAAATAACAATAGCCACCATGTTTTAAGCTTTTGCTACATGTCTGGCAATGTGCTAGGTACTCTGCATATACATATAAATACCCATCTTGTAAGGTGAGTATTATCCTCATCATATAGTTGTAAAAGTAGGTTGACTTTGCAGAGTCACACACTTGTAAAAATTGTCCTTTTTTTTTTCTTTTTAAAGACAGGGTCTCACTCTTGCCCAGGCTGGAGTGCAGTGGCATGATCTTGGCTCACTGCAGCCTCGACCTTCGACCTCCAGGTCTCAAGCAATCCTCCACCTCAGCCTACTGAGAAGCTGGGACTACAGGTGCACACCACCATGCCTGGCTAATTTTTGTATTTTTGGTAGAGACAGGGTTTCACCATGTTGCCCAGGCTGGTCTTGAACTCCTGAGCTCAAGGGATCCACCTGCCTTACCTTCCCAAACTGTTGGAATTACAGGCGTGAGCCATGGCACCCTGGCTAAAATTGTTCTTTCTAAAACTACAGTTTCTACATTGAGTTAATTAGTGTACTTTCCTCTGTGATTTCCCTTTTGTCAGAATGCTATTTTATTCACTAGCCTTGGGCAGCTTAATTCATCTCAGATTTGCATTTAAGAAACTGAGGGCCAGGTGCCATGGCCTGTAATCCCAGCACTTTGGGAGGCCAAGGCCGGCGGATCACGAGGTCAGGAAATTGAGACCATCCTGGCTAACATGGTGAAAACCTGTCTCTACTAAAAACACAAAAATTAACTGGGTGTGGTGGCAGGCGCCTGTAGTCCCAGCTACTCAGGAGGCTGAGGCAGGAGGCGGAGCTTGCAGTGAGCCGCAGTTGCACCACTGCACTCCAGCCTGGGTGACAGAGTGAGACACTATCTTGAAAAAAAAAAAAAAAAAAGCCAAACTCGGACAGATCACCTGAGGTTGGGAGTTCGAGACCAGCCTGGCCAACATGGTGAAACCCCATCTCTACTGAAAATACAAAAATTAGCCAGGCATGGTGGCACATCCCTGTAATCCCAGCTACTCGGGAGGCTGAGGCAGGAGGCTTGAACCCAGGAGGCAGAGATTGCAGTGAGCGGAGAGAGCCGAGATTGCGCCACTGCACTCCAGCCTGGGCGACAGAGCAAGACTCCGTCTCAAAAAAAAAAAAAAAAGAAAGAAACTGAGAAGAAAAATATGATCCAAGCAGCATTTCCTATAAGCTCCCCAAAGTAAATTTTGCTCCAAAACTAATTTGGGGGTATCTGCATAGAGTTTCTGGCCAGCAATACTTGAGCAAGAAGAGTAAAAAATAATCTCTCTTGTGGGGAATGAATAGGGTCTTCATCTCCAGGTATGCTGGATGTTTTCTTTCTTTCCTTCCAGATTACACTCCTCTATTCTGTAGCCTGTTCTCTGTCCTGGGAGACTGACCTATATGAACATCAATGGGCTTCCTGTGCTTTGGCCTCCAGTTGGATTCAGCCAATAGGGAGCCCTGACAGGAGACTGGGGGAAGAGAAAAGACTGAAGTCGATGTATTGACATCTGCCAGGCGCAGTGGTGCACTCCTGTAATCTCAGCTACTCGGAAAGCTGAGGCACGAAAATCACTTGAACCTGGGAGGCGGAGGTTTTGGTGAGCTAAGATCACACCACTGCACTCCAGCAACTGTATCGCAAAAAAAAAAAAAAAAAAAAAAAAAAAAGTCACTGCTTCTCTCAAGGCACTCTCCCCCTCCAGGACCTAGAAACTAATAACTCCTTTTATCCTTTTAGGCCTAATACAGTTATTAGCCTCCAGTTACTGACCTATCCTTTGCCCATACCTTTCAAAATAGCCCTTCATTATTTTGAGAATGTTATTTCCTGTTGGGACCCTGTCTGATACACCTGGTAAAAGTAGGTGATCTTTTAGATTTACAGGCTTCATATTTTATCCATGTACTTGAACCTTACTCTCATACATATAACCTTATATTCTTATGAGCGAACAGTTCTGAAGGGTCAACTGCTGGATTAAGTAGCAGAGAGTGACGCATACCTGTGTGGTTCTCATGGATGGGACAGTGACATCAAGGAGTTAAAAACCTGAGAGACAATAATATCTCAGGCCCCTGTGACTTAGCCCCCAAAGAACCCAAGATGCTGAACAGCTTTTCAAGCTCTGTGACTGTGGAACCTTCTGTGATTCAAGTCCCCAAAGCCTTACACAAACTGATGGAATCTGTCTGCTGGGGCCCTGGTTTCTCCATAACCTCCCAGGATGCCTCTGAGAAATCAGCTTAGAAATCCCTGAGGATGATGATGCTATCCTCCCGTTGGCACATTCTGGTTTTCCTAAAGACAAAAACTGAGCTAATGGTATGATTTTTAAAAAAAGAGTATTAGCAGATTCCTTGAGGTCATATTTATCCTTCTATTGTCAGGGAAAATTTACTTTAATTCATCCTCTTAATTTATTATTCACTACTCTATCAGGGAGAGGTATCTGTATTAATGAACTGCATACTTGGTAGAAGTCTGCTTTATTTTGGGCAAATAATTTTCCCACAAAGCACTTAATTTAAATATATATATTTATACGGTACTTTACAAATCCCTGTTGCCATATGTTCTTTCCATTCCTTACCAAAAAAACAGCCTCAAAGATGTTGGTTGAATTGCCAAGGTCACATAGAAAACAAGAGGTAGAGACCCAGGACTGTTGCTCTCACTGCAACATAGTTACTTCTGTTAGCTCTGAGAGTTCAGTTTAGATACTCTTTGGCTAAAGAAGTCACCATAGTGATAAATACTAATAAAAGAACATATTTTATAATTAAACTACAACCAGGACTTTAACCTATAAATTACTGCTGCCTGCAAAGAATTACAAGATTAAATTTCCATTGTATATATCTCTTTTAGGTCTATATTTAAACCTTAGGATCATTTACCCTTTTTGTTTGTGACCACCTTCAAGGCAAGAACTATATTTGAGTTTTGTCCCTCAGAGGACTGTGAAAGGCTGCAGCCTTGAAACTTTTCCTTGTCCTTCCTTTAAAATTTCGGTTTGAAGAGGATAATGAAGTCAAGTGACTGGATTCTCTACTCCTTCCTTGCTTGCTTTCCTCCAGTATCTAGGAAACTAGCACTGGCCCCGAGGCACCTTGGTTTAAGTAAGGCACCCCATACGGGAAAAACTGAGACCTAAAGGACCACTTCAACCTGGTGAAACAAGCGCCAAGCAAAAAGAGGTCAGACTCTGGAGGACAACCAAATTTGGCCAGACAAGCTTAACTGAAATGGAAATAATGTTCAGAGGGCATTAAAAAACCCTGGGGGTAAAATCTATAGGTGAAAATTATAAGGATACAAAGGGAAAGGGATTGCCTAGTGAAAGCAGATCGCAAAGTTAGGAATAGGAATAGCCTATGCGTGAGTTTGAAGGAATTACTATCTCACAAGATACCATGCCTTCGCCTTTAGAAAGCGTTTTCACATTCTGGTACTTGAGCTTCTCAACCCCATTTTTCAGATGAACAAATGGAGGCTCCGGGCGGAGTTCTGACCAGTCATGATCACAAGTAATAAAGCGCGGAACTAGGAACAAGTTCAGGCTTCCCCAAATTGTTCTCAGCAGTTTCCCGCCGAGGACATTTAGGTAGCAAACGGGAAGGGGACTGGTGAGGCTTCCTTAGCAGCAAGAGTTGGCCCGACCCCAGGCGGAGCCAGCGGGAGAATGTGGGGCTCGAACTGGGCGGACATTGCAGCCACGCGGGGGTGAAAAACCCGATTTGTAAATTCGCACCAGCTGCCGCCTCAGTTAGGCCTTAAAGCGTTGTTAGCGAGGGTGGTGGGCGGTGCAGGTGGTCCTGTTCGTCCCTCTCATTGGTGCCGGGGATAACGGACAGGTATCCGCAGCCAGTCCCAACCGGAGCAAAGGGAGCTTCACGACAGCTACACGCTACCTGGTCCTGAGCGCGCGGAGCTTGAGCGCGGCGGCGGCTTCTTGGGGGGTGGCTAAGCGTGCGTGTGACGCCGCGCGCGCTCTCGTCCCCCGTCCCGCTCTCCGTGGGGGCCGCTCCTTAAGTAAGAGCTGGGGGCAGACCCTTGCCTCCAACAGGGACGAATACTTTGCTGTTTTTTGTAGCCTACCCCTCATGCAACCCAAAATCTGCCAGACAGATTCTCCTCAGGACAAGATTTTCTGATGTGGAACTTCAAGTAACGTACGCTGCAGCTTCATTTTATTTCTCAAAAAATTCCCTCCGCCGCCCCATCCCATAGACTAGGCCTTTAAGAAAGTCCCTCTTACCTCGATCTGGAAACGAGCTCCGAGGGCCTTCCCCAGCCTCAACTAAACTTTACCGGGGTCCCCCGGGCCCTGGCTCACCTCGACACCGTTAGTTCGCTCGTCTCCTTTAGGAAACCTTTCCAGACTGCCCCCCGGCGGGACCGCAGCCATCCCATTACCCGGGAGAGCCCAGGGCCCAGATGAAGGCAGAGAGCGAGGGCGCCCAGAGCGAGCCGACCGACTGCCGCCCTCCCCCGCCCGAGTGAAGTCAGGCAGTGGCTGCAGACACGGCTGTATTGGGAAGCGGAGGCTCCTACACAGTAGGAGAGGCACGTCCCAGACCCAGGAGGCCCGAGGACTCTGGACACAGCGCGCGCGGCCCGCCCGGGGCACAGTCTCTGGGGGAGCCCCGAGGGGCGAGTTAAGGCAGCTTGGCTGGAAGGGAGCGGGGAGTGGGAGTCCGCCAGCTCCCCCTGAAATGCTGGCTCACTGAGGGGACGGGCTTCTCACCTCCCACTCCTCTGTCGAGGACAGGGGGAAAGACAGTCAATAAATAAACCCGAGGCGAAAAGGGGCCTCGGGAGACTCTGCGAGTCGGGAAGGCTGGAGGTGCGGGGCGAGGGGGCGGTGAGACGTCCTGAAGAGCGTCCAGCTCGTGGCCGAGAGGACTCGGGCGCTCCCCACGCTGGAGGCCGTGGGCCGCTCCCTTTAAAAGTTGAAACGGCCGCCGTTCGGGACGGCCTGGCGGGAGGAGGGCCCGACGAGGGGAGGCTTCAGGGACAACTGGGGCTTCTCGACGTCCACCCTTTTCAGGGCGCGGCCCCGGTAGCCCTCGGGCCGGCCCAGGTACAGGAGGTGCTTCCCGGGACCCCCGGAGTACCTGGAGGGACCTCCCGAGGGGACTCGAGTGAGCAGGGCAGGGGGGGCCCGGTGGCCGGAGAAAGGCAACCTCCGGCCTCCGCCGACGCCCAGCCGGGGAGCGGGGGCGGAGAGCGCGGGCCGGGCGGGGGCAGAGGCGCAACTGCCCTCGGGGGGCACGTCCAGCCTCAGCGGCGGGGCGCACTCGTGGGGCCTGGGGCTGGGGCCGCCCAAGAGGGCGGGGGCGGGCTCCGGCGGGAGCGCCCGCGAGGTTAAAGGGGCGGGGGGCTCGGCCCCCTTTCTGGGCGGCTGCGGGCCGTGCAGGTAGCGCAGCAGTTCCTCCAGGGTGGTGACTTCCACGGCCTGCCCGGGACAGCCGGGCGGCGGTGGCCTCACCAGCACGCGGGGCGCGGGCCTGCCCGCCGCGTGCCCGCCCCGTGAGCGGCCCGGACCCTCCTTGGCGTTGTTCCTGTTCTGGTTCCACTCCCAGGGGTCCCCGGCGGCGCGGAGGTGCTTGACCGGCAGCTCCGGCGTGGACTCGGGGGTGGGTAGGCAGGCCAGCTCCGGCGGGGGCACGCCCTCCGGAGGCGGCAGGAAGGTGGTGTAGAGCTGCGGCGTCTGCACCGCGTCCCGGTCCTTGGAGGGCGGCGGGGGCTCTGGGCCCCCACCGTGGAGCCGGGCCAAACTGCGGAGGGAGAGAGGGCGCGGGAGCCCCGGAGTCTCGATGTCCTTGCCCCGACGTCGGTGGGCGCGGCGACAAGCACAGGAGACCAGGAGGCCAGAGACTGAGGCGCCCAGGGCAAAAGCTGCAGCCACACTGGCCAGGAGGAGTGGGATGGGGACGGAGCGGGAGGCCGAGGCTGGGGGCAGGTCCCGGCGCACGCCTGCCGACCGAGAGGGAGGAGGGAGGCTCAGCCAAGGGGAGGCGGTGCGGGGGACCTAGGCCCAGAGGCGCCGGCAGTTCCCAGGCCTGACATCATCGTCCCTCCCGCTGCTACTCAGCCTCACTCCTACAGCCTCCACCATCCTCAGGATTCACCTCTCCTGACTCCTCAGCATACAGCCCACGCACTACCCCTCACACTCAGGCCAGAGCTTGGGCCTGAGGATTCCACATCCCACTTCTGGCCCCTGTAGCCATGCCAAGAGCAACTGCCAAAAACTGCTCGTGCAGGAGAACTCGGGGCTGGGATGCCCAATTCTGGGGAAGGGAGGCTCCAAACAGGCGTTAGTGACCACCAAACACCATTCAGTGAGGGGCTTAGAACGCTCCGAGAATCAGCAGCCCCACACTTCACTCCTGTCTCTCCCAAGTAGCCCCCTTACCCCGAGTGTGAACTCCAAGAGTGGAAGACTGGGGCCGGGGGTGGGCATCACTGGGAGGACTGGGGGTCCCAGGGGAAGGGCCAGGACCCGGAAGCACTGGTGGCAGAGACCAGGTCAGAGCCAGTGAGGCTCTTGATCTCTACCCCTGACACCCTTCCAGGGGTCCTTCCTCCCTCCTGTGGAACCCAGGAGTCCAGAACGCCAGCCTCTAGTTTCTTCTGGGCCTGGGGAAGGGCTTATCATGCAGGACATTGATTTATTTGTTCAAAAAGTACCCTACTGTGTGCCAAGTACTGAGCTACATGCTGGGTATCTGGAGGATGTCGACCCTTTTCCGATACTCCCAGGGTATTCAGAATGCTGCTCTGCTGCTGCTACAGGACACACACTCAGGTATGTGGGCTGAGCAAGGGAAGGTGAGGTTGGGACAAGAGGACTCACCATAAGCAGAATCCCCAGGGCCAGACTGACTCCCAGTAGCTCCATCTATGAAGAAGGGACAGGGTGAAGATGGGGGGAAAGAGAAGCTTCATGAAGAACTGATGGGGTGACTGTGCCACAGAAGGAGAGAAGGACAAAAGGCCAAGCCTGGGATGGTGTCTGTGGCCATCATGGCCATGTGCAGCTTTGGCTGCAACAGCAGCTGCCTCTTCTGTTTACCTTGGCAGTCACCATGCTCCATGGATTCCTGGTTCCCAGCCTGATCCACATCAGTCCTAGGAGGAAAACGAAGTGGCTCTAGAATTCTGTACGTTGTCCGTATCTCCCACTCTGGCCCTCAGCTTGTCTTATTGGTGGGGAATTTTATGCTCAGGAAACCCAAGGACCCATCACTTACCCACCAGATCCCCTGATATCCACACAGCCCCTGGAGCTATGCCATCCACAGTATGGGTCCTGAGAAGCCAAACAGCTCCTAGGGAAAACGGAGGTGTGTGAGGCTGGATCCCTTTCTACTCCAGTCACTTTCCATTCTGCTGCCTTTTCCCACCCTGGCTTACAGGAGGCTCCCAGCCTCATTCTCTCCTGTCCACCTCAGTCTCTCCACACCCTGGTTGCTGCCCACCTTCAGAATGCTTGAGGTACCTAGGCACCCCACAGCCATCCCCTGTGTTTTCCTGCCACCCCAAAGACCTGTGTTTCTGTGCTCTTGCTGGCCCGGGGAGCTTGCCCACACAGGGCCTGGCCTCAGGCCCCTCTCACCTCTGACAGGCCCCATGCCGGGCACACCGGCTGAGAGGGAGGTAGACAATACAGCCAGAAAAAGCCACAAAAAGCCTGTGACCCTCAGTGTCCAGCTCCAGCCCTATGATCCGTCGTGCTGTTTGGGCTGTCCGCTTCCCACTGCACCTAGGGTGAGGCCAGAAGGAACCAGAGATGGACAATGAGGCTACCTTTTCCCTGAGTGAGTGGAAGAACAGAAAGCGGGGAGGCACACAAGCAACTGAGCACAACCCATGGAGCTGCCCCGCCCTACCACACTGTCCAGTCTTCTCGCCAAGCCTGTCTAGCCCAGAGCTCCCACCCTGCAAAAGCCAATGTTGATGTTTCCAACCTATTCCCGAATCTGCAGCTGCTACCTCCCATCCCATCCCTGCTTTGCAGGGGGCCTGCCCTCCAAAGGCCTCACCGGGCAGGGCTGTAGGCATCAATCTCTTCCAGGAGGATGGGCTCAGGTCCCCCGGATCGCCCACCTGGGGGCAGCACCTTCAGCACTGTCCCATCATTGGAGCCAAGGAACATGACTGTGATGTTACTGTGGGGACCAGCCATGCCATCCACAGCTACTTGGGTCAGTAGGGCCCTGGAGGAAAGGGCCTCAGGTCAGGGAACCTGTCTAGTGGAAACCTGAGCATTTCAGGGAGAGCCCAACTGCCTTGGTAGCTGTGCCTGTGCCTTTCCC
The DNA here is from genome assembly GCF_028858775.2 of Pan troglodytes. NCBI lineage: Eukaryota > Metazoa > Chordata > Mammalia > Primates > Hominidae > Pan > Pan troglodytes. Next base: position 98,080,150 of record NC_072398.2, on the reverse strand, counting down.
CCAGGCCCCAGGGTTGCCTTCTTAGCTCTCTCCCTTCTACTTTCACAAGTTCTTCCTCCCACCAATGCAGTTTACCTTGTTGGGTCAAAGAAAGAGGAGGGTGGCTGAGAACAGGGAGGCAGTGGTCAGTGTTTTTCAGCCCCATACCTGCTAGTGAGAGTGAGTAGAGGCTGATGGGTGACAGGTGGTACAGCGGGGTCCAGCAGCGGGTGAGCCTTGATGAAGGTCAGGACATCATCAGGGAGGTCTCGGGAAGAGGAGAACAAGGCAGCTCCCCCTACTCCTGCACAGGATCCTGGCCTGGTGGGTGAATGGGAAGGGGCTGCCTTTGGACTGGGAGCTGGAGCTTAGTTAACCTCTGTGCCCCCTACTGCTCCCAAACCTGACTGGAAAGCCTTGCTCCCCCTCCATACAGACACTCGTAGCACTGTCCCCTTCCCTGCCGCAGCTCTTCAGCCCCACTGCCACCCCACTATAGCTCCCCACCCTGAGGCCTTGGACATCTCACTACCTCCTCACAATCCCATCTTGGGGGCAGACGCTGCTTGCTTCTGCCCCCACAAAAACAACTCCATCCTGGGTACCTGGGTGAGGGAACTCTGTCCTCAGACACAGGAGTCCAGGCCCCATCCAGACTCCTCTGCTCCTTGAACTTGCCCTCAAACCCACGCTCAATCTCATCCAGGTAGAAGGCGCAGACGGCAGAGCCAGGGATGCTGAAGGAGCCAGAAAAGATGCAGGATAGGTGCTGAAAGGAACTGCACAACTTCCCCCAGGAAGAAGTGGTGGCACCCTTCATACCACGTTAAGAGGTAGAGACTGAGGAGGTGGGGCAGCCACTGGGTGCCACACTAGGAGAAAAAATGGCAACATAGCAAACTGGCTTTGTTCGGAGGTTCCCTTAACTGCCCCATCAGTAGGCTGTGAAAGGGGAGTTTGGAGGCTGGTGAGGCAGGGGACAGATTGGGTCACACTAGTCAGCCTAGTACCAACCTATTGGTCTGGGTGGTGAAGACCCCAAAGAGAGCAGAGCGGCCATGCAGGTTCACAGGCCCAGTCAAGGCCTGTAAAACGTCAAAATAGAAAGTAGAGTCCCCAGGGACAGAGCAGTTGAGCCGAAGCTTCAGGAAGGATGTCCAGTGGCGGTCCAAGGCCCGAGGCGAGCCGCCCATGTCACGTTTACATACTCGGGCTACGCGGGAGAACTGCACCTAGGGGAGGAGAGCGGAGTAGACAATGGTGAGACAGACCCACAGGGCCAGCTGCATGCAAGGAGTGTGGTGAGTTAAGAGCAGTAAGGGGCTGGGCGCGGTGGCTCACGCCTGTAATCCCAACACTTTGGGAGGCTGAGGTGGGTGGATCACGAGGTCAGGAGATCGAGACCATCCTGGCTAACACGGTGAAACCCCATCTCTACTAAAAATACAAACAAATTAGCCAGGCGTGGTGGTGGGCACCTGTAGTCCCAGCTGCTCGGGAGGCTGAGGCAGGAGAATGGCGTGAACCCAGGAGGCGGAGCTTGCAGTGAGCCAAGATGGCGCCACTGCACTCCAGCCTGGGCGACAGAGCAAGACTCCGTCTCAAAAAAAAAAAAAAAAAAAGAGCACCAAGGGAGCAATGTGAGGGGCACAGTGAATGAAGGGTATGGCATGGTAGGTCAACTTGGGTCAAGGGTGAGGGACAAGCAGGATGTGGGGTCAGAGGGCTTGGGGCTATTCCAAGTTGAGGGGTGAGAGTCCAGGGGATTGCTTTGTGGAGATTATGGTGAGGAGATCTCCTCCCACTCAGACTGGCTCCTCAGGATCCAGCAGAACCCTCCAGCTACCCACCCTGATGCCCACCTCCTTACCCTCCCCAGCCGAGCATCCTCCACAGAGACCTCGCGGAAGAAGAAGTAGACATGGTCTCCATGCTCCAAGGCCTGGACAAAGTGTGGCTCTAAGATGGGGAATGACAGGAAAGGGTATAGAAGAGTATCTGTACCTGCTCAGAAGCTCCTGGCCCCACACCGCTCTCCCCATTGCATACATACACACTACCACACCATTTGCCTGCTCCCCGCCACAGTCCTCCCTCTGTGCCTCCTCCCCAATAACAGTCTCCTTTCCCCAGGCCCGCCCTGACCTCGGAGCCACTTGGAGTCATACTTGGCGGAGCGGAGTGGGGGCTGGGGCCCAAGGCTTCTGTAAACTACAGCATCACTGGCCTGGAAATCCGCAGCTGTGGCTGAGTACAGGCTGCCCTCTGGAGGGATGGGTGGAGTGGGGTCAGGGGAGGGCTCAGGGATCTGTATCCTGCCTCTTCTTGGGCCTCCTGCACCCCTACCTAGGCCTGGCCCTGGCCCCTACCTCAACCCTCCACTCAGGGGAATGGGGGAAAGACCCACTGGGAGAGGAGCTAAGGTGGGAGCTCCCTCCAGCCACATGCTTTCTTCTCACATGCCCAGTTGCACACCTGCAAAGATGGCCACGTTGGACTGGGTGGCATCAAAGGGGCATCGAGCCTGCCCACTCAGTTCCTCACCCTCCTGCTGCAGCGAAGTTATCTGAGGGCAGAGGGAGCAGATGCCTGGAACCTTTAGGGTCTTGGAGTCTGGCTCCATAGCCTATTCCCTCCTGTCCCGTTGCCTCCTCCCCAACCCCTCTGGACCCTTGCATTCTGGGCACTCCCATTCCCCAACCGCAGTCCTTGGTCCTTTCCCATCAAACCCATTGCCCATCTTGGGGTCCCCCCAACTCCCATCCTAACCCCCACCCTCTCTTTTGTACCCCATAGCTGCGGCACACAGGGCTGAATGAGTTCGTTCCACAGGCAAGGAGCGTCTGGGAGTCCCAGGGAACAAGAACACGAATATAGTTGTAGCACTCATCCTAGAGAACCCAAAATTCTAGGTCAGTGACAGAGGGTCCTGGGACTGAGAACAGGAGGTAATAGAAAGGTGGGCTTACAGGGCGGGCGTGGTGGCTCATGCCTGTAATCCTAGCACTTTGGGAGGCCAAGGTGGGCAAGTTGCCTGAGTTCAGGAGTTCAAGACCAGCCTGGGCAACACGGTGAAACCCCATTTCTACTAAAATACAAAAAATTAGCTGGGTGTAGCAGCATGTGCCTGTAATCCCAGCTACTTGGGAGGCTGAGGCAGGAGAAATGCTTGAACCATGGAGGCGGAGGTTGCAGTGAGCCAAGATCGTGCCATTGCACTCCAGTCTGGGCAACAGACTGAGACTCCGTCTCAAAAAAAAAAAAAAAAAAAAAGAAAGAAAGAAAGGTGGGCTACTCCTCTGGAGCCCAACAGAGCAATGTGAGATAAAGTCCCAAATAAGCTGTTTGCTGGCCCTCTGGCCTTCTGCAAATCCTTTGGCCTCTCTGAGCCTCACTTTTCTTTTTTGTGAGGCATGTAAGAGAAACTGAAAATCAGGAATTCTCTTTCCTTCTCATTTTCCCCTGTGGCCTGGGATGGAAAAAGTGTGAAGGAAATTGGGCATAGTAGAGGACCAGTTGGACAGAGACTGGGGGCAGAGTAATCCTCTCCTTCCCTCCACATTCTCGTCTCACTCCTTACCGTCAGCTTTCCCCGTACAGCACAGTTCTCCACATCTTGGCTTCTCCATGTTAGATACTGAAGGGATAAGTTGAAGAGGGAAAATCATGGGCAACTGGGTTCCCTCCTCACATTATGGCTCCTTTTGGATTCTTCTTCCCACCCACCTGACCCACATTAGACCTTTCCCAGCCTCATCTCCACGTCTGCACCTCTTCCCACACAGCCCCTCACCTTGTTGGGCACCAGCCCCTCCCCTTCTTCTTCGGCTTGAAGATCGAAGGAGAAAACGTGATCCCTGAGGGGGTAGGTAAGGAGGGGTCAGAGCCTAGTCAAGGCACCCCACTTTACCCACAGTCAGCTGTTCAGGGACAAACAGTGCAGACCTTCTGGCCCTCCCCTTCCCCCTTCCTCCATGCCTTGGCATTTGTGCTCTGGGTCCAAGCATGTCCACACCCCATGGCTTGTGCACCTGCATGTGTCCCCTGCAAGATGCTACAGTGGCCATACAGGTCCCAAGTCTTCCCAGGAGCATGCATGTCTGCCCCACAACTGTGCCACGGCCAGTTTACCGGGCAGCCACTAGCAAGGTCCGGTTCAAGGTCAGGAATCTCTGAAAGTCCAGCCCAAGTTCTGCAGCCACAGCATCATCCTCCAGGCCCCGAAACCAGGATAATGGGGAAGTACCTAGAGGACACAGAGAGATAGGATTCTGAGGATACCACAAACTTCCCCAACACCCTCTCCAACCAGATGAAACCCAGCAGTGGACACAGTGGATGTGTGAGGTTAGAGTGCCCAAAAGCTATTCTTAATACCAATAACACTGAGTACTTAATCTCTGCCAAACACAGTGTTAGCACTTTACACGAATTGTCTCATTTAATACATGGTCCTATGAGGTAGCTTTGGCCCCATTTTACAGATGAGGAGCCTGAGACTAGAAGCCATTTAGGAATTTGCTCATTTAGCTGGGAAGTGGCAGGTATCAGGATTCAGATCCAGGTCTGTCTGCCTCTGGAGTTGAGCCTAGTCCCTTCTTGGAACTGCCTTAGGGCTAGCAATTTCCTTTCACTCCCACCTTATGCACTGTCCCACTGGAGCATTTATTCACTCCGTTTCTCCCAGCCCTCTGCACCCTCCCCTCAAGGCTCTTCACAGGCCACCTCAGCCCTCCAAGGTTTCTGCCTCCTCTGACCACCTCACCTCCAGCATCCACCTGGCCTGATCATGGTGGAAACCACAGTCATCAGTGGTCAAAGGATAGCCAGAGTTCAGGGATAAATGATTTAACATTTATAATGTGCTCAGCTGGGAGCGGTGGCTCACGCCTGTAATCCCAGCACTTTGGGAGGCCGAGGCGGGCGGATCACAAGGTCAGGAGATCAAGACCATCCTGGCTAACATGGTGAAACCCCATCTCTACTAAAAATACAAAAACAAAATTAGCCAGGCGTGGTGGCAGGCGCCTGTAGTCCCAGCTACTCGGGAGGCTGAGGCAGGAGAATGGCGTGAACCCAGGAGGCGGAGCTTGCAGTGAGCCGAGATCACGCCACTGCACTCTAGCCTGGGCAACAGTGCAAGACTCCGTCTCGAAAAAAAAAAAAAAAATTCATAATGTGCTTGGAGCTGCTTCTAGCACATAGGAGTGTTTGCTATTCTTATATATCCCTCAACAATTACTCCCAGTAACCCAACTGCAGCTCCTCTATCCTTAAAATTACTCTAAATCCTACAAATATAACCGGAACTGCAAATAGATAAAGGTTCTTCTCAGAAAAAGTGGGTTTATGCTTTCTATCATGGTGGGCTTATTGGTGGTACCAGTGGTAGAGAGGCGAGTAAGAGGTGTTGGGAACCACTGAACTAGTATTAGACCTTCTCTATGTAGCTAAGAATAACAGGAAACACATATAAAGCATTTACTTTGTGCCATACAGTCTTCTCAGCACTTTACATGTATAACCTCATTTAATCCCTAAATAATTCCATGAGGTAGAAGACTTTTGTTTTTTGTTTTTTGAGACGGAGCTTCACTCTTGTTGCCCATGCTGGAGTGAAATGGCGCGATCTCGGCTCACTGCAACCTCCGCCTCCTGGGTTCAAGCGATTCTCCTGCCTCAGCCACCCGAGTAGCTGGGGTTACAGGCACACGCCACCAAGCCTGGCTAATTTTTTGTATTTTTAGTAGAAACGGGGTTCCACCATGTTAGCCAGGCAGGTCTCGAACTCCTGACCTCAGGTGATCCGCCCACCTTGGCCTCCCAAAGTGCTGGGATTACAGGTGTGAGCCACCGTGCCCAGCTGACTTTTTTTTTTTTAATCGGCTTTTTTTTTTTTTTTTTAAAGAGATGGGATAGGGGGTTGGGGGGTGGGATGACTCTGGCTGTGTTGCCCAGGCTGGACTGCAGTGGCTATTCACAGGCGCCATCACAGAGCACTACATCCTGGGCTCAAGTGTTCTTCCTGCCTCAGCCTCCTGAGTACCCACCACTGGCTCAGAATACTATTATATTCATTTTACAGCTGAGGAGACTGAGACAAAGAAAGGTTAAGTAACTTAACCAAGGTCACACAGCTATTGAGCAGCTTGGCAGGGATTCAAACCTGCTAAGGTTTGGTCTAGCTGAGAGTCCATGTTCTTTTTTTTTTTTTTTTTTTTGAGACGGAGTCTCGCTCTGTTGCCCAGGCTGGAGTGCAGCGATATCCGCTCACTGCAAGCTCCGCCTTCCGGGTTCATGCCATTCTCCTGCCTCAGCCTCCCGAGTAGCTGGGACTACAGGCGCCCGCCACAATGTCCGGCTATTTTTTTTTTGTATTTTTAGTAGAGACGGGGTTTCACCGTGTTAGCCAGGATGGTCTCAATCTCCTGGAGAGCCCATGCTCTTAACCTCCACACGATGCTGCCTGTAAGTGAAGAAACCAGGCCCAGGGATGAGAAGCAGCTGGCAGGAGGTGTCAGCTCACTCTACCTGTTTCCTTCTTTTTGCTGGTCTGGCTGTTAGCTTCCTTGAGGCTGGGAGCCTTCCTGCACCTTGCCTCCCACACAGGGGGTCTCAGTCTCTAATTGTTCACAGAGATGGGGCAAGGTAGGTACTGGGCACTCACCTTGAAGGTCAGAGATCAACAGAGGGAGGGGGTCCTGGGGAAAGGCGGCCTGAGTATGGGGAAGTGAGAGCAGCAGCAGCAGTAGCAGCAAGGGCATGAAGTGGGGGGCACGGGGCATCCTGTGCGGGGCAGCTCAGGCCCCAGGGGGTGCCCCCTCACCCATAAGCCGGCCCTGAAAGGGGAGACAGGGAAAAGTGGGGGAGGAGTGAAGTTCCCTCTCCCCTGAAGCAAGCCAGCAGGCTCCTCTCCTGGTGTATCCCCAGAAGACCCTGTGGGGTGGGGGAAAAGAACCCTCTCTCCAGCACTGCCCCAGTTCCAGCCAGCTGTCATTGTCACTCAAGGCCCTTCCCTCTGCAACTGGCCCAAACTGGCTGGTGTGAGGCCTGCATGCATGACCCCAGGTAAGGACAGGACACATCCACCCCCATCTCAGCTTTTCCTCTTCTCTCCTGACTGGGTCTGGGACATTCAGTAGGTGACACCTCCTGGCCCCCCTCTTGCTAACCCCTTCTCAGCTATAATTAGAGACTGAAGCCTTAAAATTATAAATAGTGACTCCTTGGCACTGGGAGGAGGAAAAGGGCACCATGTCTGACTCCCCCTCCCTCCCAGACCCCCACGGCACCCTGGGAGCAATGCAGGCACTGCGCCTAGGCGGGGGCAGCTGTGTGGCTGACACTGTCCTTTCTAGAGTTGAGGAAGACACAGTTGGGGGAGGCAGCCTAGAGGTCACTGTGCTGGTCTAAGCTCATGCTTTGGGGGCCCTTCCCACTGCTAGGGAAGAACTGAGTAGGGAGGAGAGTTGGTGGGGGGGACTGTCTTCGCCAAAAATGAATCTGCATCAAAGCCAGATCAGAGGCTAAATTTAGCTCTGGCTGCAGCTGTCTGCCCGACCACTGTGCCACCCCCTCCAGGCTCTCTAGCCCCCTGCTCCTTCCCTGGCTCCTAAGAACCAGTGCATGTACTTGAGGGGGGAAGAGCAGACCCACCCCCTATGAGAAGCCAGGGGTACAAGGGACTAGTGAAGCAAAATGGCTAAACGTGCCCCTCTTTCCCTTCCTTCCCTCATCTGCTGCCTCTGAAATTAAAATATAAATTATTCAGTGACAGGCAGGTAATTGTAGCCCAAAGTCCAGGAAAAGATGGATATGGTGGAAGAGATGGTGAGACAGGTCTCCTTCCACCCATCAGCCTCCCTCAGCCAAATGACCCTGGCTGGGGCCCACAGTAGGAGGTATACACCAGCTTCCTGCCTTCCCCTAAAATTGAAGTGAGGGACTTGGTCGGCTCCAAAAATCAGGTCAAGAAGGGTGAGACTCCTTTCTTTTGTGAACAGATAACTATCCTTCACCAATCCTTAGTTGCCCATCCCACCGTGTCCCCTAAAACAGACCCTAAGCTTCCAGGCCAAGCCCCCTTCCATCTCCCCAGTAATTCTACTCTCCCAGCCAGGACCCAAGTGTCCCCCCACCCCCAATCCAGCATCACTGGTGGGGAGGCTGACGTCAGGTGGGGCTCCAAGAGAGCTGAAGAAAGGAAAAGAGTAGGAACACCTAATGATGACCCCCCTTCCCCAGGGCAGAGTAGCAGCTAGCTAACGACCCTCTGGTGTTGAAAGGCTGGGCCTTCCTCCCTCCCCCGACATGTTTCCGGATACTGTTGTTCCCAGGGGAAGAGAAAGGGACATAGCTTGTCTCTCATCCTCCCCAACCTGCTCTCCCCACCACCCCCCTGCCTCCAAGTTGCCCTGAGCAACTGGTATCTTCACCCTGGAAACAACTTTGGTCTCTGGCAAGTGGGGAGAAGAGCCAGCCCCTCTTTCTGCTCCCTGCTCATGCCTGCTTCCACCCCCTGCCCTCAGGAGCTGCTGCCCTTTCCTTACCTGGGTTGGTGACTCCTGTGGGGGCTTGAGGGGGATAGGAAACCTGTGACCTGATGGAAGACAGGACAAAGGAGAGAAGAGACTGCATTATGCTCCCCTTACCACATCCCTTACAAGTAAATGTAAAAATTCAAGAAAAGTCTGCTGACGCTTGGGTAGGGGAGATGCTGCCTTGAAAATGGGAGGGGGCTGATGACACTTCTTAATAGTTTGGTTACAAAGGTGCTGGTGGCTTTATGCCCAGAGATGCAGGGGAAGGGGATGGCCCCTTTCTAGAAACTGCTAGAACTACAGGGCTAGCCTTGGCAAAGGGGGTCACTGGGAGACTTTGTGGGGCATGGCGACCACTCCCATGTTAAGGCCCTCAGAATCCAACAGCCTTCTTAGCAAAAGCGCCTTAGCTAGGGACAATAGAGGCTAATTTGCATCTCATTTACATGCTCTTCATTTCCAGGCAAAATGATCTGATAGCAAGCACCCTCAACCCTTTCCTTCCTCCCTGAGAGAGCAGGCTGTGCCTCCCTTCCACCCAGTCTACACACACACACACACACACACACACACACACACACTCACACCCCACTTTAGGCTGGATTAGTCCAGCCTCTACAAACACTTGGCTGGCCTTTGCATTGGCCCTCTAGACTCAACTATGATACACCTTTAAGAGGGCTTCTTGTAGCTGTTTCTGGGGAGCAGCATCTGGTCAGCTCCTCAACTCCTGGCCTGGAGAAAAGATCACTCTGCCCTGGAAGAATCCGAGCTGCTTCACACACCCCATCTGAAGCACATGGGAGAGACCTGGCCGACTCTCCCCTTTCCAGATCCTCCCGTTGCTGGGAAGAGGAAACAGCCCTTCTCTCTCCTGGCCCCGAAGCCACCTCTGGGGAGTGGCTGGGGTCACAGCCAGAGTCTAGGAGAGCTGTGGAAGGGATGGAGAAGGGGAGACTGGGCTGGGGACAATAGCAGGAAGCCTTTGGGCTGGTCGCCCGCCCCAGTCCACCTTCCTCAGAGGGAGCAGGGTCGCGCCAAGGAGCCTGTGGAACCGGAGCTTTCCTTTCTCCAAGCCATTTCCCCCACTCTTAGCTCTTAGCCCCACACTCAGCACCTACCCTCCTTCCCACCCAACCCCCAACCAGGACAATCCAGGTGTCTAAAGCCTCGAAAAGAGGTGGGCCTAGGGCCAGGGGCTCGACGTGTCTCCCCCTCACCGGATCCGGGGCTCCGAGGAGGGGCCGGTAGCAGAGTCTGGGCCGGGACCGGGTCCCAGAGCCACGTTAGCGAGAGGAGGGGCTGGAGGGGCCTGCAGGCGCAGACGGAGAGGGGATAGGAGCGGGGGTTGGGGAGCGGAGGCGGGTCTCCCAGGCCAGGGAAACGGGGCCAGAGGCTGAGAACCGACGAGGGCGGGCCTGAGGCCGGCGCTCAGTGGGGACCGTGGGCTCAGGAGGCAGTTGCCAGCTCGGATGTCCTCCTTGGGAGACCTCAGTCTAACAAAGCCCCGGGCCGAGCGGGCTGAAGGAAGGAGATAGGCGCTGGGACCGATGTTGCTCGAGGGCCCCATTCGCCGCCTCTTTGCACGAGCCAACCCTTCAGAGGGTGCTCAGATTCCGGCTTGCACAAGGACAGAGGAGCACCCGTGACACAAAGTCCGGAACGATGCGCCCCTCTTCCCATCCCTTCAGGGGCGTCAGGAGGGTCTAGTTCTCCGTGGGTCTCGGAGCCCTAGTTTCCTTGCTGGGAAAGCAAGGGGCCAGGTTTTCCACCCTCTCTATGGAGCGCGCCTTAAATAATCCCTTTTCGCGCTTCCCAGTCCAGCGGGATGCGACTCGACGAAAGCCCAATTGAACGAGGTGCCCAGACTCTGCTCTCACCAGTACAGTTACGGGGCTCGGCCACTGTCCCTCCTTCCTCCCTGCACCCCAATTTCGTTGACCCTCTCCGTCAGCCAGGCACACCGGGCGCCGACACCCTCCCTGGTCCCCTAGCGCTTCAGAAGCTTGCCCCCCGCCGGCCGCGCCCTCCTGCTCCCTCCCCGCCTCCCCGCAGCCCCTTCCCTGCCCGGGGTACTTGCTCCAGGATTCGGGTCAGCGGGATCGAGATCGCCGCGGGCGGCCAGCGGCCACGCGCTGCGCTGAGTTCGCAATCCGTGGTTGTGCTCAGGCGAGATGCGATGAGCGTCCGAATTGGATGGTGCTTGAATTTGGGTTCCAGGGCGCTGTCGGGAGAGCCCTGGGTCCAAGTCCAGCCGCGGATCCGCGGAGGAAAACAATGCGACCGCCCGGGGCTCTGGGCTCGGCCCCAGTGGCCCCGCCCGCCTCCCAGCCGGGCCCACCTCCTGCCCGCCTTTGGTTCCCCGCGACTAATCCCGCCCTCGGAGGGCGGCTAGACACCGCCTTCTCGTCACCTCTCCGCCAATAGTGCTGCCCGGGGAGGGGCGCCAGGAGCACCGTCCACCCAGAGGGCCAGGCCGGGAGGCTGAACTGGAGACCAGAGACAGACGCGAGATGGAGAGACCCACGGACAGTCGCCGACACCGGGCAGAGGAAGAAATACATACAGAAGCAGAGACAGGCTGGCACAGGAGAGGCTCTGGGGAGAAATTTCACAAGAGAGGAAGAGGAGCTGGGAGGAGAAACAGACAGGAAACCTGGGAGCCTCGCGGGGCTGGGCTGGGCTATCAGAGCCTGCGCGATCCGTCCTCCCTTCCCCTCCTATACGGCTTGGGCGACCTTGCTCCCGAGGGCGCATCCCGCATCTCCCTGACTCTGCCCCCAACTCTCTGTTGCTCCTCTCTATGCGTTGTCCCTCTGTCTCCTTATTTCTCCCCGTAGGCCTCCTCTGGTTCGTCCTGACCCGGATAAGGAGGCCTAGCATGCGCGTGGGGGCTGGAGGCCTGGGAAAGGAAAGGAAGGTGTCAGCAGGAGGTTTCCCTTGTTTCCATGATCTCCTCCCCTCCCACCTCTACAAAGCAGCATGAGTTTGGGCCACTATGGCAAGAACTAGCTAGCAGTCAGGCTGTTGGGTAATGGAAGAGGGCAGGTGAGAGAGGCTGAAGCCAAAACAGATGTGGAAATGAAGACTAACTGACTCAGAGAAAGACACAAAGAGTAGCAACGCTAAGACTTGATAAAGTAACCCACACAGCCTTCCTGCCCCACAGACATACGTCCCACCTTTCCTCAGAGGACCCTGACATCCCTCCAAACAGCAAAACTGCCCCTTCTCCCTCCCCACCCTTCATAAAGCCCCTGGGAATGTCAGTGAGGAGGAAGAATAAACTACTACAGACAGGATTGCTTGGTACCTTGGTATTGCCTGGTAGGATTCTTCTCTATGTGGGGCTGGGACAAAAGACATTCTCAAAATTCTCCAGGAAAGTGGGTGGCCTGGGAGACACTGGCATTCTCAGATAGTTTTATCTGACTGAACACTTCTACCCACATCTTGGACTCTGGACTAGAGGAAAGGAGGGGGAAGGGGTTTGCCACTTTAGGCCAGCCTTAACTGGACTGTGATCAGGGAGGGGAGTATCAACAACTAGGCTAAGCCCCACAGCGAGTACACAAGAGACCTAAACATACACACACATGTGCACACGCACACACACAGAAAGAGAGAGACAGAGAGACAGATTTAAGGCCAGGTGAACCAGTAAGATGAACAGTAACTCAGTAAAGTCAGATCTAAAAAAATAGAAGAAGATAAACAGGGACAATATCTACACAGAATTAACGGCCGAGGGATCTTGGGTCCAAGGCAATTCAGCAAACTGTCAGACAGTTGGGGTTGTTTTAAAGGCTGGAAAGAAATTTTCAGAGAAAGACACCTCAAAATATAGAGGCACTGAGAGGTTAAAAGAAATCTCCTCAGCTCCTAGCACAGGGTTTAGGTACTCAGATACATGCTTATTGAACAGATTAGTGAGTGGGGATTAAGGTGTAATTCATTTAAAGTTTTAGGACCCAGCTCAAATCTCAGTTCAATCCAATAAGTATTAAACACTTACTTGAGACACAATCTACTACACAATCCACTGTGGGTTGTGGTTCCAGACTTTAAGAAAATGATAATATATTTGAATTAAAATAAGATTTGCACATACTAAACTATTAAAAAGTCTAAACTATTAAAAAGACAGTACTAAATATTAAATATTTAATAGTACTAAACTATTAAAAAGACAACACCAAGTCTCAAAAGAAAAGCTACATTGAACATGAATTTCCAAATGTGCAAAGAAGACAATAAATATTCTCCGAAGACTGCACAGAAAGATGCTGGATACATTTTATCATGAAGGACAGGAAAACTTTGGTGGGAGTTGGCTTGGTGCAAAAGAAGAAAATGTTCCCGAGGGACACAGCTTCAGCAAAAGCTTTTACTTGGTTAGCAAGGAGCCTGCAGCATGGATAAAAAAAAGGTCCTGTGAGGCTGGTGTGTGGGAAAGGCACTAGTTAGGAGCAAGGGGAGGGAAAAGGGGAAGACAAATTACAGAAGGCCTGGAATGACTAGGTGAACTGGTTAAAATCATCTGACAGGAGTAGGACGTCATTTTAAATTCTTGAAAAAGGGTGCAACTTGTATTTTTTTATTTTTTTAAGCAAGAAGACAGAGACCTACTAGCAAGTAAACAAGGTTTAAAGGTGAGGGGAGAGGGACAATCAGACAAGGGTGATGGGAACAGGTTTAGAAAGAAATACATGAATCTGAGAGCTATTTTGAAGGACAAATCAAAATGACTCTCTTGGCTGGGCGAGGTGGCTCACCCCTGTAATCCCAGCACTTTGGGAGGCCGAAGTGGGCAGATCACCTGAGGTCAGGAGTTCTGAGACCAGCCTGGCCAACATGGAGAAACTCCAGCTCTGCTAAAAATACAAAAAAACATTAGCCGGGTGTGGTGATGGGCACCTGCAATCCCAGCTACTCAGGAGGCTGAGGCAGGGGAATTGCTTGAACTCGGGTGACAGGAGATTGCAGTGAGCCAAGATCGTGCCACTGCACTCCAGCCTGGGTGACACAGAGGGAGACTCTTAAAAAACAAAAAACAAACAAAAAAAACCTCTCTTCCTACTCCCTTAGTGTTTTGAAGAAAATCACACAGTCCTGGCCGGGCGCAGTGACTCAGGCCTGTAATCCTAGCACTTTGGGAGGCCGAGGCGGGTGGATTGCCTGAGCTCAGGAGTTCGAGACCAGCCTAGGCAACAACGGTGAAACCCCGTCTCTACTAAAATACAAAAAATTAGCCGGGCGTGGCGGCGTGCGCCTGTAGTCCCAGCTACTGGGGAGGCTGAGGCAGGAGAATTGCTTGAACCCAGGAGGCGGAGCTTGCAGTGAGCCGAGATCGTACCACCGCACTCCAGCCTGGGCAACAGAGCGAGACTCCATCTCAAAACAAGGAAATCACACAGTCCCACAGATTGGATTGGAAAAGCACTCTCTTCCAATCCCCAGGGAGATATTTCAAACTTCCTCCTTTTTTTGCAAGTTCCTTTCCTTACCATTTCCTTGTTCATCTCAGGAAAACCCTCATCCGTCTTCAGAGAAAACAGAGATAATAAAGTGAGAATTCCACCAACTTTTTGCTCCCTACAGATATACTTAGCTGCATCATGTCTCTCTCATCCTAGTGAATGCCATCCGTATCACCTGTTGAAGGTTCACCTATGACTTTACTATAAGTTGTATGCAGTCCCTGGTTGTCTATCTTGCTCAACACTGTATCCTTTCCTTGTAGCATAGTGCCTGCACACAGAAAGTATTAACTTAAAAAAAAAAATAGAGGCAGAGTCTCATTGTGTTGCCCAGGCTGGTCTTGAACTCCTAGGCTCAAGTGATTCTCCTGCCTCGGCCTCTCGAACTGCTGGGATTACCGGCGTCAGCCACCATTCCCAGTCTTAACCTGTCCTTTTCTACTGATATTTTCCCCTTAGCATATACACATGCTCAAGTAATTCCCATGATTAAAAGGAAAACATTCCAAACTTTCTCTTGATCCTTGTCTGCACCCAGTCATCACTCAATTTCTCTTCCCTTCATAACTAAGCTTCTAGAGTTACCTATACTTGCTATATCCATTTTCATGATTCTCATTCTCAATCATTTTAGTTTTTGTCCCCATCAGTCCACTGAGATTGCTCTCATTAAGGCCACCAATGACCTCCTGGTCACATTCAATGAACAACTCTTCAGTCTTTATCCTTTTGCCCTCTCTGTGCCATTTGACCTGTTGACTCCCCCCTCCTTGAAATGCTTTCTTCTTTTGGCTCCTGAGGTCCCTCTTTCTCTTAACAGAGACTAGGGGCTTAATAAATATGTATTTTTAATGAATGGATAGTTTCACTTCTATTAATATGGCTTTTCTTTTCTTTTCTTTTTTTTTTTTTTTGAGACAGAGACTCACTCTGTTGCCCCAGGCTGGAGTGCAGTAGCATAATCTTGGCTCACTCACTGCAACCTCCGCCTCCTGGGTTCAAGCGCTTCTCCATCTCAGCCTCCCGAGTAGCTGGGATTACAGGCGCCCACCACCACGCCCAGCTAATTTTTATATTTTTAGTAGAGACAGGGTTTCGCCATGTTGGCCAGGCTGGTCTCGAACTCCTGACCTCAAGCGATCTGCCCACCTCAGCCTCCAAAGTGTTGGGATTACAGGTGTGAGCCACCACACCCAGCCTAATATGACCTTTCTTAGCCTTCTCTGACCTCTCTAAATGCTGGTGTTCCCTATGGTCATGTCCTTAGCCACCTCTTTCTTCTCTACCCATTCTCATTGGTCAAGATAATTCGACAATGAGAACAGTTACAAAACCAACAGTTACAATAAACTGTTTTGTTTTTTTTTTTTTTTGAGATGAGTCTCCCTCTGTCACCTAGGCTAGAGTGCAGTGGCTCACTCGGCTCACTGCAAGTTCCGCCTCCCGGGTTCACACCATTCTCCTGCCTCAGCCTCCAGAGTAGCTGGGACTACAGGCACCTGCCACCATGCCCAGCTAATTTTTTTTTTTTTTTGTATTTTCAGTAGACACAGGGTTTCACCGTGTTAGCCAGGATGGTCTTGATCTTCTGACCTCATGATCCGCCCGCCTGGGCCTCCCAAAGTGCTGGGATTACAGGTGTGAGCCACTGCGCCCGGCCACAATAAACTGTTTATATGTTGCTTACCATAAAATCTAGGTGTTCAACTCAGGTCTTTCTCCTGAGTTCTAGACTCATGTATACAATTGCTTATTGGATACTTCCATTTGGATTTTTCATGTTTACCACTTAAAAACAGGAAGTAGCCAGGCGCAGTGGCTCACACCTATAATCCCAGCACTTTGGGAGGCCAAGGTGGGCAGATCACCTAAGGTTGGGAGTTCAAGACCAGCCTGACCAACATAGAGAAACCCCGTCTCTACTAAAAATACAAAATTAGCTGGGCATGGTGGTGCCTGTAGTCCCAGCTACTCAGGAGGCTGAGGCAGTAGAATCACTTGAACCCGGGAGGTGGAGGTTGCCGTGAGGCAAGATCGCGCCATTGCACTCTGGCCTGAGCAACAAGAGCGAAACTCCATCTTAAAAAAAAAAAAAAAAAAAGACAGGAAGCTTGTCTTTTATCTTTTTATCCCCAGCACTTAATCGTAATGCCTGGCATACAGTAAGTAGAGGAAGAAATAAATGCATCAAAGATTAAAAACAAACAAACATCCTATGGCTCAGAGGAAAAACAACAACAACAACAAAAAACAAAAACAAACAAAAAAAACAAGCCAGGTATGGTGGCTCATTTCTGTAATCCCAGCATTTTGGGAGGCCAAGGCAGGCGAATCATGAGGTCAGGAGATCGAGACCATCCTGGCTAACACGGTGAAACCCCGTGTCGATTAAAAATACAAAAAATTAGCTGGGCGTGGTAGTGCGTGCCTGTAATCCCAGCTACTCAGGAGGCTGAGGCAGGAGAATCGCTTGAACCTGGGAGGCAGAGGTTGCAGTGAGCCGAGATCGTGCCACTGCACTCCAGCCTGGGCGACAGAGTGAGACTCCATCTCAAAAAAGTAAATAAATAAAAATAGGACAGGCACGGTGGTTCACACCTGTAATCCCAGCACTTTGGGAGGCCGAGCTGGGCAAATCATGAGGTCAGGAGTTCAAGACCAGCCTGGCCAACATAGTGAAACCCCGTCTCTACTAAAAATACAAAAATTAGCCGGGCGTGGGGGTGCGCGCCTGTAATCCCAGCTACTTGGGAGGCTGAGGCAGGAGAATCACTTGAACCCAGGAGGCAGAGGTTGCAGTGAGCCGAGATCATGCCACTGCACTCCAGCCTGGGCGACAGTGTGAGACTCGATCTCATAAATAAATAAATAAATACCCCAAACAAAAAAAGAGTAAAAGCTGTGAACTATCTCCAGCTATGTCAGGCTGACTTACTTGACTGCTTTAAATCACACTAAACTTACTCTTTCTGAACTGATATGAGAGTATTGATCTTAACCATGGTAAAACCTCACCTAAAACAAACATCGGACTGTTCCATCCTGAATACTTTTCCAAATAACTGAAGTTTATCCAATTAAGTGCAAAATATCTTCATTTTGCTTCAAAGTAGAAATTGCTCAAAAAAGTACTATTCACTTCCTGTAGATTATACAGTGGAAAGAGCACCATTGAAAGTCATTGAGACTTAGCTAGATTCATCTCTGGAGTATGGCTTTGGATAAACTACTTATCTCTAAGTCTGATTCTGTCTTCTGTAAGTGGACATACTACCTTCCTGCCTACTTCTTAGGATCAAATAAGATCCTGTAGGTGAAACATTTTGCAAATTCAAAAGTGTTTTGCACATTTAAGATACCATCATTTGGCCAGGGTACACAGTGACTCACTCCTGTAATCTCAGCACTTTGGGAGATTGAGGCAGGAGGTCTGTTGAGTCCAGGAGTCCGAGGCTGCAGTGAGCAGTGTGAGCCACTGTACTCCAGCCTGGGCAAGATAGCAAGACCCTATCTCTAAAAAAAATTTGTGGCCAGGCGCAGTGGCTCACGCCTGTAATCCCAGCACTTTGGGAGGTCGAGGTGGGTGGATCACAAGGTCAGGAGTTCGAGACCAGCCTGGCCAATATGGTGAAACCCCATCTCTACTAAAAATACAAAAAAATTAGCCGGGCATGGTGGCACATGCCTGTAATCCCAGCTACTTGGGAGGCTGAGGCAGGAGAATTGCTTGAATCCGGGAGGTGGAGGTTGCAGTGAGCCGAGATCATGCCACTGCACTCCAGCCTGGGTGACAGAGCGAGACTCCATCTCGAAAAAAAAATTGTTTTTGGCCGGGTGCAGTGGCTCATGCCTGTAATCCCAGCACTTTGGGAGGCTGAGGTGGGTGGATCACGATGTCAGGAGTTCAAGACCAGCCTGGCCAAGATGGTAGAAACCCCGTCTCTACTAAAAATACAAAAATTAGCCAGGCATGGCAGTGGGTGCTTGAAATCCCAGCTACTCAGGAGGCTGAGGCAGAGAATCACTTGAACCCGGGAGGCAGAGGTTGCAGTGAGCCGAGATTGCACCACTGCACTCCACCCTGGGCGACAGAGTGAGACTCTGTCTCAATTGAAGAAAAAAAAAAAAAAGAGAGAGAAAATAAAAGACTTCCCCATGAATGAAGTAAATGAACATTATAACATGTGACTCCTATGTTACTACCATTTTCCCCTCATATCCTGGTTCTTGGATATGTTTTGACTTTATTCTTTCAGCACATA
Organism: Pan troglodytes; assembly: GCF_028858775.2. NCBI lineage: Eukaryota > Metazoa > Chordata > Mammalia > Primates > Hominidae > Pan > Pan troglodytes. The sequence continues at coordinate 98,061,889 of NC_072398.2, read as the reverse complement.
TTTATTGACCACAGTATGTGCCAAGCACTGTGTAGACACTAAAAGATAATCTGAGCTCAGTGGGTAGACAGTTAATAAAATCACAAATTAAAGACGGGCGCTATGGCTCATGCCTGTAATCCCAGCACTTTGGGAGGCCAAGATGGGCAGATAGCCTGAGGCCAGGAGTTCAAGACCAGCCTGGCCAACATGGCGAAACCCTGTCTCTACTAAAAATTCAAAAATTAGCCAGGTGTGGTGGCAGTGTAATCCCAGCTGCTCGGGAGGCTGAGGCAGGAGAATCACTTGAACCTGGGAGGCAGAGGTTGCAGTGAGCTGAAATCGCATCACTGCACTCCAGCCTGGGTGACAGGGACAGAGCAAGACTCTGTCAAAAAAAAAAAAAAAAAAAAAGAGAGAGAGGAAGGAAGGGAGGGAGGGAGGGGAGTCTGAAGCTGGAGAGGAAAACAGGTAAAGACTAGGTAGCAGAATTCTGAATCCAGAAGTTATTATTGTATTTGCATCTTCTTATATTTTTATTCCCTTTATTCTTTTTCTTTTTTCTTTTCTTTTTTTGGAGACCGAGTCTCACTCTATCACCAGGCTGGAGGGCAGAGGCGCGATCTCGGCTCACTACAACCTCTGCCTCCCTGGTTCAAGCGAATCTCCTGCCTCAGCTTCCCGAGTAGCTGGGACTACAGGCATGTGCCATCATGCCCAGCTAATTTTTGTATTTTTAGTAGAGATGGGGTTTCACCGTGTTAGCCAGGATGGTCTTGATCTCCTAACCTCGTGATCCGCCCACCTCGGCATCCCAAAGTGCTGGGATTACAGGTGTGAGCCACCATGCCCAGCCGAGACAGGGTTTCACCACGTTGGCCAGGCTGGTCTCAAACTTCTGACCTCAGGTGATCCACCCACCTTGGCTTCCCAAAGTGCTGGGATTACAGTCATGGCCTGGAGCAACTTTTTTAAAGTTTGCCATGATCTGATCTTTTTCCTTCTTCACTTATCTCTCAAACAACTTACATTCCAGACATAAATCACCACTTCCTGAGAATGTCCTGTATTTTGTTTTTTTCCTGCATGTGCTTATGCCGTCCCCATCATCTGGGACTTCTTCCCTATCTCTGGCTATTAAGTAGTTGAATCTATCTTTCCAAGTCTACCTCTTCAGCCCTATCATAATTAAGCTTCTTTAGTCTCAAAATTATTTAAATCTCCATTAAAGTTAATGGCATTGTTTGACTAGTATTACTGTTATTTATGTTTAAGCTTATCTCCCTCGCCAGATTCCCCATAAGATTCTTGATAGCAAGTGTTTTTGTCTCATTCAACAACTGTGACTTCCAGGATGGGTGCAGTGGTTCACGCCTGTAATCCCAACACTTTGGGAGACTAAGGTAGGAGGATTGCTTGAGCTTAGAAGTTCAGCCTGGGCAACATAGTTAGACCCTCCTCTCTACAAAAAAAAGGAAGGCTTGTGAGCCTCTGGTCCCAGCTACTTGGGAGGCTGAAGTAGGAAGAGCTCTTGAGCCCAGGAGGTCAAGGCTGCAGTCAGCTGTGATGATGCCACTGCACTGTGGCCTGGGCGACAGAGTGAGACCCTATCTCAAAAACAAAGCAACAAACAAACAAACAAACAAAACCCAATTGTGACTTCCCCTCATTTTGTATCCCTTTAGCAGCTACAAAGTAGCTACTACAGTAGCCTACTCAGTAGGCCCTGCGGGGTGCATTGGCTCACACCTGTAATCCCAGCACTCTGGAAGGCCAAGGTGGATCACCTGAGGTCAGGAGTTCAAGACCATCCTGGCCAACATGGTGAAACCATCTCTACTAAAAATACAAAATAAGCCAGGCATGGTGGCACAGGCCTGTAATTTCAGCTACTTGGGAGGTTGAGGCAGGAGAATCACTTGAACCCGGGAGGCAGAGGTTGCAGTGAGCCGAGATCACCCCATTGCACTCCAGCCTGGGCTACAAGAGCAAAACTCTGTCTCAAAAAAAAAAAAAAAAAAAAAAAAAAAGGCAACTCAGTAGGCTTGTTCCTCTACGCTAGTGATTCAGTGCTGTGCTGGCACCTGCTGGTCACCTGTGGTGCAGCAGCCCTGGTCCCAGAACCTTCCTCCCTTCAGTATTAAGGGTTGTGACAGTCTGTGCTCTTACCTGGCAATCACTGGAATAATATATTAAATACTTGCCCCACAGCACCACCTTTCAATCTTCAGAACTTTTCCCACTGACCTCCTACCCCAGAAATTTGGGCTTTACATCCTTCCCAGTACTGTAGAAATGTAAGGACAGGATCTTCAGGAACTGGGCAGCAAGAAAAGAAAGAAGCAATTTGAGAGTGGAGGATGCAAATCCCTTTCCCCCCTTCAAAGAATCGAGACTATTTCCAACAGAATTCCACTCTTTTTGACCTTTGTCTTATTTCTAGGTTGCTCTTGGGCCAGAGGCCTTCTTGGTGACAGAAGTGATGAACCGGAGGTTAAGCAGAGAGTAGGTAGGCGGGGCTCAAGGGGTGGGGCCAAGCCAAAGGGCTCTCACATTAAGTGAAGCTTCTCCATTCTGTAAGCTTTCCGGGAACATCCAAGGCAAGACTGGCACCCAGCACAGCAGGTGAGGGACCGGCAGTGACAGAATGGTAGACTTTAGGGGTAATGGTGGCAGAGGAGTCTCTAGCTCTTTCAGTCTTAGCTTTTCATATTGTGAAACTCTCGCTTGTACAATTCTTGGGTCCTTTGTAGAGCTTAGCTTAGTTTTTCTGGTGGCAAGGCAGCCTCTGAAAGACCTGGTTTTGGATGCGGTGGGGGCAGGGCTGAGGGATGCAGGTGGATCCATATCCATATGGATGTGTGCGAAATGCAAGGAAATCTTAGGAAACAAGGAGATAGATGGGTAAGGGCCAGAGGGAGAGTATGGCCAGGCCAGAGGATCATAGGGAGGACCCAGACAAGAGAAAAAGGGAGACTGAAACAGGGAGAGAGGGAGAAGACAGCGGAATAAATGTGAGACGGCAATGGGGGCAATGGAGAGCTGGGTAACAGGAAGGCCAAGGAGGAAGGAAGGCTCACATGGAGCAATCGCCTCTTCCGGCTGGGGAGCATGGTCCAGAAAGCCCCAAGGCAAGCTGGGAGCAAAACAAGGTTCAGGTTTCCACTGGAAGGATTCAGCTGGGGAAAAAAACCCCCACAGTCCCCACCTCCTCTGCCTCTTCAGACTCCCATTTTGGTTTGGGGGAGAGGGCGAGGCTGCTCCTCACTGCGGTCACAGCCACATCCTGCAGAGCAGAGGAGGGGGAAGTAAGAAGCAAAACAACCAGAAGAACCACAGGCGAAGACCATGGGGAGAGAACCCTGGACACATGGAGCTGATATGCCACCAAGAGGGTCCTGAGTTCAGTGTAGCAGAAGGCTCAGACCTTCAGGACTGCCTGCCCTTCTTGAGGTGCTGGCTTCTCGTGCTTCCTCAGTGTGCTTTAACCACACTGGGAGCATTCCGGGGAAGCAGGTTTCTCTGGATTATTTGGTTTGAAGCCCATCTTTATAATTTACTAGTGACTTTGGCCAAATTGCTAAATTTCTCTTCGCTTCAGTTTTCTCATTGCAAAATGGGGATACCTACCTTAACCTTACACAGGATTGGGAAGGCTAAGATGACTGACGTAAAGCACCTGCATATAGTAGGTTCTCAGTAAATGTTAGTTATTACTCCTATTAGGATTCCTGGGATGCTTATGCTTCTTACTTTAAAGGAAGTATAGTGCACTAGCTGCCACTGGCTTTGGGGGCCAAAAAATGAGTTGCGTTTGATCTTGGGTAAATTACTTAATGTAAGTATCATTTGCTTAGCTGTAAAACAAGGATGGTAATATCTATGCCACACAGACATATGGCACAGAGTCAATGTCCAAAAATGGTAGCTGTAAGAATTCTGTCAGGCTGGGCGTGGTGGCTCACGCCTGTATTCCCGGCACTTTGGGAGGCCGAGGTGGGCAGATCATAAGGTCAGGAGTTCGAGACCAGTCTGGCCAACATGGTGAAACCCTGTCTCTACTAAAAATACAAAAATTAGCCGGGCGTGGTGGTGGGTGCCTGTAATCCCAACTACTTGGGAAGCTGAGGCAGGAGAATAGCTTGAACCCGGGAGGTGGAGGTTGCAGTGAACAGAGATCACACCACTGCACTCCAGCCTGGGTGACAAAGCAAGACTCCGTCTCAAAAAAAAAAAAAAAGAATTATCTGTCAGGTAAGCCCTGTCTTCACTGCAGCAGCAACAGCCTACTTCCCCTTGAGATGTAACTTGTGCTAGGCTAGCCTCCCGTGTGCCCACATTCCTCCAGCCGGGGCTATCGCCACTCCCGTGGGCTGTTTTGGAGTCAAGATTTGCTACAGCACTAAGGGGAAAAAGCAGGCAGGAGCAAGGCATAGAGGACTGAGGGGCCCCAGGGGGCGGAGAGGATGACAAACAAAGATGATGATGACATGGAAACTAAAGAAGCAACAGAAAGGGGAAAAGCCATTTCTCTCTTTCTAAGGAAGCCTGTGGCCTTTCTTCTAGTGACTGACCACATACCCCACTCTCCAGGACCCATGGAGTCCTTCAGCTCAAAGAGCCTGGCACTGCAAGCAGAGAAGAAGCTACTGAGTAAGATGGCGGGTCGCTCTGTGGCTCATCTCTTCATAGATGAGACAAGCAGTGAGGTGCTAGATGAGCTCTACCGTGTGTCCAAGGAGTACACGCACAGCCGGCCCCAGGCCCAGCGCGTGATCAAGGACCTGATCAAAGTGGCCGTCAAGGTGGCTGTGCTGCACCGCAATGGCTCCTTTGGCCCCAGTGAGCTGGCCCTGGCTACCCGCTTTCGCCAGAAGCTGCGACAGGGTGCCATGACGGCACTTAGCTTTGGTGAGGTAGACTTCACCTTCGAGGCTGCTGTTCTGGCTGGCCTGCTGACCGAGTGCCGGGATGTGCTGCTGGAGTTGGTGGAACACCACCTCACGCCCAAGTCACATGGCCGCATCCGCCACGTGTTTGATCACTTCTCTGACCCAGGTCTGCTCACGGCCCTCTATGGGCCTGACTTCACTCAGCACCTTGGCAAGATCTGTGACGGACTCAGGAAGCTGCTAGACGAAGGGAAGCTCTGAGAGCCCTGAGCCTAGCACATTCCACCTTGACAAAATGGTTGACTGAGAAAACACAGATAATGGGCTTCCTAACCCTGCTCACCTGGCACTAACACTTTTCAATCTTCAGGCTTCATTCCTTCCCAAGAGTGCTTTTGACTCTGAGACCAGCCCACCCCCAAACAGCTAGTGGAGAAGGAGCAATGCTGAGGGGTGAGGCCTCTCTCCCACTCCAGCCCCAAGACAGGAAACAGAACTGCCTGAAAAAGGTGAAGTGAAACTTGGATCTCTATTTCTCCCATAAGGGACTTCTGAAACAGGGAAGCCCCCTCCCATGTGAACCAAGGAAAGGAGGCACAGCCCAGAGAACCCCTTTGGGGATACTAAAGACAGAAGAGGGGAAGGTGGCCCTTAGAGACAGAGCTTGGACAGATGCCAGAGGCTCTGTTCCAGAGTGCAGGAAGAAGGGGCTAGGGCAGGGGACATTCTCATAGGGGAAATAAAACTACTAAAATATGCACAGGGCTCAATGTTTAATCTGTCCAGCTTCATATACCTTATAATCATCACAGAAGAAAGGAGGTATATAAACATTACTTATCTCACCTCTCATCATTTCCAAACAGGAGACTGAGGCAGATTTCCATTATTACTGAGGTTCCCTTACCTACTTCTGTTTAAGAAACAAAACAACTGTACCATAGATCAGTGCTACAAATCGCAAATAAATATGCAGTGAGGAGGAAGGCATAGAGAGAGAGGGTCTGGAGGGGAGGGGGTGTAACAAAGAGACTCCCACAACTGGCTTCCTCTTCAAACCCCAAGGAAAGCCTTCTTCCATCTGTTCCCCTCACCACAGGCTGAGCAGAACAGGTCAGAAGGGTGAACTGGTAGAATGGAGAGCTCAGGTCCCTACAGTGCTGCTTTTTCTCAGAGTCAAGAATTGTGAAAAAGTTACAGGGAATTGGTTTGTCAAGACTGAGCCCATTCAACAGGAATGGGGTACCAAAAAAAAAAAAAAAAAAAAAGAATCAGCCCAAATCTGTCACTTTGAGATTGGAGAAAAGGCCAACAGTCATCCATTCTCTGTGGTGGGCTAGATCACCGATTGCCTCATCCTCAATAACATGTTTGGCTAACAAGGTGGGGAAAGTGGAGAACCAGCAGTCACTGGCTCACTGTTCCCAGGTTCTCCTCACCCCAGGGCTATAGAAATTCCATTTTTCAGCTAAGAGTGGGAAGAAATAAAATATAGCAAATAAATATTACTTCAATATTAGCACCAAATAAATTATGTCACATAGTTGGAGATGAGGAAGAAGCTGAGGGGGAGTCTCTGCTTCCCTGTTCTAAGGCCAGGGAAAGGTAAAAAGGATAGGAAAGGCAACAAGGACATAAAAAGAGCCTTTTGAGTCTAAAGGACTCAACTCTAGATTCAGCCCAAGAACTGGGAAAGGTCCAGTTCCCATTCCCTAATCTTGCCAATAAAACTGCCCCAGGCCAAGGAATTTTTGGCAGACAAGGAGGCTGGGGAGGATGGCTGGAGTGGAGGGAGGCAGGCTCATAAGCCATGTTCTTGAGCCTCACCTCAGGCTCCTCTCCCCCTGAAGTTTCTCTTTCAACATCTTGCTTCTCTCAGTCAGTTCTGGGGACATCAGAGTTTGAAGATTTCATCCTCCTGGTCCCGTAGTGTCCGGGTCCGAGAGGTACGGGTCAGCGGCACAGGACCTAGGACTGCTCGTTGCTGCATCCAAGGGGAGCTCAGGTGGAGACCTGCATCCTCCCCAGGTACCCTGCAAGTGAGGAAAGGGGGGAAAGAGTGACAGATCAAGGGAAGAACCTGACAATGGGCCAAGTGAGAGGTACATGGAAAGCTGTCTTCTAATACATAAGCTGGTTGCTTCAAGACAGTCTCAGTACCCTCTAGATAAATCCTAACCCTAATGCTCCTTCATGGATGATCAGAGCAGTAAAAACAGTTAACTGTCAGCTGGCCGCTGTGGCTCACGCCTGTAATCCCAGCACTTTGGGAGGCCGAGGCTGGCGGATCCCGAGGTCAGGAGATTGAGATCATCCTGGCTAACATAGTGAAACCCCGCCTCTACTAAAAATACAAAAAATTAGCCGGGCGTGGTGGCGGGCGCCTGTAGTCCCAGCTACTCGGGAGGCTGAGGCAGGAGAATGGCGTGAACCTGGGAGGCGGAGCTTGCAGTGAGCCAAGATCGCGCCACTGCACTCCAGCCTGGGCAACAGAGCAAGACCCCGTCTCAAAAAAAAAAAAAAAATAGTTAACTGTCTGACTCCAATAAGAACACAGAACCCAGTTTTCCACTGCCTCTACCCATGCCAGCAGCCATCACCTCTGCTCATTGTCTTGGGGCCACATGGGGGAAAGGTATCACCTTGCCTCTGTTGGCACTGTCCTTACTTACTTGTGTTTGTGGTTAGGTAAGACAGGAATGATGGAGGAGTCTAGGGAGGAACTTATAAGGAACCATTCAAGACTCACCCATTTTCCCCTTTTTTCAGCTTCTGAGCAGCAGCCTTCTTGGACAGGCTGATCTGTGAATCAAGCTTCTTAAGGAAATCAGAGGCAGAGAGGTCATGGATGGGCATGGGGGTTTCCTGGCCAGGTGTGGGGAGGACTTCACCATTGGCACGTCCTGCTCCTGTCTCTTGTTTCTTCCTCTCAGTTGAGTGTGGCCAAACTTCATTGTTACTTGGGTGTACTTTTTCCTCTCCATCTTTCTCTTCCTCAGAGTCTAAACCATTGAACAGGTCTCTGGGCTCTGTCAGGATGGGGATGTAGAGGGTTTTCTTCAGGAAGATGGAGTCATTAGTATAAAGGCGGTTTGCACGTTTAATCTGTTCCATCTTAAAAAAAAAAAGTCACCAAAATTAAGGACAGTAATAATGATCAATCTTACATTACATCTTGAGCTTTTTAAAGTGACTGTACAGAGTCTTCTTTGATTCCATAACAACCAAGCTAAAGTACAAAGGGCTGACATTATTTCTATTCTATAGATGAGTGGTTTTCACACTTTTTGGTCTTAGGGCCCCCTTACATTTTAAAAAATTATTGTGCAAGCCAGCCGCAATGTCTGATGCCTATAATTCCAGCTACTCAGGAGGCTGAGGAGGGAGGATAGCTTGAGCCCGGGAATTAGAGTCCAGCCTGAGTAATATAGTGAGATGCCATTTCTAAAAATTAAAAAATTAAAAATAAATGAATAAATAAATTAATGAATAAATAAAAATGAAGGAACTGAGGCTCAGAGAGGTTAAGCTACTTTCCTAAAATTATCTATCAAGTTAATGACAGAGCTAGAATGACAATCCTGGGTCTTTTCACTGCTTCTGGGAATGCTTTTCACACTATACTATTAACAATGTCATTAATAAATATTTATTTTGACCTATTTATTCATCACTGGACATAGTGACTGGCATCACCATCTATCTGCCTGGCCTCCCAAGGTAGAAACATCAGTGTCATCCTTAACTAATACTTGCCTTTCATCACCATACCAAGTGGTCAACAAAACTGCTTCAAAAATCTCTCTCACATCTGGTCTCACCTTCAGGTCTACTGCCAAAGATTTAAAATAGACCCTCAGTATTTCTCATCTGGGGTTATTGCAACAGTTTAACTGGCCTTCCTCGCTCTATTTCTACTCATCCTCCTCTTGGCATCTATCTTTCTAAAAAAATAAATCTGATTAACCCACTACCCACCTATGGCTCCGCACTGGCTAAAAGATAAAAACCAAATTAGCATTCAAGGGCTTTCTCAATCCAGCTCCCAAAGGAAATGTCTAGATTAATCTCCCTCTGCCACCTCTACATTTTGCTATCCTGAACTTTTTATTTTTCTTTGAACATTCCATGATCTTTTTCACACTTTATTCATGCTGTTACTTCTGCCTGAAATGCTCCCACCCCCCTACTATCCCATTCTCTGCTTGGAAAACTTGTATTCATCAACTATCACTCCCTTTGTGCTACCTTCTTCAGGGCTCCCAATGCATACTGTAAATATTGCTATAATAATACATAACCCTACTATAATATTATTCACCTCTTTAAATATCTGCTTTGCCTAAACCCTATAAGTCCTTTAAGGGCAAGGATTGTGACTTGCTGTCTCTGTATCCCCAGGCAGTCATTAGCATCCTACAGACCTTGACACATAGCAGGGGCTCATTAATGCTTTATTTAAAAATTATTACTTATAATTATCTAATTATTATCATAATTAGATAATGAAATATAGAAACTATAGATAGAGTGTATTCGTATTTTCTTTCTTTCTTTCTTTCTTTTTTTGGAGACAAGGTCTCACTCTTCGCCCAGCCTGGAGTGTAGTGGCGCGATCTCGGCTCACTGAAACCTCCGCTTCCCCGGCTCAAGTGATCCTCTGCCTCAGCCTCCCCAGTAGTTGGGATTACAGGCACATGCTACCATGCCCGGCTAATTTTTGTATTTGTTGTAGAGATGGGGTTTCACCACATTGCCCAGGATGGTCCTGTACTCCCGAGCTCAAGCAATCCACCCACCTCAGCCTCCCAAAGTGCTGGGATTACAGGCATGAGCCACCACGCCTGGCCCACCACAGCCCCTTTCCAACTGAAATTTAATCTTTTCTGATTTCCTATCTTTGTGTGTGTGTGTGTGTGTGTGTGTGTGTGTGTGTGTGTGTGTGACAGAGTCTCACTCTGTTGCCCAGGCTGGAGTGCTGGAGTGCAGTGGTGCGATCTCAGCTCATCGCAACCTCCCCCTCCTGGGTTCAAGCGATTCTCCCGCCTCAGCCTCCTGAGTAGCTGGGATTACAGGTGAGCACCACCACGCCCGGCTAATTTTTGTATTTTTAGTCGAGACAGGGTTTCACCATGTTGGCCAGACTGGTCTCGTACTCGTAACCTTAGGTGATCCACTTGCCTCTGCCTCCCAAAGTGCTGGGATTACAGGGGTGAGCCACCATGCCTGGCCCCTATTCGTTGTTAATACCTTTACAAACTCACCACATTCTGTCACTTGTAATCATTATTTGTGTCCCTGTTCATTTCTCATTAGGCCATAAATTACATGAGGACAGCAACCATATAGTTTAAGTTTCTGTCTCCCAGAAAAGTTATCACAGTGCTTTAAATACAGCAAGCATAAAAATGTTGGCTAAATTCAACATTTGTTTGAGTGAGATGGAACAAGAAAACAGGGGCAGGGATAGGGGGAGTAACCCCATCAACTTCAATGCTGTACATTTTTACATCTATCCAATTTCCCCCATGCATGACCTGAAATACTTGGTGTAGAGTACCTGTTTTGCACAAAGGAGGCCACCTTACTGGAAAGAAGGCAGAGCATTGAGGAGGAACCAAGAGCAAAGAGAGGTGGGCACTTTAGGAACTGAGAACTAAAAATCAGCTCTCCATTAGTTGCTGTAAACGTTTAATCACTCTCAACGTAAAATTTTCTGTGTGGTTAATAGAGTCAGACAGACCTGTTTGAATCCCAAATCTGACGCTCATTATTTGACCTTAGCCAAACTGGTTAACCAATCCAAGTCTCAGTTTCTTCATCTGCCAAAAGGGAACGATAAATGTATACTTGATACAGATGTGAGGGTGAAATGAGCTAATGTATGTGAAGCCCCCAGCACAGTGTCTGGCATAATAAAATAGGAGCTGTTCCTCTCCGTTGGAATAGTAGGGCAGGACTTGTGCAACACTGTGATGGGAAAACAAAGATAAAGGCAGAACAGAGTGCAACACATTAGGAACATTTCAGGGGAGGTTACCTAGAAGGGCCACTACATTCTTCTCAGGACTAAATCCCTCCTGACTGTTGTCTTCACCCCAATCCTGGAAAACTCACCGTCACCCCATATTTGAGTGCTAGTCCAGCCAGGGTGTCTCCGGGCTCCAACTGATGCTCCAGGCGTCTTTCCCTCACTGGGGAGCAGGCCGATTGCACCAGGCTTCCATATGAACGAGCCCGGCTCCCTTGAAGCAGTCCTGACCCCCCTGGCGGGGGCTGTCTAGACGGGGAAGCCATCTCTTCACCCTGCCAACAGCTAGGGTTGCAACTAGGGGAGGTACGACCGAGACTGCGAGTGACAGGCCTGAAGTCTGGGAATGGATATTCAGGGGATTCCTTTCCCCCTCTCTCTTCCCCTGTGTCCCCGCCTCCCCAGCACTACGCCATCTGCCCCCTCCCGGTTTCTCCTCCCTCCAAGCTACTTATCCACAAATCTGTCCCTTGAGTATTCAGTCCCTCCCTAATTCTCCCCTAAGCACCCCTCCGACTCTGGACTCCCCCACAACTCCTCGCTACATTGACCTCTGACCTTTGAACTCTAGAAATAATCCTCAACACTCTTTCCTCAGTTTGCCCCCAAGTAGCCTGGCCTCAGGGCGCTCCAACATCCCAGCTCTGCCCGGTCCCGGGGTTTGTTTGCTAGAGTCAGGAACAAATCAGGCCCACCCCAGGTGAACTGTCGCCGCAGACGAAGAGCGTGAGGATTGCAAGAATTTGTAGTACACCTTCCACTCAGAGATCCTCAAAGCTCCGCTCCGCATAAGATAGGTCACACCCTCAAATTTCGGCTCCACATCTAGGTTGTTGTCCCTCCAAACGCCTCAGATCCGCCAAGATGCAAGGGCCTGGATCCTGCTGAGCGGCAAGGTCTTTGAGAAAAGACTTCATTTCCCAAAAGGCTCCGCGTCTGCGGAGTCGCAGGGCACCATAGGAAATGCAGTTCCCTCCGCGCACCAGAGAGTGGATTTCCGGATCGCGCAATGCATGCGTGGAAGTGCGTCCCCGGAAGTACGGAGGCCGACAGGAAGAGAAGGAAAAAAGAGAAGGCGCTGTCCCGCTCTTGCTACGGTGGCCTGGAGGAGTGGCGAAACCGGAACAGAGAATTTATCACTTCTGGGACTCACAGTCGTGATGTCTTTCAAGAGGGAAGGAGACGATTGGAGTCAACTCAATGTGCTCAAAGTAAGCGTGAGCGGAGAGGATCTGGAGCCGCTTCAGTCGCTCTCTGAAGGTTGGGAAGGAGCTTTGTTTCATTGCTCTGGCAACAACTCGGGGGTGCAGGAGAGAACCAGGCGACTTAGAGCTGTGTAGTGACTCCTTTTTCGGTCTATGATCGCTGTTCTCCCCAGGGTCCTTATTCCATTTCACTCCTCATTTCTATAATTTCACTTCCACCCCTCTCTCCTATCCCGCTGATCCCGTCCGGATTTCTTCCCCTACTCCCTGCAGAAAAGAAGAGTCGGGGACCTCCTAGCCAGTTACATTCCAGAGGATGAGGCGCTGATGCTTCGGGATGGACGGTAAGAGCAAGGAGTGGCTCAAGCCTGAGGGTTCTGCGGTTAGAGGCTCAATAGACTTTTTTTTTTTTCCTTTGAGACGGAGGTCTCGCGGTGCTGCCCAGGCTGCCCTCGAACTCTAGGGCTCAAGTGATCCTGCCTCCTCAGCGTCGCGATTAGCTGGGTTTACAAGCGCATGCCACCACGCCTGGCTTCAACAAACTTTTGTTATTAATTAGGACAGCAGGAGTACCTAGGATTCTTTGGCGGCCAGTGAGGACTGGAAGAAGTGGAGATTGGGTCACCAGGGAGTTGGGTTTTGCAAAGACTGCTAGGACAGGGTGGGACCTATGGCAGGGACGGGCCCAACCCTCTTCCCCTGGACCACTTATCCTCTTCTCTACCCCTGCTCAGCTTTGCTTGTGCCATCTGCCCCCATCGACCGGTACTGGACACCCTGGCCATGCTGACTGCCCACCGTGCAGGCAAGAAACATCTGTCCAGTAAGTTAGGGGGAAGACGGGATGGGAATAAACCCTCGAAATCTTTGCACACCACTCTTGGTGCTATGCTTTTAATTCTGTTTCCCTTTCTCCTCAGGCTTGCAGCTTTTCTATGGCAAGAAGCAGCCGGGAAAGGAAAGAAAGCAGAATCCAAAACATCAGAATGAATTGAGAAGGGAAGAAACCAAAGCTGAGGTAATCAGAGAGTGGAGAGTGTGTTCTAGGCAAGACCCTGCTGCACACACCAGGCTGGAAGGGCGGAGGGCTGAAGGCTCTGACTCTGTCTCCCATCTCCTTACCAGGCTCCTCTGCTAACTCAGACACGACTTATCACCCAGAGTGCTCTGCACAGAGCTCCCCACTATAACAGTTGCTGCCGCCGGAAGTACAGGTATGGGACGGGAAAGCCAGAGGTAGGAAGGCTCAGAAGGAGACAGATGGCTCGAAAAGAGTTTTCCAGTGTGTATTCTGAGGAATACTAGTGTTCTGGAGATGTTACTTAGTGTTTCAAGAAAAGGAGAATTTTGGCTGGGCGCGGTGGCTCACGCCTGTAATCCCAGCACTTTTGGAGGCTGAGGTGGGTGGATCACTTGAGGTCAGGAGTTCAAGACCAGCCTGGCCAACACGGTGAAATCCTGTCTCTACCAAAAATGTAAAAAATTAGTTGGGTGTGTGGTGTGTGCCTGTAATCCCAGCTACTCAAGAGGCTGAGACAGGAGAATTGCTTGAATCCGGGAGACAGAGGTTGCAGTGAGCCACGGTCACACCACTTCACTCCAGCCTGGGTGACAGAGTGAGACTCCATCTCAAAAAAAAAAGAAAAGAAAGAAAAAGAAAAGGAGAATTTTGTGATTTTTAAATAAAGTTTGGGAAATGGCACTTTGTAGTTCTACTTGAAGAATAACAGTTTTAAAAACTATACAAAGTCTTAAGATTAAAAAAAACTTGTAAAATTTTAAGCTAGCCTTTCCCAAATTCATGATTCTGAAATCCTTTGTATGCAGAACTTATTAATATCTTGAGAAATATAGTTTAAGAAGCACTGTTTTAAGAGGTTGGGAGTCATAGGAGAGTTGGCCCTTTCCCTTACTGCTTTTACAGACTATTCTTCTCTACCTAGACCAGAAGCCCCTGGTCCCTCTGTCTCCCTTTCCCCTATGCCACCCTCAGAGGTCGAACTCCAAAGTGGGAAGATCAGTAGGGAACCTGAACCTGCGGCTGGCCCACAGGCCGAGGAGTCAGCAACTGTCTCCGCCCCTGCACCCATGAGCCCCACAAGAAGACGAGCCCTGGACCATTATCTCACCCTTCGAAGGTTAGTATGCCTAATCAGTTTCCTCAGATTTTCTTTTCTCTCTGACACCCTTGTTTCAAAGCTATTGTTTTTCCTTTTTTTTTTTTTTTTTTTTTGAGATGGAGTTTCACTCTTGTTGCCCCAGCTGGAGTGCAGTGGCACGCTCTCGGCTCACTGTAACCTCCACCTCCTGGGTTCAAGCGATTCTCCTGCCTCAGGCTCCCGAGTAGCTGGGATTACAGGCATGTGCCACCACGCCCGGCTAATTTTGTATTTTTAGTAGAGACGGGGTTTCTCCATGTTGGTCAGGCTGGCCTCGAACTCCTGACCTCAGGTGATCCGCCTGCCTCAGTTTCCTAAAGTGTTGGGATTACAGGCGTGAGCCACCACACCCGGACTCCCATTGTTGTTTTCCATCTTTGGTTTCATTTTGTTTTAGCCACCCAACTTACATGGCTCTCAATTTTTTCTCACCGCTAACTTTTTTTTTTTTTTTTGGTAGAGACAGGGTTTCACTATGTTGGTCAGGCTGGTCTCGAACTCCTGACCTCAAGTGATCCACCTGCCTCGGCCTCCCAGAGTGCTGGGATTACTGGTGTGAGCTCACCACTAACTTCTTAATAAGCCTCTTTCCTGATCGATGCTATTTTCTCTGATGTTTCCAGCTCTGGATGGATCCCAGATGGACGAGGTCGATGGGTAAAAGATGAAAATGTTGAGTTTGACTCTGATGAGGAGGAACCACCTGATCTCCCCTTGGACTGATACCCTTTTCCCATTCATTCACAAATAAATTACAATGGGTGCTGAGAACTTAACTTTCCTTAAGTCTGGTTCCTTGTTGGATCTCAGGATTTCAGATCTGTTCATTCTCATTCCAGCTACTCCTTGCCTGCAAGGTACACAGCTCTCCACACTCCTTTTTTTTTTTTTTTTTTTGAGGCGGAGTCTCGCTCTGTCACCCAGGCTGGAGTGCAGTGGCACGATCTCGGCTCACTGCAAGCTCTGCCTCCCAGGTTCACGCCTTTCTCCTGCCTCAGCCTCCTGAGTAGCTGGGACTACAGGCGCCCGCCACCATGCCCAGCTAATTTTTTGTATTTTTAGTAGAGACGGGGTTTCACCGTGTTAGCCAGGATGGTCTTGATCTCCTGACCTCGTGATCCGCCCTCCTGGGCCTCCCAAAGTGCTGGGATTACAGGCATGAGCCACCGCACCCAGCCACAGCTATCCATACTTCTAACCCCTCCCCCACCTCCTACCAAAGCCATGCCAAGCGTCAGCTGCATCAGCCTGGTGCCCTATTAATAAGACTGTCAAAAAGAGGTCTTTGCCCTTCATGTTGTCTGCCTGCTTCTCCACTACCACTCAAAGTCCTTTCCCCCTTCAAATCACATGAGGACTGCGGGTAGGCACTAGGGGGACCTGGCCACATCTGGAAACAGGGCTGTGGCTAAGTTCCCTGTGAAAGTAGAAGAGTCAAAAGGCATTGGCAGGGTTATGGGGAACACCAAGGGAGGGAGCACCCCCACCTCCTCCTAGTAACCTGAACCTCCCTGCCTGCTGATCCCCAGAGTATAAATAATCCCCTGGTGAACTGGCAGTAACCCTTGGGGGTTAGTGCCAAGATTCTCACCCCAAAGCCCAAGGAAGGAGGCAGGCAAAATGGATAGAAGGGCTTTTATTTACAGGAAAGGAGGACAGATGAGGATTTAAGTGTCCAGTGCTCCCAGCTCTAGTTGGTAAAGGGAAATGCAGTGTTATCTCTTCTTTTGCTGGCGACCTGTAAAGGAGCAATATTAAACATAAGTGTTTGTTCCAGCTCCTGCTTTCTGCAAAGGCACTCTTCTCCTTTCCAGTCCCTTAGCCAAACTCATAAATTGGTAGTGTCTTAGGCCACCTTACAGGCCCATCCCACATTAACAAAACAAAACAAGAAACCACACCACAAATAAAACTACGATACCTCTAAACAAGTATGATTATCTCTGGCATCCTTTCTACCTCTCTACTGGTCCATATTTGGGGCAGGGGGAGTTTTCTGTTTACTTTCTGATCACTCTTGGGATTTGAACTTCTCATATGAATAGCTCTTTGGTAGCACCCTGGGCTGTTAGTCATTAGGTCTGCTTTCAGGAGGATCCACCAATTTCTGCACTTCCCTGACCACTCCACACATCATGTCTGCAGTTACTCACGTAGTTCATTGTTTCGGGTCATGGCCTGGGCTGCCCGAGCTCGTGGCCCCTGCTGCGTAAAGTGGTAGCCAAAGCGGACAATAGAGGGACACTGCTCTAGCACGGTGGCCATCTCCATCTCCACTGCATCACCAGGCCACTGGCGCTGGGGGAGGGAGAGGCAGAAGCTGACAGTCACCCTCTCTGGGCTGTTTACCATCCCAGATCACAGACCCCTTTGGGAGGTCAAAGAAGCTTGTTTCTCCACAGTGGGTGAAGAGAGATGCTGACTTGGCTTCCCTCATAGAGACAATGAAGAGGAGAATTCAAACAAGATTAAGTAAGATAGCTGCCCCACTGGCTGGCTCAGGGAGGAGACTCAATGAGACTGAATGCTAACATCAGGGGAAGGGAATGCTGACCTGATTGTCTACACGGAGCTCAGTGAGTGTGGCATTTTCCCGAACTGCCTTCAGCACAGCCATGAGTCCTGTGCTGCTAATGAAGTTGGATTCGATGTTTAGGCTCTGGAGGCTACGATTCTCACGCAACATGTCAGCCACTGCCTGGGTAGTAGGGACTTGGGTTAGGATTAGGGAACAGTTTCACAGATGACTGAGGAAAGAAAGAACAGGAGCAAGAGGGAAACACAGCTCTTTGAGAAGAGTCTTTCAGGTGCTGTAAATGGAGCTAGAGGGATACAGAAAGCAGGGCGGATAGCAGGGGAAAGCAGGGAGATGAATGTGCAGTGGGACTAGGGGTGTTAGAGAGGGTTGAGAGTTATGAGCCATAGCACTGAAGGTAGGAGTCTCCATGAGGGCTGCCCTAAGAAGGCATGATGAGAATAGCACTCCCTAGCAAAACCCTTTATGACAGCCATGCAACGGGTGCATGTAAGATGTGGGGAGAGGGCTGGGGATGTCAACTAGCCTTACATTGGCAATGGGGTCACCACTCCTCGTGGCTACCAGACTGAAGCTCCGCACATAGGTATTTGCCTTCATTGCCTCACACAGCTCACTTAGCATGGGTATTGGGATGTCCTACCGGAGGGGAATAGGAGATGGTGGGCTAAGGGACTCTCGGATGTCAGTGGTTATCCGGTGTTATGGTTTGGAGGATGCAAGTCAAATACCTGTATATTATTCAAGTTCACCTCCTCCAGCTCCTTGTCATTGCTTCGGACCCTCTTTAGTATCTCCTCAATGTTTGTGGGATTTGGGGGTTCATCCGGCACTGGCTTATACTTGTCAGGCTGTACCACACCTGGTGAGTGAGGGCAGGAAGGGAACCCCAACATGTTCCCCATAATCTCCTCCCCATTGGTTTTCTTTTCTTTTTTTTTTTCTTTTTTTGAGATGCAGTCTCGCTCTATCCACCTAGGCTGGAATGCAGTGGCACAATCTCAACTCACAGCAGCCTTGACCTCCTGGGTTCAAGAAATTCTTGTGCCTCTGCTTCCCAAGTATAATATCTGGGATTACAGGCATGCAACCAGCTAATTTTTGTATTTTTAGTAGAGACAAGGTTTCACCATGTTGGCCAGGCTGGTCTTGAACTCCTGACCTCAGGTGATCCACCTGCCTCGGCCTCCCTAAATGCTGGGATTACAGGCATGAGCCACCTCACCTGGCACTCCACAGGTTTTCTTATCACTCATGCAGCATGTCCTCTCCCAGAATCATCAATTTCACCCTTTTCTACCTTCTCCCAGACACTAGGACTGCCTGCCCAGAGCCCTGGGGACCATGCTCCCCGAACACACTCACTGCTAATGCCTTCAGTGTTGCAGATTTCTCCACTGCAGAGGGCATCATAGTATTGCTTGTTACTCATCAGTGTGTACATGTCCAGAATTGCTGGAGAGGGTAAGCAGAGGAGTCACAGGGAATGAGAAGGAACCTGTTCCAAGCCTCCCTCCTACCTATTTCTGAATCTGTTGCATTTGTAAAGCCTGACCACTTACACTTTGCCAAAGAAGTTTCCCACCCTCTTTCAGCCCCAGGGGTCCTTTCCATAAACTTCTTAAGGCAGTAGTTTCTAAAACATTGAGAAAGGGCTAAGGGAAGGTCCCTTATGAGCCACTAGAGGATAAAGGAGTCTGTAGAGACTCTCCTCTTTCAGCCAGAATGGTTCCACTTTTTTTCCCCCCGAGACGGAGTCTCACTCTGTCCCCCAGGCTGGAGTGCAGTGGTGCGATCTTGGCTCACTGCCACCTCCACCTCCCAGGTTCAAGCAATTCTTCTGCCTCAGCCTCCCAAGTAACTGGGACTACAGGCGCATGCTGCCATGCCTGGCTAATTTTTTTTGTTGTTGTTGTTGTTTTTGTTTTTTGTTTTTTGAGATGGAGTCTCGCTCTGTTGCCCAGGCTGGAGTGCAGTGGCACTATCTTGGCTCACTGCAAGCTCGGCCTCTTGGGTTCACACCATTCTCCTGCCTCAGCCTCCCGAGTAGCTGGGACTACAGGCGCCCACCACCACACCCAGCTCATTTTTTGTATTTTTAGTAGTGACGGGGTTTCACCGTGTTAGCCAGGATGGTCTCGATCTCCTGACCTCGTGATCCGCCCGCCTCGGCCTCCCAAAGTGTTGGGATTACAGGTGTGAGCCACCGCACCCGGCCAGTTTTTTATATTTTAGTAGAGACGGGGTTTCACTATGTTGCCCAGGCTGGTCTTGAACTCCCGAGCTCAGGCAATCCTGAGTGCTCCCAAGTGCACTCAGGCCTCCCAAGTGCTGAGGTTACAGGTGTGAGTCATGGCGCCTGGCCCAATGATTCCACTTTTATTTGCTCTTACAATCCCTGTAAAATTGCTCTTGAGGTGTTATTAAATTTAAAAATGAATAAATATATAAACAAACAAGAAAAGCTTGAAACTACTGCTTGAGGCTTTCTTAGACATCCACATTCTGGTTGAGGGCCTTCCTCACTAGTCCCATGTCATGGCTAGAATCCACCTGCCCCTGATCCTCTCACCCTCAACTTCCCACAGCTACCCACCTGCAATGTCACACATTTCAGCATCTGTGGCATGTGCCAGTGCCTCCTCCAGCTCAGGCTCCAGGGTGATCTGCTCCTCTGCTGGGATTTCCCTCTTGGGCTGAATATAGGGTTTCCCTGATGGGGAGATGAAGGATGGCTCAGGTAGAGGTAATTTCTCCCAAGATCCTGGCCTCCAGGTTTCTTTCCTCCTCCAGGAGGTAGAATGCTGGGTCATGAAGGGACACTGGAAAGCCTGAGTCCTCTACAAACTCAAGAGTCCTTAGCCCCCTGATCTCTCAAGAACTGAAGAGTGCGGGGCCGGGCGCTGTGGCTCACGCCTGTAATCCCAGCACTTGGGGAGGCCGAGGTGGATCATGAGGTCAGGAGATCGAGACCATCCTGGCTAACATGGTGAAACCCCATCTCTACTAAAAATACAAAAAATTAGTGGCCGGGCGCGGTGGCTCATGCCTGTAATCCCAGCACTTTGGGAGGGTAAGGCGGGCAGATCACGAGGTCAGGAGATCGAGACCATCCTGGCTAACACAGTGAAACCCCATCTCTACTAAAAATACTAAAAAATTAGCCGGGCGTGGTGGTGGGCGCCTGTAGTCCCAGCTACTCAGGGGGCTGAGGCAGAAGAATGGCGTGAACCCGGGAGGTGGAGCTTGCAGTGAGCCGAGACTGCGCCACTGCACTCCAGCCTGGGTGACAGAGTGAGACTCCGTCTCAAACAAAAAGAAAAAAAAAGAACTGAAGAGTGCAAGCTCGCATTTAAGTGTCAGGGCATCTGAGTCCCTAGGCAACTAGGAGCTAGAAGGTGAGAGGGAAACTGGAGTGGGGACGAGTGAGAGACAGCACAGCCACTTGGGTTCTACGAGGCATGGATGTCAGGGTCCCCATACCCTTCTTCTCGCCTGTGAAGGGCACCAAGTCATCACGCTCTTTGACTTCTAGTGCCTGTTGCTCCAAGTACTGCAAAAGGGCCTCTCGGTCCAGTGGCCCCGTTGGGCTCTTCTTTGTCTGGTCACGTTGTCTTAGTCCAGCTGGCAGGAGCATGTTCTTAGGGATGAGTTTTGGGGAGCAAGTCAGACCTCCCCTCTGACCTAGGTACTGCTAGGGCTCCCTAAAACATCACCAGACACCTTTCCCCTGGCCTTCTTAGGACTCTAGGTCCTGTAGCAAACCCTATTCTCAGCCACCCAGAGCCCAACACCCTTCCCAAATGCCTGGGACTGCCTCTGGTTCCCTGTGCTGGAGCCCCTACCTCAGGATCCATCTCCTGTAGTTCGCAGTCCAGCTGCTCTAGCTCCTCGGGGCTCAAGGTCCTTAGGATCTCATCTTCATCTATGTCTCTGTATTTCTCCAGTTCCTTCTGATATGATGACATGGTGGCCCCCACCCCCTCCCCACTGTGTGGTACTCACAGAGCCTGGGCAACATGGGACAAAAGGATGGACAATGGTAAGATGGACAGGGACACAGCAGGGACACAAAGAGACCAGCCAGGGGGGCAGAACATTGGATTGGATTTCTTGGAGATTAGAAATCTAGTTGAAGATGGGAAGTGGGGAAGATTAGGTTGTTTAGAGTTAGAACTAGAGTCTCCTTTCTGCTTCCCCAGCTTCCAGCCACTCTGGATGGGGATCCCAGACATCTAAGCTGGGTTTGTCTTCCCACGGTATGACAGAGAAATCCTGGCAGCACCCCTCCCCTATAACCTCACTTGTCAGTGCCTTCGCCCTAACATAGCTGCTGGAAGCCCTGCCAACACAGCTGGTCCTATGCCCAGTTCCTATTGAAAGGGGATGAGGGGTGGGGGAATAGAGAGCTTCAGGGAAATTCCTCCTCTCCTCCTCATAATCCAGGCTTTTTCCTAAACCGGATAAAAAAACCAAGGACAATGGGGTGTAAGGGGAAGAGTCTCTTACCCCATCCTCATTTCCCTTTTATTGTGGGGGATCAAGATTTCACTTTCTGTGTTTGCTAAAATTTGAAGTCTTAAGGGAAAGCAAGGGCTCGGAGCAGTTGGGGGACTTCCAGGTTGGGGGAAGGGTAGTAAGGCCTCTGGAGAAGGGACTGAGTCCCCATAATCTGTCCCTTGCTTTGGACAGGAAGGTGACACCAGACCAATGGGTGTAAATAGGGTAAAGTTTCTTTAAAAACAGTGGGAATATTAAACTCGCACAATTTTGTACAATATAAGATACGCACAAGGAGCTATGCATACACACCATGCTGAATATGAAAGATCCAGAAAGTATGTGAGACACTCACATTGACAATGTAAACTATACACAGTTAAGGGGTAGGACGGCACAGTGGCAGAAATATACACTGAGTGACAGAGACAGGGACACACTCCACATCATTCCCCATAGGAGCCACTCTTCTCCTCCCATCTCCCACCGGGCTCTCATCCATAAGCCCCCTGTCTTCCCCACCTACCAGTCCTGGTGGTCACCTCCCTTCTCACCTCCCCTGTGTCAGTAGGTCTGTCTGTTCTACTAGAGCACTGTCTCAGCAGCAGGAGGAGCCCGGTGCCGGGGGAGAGGGTGGGGGAACAGTGAGCTCAGCATTTTATTATTTTAGCTCTGGCCAGGTGGGGGGTAGTGGGAGATCACATATACACAGCCCCCATACCCTGCCCAGCCCTGAGAGCCTCTAGTGGTCATTAACAGCCATGGCATCTCTTCCACTTCCCTTCATACAAGCCCCAGTCTGAGACATCGGAGTTCGACTAGAATCAGCCAGTTCCTCCTTATTTGGTGCCTGCTGTATTCAAAACAGTGAGTGTAAAGTGATAGGAAGGTCAATACAAGGATGTGTTTTGGTGTGCAATTTTCAGATGTTTATAATTTAGTTGGAGGAATGAATACAATTTAGAAAGGACAGCTCATAATAAATGCTATCGAATAAAGACCCAAATATATGCAGGTATTCAAATACTTCTTGCTCCCAACCCTAGACTGGACACCAGACAAAAGGGATCTTTCTATTTTATTAGATTAAAAAACACAACGAAACCTGTAAGAACTAGGGGAAAAGGAAAAAGAAACAGATTAGGCAAAGATCAGAGGTGACAAAGGGGAGAAGCAGGGAGAAGAAACGGAACAGCAAGAGCCCCAATCAGGGCAGGAAAGAAGTTTCTGAGGACTAGACATCTCTTCATTTAATGACAATTTTCTGGCGCAAGGCTCGGGGCCCAGAGCCAGGGAGGGGCTCAGGAGGTGGCGGGCCAGGGCCCAGGGCTGAGGCAGTGGGCGGCAGTCCATGGGCAGTAATGTACTTCTTGTAAGCCTCACGAATGATCTTGAAGGCTCGAGCAGTGGCATAGGGTATGTCTGTAACAGGGTCCCGGTATAGGGCTGGACGATGGGTCACTGGACAAACCTCACGAACAGGGACTTTTGGGGGCCGCCCTTGGGGGAACCATTCCTCGAAAGTTGCATCATCACTAAAAGTGATGAAGGTACGTGAGCAGCGAGCAGGGGGGTTGACGGGTCCAGTCCCAGCATGAGGAGTCAATGCAGACGCTGAGGGAGCAGGATCAAGTCTGAGGACAAAAGACAAGGAAAAACACAAAGAGCTGAGGAGAGAAGACAACAGATACAGAAAGAAGGAAATCAGGCTGGGTGCAGTGGCTCACGCCTGTAATTCCAGCACTTTGGGAGGCTGAGGCAGGCAGATGACGAGGTCAGGAGTTCGAGACCAGCCTGACCAACAAGGTGAAACCCTGTCTCTACTAAAAATACAAAAATTAGCCGGGCATGGTGGCGGATGCCTGTAATCACAGCTACTCAGGAGGTTGAGGCAGGAGAATCACTTGAAGCCAGGAGGCGGAGGTTGCATGGAACCAAGATCGTGCCATTACACTCCAGCCTGGGTGACAGAGCAGCGAGACTCCATCTCAAAAAAAAAAAAAAAAAAAGAAAGAAAGAAAGAAGGAAATCAGAGAGATGAGGAAAGAGAAAAAGGAGGCAGGGTGTTGGGAACATTCTGAGGAACGTACTAAGTGACTGATGGGAAAAGAAAGCTAGGCTAGAAGGAAAAACAGGAAAGAGAAGAACAGAGAAGCTAAAAGAAAAAGGAATAAGAAAGAAATAAGCTGGGCTGGGCGCGGTGGCTCACACCTGTAATCCCAGTATTTTAGGAAGATGAAGCGGGACAATTACTTTAACCCAGGAGTCTGGGCAACACAGCGAAACCGTCTCTACAAAAAATACAAAAATTAGCATGTGTGGCTGTACTCCCAGCTACTTGGGAGGCTAAGGTGGGAGGATCGCCTGAGCACAGGAGGTGGAGGTTGCAGTGAGCCGAGACTGCACCACTGCATTCCAGCCTAGGCGACAGAGCAGCATCATGTCTCAAAAAAAAAAGAAAAAGAAATTGAGCTGAAGGGAGTTAGGAATCTGAAAGAAATCTCCAAGTGTTAAGGAGAGCTGTGTGAGAAAAGCAAGCAAAATGGGGCCAAGAGAACATGAGCTGAACACACAATCTCTTTTCCTCTTGAGATTCACTCACCCTTCTATGTCAACGTTCTCTTCCTTGGGGCCTGGCTCCCCAACAAGTGGCACTGTCACTGAATGATAGGTGATTATGGGCCCAGGGCACTTCCGCTTCTTATGAACCTGCTTCTTTTTATCAGCCTCGAGCCGCTCATATGTCTCTTTAGGGTCAAAGGAAGAAATGAGGGGATGATCAGAATGTCCCTTTTTCCCATATCCCAGTACTGTCCCACGATCTCTCAATTATCTTCCTGGCTATCTAGTCACTGCCAACTACCAGAGACAACTATGGAAGTCCCCTAAGGCCCTCTGGCACCTCCCATTTTGTAAGTTTTCTGCTTATAAGTTTTTTCTTGACATCCGCTCTGCTGATTTCTCAAGTACACCTGGGCCCTCTATAGTACCTCAGAGTTGGAAGGTACCCTTTGATGAGGAGCTTATTTGCTTTCCCAGATACCAAAATCTCCTCTACAAATGCCCTGTCAATTCACTCCTACAGCTGGGTGTGCTGGCACATGCCTGTAATCCCAGCTACTTGGGAAGCTGAGGTGGAAGGATCGCTTGAGCCAGGGAGGTGGAGGTTGCAGTGAGCTGAGATGGCACCACTGCACTCCAGCCTAGGCAGCAGAGTGAGATCATATCTCCAAAAAAAAAAATTAATAAGGTAGGAAATTATATTTAAATATAGAGATTTCTGGTCGCTCTTAAACAACAAGAAAATCTCGCAACCCTGGGTCTGCATTCTTACAGGGGAACAATTAGCTGAGCTGAGTAACCGTTCCTCCTTTCAGGCACTCCTCTCCAGTTCACCACCATCCCTCTGGCTGGCTGCACACTTCATGTTACCTGCCTGGTCTCCGTGATACTGCTCCATGGCAATGCACTATTGGTATATATGTCTCCTCCTTAAGGGCAGTGACTATAACTCATATTGCCTAAATATTATCAGGGTGATACAGCATTTTCCACATTACAGGCACTCATTAAATATTTGTTAATGAATAAATGAATCAAGGCCGGGCACAGTGGCTCATGCCTGTAATCCCAGCACTTTGGGAGGCCGAGGTGGGTGGATCACCTAAGGAAAGGAGTTCAAGACCAGCCTGACCAACATGGTGAAACCCCGTCTCTACTAAAAATACAAAAACTATCCGGGCGTGGTAGCACATGACTATAATCCCAGCTACTTGGGAGGCTGAGACAGAAGAATTGCTTGAACCTGGGAGGCAGAGGTTGAAGTGAGATTGCATTATTGCACTCCAACGCAGGCAATAAGAGCGAAACTCTGTCTCAAAAAAATAAATAATTTTAAAAATTTTAAAAAAAGGGCCAGGCTTTTTTTGGTGGCTCACACCTGTAACCCCAGCACTTTGGGAGGCCAAGGTGTGCGGATCATGAGGTCAGGAGATCAAGACCATCTTGGCCAACATAGAGAAACCCTGTCTCTACTAAAAATACAAAAAATTAGCCGGATGTGGTGGTGAGCGCCTGTAGTCCCAGCTACTCGGGAGGCTGGGGCAGGAGAATGGCGTGAACCCAGGAGGCAGAGCTTGCAGTGAGCTGAGATCGCGCCACTGCACTCCAGCCTGGGCAACAGAGTGAGACTCCGTCTCAAAAAAAAGAATCACCATGCACGGTGGCTCACGCCTGTAATCCCAGCACTTTGGGAGGCTGAGGTGGGCAGAGCACCTGAGGTCGGGAGTTTGAGACCAGCCTGACCAACTTGGAGAAACCCCGTCTCTACTAAAAATACCAAATGAGCCAGATGTGGTGGTGTATGCCTATAATCCCAGCTACCGGGAGGCTGAGGCAGGAGAATTGCTTGAACCTGGGAGGCGGAGGTTGCGGTGCGCCAAGATCATACCATCGCACTGTAGCCTGGGAAACAAGAGTGAAACTCCGTCTCCAAAGACAAAACAAACATACGAAAAAAAATGAATCAAAATATTCCTCGTCCCCTACCTCTGAATGAACTCCAGATTTCTGTGTCCTTAAATATGGTTATGATGAACACAATTCCCTAAAGTCTGACCATAAAAGAGTACTCTGGAGGCCAGGTGTGGTGGCTCACGCCTGTAATTACAGCACTTTGGGAGGCCTAGGCGGGTGGATCACCTGAGGTCAGGAGTTTGACAGACCTGGCCAACATGGTGAGACCCTGTCTCTACTAATAATACAAAAATTAGCTGGGTGTGGTGGCTTGCACCTGTAATCTCAGCTACTCGGGAGGCTGAGGCAGGACAATCACTTGAACCTGGGAGGCGGAGGTTGCAGTGAGCTGAGATTGTGCCATCGCACTCCAGCCTGGGTGACAGAGCGAGACTCCGTCTCAAAAAAAAAAAAGAGTACTCTGGAAACCCTTCCAATGATTGAACCTCTCTTGCACTTGAACTGTTTGATAATACTGCTTTCTCTCCCTTGAGCCAGTCTTCCAACGCCTCAACCCCTTTACTTTCTTTTTCTTTTTTGAGACAGAGTCTTGCTCTGTCGCCAGGTTGGAGTACAGTGGCACAATCTCGGCTCCCTGCAACCTCCCCCTCCCAGGTTCAAGCAATTCTCCTGCCTCAGCCTCCTGAGTAGCAGGGACTATAGGCACGTGCCACCATACCCAGCTAATATTTGTATTTTTAGTAGAGACGGGGTTTCACCATGTTGACCAGGATGGTCTGGAACTCCTGACCTCGTGATCCACCCACCTCAGCCTCCCAAAGTGCTGGGATTACAGGCGTGAGCCACCATGCCTGGCCCAACCCCTCTACTTTCAAACACTTGCCTACACCCTCTGGAACTCGTGCTCTGTAATCTGCCAACTCATCTATATCCTCAAGCTCCTCACTCAGCATTCCTTCCATGACTTGCCTTAACAGAAACCTGGTCATTCACTGAGGCCACCACTCCTCTCTGCAGACCTCTGGTGGAGGTTGCTCATTCTCTTACATCCCTACAGGATATACCTATGTCCTACTGGGCCCCAGCCTGTAGCTTTCAGATCACTGCTTTT